>NC_091775.1:15210506-15835506 GCF_029378745.1 Bos indicus | reverse complement strand
CTTTTGTTTCAATTTTATACTTCTAATTTTCTTGACTTGTTTAAATTCTATTGGCTAACACCTATTTATCAAATATGACTGGAGATAGTGAGCATTGTTATGTTGTTGCTAATCTTGTTAAGAACACATTTTTTTCACTCTAATATAGTAGGTAATTTTGATAGTAAATTCCTAATAAAAGTAAGTTTATGCACAAATATATAATTTATTAATTATATTTGCCATAGGGTGTAGATTATTGTTTTCAGGAGAAAACTGGGATTTGAAAATGTACAAGGCCTAAATATAAGTGTATAATAGAGAAGAATGCAAACTCAAGGTACTCTCCTGCCATGTTTACAATCTCTCCATATTCCACAGTATCTTCAGAATTGCTATAATTATCTTTTGTGTTGAATTTATGTCTCTTTTCTCTTCAACTTTTTCTTTTTTTCTGCAATACCTGCCACTCTTTGAATAAACTGTTTTGTGTTTATATTTATATATAAATATTTAGAAAAGTGAGGTTGTGCTTAACTATTTTTTCCTCTTCTGATATGAAAAAGTAAACTGTATATTGCCCTAAGGACTGAAAAAAAATTAAGTTGGATGGAGAAGAAAAGATTACATATAAGTGCAGAAAGAAGTAAATTGACTCAATAGCCACATTAAACTATTAATACTTTTGTTTTTCTTTACTTTGGGTATTAAATTTTATCTAAATTCTTACTTCCCCCAGTGTACCCTGAGACATTTGGATGTGCTTACTAATAACTTCTTAGAGAAAAATTAATAAATTCAGGGATCTTCATAACACAATGCACATAAAATCTAAATCTGTACTCCTTATAGTCAGCACCCCTAACTATAAAATTAACATGGATTAATAGGAGTAGAGTAAGATATGACCAATGATGTAAGGAAATTGTTCTGTTAATTTAGAATAATTAACACATTGATTTAGTGAAAACTATAAATGAATTTTATAAATGATTAATACAATATTTTTATTTATTTTATAAATTGAATCAATTTTTATTGGAGTACCACGTTTCAGGTGTACAGTGAAGTCATTCAGTTATATATACACACACAATAATCTTTTTCAGATTATTTTGCCTTATATATTATTATAAGATATTAAATATGATTCCTGTGCTATATAGGCGGACCTTATTGCTTATCTATTTTACATATAGTGCCTATCTGTTAATCGCAAATTTCTAATTTTTCCCAGCACTCCTCTTCTTTACCTTTTGGTAATTGTAAGTTTGTTGTCTATGTCTGTGAGTTTATTTCTATTTTGTAAATAAGTTCATTTGTATTATATTACAGATTCCACATAAAAATTAGATCATATAATATTTGCCTTCCTCTGACTTACTTCTCTTAGTATGATAATCTCTTGGTCCATCCATTTTCCTGACAGTGGCATTATTTCATTTTTTTAAAATTTATATTTTTATTGAAGGATGATTGCTTTACAGAATTTTGTTGCTTTCTGTCAAACCTTAACATGAATCAGCCATAGGTATATATCCCCTCCTTTTTGAACCTCCCTCCCATCTCCCTCCCTGTCCCACCCCTCTAGATTGATACAGAGCCCCTGTTTGAGTTTCCTGAGCCATACAGCAAATTCCTGTTGGCTATCTATTTTACATATGGTAATGTAAGTTTCCACGTTACTCTTTCCATACATCTCACCCCCTTCTCTCCCCACGTCCATAAGTCTATTCTCTATGTCTGTTTCTCCATTGCTGCCCAGTAAATAAATTGCTCAGAACCATTTTTCTAGATTCCGTATATGTGTGTTAGAATACGATATTTATCTTTCTCTTTCTGACTAACTTCACTTTGTATAATAGGCTCTAGGTTCATCCATCTCATCAGAACTGACTCAAATGCGTTCCTTTTTATGGCTGAGTAACATTCCATTCTGTATACGCACCACATTTTTAAATCCATTCATCTGTTGATGAACATCTGGGTTGCTTCCATGTCTTGGCTATTCTAAACAGTGCATAAATCTTTTTGATATATGCACAGTTTATGCACATATACCTTTTTTCTCTGGATATATGCCCAGGAGTAGGATCATATGGTAGGTCTATATTTAGAGATTTTAAAAACCTCCATACTCTTCTCTGTACAGGATGTGACAATGTACATTCCCACCAACAGTGTAGGAGTATTCCTTTTCCCCCATACCTTCTCCATTATTGATTGATTGTAGATTTTTGATGGTAGCCATTCTGTCCTGTGTGAGGTGATACCTCATTTTATTAGTTTTGGTTTGTATTTCTCTAGTAATTAGGGATCTTAAGCATATTTTCATGTTCAGTTGGCCATCTGTATGTCTTCTTTGGAAAAATGTTTGTTTAGATCTGTGCGTTTTTTGATTGAGTTGTTTATTTTTTGATACTGAGCTGTATGACCTGTTTGTATACTTTGGAAATTAAGCTCATGTTGGTCTCATTGTTAGCAAATATTTTCTTCAAGTCCAAAGGTTGTCTTATATGGTTTCCTTTGCTTTTCAAAAGCTCATAGGTTTTATTAGGTCCCATGTGTTTATTTTTGCTTTTGTTTCCATTACACTAGGCAACAGGTTGAAAAAGAGTCCTGTGATTTATGTCAGAGAGTATTTTGACTATATTTTCCTTTAAGAGTTTTATAATGTCCAGTCTTACATTTGGGTCTTTAATGAATTTTGAGTTTTTTTCTGTGTGTGTGTATCGGGAGAGGGGGCATTCTTGTTTTACTCTAGTACATGTAGCTGTCTACTTTACCACACACCTCTTATTGAAGAGGCTGTTGTTTCTCCATCATATATTATTGCTTACATTGGCATAGATTAATTGACCTTAAGTTGATGAGGTTATTTCAGTGCTTTCTATTCTGTTTCACTCATTTATATGTCTGTTTTTGAGCCCTAATACTGTTTTGATTACTGTAGCTTTGTATTATCGGAGAAGGCAGTGGCACCCCACTCCAGTACTCTTGCCTAGAAAATCCCATGGACGGAGGAGTCTGGTAGGCTGCAGTCCATGGGGTCGCTAGGAGTTGGACACGACTGAGCAACTTCACTTTCACTTTTCACTTTCCTGCAGCCCACTCCAGTTGGAGAAGGAAATGACAGCCCACTCCAGTGTTCTTGCCTGGAGAATCCCAGGGACAGGGGAGCCTGGTGGGCTGCCGTTTCTGGGGTCGCACAGAGTCGGACATGACTGAAGCGACTTGGCAGCAGCAGCAGCAGCTTTGTATTATAGCTTGAGGCCAGGATCATGATTCCTCCAACTCTGTTCTTCTTTCTCCAGGTTGTTTTAGCTTTGGGGGATCTTTTGTGTTTCTATACAAATTTAAGTTTTTTGCTCTAATTCTGTCATTGGTAACTGATAGGGATTATCTTGAATCTATAGATTGCCATGGGTTATTGTGATTGATGTTGAGTTGCTAAATTGTATCTGACTCTTTCCAAACATATACTGCAGCACACCAGACTTCCTTGTCCTTCACTATCTCCCAAAATTTACTAAAACACATGTCCATTGAGTCAGTGATGACATCCAACCATCTCATCCTCAGTCACCCCCTCTCTTTTCCTGCCCCCAGTCTTCCCCAGTGTCAGGGTTTTTCCCACGAGTCAGCTCTTCCCATCAGGTGGCAAAAGTGTTGGTCAGCATCAATCCTTCCAATGAATCTTCAGGGTTGATTTTCTTGAAGATTGATTGATTTGATATCCTTGCTGTCCAAGGGACTCTCGAGTCTTCTCCAGCACCACAGTTAAAAGCATCAATTCTTTGATGCTCAGCCTTCTTTATGGTCCAAATCTCACATCTGTACGTGACTACTGGAAAAACTATACCTTTGACTAGATGGACCTTTGTCGGCAAAACAATGTCTCTGCTTTTTAATATGCTGTCTAGGTCGGTCATAGTTTTTCTCACAAGGAGCAAGCATCTTTTGATTTTATGTCTGAAGTCAACATTTACAGTGATTTTGGAACACAAGAAAATAAAATTTGCCACTGTTTCCATCCCCCCCCCCCCATCTATTTGGCATGAAATGATGGGCCTGGATGCCATGATCTTCATTCTTTGAATGTTGAGTTTTAAGCCAGCTTTTCAGTTTCCTCTTTCACCTTCATCAAGAGGCTCTTTAGTTCCTCTTCACTTTCTGCCATAAGGGTGGTATCATTTATAGATCTGAGAATATTGATATTTCTCCCAGCAATCTTGATTCTAGCTTGTGATTCATTCTGCTTGCCATTTCACATGATGTACTCTTCATATAAATTAAATAAGCAGGGTGAAAAAATGCAGTCTTAATGTTCTCCTTTCCCAGTTTTGAACCAGTCCATTGTTCAATGTCTGGTCTAGCTCTTTATTTTTGACCTGCATACAGTTTTCTCAGAAGGCAGGTAAGATGGTCTGGTATTCCCTTCTCCTTAAGAATTTTCTACAGTTTGTTGTGATCCACACAAAGGTTTTAGTGTAGTCAATAAAGCAGAGTAGATTTTTTTTTCTGGAATTCTCTTTGCTTTTTCTATGATACAATAGATGTTGGCAATTTGATCACTGGTTCCTCTGTCTTTACTGAATCCAGCTTATACATATGAAAGTTTTTAGTTCACGTTTTTGAAGTGAACCTTGAAAAATTTTGAGCATTACCTTACTAGCATGTGAAATGAGTGCAATTGTAAAGTAGTTTGAACATTCTTTGGCATTGCCCTTCTCTGTGTTTGGAATGAAAACTGACCTTTTCCGGTCCTTTGGCTACTGCTGAGTTTTCCATATTTGCTGGTGTATTGAGTGCAACAATTTAATAGCATCATCTTTTAGGATTTGAATAGCTCAGTTGGAATTCCATCACTTCCACTAGCTTTGTTCATAGTAATGTTTCCTTTAGCAGGGCAAAGGCTAACAGAGTTTTGCCAAGATAATACGCTGTTCGGACCAAACACTCTCTTCTAACAACACAAAGACAATTCTATACATGGGCATCAACAAATGGTCAGTTCCAATATCAAACTGATTATATTCTTTGCAGCTGAAGGCGAAGAAGTTCTATACAGTCAGCAAAAACAAGATCTTAAAGTGACTGTGGCTCAGATTCGAGCTCCTGATTGCAAAATTCAGACTTAAATTGAAGAAAGTAGAGAAAACCACCAGACCATTTGGTATGGGCTCAATCAAATCTCTTAGGATTGCTCAGTGGAAGTGACAAATAGTTTCAAGGCATTAGACCTGAGAGAGTACCTGAAGAACTATGGATAGAGGTTCATAACACTATACAGGAGGAGGTAACCAAAACTATCCAAAGAAAAAAATGCAACAAGGCAAATAGTTGTCTGAGGAAGTCTTAGAGATATGTGAGAAAAGAAGAAGAGTGAAAAGAAAATAAATAAAAGCAAAGGAGAAAGGGAAAGGTATACCTAACTGAATGCAAAGTTCCTAAGAATAGCAAGGGGTGATAACACCACCTTCAGTGAACAATGCAAAGAAACAGAGGAAAACAATACAATAGGAAAGACAGGAGGTCTCTTCAAGAAAATTAGAGATACCAAGGGAACATTTCATGTCATGGGTAGTACAGTCATTTTAACAATATCAATGATTCCAATCCAAGAACACTGTATATCTTCTGTTTGTGCCATCTATGATTTCCTTCATCAGTGTCTTATAGTTTTTGGAATAGAGGTGTTTTACCTGCTAAGGTAGGGTTGTTCCTAGGTATTTAATTCTTTATGATGTGATGGTAAATGAGATTGTTTTAATAATTTTTCTTTATGATATTTCATCATTCATGCATAGAAAAGCAACAGATGACTGTATTAATTTTGTGTCCTGCAATTTTACCTAATTCATCGGTGAGTTCTAGTAGTTTCTGGTGACATCTTCTATGTATAGTATTATGTCATCTGCAAACAGTGGCAGTTTTACTTCTTCCTTTTCAATTTGGATTCCCTTATTTATTTCTTCTCTCTGATTTCTGTGGCTGGGACTTCCAAAACTATTTTGAATGAAAGTGGAGAGAGTGAGCATCCTTGCTTTGTGCCTGAACTTAGAGGGGATGTTTTCAGCTTTTCACCATTGAGTACATTAGCTGTGATTTTTATCATATATGGTCTTTATTATGTTGATGTATGTTCCCTCTATGCCCACTTTCCCTCCCAAGAATTTTTATCATAAATGAATGTTGAATTTCACCAAAAGGATTTTCTGCATCTCTTGAGATGTTCATATAATTTTTGCTTTTGTTTTTTCTTTGATTTGTTAATGTTGTATATCATTTTGATTGATTTGTAGATATTGAAAATCCTTACGTCCCTGGGATAAATCCCACTTGATCATGTTATATACTCCCATTAATGTAGTGTTGGATTCAGTTTGCTGGTATTATGTTGAGGATTTTGAATTCTATGTTCATCAGTGATATTGGCCTGTAATTTTATTTTTTGTGTGATATCTTTGTCTTTTTTTGGTGTCACCATGATGGCGACCTCACAGAATGAGTTTGAAAGTGTTCCTTTCTCTGCAATTTTTTGGATTAGTTTCCGAATGATAGGTGTTAACTGTTCTTTAAATATTTGGCAGAGTTCACTTTTGAAGCAATCTTGTCCTGGACTTTAATTTGTTGGGATAGTTTAGTTTTTATATTACTGATACTGGTAATTAGTCTGTTCATATTTTCTATTTCTTCCTGGTTTAGTGTTGGGAGATTGTACCTTTATAAGAATTTGTCTATTTCTTCTAAGTTGTCCATTTTATTGCTGTATATTTGCTCATAGTACTGTCTTATGATCCTTTTTATTTCTTTGGTGTTGGTTGTAACTTTTCCTTTTTCATTTCTGATTTTATTGATTTGGACCTGCTGTCTTTTTACTTAACAAGTCTTGGTAGAACTTTATCAATTTTGTTTGCATTTTCAAAGAACCAGCTTTTAGTTTCATTGATTTCTTTTTCATCTTTTTTTTTTTTAGTCTTTATTTCATTTATTTCTGTTCTGATCTTTATTATTTCTTTGCTTCTACTAATTTTAGGTTTTGTTTGTTCTTTCTCTAGTTGCTTTAGGCATAAGTTTAGATTGTTTTTTAGAGATATTCTTCTTTCTGAGGTATGCTTGTATCACTATAAACATTCTTGTTAGAATTTCTTTTGCTGTGTACCATCGGTTTTGCATCCTCATGTTTTAGTTTTCACTTGTTTCTAGGAGTTTTCTGATTTCTTCAGTGATATATTGGCTGTTTAGTCTGTGTGTTTGTGTTTTTTTGTTTGTTTCTTGCGGTTGATTTCTGGCTTTCTTTTGATTTTCATTTGTGTGGACTACCTCTTTTGCTCTGCTCACTTTTAGGCTATAGGCATTACTAATCTGAAGTGAGTCTATTCTAGGCGGCATATTCTTGATTTTTTATTTTGTATCCCTTCAATCAGTCTGTTTCTTTTGGTTTGTTAATCTGTTTATATTTAAAGTAATTATCAATGTATATTCTCACTACCATTTTTTTGTTTTAGATTTGTTTTTGTAGGTCTTTTCCCCCTTTCTTGTTTTGTTCTCTTGTGATTTGATGACTATATTTAGTGTTATGCTTGGATAAGTTTTTCTTTTTTTGTGTGCATATCTATTATAGATTTTTGGTTTGCAGTTACCATGAGATTTTTGTATAGCCGTCTACATGTGTACATGACAAGTTGCTGATTTCTTAATTTCAAAAACATTTTACATACCCTGTATTTGTACTCTCTTCCTGCACTGCAGGAGATATAATAAGATATGGGTTTGATCCCTGGGTCAGGAAGACACTCTGGAGAAGGAAATAGCAAACTATTTCACTATTCTTGCTTGGGAAATCCCATGGACAGAGAAGCCTGGCAGGCCACAGTCCATAGAGGTACAAAGACCCAGACATGACTGAAGCAACTTAGCACACACACACGCATGCACATAATGATTACTTTTTTATATCATATTTTACATCTAATTGTATTGTATATCTGTTAACTGCTTATTGTGGGTACAGATGATAGTATTACGTGTATTTCATCTTCTGTGCTATATTTGTGCATTGATAATTTCCTCCTTTCTATATGTTTGCCTTTCCTGGTAAGGTTTTTCATTTTATAATTTCTTATTTCTAGTTGTTGCTTTTCCTTTTTTACCTGGAGATATTCCTTTAGCATTTGTCATAAGGCTTGTTTGGTGGTGCTTAGCTTTTTTAGATTTTTGCTTCTAAGTCTAGCTTTTGCTGCTGTTTTTATTCAGTCACTACGTTGCATCCTACTCTGCAACCCCATGGACTGAAACACACCAGGCTTCCTTGTCCTTCACTATATCCCAGAGTTTGTTCAAACTCATGTGCCTTGAGTTGGTGATGCCATCCAACCATCTCATCCTCTGTTGCCCCCTTCTGCTGCCTTCAGCCTTTCCCAACATCAGAGTCTTTTCCAGTGAGTCCATTCTTCACATCAGGTGGCAAAAGTATTTGAGCTTCAGCTTCAGCATCAGTCCTTCCAATGAATATTCAGGTTTGAGTTCCTTTAGGATTCACCAGCTTGATCTCCTGTAGTCCAAGGGACTCTCAACAGTCTTCTCCAGCACCACAGTTTGAAAGCATCAGTTCTTTGGCACTCACCTTCTTTATGGTCCAACTTTCACATCCATACATGATTATTGGGAAAAGACATAGCTTTGACTATATGACCTTTGTCAGCTTTTGATTTCTCCATCAAATCTGAATGAAATCATTGTTGGGCAGAGTCTTCTTTCATCCCTTTAAATATCTCATGACGTTCTTTCCTGGCCTGCAGAGTTTCTACTGAAAAATCAGCTGGGAGCCTTGTGAGACTTCCTTTGTGTTTTTTCCTTGCTACTTTTAGTATTCTCTCTTGAATTTTTGTCATTTTTGATTACAGTGTGCCTTGGTGTGTTCCTCTTTGGGTTAATTCTTTTCGGGACTTTGTACTTACCTGAATTTGAACGACTATTTCCTTTCCCAGGTTAGTGAAGTTTTCAGATACAATCTCATCAAATATTTTATAATGTTCTTTCTCTCTCTCTTTTCTTTCTGGGACCCCTATAATATGACTATTAATGTGCTTGATATCCCAGATGTCTCTTAAACTGTCTTCATTTCTTTTTTTTTTTTCTGTTCCCAGGAATTGATTTCTACTACTTTATATACACTGATCTACTCTTCTGTATCATTTAGTCTATTATTGATTCCTTTTGGTGTATTTTTCTTTTCAGTTATTGTATTCTCCATTTCAGTCTGGTTGTTCTTCATACTTTGTAACTCTGTTAAAATTTTCTAACTTCTCACTTTGTGAATCCATTCTCTTTCCAAATTCTTAGGTCATCTTTGCAATCTTTATTCTGGGCTGTTTTTCAGGAAAATTGCCTACCTATACTTCACTTAGTTCTTCTTTGGGGGCTTTTTCTTGTTCCTTCATCTGGAACATACTCCTCTACTGCCTCATTTTGTCTAATTAATGTTTGAATTTTTATGTATGTAGTAAGTTCGGTTGTTTCTTAACCTTGGAGAAGTGGTCCTCTGTAGGAAGCATCTTATGTATCCCAGCAGTCCAATCCCCCTCTTATCACCCAAGCTATATACTCTAGGTGTTTCTGCTAAGAGGGCTGCATGGCTACTTCTGTTGTGGTTGGACAGCTCTGTGTTTGGTCTGGTAGCCTTAGTTGGTCCGTAGTCTGGTTGATTGCCAAGCCCTGCCTTGTGTGGGTGCTTTTGGCTGCTTATTAGCAGGGTATGGCCATGAGGAGGCTGGTTGGTTGCAGAATCCTAGGGAACCTTGGAGCTAGTGCTGGCTCACTGATGTGTAGAGTTGGTGTTCCAAAGACCAGGGCTGATGTCCATCCTTTGGTAGTTGAAGCCAAATCCTGGGGTTGATGCTGGACTTCTCACAGGCAGAACTGGTTCCTTGAGTCTGGTTGCAGGACACAGTGATCCCAGAGCTTGTTTCAGATTGCAGGGAGGGACCTGTTTTTGACACACTGGGGAATAGTTTCTGGAGGGGTCCCAACGTTTGCATTGGCCTGCTAGTTGGCACAGAGAAGGCAATGGAACCCCACTCCAGTACTCTTGCCTGGAAAATCCCATGGATGGAGGAGCCTGGTGGGCTACAGTCCATGGGGTCGCTAGATTCGGACATGACTGAGTGACTTCACCTTCACTTTTCACTTTCATGCATTGGAGAAGGAAATGGCAACCCACTCCAGTGTTCTTGCCTGGAGAATCCCAGGGACGGGGGAGGCTGGTGGCTACCGTCTCTGGGGTTGCACAGAGTCGGACACGACTGAAGTGACTTAGCAGTTAGTTGGCAAGGCCAAGGCCCAGCTGGTCCCAGGATAGGGTCTGGCCTGCATTGCAAGATTGTTTTTTTTTTTTTTTCTTGCTTCTTGTGTCTTCTGCCTAATAGGTGGTGAGGCTAGTCTAGAGGCTTATTCAGGTTTCCTGGTAGGAGGGTCCAGGGCCTGCCCACTGGTGGGAGGAGCTGGGTCTTTGCCCTTTAATGGCTGGGCAGTGTCTAGGGTTTTGTTGTTTTGTTTTGTTTTTGAGGCAGCTGTGATCTCAGGAAGTCTTTAGGCATCTTGTCTGCTCTCCAGGAGACTCTCCAATACCAGCAGGTAGGACCTAGGCTCCTTGAAGTTACTGCTTTTGCCCTGTATCACAGGGTGCATGAGATTTTGAATGCACCCTTTAAGAGTGAAGTCTCTATTTCCCCAAATCCAATGGGGCTTTTAATATCATTGGACTTCAAAGCCAAATTATCAGGAGGGTCATCTTCCTCGTACTGGACCCCTGGGCTGGGGAGCCAGACGTGGGGCTCAGAATCCCCATTCCTGTGATAGAGCCTCTGTAATAGAATTATTCTCCAGTTTGTGGCTCACCTGCCTAAGAATTATGGGATTTGATTATATCTCATCTGCCCTTCCTACCCATCTCATTGTAGCTTCTCCTTTATATCTTTAGTTGTTTAAGATATTTTCTGACAGATTCCTATTTTTTCCATCAATAATTATTCTGCAGGTATTTGTGATTTTGGTGTGCTCATGAGAGGAGGTGAGCTCAAGGTCTTTCTACTCTGTCATCTTGGCCATTATTCTAGCAGAGTACTTTTAAATCAACATGAACTACTGAAAATAAGGAAAAAAATAGAATTTAGTATTTCTTGGTTCACTCATAATATTTTATGAAACTATTGGAATTTCAGAAAGCAAAAATGAAGCTTTACTACTCTAAAATTTATCATTACCAGTCTTGCAAAAATTGCCTATATTTTATTTTTGATGCTATTTTTATGTCCACCTCAAGTTAATGCTAGATTTGCAAAAGTGAATTTAAGTTTTCCATCTTTATATCTGTCCGGGAAGAGATAAAACAGAAAATACATGTAGAAAATAATTGATCTGAGTCCTCATCTCAGTATTTTTTGTATGTGCTCTTTAATGTTTAATGGGAACTTGTGATAGTCTTGTTGAGTTGCTAATTAAATATCATTTTAAAATGCATTTAGTTCCTTTAGCTACCTAAGTAAGTGAAAATATTTTATGGGATCCATTTAATGACTACATTCTGGTTTTGTGTTGTGTAAAAGGGTCTGCTTTGTCTTTTAGTCCATCATTTGTAAAGACATATATGAAACAAACCTAGAGGAAAAAATGGCAACTCACTACAGTATTCTTGCCTGGAAAATTCTATGGATAGAGGAGCCTTGCAGGCTTCAGCCCATGGGGTCTCAAAGGGTCAAATATTACTGAGTGAATGAGCATGCATGCATATGAAACAAAATGATGGATACTTGTATTTGAATATATGATCCTAATTAGAAACTAAATGAGTGATTTTCATTTATTTTAGTTTTAAAATATTCTTTTTACATGTTCTAACAAGAGCAGAAAGATTTCTTATATGTAGAAGTATAGCAAGAAGTATTACATGTCAAAATATCTAAAATTACTTTTTATTTGTAGAACTTTAAGCAAATATTCAAAAGTGTTTGTCGTAATGTTTGAAGGAAATCCGTTATCCATTTCTGCACATCCTTTTGACTTATTGCAAATTAATCAGAAAGAGTCAATTTTTTCTTAATCTTTTTTTTGGAAATCTTATGATAAAACATGAATCTGCTCTCAACAAACGTGATTATTTCTTTCCACTTCTTATATCATAGAATTTATATTTGCAGGCAATAACTATTTCAAACTCAATTCAGCCATCATACACACTAATTACCATAGGCACTAGTCCTTTTCATGTTCAGTTGCTACAATATTGTCAGTTAAAAAAATCAAGTCCCATAATGATTGTTTGGAAGTAAGTAACTATGAAATGCTAAAACATCATTAATAGTCTTAATTGTTTTAAGCCAGTAGGTAGTAGGTAGTAATCTTATAACACAATAAGAAAATGATTAATTTTTCTCACTTATGAAAATGACTGAGTAGAAGCTATTTTTATTATACACATGAACTTATTACTTAAATATTTATAAGATTGCTAACATGAGCACGTCATGACTTAGGTACAGGTTTTAAAAATGCTAATGTATGTCATGTGGACAATTCTTAAAGGGATGGGAATACCAGACTACTTTACCTGTCTCCTGTGAAACCTCTATGCAGGTCAAGAAGCAACAGTTAGAACAGAACATGGAACAATAGACTGGTTCAAAATTGGGAAAGGAGTGCGTTAAGGTTGTATATTGTCACCCTGTTTATTTAAGTTATGTAGAGTACATCATGCAAAATGCCTGGCTGGATGAATCACAAACTGGAATCTACATTGCTGGGAGAAATATCAATAACCTCAGATATGCAGATGACACCACCCTTAGGGCAGAAACTGGCCCTAAGGAGCCAGTTGATGAAGGTGAAAGAGGAGAGTGAAAAAGCTGTCTTAAAACTCAACATTCAAAAAACGAAGGCCGTGGCAACTGGTCCCATCACATCATGGCATGTAGATGGGGAAACACTGCAAAGTGAAAGACTAGTTTCTTGGTCTCCAAAAGCACTGCAGACAATGACTGCAGCCATGAAATTAAAAGACATTTGGTTCTTGGAAGAAAAACTATGACAAACGTAGACAGCATATAAAAAATCAGAGCCATTACTTTGCCAACAAAGGTCCATCTAGTCAAAGCTATGGTTTTTCCAGTAGTCATGTATGAATGTGAGCATTGAACCATAAAGAAGACTGAACACTGAAGAACTGATGTTTATGACCCATGGTGTTGGAGAAGACTCTTGAGAGTCCCTAGTGCTGCAAGGAGATCAAACCAGTCAATCCTAAAGGTAATGAACCCTGAATAGTCATTGGAAGGAATGATGCTGAAGGTGAAGCTCCAATACTTGAGCCATCTGATGAGAAAAGCCAACCCATTGGAAAAGACCCTGATTCTGGGACAGATAGAAGGTAGGAGGAGGAGGGGTTGACAGGGGATGAGATGGTTGGATGACATCACTGACTCAATGAACATGAATTTGAGCAAGCTCCTGGAGATAGTGATGGACAGGGAAGTGTGGCGTGCTGCAGTCCATGGGGTTACAAAGAATTGGACATGACTGAGAGACTGAAAAACAATCTGATACTTACTTCAAAGAAAAGAAATAGAAAAAGTTAAATGCTCTCTATTGTGAGCCATACTACCAAACATTATATATTTACCACTCAAGGTTATATTGTTCCTAATTTTAATTAAGACAAAATTTGTTTCTTAATTTATAATCAGTTAGCATTCAGTCAAGTAATTTTGCTTAAAAATTGCTAGTATGTCTCTTTTGTGTAGCTATGTAAGTAAAATTGATTTTGTTTATATGAAGTATAAGCTTGGTCAAAATGAGAAGGAAACACTGATAAGTATTTGGTTGTTTTTAATCATAAGTTAGTCTCTTTACTGGTATATAATTTTTTCCTATATTTAAATCTGCAGGATAACCTGTACTCACCTGTACCATTCCTATATAAAAAATATCTTCCCAGAATTTATAAAAGAGAAACTTCATCTGGTGGTTTATCAGTTTATTTTGGCAAATGTTTGTCCTCAGAGAACTATTTTTCTTTACCTATGATGACAATCTAAATTATATATTAGGTGATTATAAAGGGAAAAATAAGCTATGTTCTGCTTTTAAATTTTTTTTCCAGTCAGTTCTAGATACAGCAGAGATCTTACAAGGTTAAACAATTAAATTCTTTTCTGAATATCTTACTTCTCTTAAAATTCTTAGTTCTTTTCCCTGAAGATTTGTGATTCTTCTTTTCATGAAGAGGGCATGACATCATCCTGAAGATAATCTTTATGCTCTGTAACTGTTATTGAAACCTGGTCTATCTGTGGAGTTTCTCTTCTGATTAAATAATTGAATGCCAGTACATTAGTAAGACCAGATATAATGGTTCCTTTCTAATGTGCTTTGCTTTTCCCCTCAAAACGAAGAATAGCTCTACTAAAATTCAATTTAGTTTGTATATCAATTTCTACCACTTTACATTTTTCAAATATCTGCTAAAGATATTTCTGTCTTGTAGATTTTTTTCTGTCACTTTGATTTCTGCTAAACCAGAGTCAATTTTTTCTCCCTTCCCCTGATTTTTAATATCAATAACCTCTTTTGAAAAAAATTTCAATAGCAACTTCCTTTAAAATGGAGTCACTACAAAGCAGTTTCATAAAACATATGAGATCATATGCAAACTATTAGTTCATTTATGAACATGTGGGATTTATCATTATTCATATTTGTTAGTTGATAAAGTATATCAGAAGTTAGCATTTCCATTTGAAGATTTTGATTAATATAAATTTTCTTATTTAAATAAATTGAAATAGATGGAAAATTCGCTAGCATTTGTCCTTAATTGGATATTCAGATCTTCATAGTAAGATGATGCTGTAATAGACCCTCATCATGTTACTTTCCTAAATTTCAAGGATAGTCATTGAAAGAGGGGCTATTACATATATGCAAGAATTCAATATATTAATCTTTTATACATAAGAAGCAAATATTCATATTTTATGAGTCCCAAAGAAAGTGCTATGTCATGGAAATGTTACCTTAAAACTAGCTCACATTGACTTTTACCACTGTATCCAAAAAATACTACAAAAGCTTTGGCTTGAACCTCTGGGCTTTCACATTGTTTGTATAATCCAAAGACTGTTCCTAGAAACAATTTTTCATTCATTTTTATCTTGCTTAAATAATTTTAATATGTTGTTATAAAGATAGCAGATATAAATTGATGAACTATCTATGCTGTCATAGCTGACTTTAACTAATATATCTAACTTATTTAGGCTTTAGAAGGAATAATATATCCAATGGAAATCTTATATTCTTAAAAGTGAATAAGAGCAGCTTGATTTAGTTAAAAGGGAGTACAACTGCTAAAAAAGCTTCACAGAATTCCTAGGATTACCAGGGACAGAGTTTGGAAAATACTACTGGAGACAATATTATTTTGCCTATAAAATAGCCTTCATTTCACTGAAATAAATTGTTTCAAAACCACACTGTTGCTAAATTATTTGATTGTGCTAGGAAATAGCTAACATTGCCATTTTCATTTTTAGTAACTGAAATGATATGATGATTCCATATGCCAAATCCAGTATATATAATTTTTTAAATAATATATTATGTTAATATATGTAAATTCAATTAAAAAACCAAGATAAATTTACTAGACTTAATATGTCAAATAGTTGAGTATTATCTTTTATAAAGAACTATTAAGTTTGTCCACCTCCCTTTTGAAGAGAAGAAAGGTGAATAAATGAACACAAGATAAAAGAATTATTCAAATTAGAAGTCTTATTTTATGCAAATCTAGAAAGTCTTCTTTAAGGTTGTGGGATTTAACTGGCCTTTGAGCTCTGGAAGAATTTTAATAAATGTATACAGCAGGAAAGACATTCCAGGGAAAAGGATGAACCAGAATGAATAAAGGGGTAGACGGAGAGGAAATGAAGGGGTAGAAGACAGGGAAGTGAATTAATGTACACGAGTTTTAAGGTGTGGAATAATAGAGTTGGTTGTCTAAACATTTTGAAAAGGTAGAGGTTAGATAGTGGATTAATTAAATACCAGGAAACTTTAAAATATTGGGAATAAATGAAGAACTAAATTATTTAGTACAAGGGGAGTGAATGGTCAATGTTGAGTTTTATTTCTGTTATTCTGATAGCAGCATATGTGGTGGGTATGAAAGAGGAAGTATTAAATAATCAAAGAAGTTAAAACAACTACTGTAAGCCAACATGATGTGTTTGAAACGCAACTCAAGTGAAGACATACATTCTCTCTGGCACTCAGCGTATTACTACATTTTCTCCCTAGAGATCTGCTGTAGCACACTATCTTAAACTCTGCTTTAAAATAGAACTGGCGTCAAAGTCTACATCTTCCTAGCTGTGTTATGTGTATGTGCTTAGTGACTCAGTCATGTCCAACTCTTTGCAACCCCATGAACTGTAGCCTGCCAGGCACCTCTGTTCATGGGGATTCTCCAGGCAAGAATACTGAAGTGGATTGCCATGCCTTCCTTCGGGGGATTGTCCCAACCCAGGAGTGGAACCCAGGTCTCCCACATTGCAGGCAGGTTCTTTACTGTCTTCTGAGCCATGAGGGAAGCCCAGCTGTGTTAACTCCTGTTTATTTAATCACTCCTGTCATGTTATCATTAAAGTAGTGCTCATTGTAATCTGAGTCACTAAAGTGAAAGTGAAAGGCACTCAGTTGTGTCTGTTTGCTACCCCATGCACTCAACAGTCCATGGAATTCTCCAGGCCAGAATGCTGGAGTAGGTATCCTTTCCCTTTTCCAGGGGATCTTCCCAACCAGGGATCAAACCCAGGTCTCCTGCATTGAGGGCAGATTCTTTGTCAGCTGAGCCACCAGGGAAGCCCAAGAATAGTGGAGTGGGTAGCCTTCCCCACCCTGGAATCAAGCCAGGGTCTCTTGCATTGCAGGCAGATTCTTTACCAGTGGAGCCACCAGGGCAGCTCTGAGTCACTATAAAGATGGATTGAAAAAGTGGTTGCATTGTGTTTACAATGAAGTTAACACTCAGTGTTATTCTGAATCCACCCTTTCTTACAAAATACGTGTAAGGCAGTTCCATCAATATAAGAAGGGGAAATTGATCACATATACTTTCTGTGGAAATAGTAGTGCACAGAGTGGGAAAGAAAGTATATAGGGGCTGAATTACATTTAATTTTATATTTGTTTATATGATTTTTCATGTTTATTGCCTCTCGTTATAACAGTTATACCAATGGAAAACTACATTTTGTTTGCCCTAGTTACATTTTTAGAGTGCAACCTCATAATACTACTAAAAGGAACTTGCCTATTCAAAGTAGATTCATAATTGACTTTTCCCACTTAGTCAAATAGTATTTTCCCCTGGACTTTATTTTCCTCATTATACCCCACTTTTCTTTTCACCTAATAAATAATTATTTTGTCACTAGAATCTTCTCAGCAGTAAACTTATAACAATGAATACCAAACACAATGAAATTGCACATCGGCACAGTGACAGAAAGTGGTTCAAAGCACAGAAAAAAATAAAAGCAGCTACAATTTAACTGAAAAAAAAAGCAGCTACAACTTTCTACTAATTGTCACTAAGATATAACTTTTGCCGACATTACTTCCAGATTTTTTTAATAAATAGAAAAATAACTTGAGATTCCAGGTGCAATATGTAGCCAATTAAGAAAGGACTTACCTTAATGGATCTTTGAAGATTTCTGTGTATCTGAAGAATACACCAATTTATTCTCCTGTTACTGAATTTGTCATACTTTTTGAGAGGTAATATTAGGATCTGCTGGTCTTTCTTAGCTGTCACTGCCTGTTTTTTTTTTTTTTTTTTTAAAAACTTATATCTAAAGAAAGAAAAATGAAGTTTGCTCTTAACAATATATGTGAAAGTAATACCTTGACTCCATAGCTGGCATGAAGTAAGAACAACAAAAACATTCCATACCTTCCATTTTGACCCTTTTCCCACTACCACCAGTGCCATTAACAGATTTAACAACAAAATAAAAGATGCTTATTATAGTTTGAGAGTAACTCCTCTTTAAATGAGCAAAAAACAAACATGAAAAAATTAGGAGCATATTTATGGGTATCCAAGAAACCTTTCAAATACAATAAAATATTGTAAAACCAGAAGTCATTTATTGCCTCTTATTCTGTAACTAAAATACACTATCACAAAATGCTTACTTTGTGGTATAAATTATACTCATAAGGTATAATAATTCGTAAGGTGTAAGTCATTTATATTTCTATGCTAAGTCATTTATATTTCTATGCTAAGAAAACCCTAATCATTAGTTGAGTTTTAGAAAAACTTTGTGATCATGCTGATGCTGCTCTCTTTGGATGAGTTATGCCCTCTCTTAGTTATCACTTTGCACGAGGAAATATAGGCATTCCTTGTGACAGTGGCACAATCCTTCATGATTTGTTACAAAGGAGAAAAGTGAATCATGGTACTTAACACTTTATAGCTGGGTGCAAACCCAAACACCTGTACTTCCAACATTCTGTGACAGTTTCCATCAACAGTACCACCAAGTTGCCTCCAAGGCTTTTTGCTCCCCATCCTGGCCAGGACCAGATCTCTCTAGAAGAGAGATGCTACAAATGGCCCCCACTGCCCTTACACTGGTTACCCAGTGACCTCCAAGCTTTCCCACACCTTTGTTGGTACTGCTCTCATTTCTACCTCCTACCTCTGAAGTTAAATCAAGAGAAAACTACTAGGCGACTTGTAGCCTCAATAAATATTTGGTGTATATCAGTTATTCTTTCTTTATGATGGCAAATTGAATCTCAACATTTGATGCACCAAAATCAAGTTTATTAAAATATTCTCTAATTCTTAAAATTTTCTGAAGCATTTACTCATCATTATGTATATTACGAATTAATCTAACACATAGTATATTCAGTTCAGTTCAGTCGCTCAGTCGTGTCCGACTCTTTGCGACCCCATGAATTGCCGCACGCCAGGCCTCCCTATCCATCACCAACTCCCGGAGTTCACCCAAACTCATGTCCATTGAGTCAGTGATGCCATCCAGCCATCTCATCCTCTGTCGTCCCCTTCTCCTCCTGCCCCCAATCCCTCCCAGCATCAGAGTCTTTTCCAATGAGTCAACTCTTTGCACGAGGTGGCCAAAGTACTGGAGGTTCAGCTTTAGCGACATTCCTTCCAAAGAACACCCAGGACTGATCTCCTTTAGAATGGACTGGTTGGATCTCCTTGCAGTCCAAGGGACACTCAAGAGTCTTCTCCAACACACAGTATATTAGAAAGCCATTTATCAAATTGTCCTCACATCTTAAATGACTTGAACTAATGTCTTTGTTGGACAGAACATAAATTATTAATTTTGTATTCCACTGCAATTATTAATAAGTATTTGCAAACAGAATAAAAGGGCTTAAAGATTAAACCCATCTGTTCTGTAGCTATTTTCAGTCTAGTGGCTGAATATCAGCCCTATATGTATGTAAGAAAAATATGAACTGGAAGAGGCACCTATGATTAAATACATAGAAAAATGAAGTAACAATAAACTACATTATGAGCAAATTAATGTTTAAACAGTTGCCTTTAAATCTATGCCCATGATGAATAAAACTATATAGTAAGTATTTCCATGTGGTCACAAAGAGTGGGACATGATTGGGTGACCAGCACTTTACCCAACTTATCTATCTTTTCTGCAAAAGGTAATATGAGAATATGCATCATTTGTAAATGCTAAAATATTTTATATCATTCTATAACAAATTTAATTTAAAATACCCCATGTTATTTATGGCATGAGTTGAAAGTTTACAATATTTTTCTGTTTAGTTCCCATTATTTTAAATAAGAATCTGAAGATTACATATTTCTACCTCTAACCAAATTCATTCCTCCCTATCTTTGGTTTCTTTACCTCGTCCGGATTCTTAATGCTAAATGTCCAGTTCACAAATGAAGTACAACTCCTGCCAAATGAAGTACATAGTTAGAAGTAATTTAGCTACCTTTATTTTGCATTCATGTAATTTTCCTCCTAAGCAGATGCAAGAGTTTTAAACTTGAATTAGGAGCTATAATTGAAGACCTACTTATTAATGTAAAGTCTAGAAATGTCTGAGAAATTAATAATTGTTTTGATTAAAATCTATCCATGTAGAGGAATAAATGAATAATTTCAGAGTTAATCAATCAACCCACACAAAACACTTTTATAATAATACTTTAAAGTCACATATGCCACAGCTAATTTCTAGAAAAAAAATAAGTTCTCTTCTCAAAAAGAAAATGTCTTTCTCACTTACAATATCAATGAAATCTCATTTGAAATACTGTGTCATATTATATAATACTATTCTTAGATTGCCTGGTTTGACAGTACATAATTAAATAAAAGGAACTCAATATAATATTTTCCTTCAAAAATTGGTCAGTGTACTTGCCAGGGAATCTTTTTAGTAATTAATTGACCAAATAAAAGTATTTGCAATAAAATAGTATTAATTATTTCAAGAACATTTGATTGAGATTTAACATTTTATGCTTTTTAATAAAAAGAATTTTTATTTACTATATTTGTTGTTGGTCAGCTGTGTAAGTTGTGTTTGACTCTTTGTGACCCTATGGGCTGTAGCATGCCAGGCTTCCCTGTCCTTTACTATCTCCTGAAATTTGCTCAAGTTTGTGTCCATTCAGTTGGTGACTCTATCTAACCATCACATCCTCTGCCACCCTCTTCTCCTTTTGTCTTCAGTCTTTCCCAGTGTCAATATTTTTTTCCAATGTCCTTCGGATCAGGTGGCCGAAGTATTGGAGCTTCAGCTTTAGCATCAGTTCTTCCAATGAATATTCAGGGTTGATTTCCTTTAAGATTGATGGGTTTGATCTCCTTGCAGTCTAAAGAACTCTCAAGAGTCTTCTCCAGCACCACAATTTGAAAGCATCAGTTCTTCAGCTCTCAGTCTTTTTTATAGTCCAAGTCTCACATTTGTACATGATTATTGGAAAAACCATAGCTTTGACTATATGGAACTTTGTTGGAAAAGTGATGTCTCTGTTTTTTAATATATTGCTTGTCATATCTTTCCTTTCAAGAAGCAAGTGTCTGTTTACTGTATAAGTAACCTATACTTAATACACTTTTTAAAATATACTGAAAATAGAATTGTGATACTTATCAGTAATTTGGATCAGTCAAATTGTGGAAGAGTAGCAAAAAAAAAAAAAGTGTTTTTTTTTGGAGGATATATTCTAAACCAGTATTAGAAATATATATGAGAATAGGTGGCGTAAAATTTTAATGCGTGTAAATAACATTAAAAAAATCAAGAAACTCAATTTTTAAAAACTGAAGTATGCTTGATTTATAATATTTCAGATGCAAAGCAAAGTGATATATATTTTATTAATTTGTTTTCTAATATTTATTTGTCAGTGTATAGAATTGTAACAGATTTCTGTATATTAATTTTGTATCCTTCAGCTTTACTGAATTCATTGATGAGCTTAAGTAGTTTTCTGGAAGCATCCTTATGATTTTCTATGCATAGTCATGTCATCTGCAAAGAGTACAGTTTTAATTCTTTGCCAATTTGGATTTCTTTATTTCTTTTTCTTTGATGATTTCTGTGGATAAGACTTCCAAAAATCAGGAAGCTTCTGCAATCCTCTAATCCTTATCCATCAGAGGGCAGACAGAATGAAAACCACAATCACAGAAAACTAACCAAAATGATCACCTAGATCACAGCCTTGTCTAACTCAATGAAACTAAGAACCATGCTCTGTAGGGCCACCCAAGATGGATGGGTCACAGTGGAGAGTTCTGAAAAAACGTGGTCACTGGAGAAGGGAATGGCAAACCACTTCAGTATTCTTGCCTTGAGAACTCCATGAACAGTGTGATAAGGCAAAAAGATATGACACTGAAAGATGAACTCCCCAGGTCTGTAGGTTCCAGATATGTTAATAGAGAAGAGTGGAGAAATAGCTCCAGAAAGACTGAAGAGGCTGAGCCAAAGAGAAAACAGTGCCCAGCTGTGGATGTGACTGGTGAGGGAATTAAAGTTCAATGCTGTGAAGAACAATATTGCATAGGACCCTGGAATGTTAAGCCCAAGAATCAAGGTAAATTGGAAGTGGTCAAACAGGAGATGGGAAGAGTCAGCATAGACATTTTACAAATCAGTGAAATAAAATGGACTGGAATGGGTGAATTTAATTAAGATGATCATTATATCTACTACTGTAGGCAAGAATCCCTTAAAAGAAGTGGAGTAGTTCTCCTAGTCAAAAAAAGAGTCCAAAATACAGTACTTGGGTGCAGTCTCAAAGACAACAGAAATCTCTGTTTGTTTCTAAGGCAAATGTTTCGATATCACAGTAATCCAAGTCTATGCCTTTAGAAGGCATAGACTAATGCCAAAGAAGCTGAAGTTGAATGGTTGTCTAAAGACCTACAAGACCTTCTGTAACTAAAACCAAAAAAAGATGTTCTTTTCATCATACCCGGAAAAGGAGATGGAAACCCACTCCAGTATTCTTGCCTGGAAAATTCCGTGGACTGAGGAGCCTGGTAGGCTACAGTCTATGGCGTTGCAAAGAGTCGGACATGACTGAGAGACTCCAGTTCCACTTTCATTATAAGGGACTGAAATGCAAAAGTAGGGAGTCAAGAGATACCTGGAGTAACAGGAAAACTTGGATGGAGTACAAAATGAAACAGGGCAAAGGCTAACAGAGTTTTGCCAAGAGAGCACACTGTTCATAGCAAACACCCTCTTCCAATAACACAAGAGATGACTCTACACATGGACATCATCAGATGGTCAATACCAAAATCAGATTGATTATATTATTTGCAGCCAAGGATGGATAAGCTCCATACAGGCAGCAAAAACAAGACAGGAAGCTGAGTATGGATCAGATCATGAACTCCTTATTGCAAAAATCAGATTTAAATTAAAGAAAGCAGGGAAAACCACTAGACCATTCAGGTATGACCTAAATCAACTATCTTACGATTATTCAGTGAAAGTGACAAATAGATTTAAGGGATTAGATCTGATAGATAGAGTGCCTGAAGAACTATGGATGGAGTTTTATAACATTGCACAGGAGATGCTGATCAAAACCATCCCCAAGAAAAAGAAATACAAAAAGGCAAAATGGTTGTCTGAGAAGGCCTTACAAATAGCTGAGAAATAAAAGAAGCTAAAGATAAAGGAGAAAAGGAAAGGTATACCTATCTGAATACAGAGTTCCAAAGAATAGCAAGGATAGATTTTTTAAAAAAGCCTACATCAGTGATCAATGCAAAGAAATAGAGGAAAACAACAGAATGGAAAAGACTAGAGATCTCTTCAAGAAAATGAGAGATACCAAGGGAACAATTCATTCAAAGATGGGCACAATAAAGGACAGAAATGGTAAGGACCTAACAGAAGCAGAAGATATTAATAAGCAGAAGAGTAAGCAGGAGAACTATACAAAAAAGATCTTCATGACCCAGATAACCATGATGGTGTGATCACACACCTAGAGCCAGACACCCTGGAGAGTGAAGTCAGGTGGGCCTTAGGAAGCATCACTATGAACAAAGCTAGTGGAGGTGATGGAATTCCAGTTGACCTATTTCAAATCCTAAAAGATGATGCTGTGAAAGTGCTGCACTCCATATGCCGTCAAATTTGGAAAACTCAGCAGTGGCCACAGGATTGGCAAAAGTCCATTTTCATTCCAATCCCTAAGAAAGGCAATGCCAAAAATGTTCAAACTACTGCACAATTATAGTCATCTCACATGTTAGCAAAGTAATGCTCAAAATTCTGCAAGATAGGCTTCAAAAGTACATGAACCAAGAAGTTCCAGATGTCCAAACCAGATTTTGAAGAGGCAGAAGAACCAGAGGTCAAATTGCCAACATCTGTTGAATCATAGTAAAAGCAAGAGAATTCCAGAAAAACATCTACTTCTGCTTCATTTACTTTGCTAAACTCTTTGTGTGGATCACAACAAAGTGTGGGAAATTCTTCAAGAGATGGGAATACCAGACCACCTTATCTCCCTCCTGAGACATCTGTATGCAGGTCAAGGAGCAAAAATTAGAACTAGATATGGTACAACAGACTGGTTCCAAATTGGGAAAGGAGTACATCAAGGCTGTATATTGTCATCCAGTCTATTTAACTTATATGCAGAGTACATCGTGTAAGAAATGCCAGGCTGGATGAAGCACAGGCTGGAATCATGATTGCTGGGAGAAATATCAGTAATCTCATATACAGATGACACCACCCTTATGGCAGAAAGTGAAGAGGAACTAAAGAGTCTCTTGATGGAGGTGAAAGAGAAGAGTGAAAAAGCTGGCTTAAACTCAACATTCAGAAAATGAAGATCATGGCATCTAGTTCCATCATTTCATGGCAAATAGATGGGGAAACAATGGAAAGTGACAGACTTTTATTTTCTTGAGCTCCAGAATCACTGCAGATGGTGACTGCAGCCATCACAGTAAAAGATGCTTGCTCCTTAGAAGAAATGATATGAGAAAACTGGACAGCATGTTAAAAAGCAAAGGCATTACTTTGCCGACAAATTCCATCTAGTCAAAGCTATGGTTTGTGCTGTAGTCATGTATGGATGTGAGAGTTGGACCGTAAACAAGGCTGAGCACTGAAGAATTGATGATTTTGAACTGTGATGTTGGAAAAGACTCTTCAGAGTCCCTTGGACAGCAAGGAGATCAGATCAGTCAATCCTAAAAGAAATCAGGCCTGAATATTTATTGAAAGGACTGATGTTGCAGCTGAAGCTCTAATACTTTGGCCACCTGATGACTGACTCATTGGAAAACTGACTCATTGGAAAAGACCCTGATGCTGGGGTAGATTGAAGGCGGGAGAAGAAGGGGATGAGATGAGCTGGATGGCACCACTGACTCAATGAACATGAGCTTGAGTAAGCTCCCAGAGTTGGTAATGGACAGGAAGCCTGGCTTGCTGCACTCGATGGGTGTAAAGAGTTGGATATGACTAAGTGACTGAACTGAACTGAAGTCTTCAAAAACAGTGTTGAATAGAAGCAGTGAGAGTGTACTTATTCCTTATCTTAGACAGGATGTTTTTAGCTTTTTATGGTTGAGTATGATGTTAGTTGTGAGTTTTTCATATGGCCTTTATTATGCTGAGGTATGTTCTTTCTGTGCATTGTTCTTTCTGTACTTTCTGGAGTTTTTTTTTTTTTTTCCTGCCATAAGTAGATGTTGAATTTCATCAAAATGTTTCTCTGCATCTATTGAGATGATTATAGGGGTTTTGTCCTTCAATTTGTTAATGTTGTGCATCACATATACTGATTTGCCAATATTGAAAAATCCTCGCATCCCTGGGATAAATCCTTCTTGATCATGGTGTATGAGCCTTTCAACATATTGTTCAATTTGATTTGCTGTTATTTTCCTGAAGACTGTATCTCTATTCATCAGTGATATTGGCCTGTAATTTTGTTTTCTCTGTGTGTGTGTGTGTGTGTGTGTGTGTGATGATATCTTTGTCTTATTTTGGTATCAGGGCAATGCTGGCCTCATAGAATGAGCTCCAAAGTATTCCTTCCTCTGCAGTGTTTTGTATTAGCTTGAGGAGGATAGGTTTTAATTCATTTTAAGTGTTTGGTAGAATTTACCTGTGAAGCCATCTGGCTCTAGACTTTTGTTTATTGTGAGGTTTTAAATTACAAATTCAAATTCAATACTGGTAATTGGTCTCTTCACATTTTCTATTTCTTCCTGGTTTAGTCTTGGGAGATTGTACCTTTCTAAAAATGTGTTCATCTCTTCTAGATTGTCCATTTTATTGGCATGTATCTGCTGATAGTAGTCTCATATAATCCTTTGTATGTCTGTGGTGTCGATTGTAACTTGTCCTTTAACATTTCTGATTTTTATTAATTTGGTTCCTCTCCTATTTTCTCTTGATGAGACTAGATAAAGATTTATCTTTTTTTTAATCTTTTCAAAGAACAAACTTTTAATTTTATTGATCTTTTCAGTTGTTTTTTTAAGTCTCTATCTCTGCTCTGATCTTTATGATTTCATTCCTTCTACTAACTTTGGGTTTTGTTTGTTTTTTCTTTCTCCAGTTTCTGATTTTTTTTTAATATTATGGAAACTATTCATAAGAATACAAAAGGAAATTCAAACAAAATAATGTAATTACAGTTCTGTTGAAATGTTAATAACTGAAGTGGTAAAAACAGATTAGGAAACAATATGTTGTTTTCTTGTGAACATAGGAATTTTTCAGCAGTAGATTTCACATATAAGTTATTTGAATAAAGAAGTACAGTACTCAGAACTCAGTCCATAGAATGTTCCATGTTTATGAAGTTTGTAAACACTTTTAAAAGTACAAAATTCTGGCTTCTACTGAAATATCTCTTCTATCTCTGGGGTTGTCTTGGTAAATCACATACCTGTCAATGGTTAGTGACCCCATAAAATTTACTCCACAGCACAGCACTTGTATCCTTCTGCAGCATTTCAAATTCTTGCAGCTTAAACAACTTCAGGGAAAGAAAATGAAAGACTATTCTGTTTTCAAAAAGCTCTGTAGACAAATATATTCATGTATAGTTAGGGGAAATGATCATGTAGTTTTAATATATTGTTCCTTATTTGGACCCCGATGTCTTTGAAATTTAATCTTCCCTTCCTGTGACTTAATTTAATGAATTATTAATGGATTATTTTTACCATGTTTCCATAATTTCTCTTGTTTTTAGCACAATGCTTTCACTTCCAACATTTGTTCACATGTAATAATTTGTCTTCTTTTTTCACCCTACCTGTCATTTTCTTTTGATGAGGCTACTTAGTGTCATCCTGGAGGCACCTATCATTCCTTAAGCATTTAAAATAAGCAAGCATCTGTTCTAGTTCCTTTAATATACTAGGTCTTTTTTTAGTATTCTAGCTTAAAGGAAAAAATGATATCTTCCTTTTAAGTTTTTAACCATCTCATCTTTTAATCTAGCATCAAGAATATTTATTATTATATTATCAGCACTATGACTAGTGAAACTTCCTTTATAACTCTTGATATTTAGAAAATAGGAAATAGTCTCAAATTTTAGAGAAATAGACAACTAACACATTAAATTATTTAATGACTTAGATTGACTGTAATATCAAGGTATAATTCCATCATGTGATAAAGGCTGTCAGAAAAATTAATGTCATTTTCTTGAATGCAAATATTTTCTTCAGAATAAAGGTGATGCATGTTTTGTTTTTCACGGCTCGTAATTAGTCAAGTATATAATGTTATTTTCTTGATATATCATAATTTAAGGAGTTCAGAGAAAGTTTGAGAGAGGTTTCTCAGGAGACTCCATATTGTTGTTCAGTCACTCAGTCGTGTCCGACTCTTTGTGACCCCATGGACTGCAGCCCACCAGATTCCATGTTAGAAAGAATAAAATCTTCATTTAAAATTTAAAACTGTGTCATTCAAATACAAAATATAATTTTAAGTAGACACATATCTTTAAAGTATGCACATTTTGTGTATTGTATATATGCATATTATTTGTATGTATGCATACTTAAATTATTTGATATTCTTTTGCAATTTGTTTTTTTCATTTATAATATATGTATTGCACTTGTACTATGTGTCTGGTGCTGCATTAGGTAAGAGTTATTCCAATGATGAGCAAAATAGGCACAATTTCTACTTTCAAGTATCTTGCCTAGTGGGAAAGATATGAATAAATATCAGAATATTTGAGGCAACGTTAGAAAGGATAACACCTGCAAATTTTTCTGAACTGATGAGAGACGTAAATTAACTAATTTTTAAAGTCCAGTAAATCTGAGGGATATCAAACAGAAAAATACATGCCCCGTTATATCAAAATGAGAAACTGCAGAAAGCTAAAACAGGAGACCATCCTTAACACTATTAGAAAAAAAGACAACTCATCTCTAAAGGTCACAGATTAAGAGCTGACTTATCTCTAGCATCCATGTGGTGGAAGAAAATAATTGTTAAAGTATAGTTTTATACACAGATAAATAATTCTGCAAAAATAAAAGAAAATAATAAAAGTAAGCATTTTCAGACTAATAAAAGCTGAGTTTGCTTACAGCAGACCAGCATCAATGGAGATTCTAATTTCTGAAAGATATACATCACACAGAAAGAAAATTACCAAGTAAGGTTATTAAGATTTTGGACAGGATGATTCTTTGTCAGAGGCTGCTTTGTACACTGTAGGATGTTTAGTGACACCCCTGGCTTCTACCGCAGGAGGCCAGGAGCACAGGCAAGGCATGGCAATTGAAAATATCTTTAGACATTGTTAAATGGGCTTCCCTGGTGGCTCAGATGGTAAAGAATCTGCCTGAAATGAGGAAGACCTGGGTTTGATCCCTGGGTGGGGAAGAGCTCCTGGCGGAGGGCATGGCAACCCACTTGTGTTCTTGCCTGGAGAATCCCCAGGGACAGAGGAGCCTGGAGGGCTACAGTCTATGGGGTCACACAGAGTCAGACATGACTGAAGTGACTAAGCAAAATATGTCTGGTTGGGGAAGGTGAATCATCCTTATGAGAACTAGCACCACAGAAGAAAAGTTAATGCACCTAAAACAGTAAAGAGAAAGGAAGTACTAACTACAATAAAATGCATGGCTGCTTAGTAAAGTATTATCTTCATTGCGCTTCTCTGATGGCTCAATGGCTAAAGAATCTACCTACAATGGAGATATAAGTTCGATCCCTGGGGAAGGAAGTCTCCTAGGAGAAGGAAATGGCAACTCACTCCAGTATTCTTGCCTGAGAAACCCCATGGACAGAGGAGCCTGGTGGGCTTCAGTCCACCGGGTCACAGAGTCACACATGATGGAGTGACTGAGCACATCATCTACATACTTCATATCAAGATTTTGAATGACAATATAAAACACATTCACCTATATTTTCAAATTTGAGTTAATTTTGAGAGTCCCTTCTGTAGCAGATATCCTGTCAATTATTTTGTATACAATTAATCCTTGAACAACACAGAGTTTAGGGTTGCAAATCCCCAGGCAGTTGATATTCTGCCTGGAAGTTTATAGTCTGCCCTTCACAAGGGTGTTTCTACATTTGCAGATACAACCAGTTGCAAATCATGCAGTACTGTAGTATGAATGTACTAAAAACCCATGTGTAATTGGACCCCTGAAGTTGAAACCTGTGGCGTTTAAGGGTCTACTGTATATGTAAACTGGAAACTGAAAATCATCAGCTGTCACACAGTGTTACAGGGGAATGATTCTAAGATATCTGTCTCCAGATAAAGGTATATTTCATCATATTATATCATCATGTGTGGGATATTTTCATTTATCTCTCATATTTATTTATGTTACCATATATTATTAACTGGTTTAGGTAGATACAAAGATAGATACATAGATGGATAGATGTGTAGATATTTATAGGAATCCACAATGTATCCTTTTTAAGTATTATAACTTAGATGATGTATTAATCAGATTTCTCCTGAGAAACAGAACCAATAGGATGTGTATGTATGTAGATATATATCATGATTGTGTGAGAGCCAATTCTTTACAATAAATCTCAGAGACCTTGAAGAGATTTGTTATATTTGGCTCCTCCCATGGTTATGGAAGCTTGGTGAACCCAAAATATTGATGAAGTGAAGTGGCAGTTTGAGCCCAAAGGCAGTCAGACAGTAGAATTTCTTCTTGCTCAGAAGAGGTCATTCTTTATTTTATTAAGGCCTTCAACTGATTTTGTAAATATCACTCATATCACTGAGGGTAATCTTACTCAAAGCTCACTGATTTAAATGTTAACCTCACCTTAAAAAACTGGACATAGAGCTGCCATTGACCCAGAAATCCCACTGCTGGGCATACACACCGAGGAAACCAGAATTGAAAAAGACACATGTACCCCAATGTTCATCACAGCACTGTTTACAATAAACCAGGACATGGAAGCAACCTAGATGTCCATCAGCAGTCGAATGGATAAGAAAGCTGTGGTACATATACACAATGGAATATTACTCAGCTATTAAAAAGAATGTATTTGAATCAGTTCTAATGAGGTGGATGAAACTGGAGCCTATTATGCAGAGTGAAGTAAGCCAGAAAGAAAAACACCAATACAGTATATTAATGCATATATATGGAATCTAGAAAGATGGTAACAATGATCCTATATGCGAGACAGCAAAAGAGACACAGACATAAAGAACAGACTTTTGTACTCTGTGAGAGAAGGCAAGGGTGGGATGATTTGAAAGAGTAGCATTCAAACATGTATATTATCATATGTGAAACAGATCACTAGTCCAGGTTCGATGCATGAGACAGGGTTCTCAGGGCTGGTGCACTGGGATGACTCTGAGAGATGGGATTGGGAGGGAGGTGGGAGGGGGCTTCAGGATGGGGGACACATGTACACCCATGGCTGATTCATGTCAATGTACGGCAAAAACCACTACAATATTATAAAGTAGTTAGCCTCCAATTAAAATAAATTAATTAGTTAAAAGAAAGAAAGAAAAAAATGCTAATCTCATCCAAACGAATACCTTCATGGAAACATCCAGAACAATGTTTGACCAAATATTTAGTCACTATGTCCCAGCCAATTTGACACACAAAATTAACAGATGGTATAAAAATAAAACAGATAAATTCATGAAGCATATAAAGGAGGAGCTTTACCATTTTTATTCTTTATATAAGATCTATTTCAAGATACATGCAATTTATATAATGTATATAATTTATATAGTATATATCATTTATAAAAATAAAATTAATCAAAGGCATAGTGTATAAGCTAAGTAAAATGCATTATATAATTTGGCATTTATGCAAGACAGACTCTTGAAGGTCTTGATATACATAACAGGACATATAAAGCCACCAGAATAATTTTTCTTTGACTTTAATGAGTTAAAATTCCTAAAGATTCAATTATTCACATTAATCCTTTACCTAATCTATTCAGTGAGAAAAACAGATTCTCCTCTTGCCCAAAAATATTGTTATTGCTTTAAAGAGCAACCAACAACAATCCAAAATCTAGAATTTTGGGTAATTTTATTTTAGAGTACTTAGAGTCAACCTGCCAGGAAATGTACCCAGTTATTTTGCATACTACTGAAATATTTCTTGTTCCAAGGATATATTTGCTTTTACTGCTGCTGCTGCTGCTGTCGCTTCAGTCGTGTCCGACTCTGTGCGACCCCATAGACGGCAGCCCACCAGGTTTCCTCGTCCCTGGGATTCTCCAGGCAAGAACACTGGAGTGGGTTGCCATTTCCTTCTCCAATGCATGAAAGTGAAAAGTGAAAGTGAAGTCACTCAGTTGTGTCCTACTCAAGCGACCCCATGGACTGCAGCCCACCAGGCTCCTCTGTCCATGGGATTTTCCAGGCAAGAGTACTGGAGTGGGGTGCCATTGCTTTTACTAGGGGCCTCTATAACTTTCACTGCTTAAGTACCTAGGAAGTAACATATCATTTACTCTAGTCACCATCAATTTTAATGGAAAAATGGTTATTGTTATCCAAGTCTAATCATGTCATGAGCAAATAATTTTGTCTACAATTTTCCTACAGTTTTTCAAGAAAATTATGTTTTTCTTAAATTGCATTACTATAGTAAATCAGAGATCAATTAAGGTAAGCTAAAGTCTCTTCATGACTGCATGGACTGTAGCCTGCCAGCCTCTTCTGTCCATGGAATTTTCTAGGCAAGAATACTGGAGTGGGTTGCTCTTTTCTTCTCCAGGGGATCTTCTGGACCCAGTGATCGAATCTGTGTCTCTTGTGTCTCCTGCATTGGCAGGTGGGTTCTTTACCTCTAGGGATACCTTGGAAGCCCCATGTCTTCTCTGATGGCACAGTCGGCAAAGAATCTGCCAGCAATGAAGAAGATGTGTGTTCAAGCCCTGAGTCAGGAAGATGACCTGGAGAAGGAAATAGCAACCCACTCCAGTATTCTTGCCTGGAGAATTCCATGGACAGAGGAGCCTGGCGGGCTACAGCCCATGGGGTTGCAAGAGTTGGACATGCCTGAGAAACTGGATGCCCAGCAGCATACCTATGTCTACTATATAACATCACATTTTATTTTCTAATAAACTCTGTTTCAAAGCAAATATTTTCTTATAAATTTAGAAGAAACCTAGCCTCACATAGCCCTTTTTCCAAATTCTTATTTTTTTTTTTTCCTGAGGGGTTTTTTATGGCATACGAGAAGAAATATTTCTGTAAATAAAGACATCTGAGAAATGGCGTACATATTGTCTTGGAAATTTTTATTGCATATAAATATATAAGTATGCTGCATATAAATCATGTAGTAAACACTTTATTGATTCCAAGCTTATGTAATCATATTATTAAAAAAAAAAAAAAAACTCATGGAACACAGCATCCAGACACAAAATTTTTACAACTTTCAGTTGAAAAAGGCATATATAATGAATAAAAAGTTAGGTTTATACTTTAAAACTATTATAGAAGAAATACACTTTTTATTCGAAGAAGGCAATGGCACCCCACTCCAGTACTCTTGCCTGGAAAATCCCATGGGCAGAGGAGCCTGGTGGGCTGCAGTCCATGGGGTCGCTGAGGGTCGGACACGACTGAGCATCTTCACTTTCACTTTTCACTTTCATGTATTGGAGAAGGAAATGGCAACCCACTCCAGTGTTCTTGCCTGGAGAATCCCAGGGACGGGGGAGCCTGGTGGGCTGCCATCTATGGGGTTGGACAGAGTCGGATATGACTAAAGTGGCTTAGCAGCAGCAGCACACATTTTATTATTTTTAAGAAAATATTTTTAAGCTACTGAAACAAGTGGCAGATTGTTATTAAAATTCTAAACGATAGAGAATGTACTGATCTTTAGGGATACAAATCACTAATTTGTATCATTTGCTAACTTTCAGCTAAATTTGAAATGTTTCATTTAGATTGTTATTTTACTGTTCCCCATTCAATTGCATAATTTAAAATCTTTGCTTTGGTACTCCATTCAAAGTGAAAAAATTATGGCTTTAAAAGTATACCAATAATGTAAAATATCAAAGTGAATAAAACATGGAACAGAAATTTACAATTTTAGAGAAAATCCAGGGTTTCCTTACAGAAATTTACAATTCTAAAGAAAAGGCTTTCCTTAGAATTAAGCAAATCTCAATTACTATAAATAATTCAGAGAGACTTAAACCACAAAATGGATATTGATATAAAAAAGTGTTAAATTTGTTAAGTGTTAAATTTGAAAAAAAAAGAAAAATTCTGTCTTGTTTCCTTTTACACTGCAAGGTTGATAAAACATCCCTTCATCCTTCAGCATGGCCTGGGATAGGCCCAAGCCTTGAATCTTCAGCTTGAATAATATACAAATCCATGGCCTCAAGTCCTTTACTTCCACTTTATTATTCAAAGTAAAAGCACCACCCATCCCATGCTCATCCCATGGACTGGGGTCCAAGAATTGTGGTTGCCACTGACACAGTGACTGGTCAAGGCTGTGAAGTAGCATCATTCATTGTCTTAACACTTGGTACAGCAGGACTGTATAAAGCAATTTTCAGTTTCCAAATACCCCCACTATGAACCGCCTTAGCTTCCTCTTTGGAAGGGCATCCTGAAGAATATTCAGTTCAGTTCAGTTCAGTCGCTCAGTCATGTCCGACTCTTTGCGACCCTACGAATCGCAGCACACCAGGCCTCCCTGTCCATCACCAACTCCCGGAGTTCACTGAGACTCACATCCATCGAGTCAGTGATGCCATCCAGCCATCTCATCTTCTGTCATCCCCTTCTCCTCCTGCCCCAATCCCTCCCAGCATCAGAGTCTTTTCCAATGAGTCAACTCTTCGCATGAGGGCCAAAGTACTGGAGTTTCAGCTTTAGCATCATTCCTTCCAAAGAAATCCTAGGGCTGATCTTCAGAATGGACTGGTTGGATCTCCTTGCAGTCCAAGGGACTCTCAAGAGTCTTCTCCAACACCACAGTTCAAAAGCATCAATTCTTCAGCGCTCAGCCTTCTTCACAGTCCAACTCTCACATCCATACATGACCACAGGAAAAACCATAGCCTTGACTAGACGAACCTTTGTTGGCAAAGTAATGTCTCTGCTTTTGAATATGCTATCTAGGTTGGTCATAACTTTTCTTCCAAGGAGTAAGCGTCTTTTAATTTCATGGCTGCAGTCTTTGATTAATTTTTAATTCATTAAACAGCAAAGGTGAAGTTACACTGTATAATATGATGGGCAAATTCTCAGTGACTTAACACGGCAAATCTTAATTTCTTGCTTAAACTACAGAATCAAAACAAGTCATTAGGGTTGCTTGGTCTCATTGTAGCTCCTCAATGATTCAGGTTGAAGCTTCAGTGAGGAGCTTCTGTGATGTGATGAATCAAATAGAGACTTGTAAACTTCCACAAGGAAGTGATATACATTATCTCTGTTCATATTTCTTTAGCAAAATCAACTTGTATGGGTAGACAACAAAAAGAATTAATTCATGATGGTATGAGGTGGTGATATTTCACAGCATTTTTAATTTCCTGACTTCTAGAGAGGTTGAGCTTATATTCATTTTGTTAATGGCCATTTGAATAAGTTCTTCTGTGAGATACTGTTTTAATTCTTTTGCCTGTTTTCCTATTAACTTCTCTGCAATTAGCTTCTGTCTTTTTCGTAGGATTCTGTCTGTAGGACTGATTTATCTATCCATCCATCAATCAATCAACCATTTCTCTTTCTCTACCTGTATCTAGAGATTATAATTCCCTTGTTGATTATGTCCTGCAAATATGTTCTCTACCTTTGTGATTTGCCTAAATGTTATCTTTTAATGGATCGGAGTTCTTAATTTAATGAAATTCAGTTTATCAATTTTCTCCAACTGTTTTTTTTTCCCCTTCTGATTATGACTTCTTAATTTATCTCACAAGAGAAAAATTACAAGTTGAGTGTATTTAAGAGACAACAAAATACACCAAAATTGACACAAATATTGACTTAAATTGGAAGAGTTTGAGGAGGGGAAAACAAATGTAAAAGGTGATTTTTGGTTGCTTTAATAGACACTGTTTAGAAAGGAGGGGACACATCATTTTATATTAAGCTATGGATATAACTTATATTTGGTCATGTAACTTATATTTGGTTACAAAGATGTGGCCATGACTGAGCGACTGAATTGAACTGAACTGATGGATATAAAATTTACCAAAAGAATAAAAGTACTCATCTAAATATCAGAGGTACCACATAGAAAAGAATGTGTCTGTATTTATACTTTTTCACATACAGAATACTGCATATAAAGATAAATTAATATAATTAAAAAGTTCCAACATGTCATTTATGTCAAGAAAAATAATGGAGCTTATCTCCCTTATAGGAGGAAATTACTTGCATATTGACTTATGGGTCAAAATCTTATTGACTGCTCTATAAGCTTGAAGTTAACTTATCAGGAGATTTGAGAATAAAAAAAAAGTTATAGTCACACAAAAACTAACACCAAAGAGAGTCCTCTAATATGAAACATGTAGAAAGAAAAACAAAGATCCACTAAAACAATATTTAAGGCTTTAATGTGAAAGACAATAATTCACTGTTAAGATGTTTTCATTATCATTTCTTTGAACCAATTGTACAGCAGCAAATTTCACATAATGTAAATGGCAAGTATGCAATGATATTTAGGTGGAAATGCAGAAGACTCTAATATACTTTCTTAGTCCAACCAGATAAAATGTAAATATTCTGTTTCATACTAAAATTCTTCAAGCATTTATTGAAAATTCACACAAGGGACCCAGGAGTAGTAAGCCATGATAAAACTTATAATGTACATTCAGTCATGTCTGATTCTTTGGGGTTCCAGGGACTGGGGCATGCCAGACTCCTCTGTCCATGGAATTTTCCAGGTAAGAATATTGGGTTTCCATTTCATACTCCAGGGGATCTTCCTGACCCAGGGATCAAATCTGCATCTCTTGCATTGCAGGTGGATTCTTTAAACCACTGAACCACTTGGGAAGTTCTGTAATCTGAATATTGCTTTCTTGTTATGCCGTCATTTTGTCTCATCTACTCTGGTTTTGGTAGCTGAGAACTTCTCAGAAACTCTCTTTGAAAAAGGATAGAGTTTTGAAAACTCATTAAGAAAGGGTATCACAATTCTAAATAATAGTAAAAATGCAAGGCAATGTATAATTTATCTCTCATATTAAAAATTAGAATGTTTTGATAGAACAATTGGTGTGAATTAATGGCTGATAAATAATTAATAGGTCTGAGAATATTTTATGATACATGACTTTGCCTTAGGCTCAGAAAAAACAACTTGGTCCTTAGATAGAAAATTATTTAGAAATACTAATATACCATTAGCAATGGCTTCATGGTTGAATTAAAGACAGGATTGGTCATGAAAAAATTCATATAAAGTGTCCTCAGGTTAAAAATAACAGTCCAGTTGAGGAACAGATTAGAATATCTGATGCACAAAAAACCCATAAACTTAAGACATTTCTACTTAATAACATACCCAAATGAAATGAAGGAAGAAGTGTTTTACATACTATACTGCATTGGCAAATTAAGAAATTAAGCTAGTATCTATTATATTCCATGATTATAATGATTCTATTTACTAAAACTAATAGATAAGCCTTCATACTGAATGATAAAATAATGACATCTTTCTCTTTCTTATAGGCTCTATTTCTATAATTTAAGGGATATCATTTGAATAGTTTATAATTACTTCCTCATAACTTTAAATTATTTCAGAGGCACATAACCAACTTCAGGATGCATAAATATGGTCCAATAATACATTGAGCTCAATGCTTTCTGTCACTATTCACAGTAACTTTCTTGTTGCTTTCCTGAAGTCCTGTAGCCCACTGTGAAGAACTAGGAGGAGTCTTTGAGACTTTAACTTCTTTGCATTCCCTGTGTCTCAGAAGGAAATGTCATGTCTATCTTCCAAGACTGTTTACTATACAAACATTCTTGCAAAGTTTGTCTGGAGCAAAACAGCAGAGCTTCTGCCTCCCTGACATGCAGAAGAAGGAAAGAGCCATGGAAAATTCTCTCCTCAATTAATCCACCATACCCCTGTCACCTACAGTTGTGCCTCAGGTCAGTATCGCCGTAAGCATGAAGTGACAACCTTTGGATGCTGCAGTTACGTTGCTGTTCTTCAGTCATTGTGTCTGACTCTTTGTGACCCCATGGACTACAGCATGACAGGGTCCTCTGTCCTTCATTATCTCCTGGAATTTTCTCAAATTCATGTCCATTGAGTCAGTGATGCTATCTAACCATCTCATCCTCTGCCATCCCCTTCTCCTTTTGCCTTCAGTCTTTCTCAGCATCAGGGGCTTTTCCAGTGACTTGGCTCTTTGCAACGGGTGGCCAAAGTATTGGAGCTTCAGCATCAGTCCTTCCAGTGAATATTTAGGGTTGATTTCCTTTAGGAATGACTGGTAAGATTTCAAAGGGACTACAGTTACGATGGAACCTTAGCAATCATTAACATTTTCAATTTTTTTCAATAACTATATTTCTGTGATTTCCAAAATAATCTACATAGTGTTTTTAAAAATCTGAAGGAAGATAAAACAATGTTTTAAGTTGACAAGGGAATGTATGGCACATCGCAAATAACCTAACCTGGAAAAAGTTAAGCAGATAAAATAAATTAAGGAGTTGTAGGAAGCTGGACGGAGAAGGCAATGGCACCCCACTCCAGTACTCTTGGCTGGAAAATCCCATGGATGGAGGAGCCTGGTAGGCTGCAGTCCATGGGGTCATGAAGAGTCCAACACTACTAAGAGATTTCACTTTCACTTTTCACTTTCCTGCATTGGAGAAGGAAATGGCAACCCACTCCAGTGTTCTTGCCTGGAGAATCCCAGGGACGGGGGAGCCTGGTGGGCTGCAGTCTATGGGGCTGCACAGAGTCGGACACGACTAAAGCGACTTAGCAGCAGCAGCAGCAGCAGCAGGAAGTTGGAAGAAAAAAAAGGAGCGCTTGATTGTGAGAGCAACCAGGAAGGTGTTCATGGTAAGATTAACCCTCTGAAATGAAGGATGGATTACATTTTGATTGAGAGAGTAAGAGGGTAGCTTACCAGGTAGAGACAACAATAGAATAAAACTTTTTTTCTTGGTAACTAAGTATATAATTATTTTCTGTGCAGAGTTAAATTTATGGCTTTTAAAAACATCTGAGTAGCGTTTTAACAATTAGAAATGCAAACATTTCTATCATAGTACTATCATGGTTTAGGGCAGCTGATTCTGCACTTCTGATTTAGTTGAAAATGTGATGTTTAATATCTTTTTACTTTTCATTCTCTACTTTCCCAAGGCTTCTCATTCGGTCATAGAGATCAAAATTTGTAGATAGAAAATGAGTGCTTTTCACTTGGATTCAATTCCTAATGAATGAATACATCTCTATTTATATTATATTTACCCTGTGTAAGCTCAACAAACCCATGGTAAATTTATTTGCCTTTTTATTTATATAGGAAATTGCCTTGAAACTGCTATCGGAGCAATTTTTCTTTCCTTAGTACTGCAGATTAGTATACTTTTCCTCAACTATGTTCATGGTGGTTTAGTTGCTAAGTTGTGTCTGACTCTTTGTGACCCTATGGGCTCCAGCCCACCAGGCTCCTCTGTCCATGGGATTTCCTTGGTAAGAATACTGGATTAGGTTGCCATTTCCTTCTCCAGGGGATCTCCCCAGTCCAGGGACTGAAGCTGAGTCTTCTGCATTGAAGGCAGATTCTACACAAACTGAGCCATCACAGGGTCACAAAAGGTAGCCTTTTGCAATATGAACAAATTCAATTCAATGGCCAGCTTTTCTTGATACAATAATTTGTGTTAAGCAGACAATCTCAAAACAGCAATGGAGGCAGTGAATAATAAATGGCTTTCTCTGTGTGACTATAGAATAAAAATACAAGTTTTCAAAATAGTATAGTTGGAACTGATTGGTAGTAAGAGTTTCTACCTCATACTTGTCTAGTTTGATTCAGATGGTTAAAATCAATATGCCATTGTACATCTAATGAAAGCTGCTGCAACATATGTATAATTAATATTTAAATATTTCACAGAATAATTTTCCTTTCTATGTGTGTATGGGGTTTTCAGATATCACATATATTGAAATTTCTATAAAAAGATCTATATGAACCAAGAAAAATTAAAATAACTTCCCCAGAATCAGTATCATTTAGTATTAATAGATCATAGACTTTTAGATTTGATTCATTTCCAATTTCACCCTCACATTTGCTAATAGTGTAACTATAAAATATGTTTCATTATCACTTCATTTATTTATTCACAGTTATTTAATAAATAAGGAATATAAGTTACACACATTTTTATGCAAGGAAAACAGATCCTTCCTTCAATATAAGGGAAGAAAGATAAAATTGACATTCAATATACCAAGGCTTGGTAAATGTTCTTATTTAGAAATGCCTAAAGTAGAAAAAGGAAGAGAGTTCCAGAAAAACATCTATTTCTGCCTTATTGACTATGCCAAAGACTTTGACTGTGTGGATCACAATAAACTGTGGAAAATTCTGAAAGAGATGGGAATACCAGACCACCTGACCTGTCTCTTGAGAAACCTATATGCAGGTCAGGAAGCAACAGTTAGAATTGGACATGGAACAACAGACTGGTTCCAAATAGGAAAAGGAGTACGTCAAGGCTGTATATTGTCACCCTGCTTATTTAACTTCTATGCAGAGTACATCATGAGAAATGCTGGGCTGGAAGAAGCACAAGCTGGAATTAAGATTGCCGGGAGAAATATCAATAACCTCAGATATGCAGATGACACCACCCTTATGGCAGAAAGTGAAGAGGAACTCAAAAGCCTCTTGATGAAAGTGAAAGTGGAGAGTGAAAAAGTTGGCTTAAAGCTCAACATTCAGAAAACTAAGATTATGGCATCTGGTCCCATCACTTCATGGGAAATAGATGGGGAAACAGTGGAAACAGTGCCAGACTTTATTTTTTTGGGTTCCAAAATAACTGCAGATAGTGATTGCAGCCATGAAATTAAAAGACGCTTACTCCTTGGAAGGAAGGTTATGACCTACCTAGATAGCATATTCAAAAGCAGAGACATTACTTTGCCAACAAAGGTCTGTCTAGTCAAGGCTATGGTTTTTTCAGTGGTCATGTATGAATTTTAGAGTTGGACTGTGAAGAAAGCTTTCTGCCAAAAAATTGATGCTTTTGAACTGTGGTGTTGGAGAAGACTCCTGAGGGTCCCTTGGACTCCAACTCCAGGAGTTGGTGATGCACAGGGAGGCCAGGTGTGCTGTGATTCATGGGGTCTCAAAGAGTTGGACACGACTGAGCCACTGAACTGAATTAACTGAGAGCATCCTTGTTACTGCATGTAAGGAAACATTCTATGAAATATTTCTGACAGCTTCATGCTCGCTCTCCTCAACCTATTCTTAACTGGCCAGTCTACATACCTCAGGATGCAGTCTGGCTATCCATATCTCTGGGAAGATTTCCTAGACAAGGTTTGATTTAGCCTCTTACTTAAGTAATACTTTCAGTTCAGTTCAATTGCTCAGTCATATCCAACTCATGCAACCCCATGGACTGCAGCACACCAGGCTTCCCTGTCCATCACAAACTCTGGAGTTTACTCAAACTTGTGTCCATCGAGTCAGTGACGCCATCCAACCATCTCATCCTCTGTCATCCCTTTCTCCTCTTGCCTTTAATCTTTTCTAGTGAGTCTTTTTTAGTGAGTCAGTTCTTTGTATCAGGTGGCCAAAGTATTGGAGTTTCAGCTTCAGCATCAGTCTTTCCAATGAATATTCAGGACTGGTTTCCTTTAGGATGGACTGGTTGGATCGCCTTGCAGTTCAAGGGACTCTCCAGAGTCTTCTCCAACATCACAGTTCAAAAGCATCAATTCTTTGGTGCTCAGCTTTCTTTAGAGTCCAACTCTCAAGTTCATACATGACTACTGGGAAAACCATAGCTTTGACTAGAGTGACCTTCGTTGGCAAAGTAATACTTTCAGTTCAGTTCAGTTCAGTCACTCAGTCATGTCTGACTCTTGGCAACCCCATGAACTGCAACATGCCAGGCCTCCCTGTCCATCACCAACTCCTGGAGTTCACTCAAACTCATGTCCATCGATTTGGTGATGCCATCCATCCATCTCATCCTCTGCCGTCCCCTTCTCCTCCTGCCCCCAATCCCTCCTATCATCAGAGTCCAATGAGTCAACTCTTCGCATGAGGTGGCCAAAGTATTGGAGTTTCAACTTTAGCATCAGTCCTTCCAATGAACACCCAGGACTGATCTCCTTTAGGATGGTCTGGTTGGATCTCCTTGCAGTCCAAGGGACTCTCAAGAGTCTTCTCCAAAACGACAGTTCAAAAGCATCAATTCTTCAGCACTAAGCTGTCTTCACAGTCCAACTCTCATATCCATACATGACCACTGGAAAAACCATAGCCTTGACTAGACAGACCTTTGTTGGCAAAGTAATATCTCTGCTTTTGAATATGTTATCTAGGTAGGTCATAACTTTACTTCCAAGGAGTAAGCATCTTTTAATTTCATGGCTGCAATCATTATCTGCAGTGATTTTGGAACCCAAAAAAATAAAGTCTGACACCGTTTCCACTTTTTCCCCATCTATTTGCCATGAAGTGATGGGACCAGATGCCATGATCTTAATTTTCTGAATATTGAGCTTTAAGCCAACTTTTTCACTCTCCTCTTTCACTTTCATCAAGCGGCTTTTAAGGTATATCTTATTAAAGAATGTAGACATCATTTTGATGGAAGCTAGTGAAGGATTTTACATAGGGGGTGATAAAATTTTCAGCTCTAAATGCTTGTGAAGAAGAAAGAGAAAGGAGATGTCCAGAGATGTGGGTCACTGGGAGTGGATTATAAACTAAGTTAGTAGTAGTAGAAATAATGAAAAAATGTGTATAAATTAGAGAAATGTAAAGAAGCTCATATAGATTATTCCATCTCCTTGCTTCTTTCAGCTTTCTCAAAAGATAAACTTATCAAAGAGTTCTTTCTTTACTGCTTATACCAAAGTAGTGTGTGCGCGCACACACACACACACACACACACACACACACACAGCTCTATCCCTTTTATAGTTCACTGCTTTTCTTTATAGTATGTATATGCACTTAGTATGCTATATATAGTTTACATATTTGTTTACTGCATGGCTTTATTAAATAGACTTTAAACATATTTTCAAAAATAAATCATTAGCTACTCTTTTTCCTAGAATAGAGCTTGGAATAAAACAACCATATGGTAAACAATTGTTCAATAAATACATCAAGAGTGAGAATTGGCAGAGTCTAGTAACTGATGACTTTCATATTTTATCGTCTCTGATGTTAATTAATCTGTGATAGGAATGCTCCATACATTTTAGACATTGTCATTAAAACACCAAAATTTCTTGGTATATAGTTTGCTACTGTTGTTGTTCAATCATTAAGTCAAATCCAGGCCTTTGCAACCCAACGGATTGCAGCATACCAGACTTTCCTGTCATCCACTATCTTCAGGAGTTTGCTCAAACTCATGTCCCTTGAGTCGGTGATGCCTTCCACCCATTTCATCCTCTGCTGCCTCCTTCTTCTTTTGTCTTTGGTCTTTGCCAGTAAGTCAGCCCTTTGCAACAGGTGGCCAAAGTACTGGAGCTTCAGCTTCAGAAACAGGCTTTTCAACAGATATTCAGGGTTAATTTCCTTTAGGATTGACTGGTTTGATCTCCTTACAGTCTACAGACTCTCAAGAGTCTTCTCCAGCAACACCATTCAAAAGCATCAGTTCTTTAGCAGTCAGTCTTCTTTATGATCCAACTCTCACATCTGTACATGACTACTTGAAAAACCATAGCTTTGACTAGAACATTTGTCTGCAAATTGATGTCTGCTTTTTAATACACTGTCTAGGTTTGTCATAGCTTTCCTTCTATGAATCAAGCATCTTTTAATTTCATGGCTACAGTCACCATCCACAGTAATTTTGGAGCCCAAGAAAATAAAATCTGTCACTGCCTAAAACTTCTTCCCTTCTGTTTGCCATGAAATGATAGAACCAGATGCCATGATCTTAGTTTTTTGAATGATGACTTTTAAGCCAGATTTTTCACTCTCCTCTTTCACCCTTACCAAGAGGCCCTTTGCTTCCTCTTCAATTTATGCCATTAGAGTTGTATCATCTGCATATCTGAGGTGGTTGATAATTCTTCTGTCTATATTGATTCCTTGTAATTCATCCAGTGTAGCACTTTACATGATGTACCCTGCATATAATTTAAACAGGCAAGATGACAATATATAGCCTTGTCATACTCCTTTCTCAATTATGAACCAGTTAATTATTCCTTATCTTATTCTAACTGTTGCTTCTGACCCACACACAGGCTTCTCAGGAGACAAGTAAGGTGATCTGGTATTCCCATCTCTTTAAGATTTTCCCACAGTTTGTTGTGATCTGAACAGTCAGAGGTTTTAGCATAGTCAATGAAAGAGAAGTAGATCTTTTTCTGGAACCCTTTTCCTTTCTCCATGATCCAAAGGAGTTGGCAATTTGACCTCTGGTTCCTCTGACTCTTGAAAATCCAGCTTGTACATCTGGAAGTTCTTGGTTCACATACTACTGAAACCTAACTTGAAGGATTTTGAGCATTATATTTCTAGCATTTGAAATAAGCACAGTTGTACAGTAGTTTGAACATTCTTTGACATTGCACTTCTTTGGGATTGGAATGAAAACTGACCCTTTCCAGTCCTGTGGCCACTGCTGAGTTTTAAAAATTTGCTGACATATGGAATATGGACTCTAACAGCATCATCTTTTAGGATTTTAAGTAGCTCAACTGGAATTCCATCCTTCCACTATCTTCATTCATAGCATTGCTTCCTAGGGCCCACTTGACTTCACACTCCAAGGTAGCTGACTCTAGGTAGATGACCATGCCATCGTGGTTATCCGGGTCATTAAGACCTTTTTTGTGTAGCTCTTCTTTGTATTCTTGTCACCTCTTCTTAATCTCTTCTGCTTCTGTTAGGTCTTTGCCATTTCTGTCCTTTGTTGTGCTCATCTTTGCATGAAATCTTCCTTTGATATCTCCAACTTTCTTAGAGCAATCTCTAATCTTTCCCATTCTGTTGTTTTCCTCTATTTACTTGCATGGTTCATTTACAAAATACTTCTTATCTCTCCTTTCTATTCTCTGGAATTCTGCATCCTATTGGGTGGATCTTTCCTTTTCTCCCTTGCCTTCCCCATCTCATCTTTCCTTAGTTAGTTACTTAGTTCAATCGCTCAGTCATGTCCGACTCTTTGTGACCCCATGAATCGCAGCACGCCAGACCTCCCTGTCCATCACCAACTCCCACAGTTCACTCAGACTCATGTCCATTGAGTCAGTGATGCCATACAGCCATCTCATCCTCTGTCGTCCCCTTCTCCTCCTGCCCCCAATCCCTCCCAGCATCAGGGTCTTTTCCAATGAGTCAACTCTTCGCATGAGGTGGCCAAAGTACTGGAGTTTCAGCTTTGGCATCATTCCTTCCAAAGAAATCCCAGGGCTGCTCTCCTTCAGAATGGACTGGTTGGATCTCCTTGCAGTCCAAGGGACTCTCAAGAGTCTTCTCCAACACCACAGTTCAAAAGCATCAATTCTTCAGTTATCAGCTTTCTTCACAGTCCAACTCTCACATCCATACATGACTACTGGAAAAACCATAGCCTTGACTAGATGGGACCTTTATTGGCAAAGTAATGTCTCTGCTTTTGAATATGCTATCTAGGTTGGTCATAACTTTTCTTCCAAGGAGTAAGAGTCTTTTAATTCCATGCCATAATTGTAAAACCTCCTTAGACAACCACTTTGCCTTCTCACATTTCTTTTTCTTTGGACCGATTTTTGTCATCACCTCCTGTACAATATTATGAACCTCTGTTCATAGTTCTTCAGGCACTCTGTCTACCAGATCTTATCCCTTGACTCTATTCATCAGCTCCACTGTATAGTCATAAGGGATTTGATTTATGTCATACCTGAGTGGCCTATTGTTTTACCTATTCTCTTCAATTTAAGTCTGAATTTTATAATAAAGCACTGATGATATGAGTCACAGTCAGCTCCAAGTATTGCTTTGGCTGACAGTGTAGAGCTTCTCTATCTTCGGCTGCAAAGTCAGTCTGATTTTAATATTGACCATCTGGTGATATGTAGAGTCATCTCTTACATTGTTGGAAGAGGTATTTGCTATGACCAGTGTGTTTTCTTGACAAAATTCTGTTAGCCTTTACCTTGCTTCATTTTGTACTCCAAGGCCAAACTTGCTTGTTGTTCCAGGTATCTCTTGAGTTCCTGCTTTTGCATTCCAGAAGGACATATTTTTCTTTAGTGTTAGTTCTAGAAGGTATTATGTCTTCACAGAACCTATCATCCTCAGCTTCTTTGGCATCCGTTGTTGGGGCATAAACTTGGATTACTGTGATGTTGAATGGTTTGCCTTGGAAACGAACAGGGATCATTCTTTTTTGAGATTGCACCCAAGTACTACATTTTGGACTCATTTGTTGACTATGAGGGCTACTCCATGTCTTCTAAGGGATTCTTGTCCACAGTAGTAGAGGTAGTGATCATCTGAGTTAAATTTGCCCATTCCTGTCCATTTCAGTTCACTGATTGCTAAGATGTCAATGTTTACTCTTCCCATCTCCTACTTGACCACGTTCAATTTACTTTGATGCATGGACCTAAAATTCTAGGTTCCTGAGCAATATTTTCCTTATAGCACCAGACTACTTTCATCCCAGACACAATTGCACCTGAGTGTCATTTCCACTTTGGTCCAGCCACATCATTATTTCTGTAACTATTAGTAATTGTCCTTTGCTCTTCCCCAGTAGCATACTGGACACCTTCTGACCTGGGGTGCTCATCTTTTCCTGTCATATCATTTTGCCTTTTCATACTGTCCACAGGGTTCTCCAAGCAAGAATATTGGAGTGGATTGCCATTCCCTCCTCCAGTGGGCCTCATTTTGTTAGAACTCTTGCATAGCATAGCTCATATGTTCATTGAGTATTGTAGACCTCTTTGTCATGACAAGGCTGTGAAGGGGTGGCATATAATAGGCCCATTAAAGTGTGTCACAAAGCTCCTTGTCCTCTTATATGAAAAAAAATGCATCTCAGAAAGAGGTAGGACTCATTGGTAGTATATCTTCATCCTCATATTTTGCTTTATTAATTATTAAATTATACAACTTTTAAATTATTAAAATGCAAAAATAAATCAAATTTACAAAATTTAATGTTGGAAAATCAGACACAGAAATAGGCAATGGGTCACCACATGATTTTAGAGAAGAATATCAATCTAGTTGAACATCTTCAATAAAAAACACCAGAATGTAAAACAGTAGAGAAATTCAAATCCATAGCTATGAACTCCATATGGTTTGAGACAGCACATCTAGAATTTTCTACCAACTGGCTCTTTATTCATACATACTAGGAGTCCACCAAAGCTGATTGTTGTAGCTTAAATAAAAAGGCCCCAAGGACTCATCATCAGCAAGATAAGTAGGAGGTTCCTTTTGGGGAAAAATGTCTCCAATATCACAGCTGGTAGACTTGATATGAAAAGAGATATTATTTCAGGATTCTTTCTTGAACTTCTTTTCATTTCAGCACAGTGAGAGAAAAATAATAAACTGGTAAAAAGCAAGTCAAAGACGAGGGTGATAGAAGTCATGATTTTGAGCATATCTCAAATAGATGTTATTCCTACATCTCAGTTTTTAAGAATGTTTCATACTGAAAATATGTAGGAGGGGAAAATAAACTTGGCAAAGATAAAAAGACAGATGAGGACATATGATTCTGCAAATATGCAGTTGTGTCATTCTGTCAGCGTATCACCAATTATTCAATGATTGCTCATGGTAATTAAAATAATCTTACATATTTTCTCCCCTGCAGCATACATCAGTGATGAACACCTGAAATCTTGAAGGCCTTAGAGCTAATTTTGCTTATATATGTCTGAAAAATATATTTTAAATTCATATATATATGACTTGAATTAAATATGAAAAATGGAAACTTTAACATTTTAATACATTCTTGACAACTTTATATCAGTTCAAGTCAGTCGCTAAGTCATGTCCAACTCTCCGACCCCATGGGCTGCAGCACGCCAGGCTACCCTGTCCATCACCAACTCCCAGCGCCTGCTCAAACTCATGTCCATCACATCGGTGATGCCATCCAACCATCTCATTCTCTGTCATCCTCTGCTCCTTCTGCCTTCAATCTTTCCCAGCATCAGGGTCTTTTCAAATGAATCAGTTCTTTATACCAGGTGGCCAAAGTATTGGGGTTTCAGCTTCACATCAGTCCTTCCAATGAATATTCAGGACTGATTTCCTTTAGGATGGACTGGTTGGATCTCCTTGCAGTCCAAGGGACTCTCAAGAGTCTTCTCCAACACCACAGTTCAAAAGCATCAATTCTTTGGCGCTCAGATTTCTTTATAGTCCAATTCTCACATCCGTACATGACTACTGGAAAAACCATAGCCTTGACTAGACAGACCTTTGTTGGCAGAGTAATGTCTCTGCTTTTTAATATGCTATCTAGTTTGATCATAGCTTTTCTTCCAAAGAGCAAGCATCTTTTAATTTCATGGCTGCAGTCACCATCTGCAGTGATTTTGGAGCCCCCCAAAATAAAGTCTGTCACAGTTTCTACTGCTCCCCCATCTATTTGCCATGAAGTGATAGGACCAGATGCCATGATCTTCATTTTCTGAATGTTGAGCTTTATGCCAACTTTTTCACTCTCCTCTTTCACTTTCATCTAGAGGCTCTTTAGTTCTTTGCATTGTGCCATAAGGGTGGTGCCATCTGCATATCTGAGGTTATTGATATTTCTCCCGGCAATCTTGATTTCAGCTTGTGCTTCTTCCAGCCCAGCGTTTCTCATGATGTACTCTGCATATAAGCTAAATAAGCAGGGTGACAATATACAGCCTTGATGTACTCCTTTCCTGATTTTATATGTAATAATTACTATACTTTATATAATAATTATTAAACTAATACCTGCATAAGGACATTAAATAGAAATCTGTTACAAAATATTCAAACTACTGTGGTCCAAACTATAACTTGACTGAGATATTGTCAACCATATATTACTGCAACAGTTAGTTATAGCTAGGTAATGTAATTATTTTAATAAAATTAAATGTATTCATTCAAAATAGAAACAATATAGCAAACCTTACAGATACAAAATTTAAAACTAGTAAAATTAACAGGTTAGAAAATACATTGTTATGTATTATAAAGGGAGAATTATTGAGCCACCTTCTGTTTCATGTTTTTTGTATGTACTTTCTGACAAATATAAAAATTAGAAGAGATTAGTGAAACATGATTTTCACTTTAAGAATTCTATCAACAGAAATGTACTTTATATGAAACACTGAATAAGAGATTTAATATTTGATAAGCACTATGTTGATAAAGGCTGACCTGGGGTTTGACAAGATTGATTCTGTATATGGACAGGTTGCTGAATACCCGATTTATATTATTTTCAGTTCAGTTCAATTCAGTTCAGTCCCTCAGTCATGTCCGACTCTTTGTGACGCCATGAATCGCAGCATGCCAGACCTCCCTGTCCATCACCAACTCCCAGAGTTCACTCAGACTCATGTTCATTGAGTCAGTGATGCCATCCAGCTATCTCATCCTCTGTCGTCCCCTTCTCCTGCCCCCAATCCCTCCCAGCATCAGAGTCTTTTCCAATGAGTCAACTCTTCGCATGAGGTGGCCAAAGTACCGGAGTTTCAGCTTTAGCATCATTCCTTCCAAAGAAATCCCAGGGCTGATCTCCTTCAGAATGGACTGGTTGGATCTCCTTGCAGTCCAAGGGACTCTCAAGAGTCTTCTCCAACACCACAGTTCAAAAGCATCAATTCTTTGGCGCTATATTATTCTAAGGACTTGCTTTTTATTGAATCATAAAATATTTTCTCTGATCTCTCAGAATTCATCATCATAACTTATACAGTTGCTTTCCTATTACCTCCTTCCAATTTCTGTTCATTTGGGGTAGTTTTTCTTTTTTTTTTTTTTTTTTTAGAAAAATTTTCCTATATATAATGTGGTAGTTAACTAGCTTTAATTTTTGTGGGTATTATTTAAATAATAACTTTATTACTGTATTAACTTCCACTGTATAATCATAAGGGATTTGATTTAGGTCATACCTGAATGGTCTAGTGGTTTTCCTGACTTTCTTCAATTTAAGTCTGAATTTGGCAATAAGGAGTTCATGATCTGAGCCACAGTCAGCTCCCAGTCTTGTTTTGCTGACTGTATAGAGCTTCTCCATCTTTGGCTACAAAGAATATAATCAATCTGATTTCGGTGTTGACCATCTGGTGATGTCCATGTGTAGAATCTTCTCTTGTGTTGTTGGAAGAGGGTGTTTGCTATGACCAGTGCGTTCTCTTGGCCAAACTCTATTAGCCTTTGCCCTGCTATTGACATTGTTTCAAGTATTGTTTCTTTGTCAGAAATAATAGGAGTATACTAATATTTCTTTATATAGTTGCTTCAGTCATTTTCAATTTATCCTTGTATATTATTGGACTCTAAAACAATTTTTTTGTCTAAAATTAGATAATTTATCTTTAAATTACTTTAAAAATATTTCAATACTCTTATCTGTGAAAATGCTGTGAGTGTTTGTGCTTAGTTGCTCAGTTGTGTCTGACTCTTGTGATCCAATAGACTGTAGCCTGCCAGGCTCCTTTGTCTATGGGATTCTCTAGGCAAGAATACTGGAATAGGTTGCCTTTTCCTTCTCCAGGGGATCTTCCCAACCCAGGAATTGAACCTGGGCCTCCCGCATAGCAGGCAGACTCTTCATTGCTTTTAATTCTACACATATTTTGATTTTTGTTTCAGTATTGAACATCAATCGCTTTTCCCTATTTACCCTTAAATTCTTAGTTACTTACAATAATTCAGTATATTTGCCAAGATTCTAATGCCAGATGACATTTTCAGGAAGGGTTCAGGTTGTCCTGATTAGTCAGTCCTTTTATGTTAAGATTCTCTTTTGAAGATTTTGTTACTGTTGCTATGCTTTATGAACAACAAATCATAGATGTAAAATTTGCCAGTCACATAATTTTTCTTTCAAAATTGTTTTCGTTCTACTTTTTTTCTGTTAGTTTCAGGTGACATTATGATAAATTTCCATTTGTTTTCTTTCTTGTATTTTTATAGCAAGCACATTTTGTTTGTTCTGCTTATTATTTTGCCAGTCTACTTGTGGAACACAGTCTTTGATTAAAATTTTTATTATTTCATCAGGATAAGTTTGCATTTAGTGAATTGTAATTAGGTAAACATTTTCATTTTACCTAAACGCTATGCCAAAATAATTCAAGTACAACTTCTGCATTGTCTCCACATGTAGGTTTACATCATTTTATTGTTTCTTCTGTCCTCACCTTTCCCCCTACTCAAAGAAGTCTTATGCTTTGCAATACTTTTAGCTTCTTCCTGCTCCTCCTTTATTATATTCTACATATAACCTTTTTATCTTACATCCTTTGGTTTAAAAAGTTAATGTTTTCTTTGGTTCTATTGAGATCTCCAAGACAGATCTTTTTAAAAGTATATATATATTTTTCCTATGACAAGGCTCCCCTTGCCCCAGATTTTCCTAAAAATGTTCAGTAGTTTTCCCTTCTCAGATGGATTCTCTGATCTCATGGATCTCTTTTATGTACCTTCAAAAAATATTAAGAACAAAAAATGAGAAGTGCTTCTCCATGACTCAGGGTGGCTAATTAATATAAGAGCTTCCTCTTTATCATTTTTGTTTGATTGCTTTATGTTTCATTTAACCAGATTCACTTGTCAGTGGTGGTACATTTTGTCATTAGTACCTTCTTAACTCTGGGGTGAATGCTTCATTTACACATCACCTAGGTTAAACATTTTTATTTTTAACAATGGCATTGTATATTTTGAACAGAACTTTACATAAAAATTAAAGCTAATAGTCTTACTTATTTCATCACTTTCCAAAATGTTATGGTTCTCACTGTTATGGTCAGATGTTTACTGAAAAGACCCTGTGTAAAACAAGCCATAGTTCCCATGCATAATTTGAAGTAAAAGTTATTGAAAATATTAGCACTGCCTTTGATTACTTTATCTGTAAAAACTCTGTATTTTTATTTATTTTCTGGATTTCTGCTGTCTTGCTAATATTTTATTGGTTTCTGTTGTGCTTATGTGTGTTAGAAAACAATAGTTATAATATATATAATATTAATCACGCTGTATGGAAATAAATCTTTGCAGTTAGTTTTTTTTCTAAATAGTATATACCACATTATTAGCAGAAGACGCATGATAGTTATAAATGAAAGGCCTACAGAGATGTTTGCAAATCACCCTTGATATGGTTCTAGCTTTTGTGTTTTTTGACCTACATACAAAATTCCAGGGACTTTAGAGGATTGTGAAAATAAAATGGAGTTAATAAGAAACATTAAGTCAAGTTGAATTTGCCTTCTTTCTGAATTGTGAATATTTTTAAGAATTCTTAAAGAAAAAAACATTTTTCAGGTTCTTTTTTTTTTCCCCACTCTTTTTTAGATTTACTCCCATGTAAATCATTATACAGGATTGAATAGAGTTCCCTGTGCTATTCATTAAGTTCTTATTAGTTGTTTATTCTATATATATAGTAGCGTATGGATGTCAGTCCCAATCTCCCAAACTATCTCCTCCTATTATCCTCTCTGGTGATCACAAGTTTGTTTTCTACATCTATAACTCAATGTACACTTTGTAAATAGGTTCATTTGAACCACTTATTCAGATACTACATATAAGTGATATTATATAATATTTGTCTTTCTCTGTCTTACTTCACTCAGTATGACAATCTCTAGGTTCATCCATGTTGCTGCAAATGACTTATTTCATTCATTTTATGCCTGAGTAAATGTTCCATTGTACATGTGCATTATCATATCTTCTTCATCCATTCCTCCATTGATGGATAGTTAGGTTGCTTCCATGTCCTCAGTTCAGTTCAGTTCAGTCGCTCAGTTGTGTCCAACTCTTTGCGACCCCATGGACTGCCACATATCAGACTTCCATGTGCATCACCAACTCCTGGAGCTTGCACAAACTCATGTTCATTGAGTTGGTGATGACATCCAACCATTTTATCCTCTGTCATCCCCTTCTCCTCTTGCCTTCAATCTTTCCCAGCATAAGGGTCTTTTCCAATGAGTCACTTCTTTGCATCAGGTGGCCAAAGTATTGGAGCTTCAGCTTCAGTGTCATCCTTCCAATAAATATTCAGGACTGATTTTCTTTAGGATTGACTGGTTAGATCTTCTCCAGTCCATGGGACTCTCAAGATTCTTTTCCAACACCACAGTTCAAAAGCATCAATTTTTCAGTTCTCAGCTTTCTTTATAGTCCAACTCTCACATCCATATATGGCTACTGGAAAAACCATAGCTTTGACTAGATGGAACTTGGTCAGCAAAGAATTGTCTCTGCTTTTTAATATACCTCACTGTAGTTTTGATTTGTATTTTTCTAATAATTTGTGATGTTGAGCATCTTTTCATAGGCCTCTTGGTCATCTATACATCTTCTTTGAAGTAGTGTCTATTTAGATCTTCCACCCATTTTTTTGATCAGATTGGCTTTTTTTATACATATTGAACTTCATGAGCTGTTTGTGTATTTTGGAAATTAATCTCTTGTTGGTTTTATTTGCAAATATTTGCAAATATTTTCTCCTATTCTGTGAGTTTTCTTTTCATCTTCTGATAGTTTCCTTTGCTATGCAAAAGCTTATAAATTAAATAGGTCCCATTTGTTTAGTTGTGTTTTTATTTTCATTTCTCTAGGAGGTAGATCAAAAAGAGATCTTGCTGTATTTTTCCTCTAAGAGTTTTATAATGTCCAGTCTTGCATACATTTAGGTCTTTAACCCATTTTGAGTTAATTTTTCTCTTTGATGTTAGAAAATGTTCCTATTTCATTCTTTTACAAGTAGCTGTCCAGTTTTTCTGGCACCACTTCTTGAAGAGACTGTCTTTTCTTGATTGTATAGCCTTGCCTCCTTTGTCAAAGATAAGGTGTCCATAGGTGCAAGAGTTTATCTCTGGACTTTCTTTCCTGTTCCATTGACTTATGTTTCTGAAGAAAAACACATCTTGATAAAATTATGTAGAATGTGAAAGACGAGTCAGACTCACTGCTTCTTTGTTAGCAATTATTTTGTATAGTGGTAATATAAATTTCAAGATCAATCCCACAAGAGACTGAACCAGACCTGCCTATGAGTGCCCAGGAGTCTCTGATGGAGGCATGGGTCAACAGTGGCGTGCTACAGGGTTGGGGGCACTGAATTCAGCCGTTCTGGGAGTGGAGAATACTGACAAAACGTGGTTCACTGGAGAAGGGAACGGCAAACCACTTCAGTATTCTTGCCTTGAGAACCCTATGAACAGTATGAAAACGCAAAAAGATAGGACACTGAAAGATGAACTCCCCAGGTCATTAAGTGCTCAATATGCTACTGGAGAAGAGTGGAGAAATAGCTATAGAAAGAATGAACAGCCAGAACAAAAACAATCCCCAGTTGTGGATGTGACTGGTGAGGAATTAAAGTCTGATGCTGTAAAGAACAATATTGCATAGAACGTGGAATGTTAGGTCCCAGAATCAAAGTACATTGGAAGTGGTCAAACAGGTGATAGCAAGAATGAACATCAACATTTTACAAATCAGTGAACTAAAATTGACTGGAATGGGCGAATTTAATTCAGAAGATCATTACATCTATTACTATGAGAAAAAATCCCTTAAAAGAAATGGAGTAGCCCTCATAGTCAACAAAAGAGTCTGAATGCAGTACTTGGATGAAATCTCAAAAACGACAGAATGATCTCTTTTGTTTCCATGGCAAATCATGGAATATCACAGTAATCTAAGTCTGTGCCCCAACCACTAATGCCAAAGAAACTGAAGTCATACGGTTCTATGAAGACCTACAAGACCTTCTAGTTCAGTTGAGTTCAGTCGCTCAGTCATGTCCGATTTTTTGCAGCCCCATGAATCGCAGCACGCCAGGCCTCCCTGTCCAACACCAACTCCCAGAGTCCACCCAAACCCATGTCCATCGAGTCGGTGATGCCATCCAGCCATCTCATCCTCTGTTATCCCCTTTTCCTCCTGCCCTCAATCCTTCCCAGCATGAGGGTCTTTTCCAGTGAGTCAACTCTTCACATGAGGTGGCCAAAGTATTGGAGTTTCAGCTTCAGCATCAATCCTTCCAATGAACACTCAGGACTGATCTCTTTTAGGATGGACTGGTTGGGTCTCCCTGCAGTCCAAGGGACTCTCAATAGTCTTCTCCAACACCACAGTTCAAAAGCATCAATTCTTCGGTGCTCAGCTTTCTTCACCGTCCAAATCTCACATCCATACATGACTACAGGAAAAACCATAGCCTTGACTAGACCGACCTTTGTTGGCAAAATAATGTCTCTACTTTTAAATATGCTATCTAGGTTGGTCATAACTTTCCTTCCAAGGAGTACGCATCTTTAATTTCATGGCTGCACTCACCATCTGCAGTGATTTTGGAGCCCCCCAAAATAAAGTCTGACACTGTTCCCACTGTTTCCCCATCTATTTCCCATGAAGTGATGGGACCAGATGCCATGATCTTAGTTTTCTGAATGTTGAGCTTTAAGCCAACTTCTATGAAGACCTACAAGACCTTCTAGAACTAACACCAAAAAGAGATATCCTTTTCATCATAGGGGACTGGAATGCAAAAGGAGGAAATGAAGAGATACCTGAAGTAACAGGCAAGTTTGGCCTTAGAGTACAAAATGAAGCAGGGCAAATGCTAACAGAGTTTTGCCAAGAGAATGCACGGGTCGTTGTTGGGGGCCAGAGTGAGGTACTCTGCCCATGACAAAGGTCATGAGGAAGGAGGCTCGACATATGCAAAGGCGGGATCAAGCCTCAGGAGTCCCCCTGGGAATCCTCGAGCATCTACCCCCATAACCAGAGCCTGCCTACTTTACTACTTTGTGCTCTCACCTACACCTCTGACTTTACGGGGGGCTGTCCCCCACCACCTCTTTTGGAGAAGGAGTTAACCTAGAGCTCCAGTCAATAAAAACTCTTGGGCATGACAAGAGTGTTTTAACCTACAAACTCCTCTGAAGGTTCTCTAGCCTGCCTGACAGGCTCGTCCAGCCACATGTGATTGCTCACAGCCTCCCAACCGTGAGAGGCATGAGATGCTTTAAACCCTCTAAAAACAGGTTCTTTAGAGAAGTTAGAAAACTATTAGTATAAGTATAATGGGCTGATTAGAAATTGTATTGGTGAAGGGTTTTTCATTTGTTGAGCCAATGTTTGTTGCTAAGTCTCCACATCCCCTGCCCTTACACACATTAATGAATATATAGAAGAAATAAGTATTAACCTTTGATATTAATCACGTTATACCTTAGGCTAAGTAAATTCTTTCCTTAACTAAAACCCACTACACCCTCACCCTATAGGAATGTAACTTTATTTGGGTGGTGTCTGTTTTAAGAATAATCACCCCTGGAGAAATAAGTGTCCTGGTTGACTGACCGTTGTCACAAGGAGAGGGTCATAAATTGTCAGCAGGCCCCCTGGCCAGAAGATGATGTAACACCCCTAAGACCTCTGTATACATTTGTATGAAGCACCTGACTTTGATAAAAGTCAGGACTGCTGACCCCGCGTGACTTTTGCATAACATCTCAGTGTATAAAAGTAGACCATGGAAAATAAAGAATTGGGATCAGTTTCTCGAAATACTGGTCTCCCCATGTCTCTCTTTCACTCTGGCTGAGTCTCCATCTGGAGCGTGGAACCCGCCATGCTTACTAATTATGCCTGGGCTTCTAAGATCCGACCGGGGAGGCCTCAGTGTCTCCTCTCCTTCAGGAGAACGGAAGGATGCCTGCGGCCTACGTAAGTGGTGCAAACTTCTTGTCTTGAAGTTTTATTGGTCTCCCGCGTAAACCAAGCCACTCAGCCTCTTTTCTCCACTGAATTTTCCTACTGAGCTATCCTTATTCTATTACTCTTTATATCCTTAATTAACGTTTAATTAAGCAGTTGTTTCCTGATCTTCGCCTACGCCGTCTCTCCTTCGAATACCCTGGATCAGCCGGGGCTGGACCCCGGCAGGTCGTAGCAAACACCCCCTTCCAACAACATAAGAGAAGACTCTACACCTGGATATCACCAGATGGTCAATACCAAAATCAGATTGATAATATATTTTGCAGCTGAAGATGGAGAGGCTCTATAGAGTTAGCAAAAATAAGACTGGGAATTGACTATGGCTCAAATCATGCACTTCTTATTGCAAAATTCAGGCTTAAATTGGAGAAAGTAGGGAAACCTACTAGGTCATTCAGGTATGACTTAAATCAAATCCCTTACAATTATACAGTAGAAATGACAAATAGATTCAAGGGATTAGATCTGATAGAGTGCCTGAAGAACTATGGACAGAAGTTTGTACCATTCTACAACTGACTATAATCAAAATCATCCCCAAGAAAAAGAAGTTCAAAAATGCAAAATGGTTGTCTGAGGAGGCCTTACAGATAGCTGAGAAGAGAAGCAAAAGGCAAAGGAGAAAAGGAAAGATATATCCATGAGAATGTAGAGTTCCAAAGAATAGCAAGGAGAGATAAGAAAGCCTTCCTCAGTGATCAGTGCAAAGAAATAGAGGAAAACAATAGAATGGGAAAGACTAGAGATCTCGTCAAGAAAATTAGAGATATCAAGGGAACATTCGGAGAAGGCAGTGGCACCCCACTCCAGTACTCTTGCCTGGAAAATCCCATGGATGGAGGAGCCTGGTAGGCTGCAGTCCATGGGGTCGCTAAGAGTCAGATACGACTGAGTGACTTCCCTTTCACTTTTCACTTTCATGCATTGGAGAAGGAAATGGCAACCCATTCCAGTGTTCTTGCCTGGAGAATCCCAGGGACGGGTGAGCCTGGTGGGCTGCCGTCTATGGGGTCAAACAGAGTCGGAAACAACTGAAGTGACTTAGCAGCAGCAAGAGAACATTTCATGCAAAGATGAGCACAATAAAGGACAGAAATGGTATGGACCTAACAGAAGCAGAAGATATTAAGAAGAGGTGGCAAGAATACACAGATGGATTATACAAGAAAGATATTTATGAACCAGATAATCATGATGGTGTGATCACTCACCTAGAGCGAGACATCCTGGAGTGCAAAGTCAAATGGGCCTTAGGAAGCATCATTATGAACAAAGCTAGTGGAGGTGATGGAATTCCAGCTGAGCTATTTCAAATCCTAAAAGATGATGCTGTGAAAGTGCTGCAGTCAATATGTCAGCAAATTTGGAAAACATAGCAGTGGCCACAGGACTGAAAAGTATCAGTTTTCATTCTGATCCCAAGGAAAGGCAGTGCCAAACACTGTTCAAATTACCACACAATTGCACTCATGTCACATGCTAGCAAAGTAATGCTCAATGTTCTCAAGCTAGGCTTCAACAGTACACAAACCAAGAACTTCCAAATGTTCAAGCTGGATTTAAAAAAGGCAGAGGAACCAGAGATCAAACTGCCAGCATCTTCTGGATTATTGAAAAAGCAAGAGAATTCCATAAAATTATCTACTTCTATTTCATTGACTACACTAAAGCCTTTGACTCTGTGGATCACACCAAAGTGTGGAAAATTCTTAAAGAGATGGGAATACCAGACCACCTTATCTGCCTCCTGAGAAACCTGTATGCAGGTCAAGAAGCAACAATTAGAACTGGTCATGGAGCAAGGGACTGCTACCAAATTGGGAAAGGAATTTGTCAAGGCTATTTATTGTCACCCCGCTTATTTAACTTGTGAAAGTGAAATCGCTCAGTCATGTCCGACTCTTTGTGACCCCATGGACTGCAGCCTATCAGGCTCCTCCGTCCATGAGATTCTCTAGGCAAGAATACTGGAGTGGGTTGCCATTTCCTTCTCCAGGGAATCTTCCCGACCCAGGGATCGAACCCAGGTCTCCCACATTGGAGGCAGATGCTTTAACCTCTGAGCCGCCAGGGAAGCCAATTTAACTTGTATGCAGATTATATCATGCAAAATGCTGGGCTAGATGAAGCACAGGTTGGAATCAAGTTACCAGGGAGAAATATGAATAACTACAGATATGCAGATGAAGTTATGGCAAAAAGTGAAGAGGAACTAAGAAGTTTATTAATGAAGATGAAACAAGAGAGTTAAAAAGCTGGCTTAAAACTCAGCATTCAAAAATGGAAGATGGTGGCGTCCGGTCCCATCACTTTATGCAAATGGATGGGGAAACAATGTTAACAGTGATAGACTTTATTTTCTTGGGCTCCAAAATCACTGCAGATGGTGACTCCAGCCATGAAATTAAAAGAGGCTTGCTCTTTGGAAGAATAACTATGACAAACCTAGGCAGTATATTAAAATGCAGAGATGTTACTTTGCTGATGAAATTCCATCTAGTCAAAGCTATGGTTTTTCCAGTAGTCATGTATGGATGTGAGAGTTAGACCATAAAGTAAGCTGAACACTGAAAATTTCATGCTTTCAAACTGTGGTGTTGGAGAAGACTCATGAGATTCCCTTGAACTGTAAAGAGATCAAATCAGTCAATCCTAAAGGAAATTAGTCCTGAATAATCATTGGCAGGACTGATGCTGAAACTGAAGCTCCAGTACTTTGGCCACGTGATGTGAAGAACTGACTCATTGGAAAATACCCTGTTGTTGGGAAAGATTGAAGGCAGGAGGAGATGGGAGCAACAGAGGATGAGTTGGTTGGATGGCATCACCGATGTGATGGCCATGGGTTTGAGTAGGCTCTGGGAGTTGGTGATACATAGGGAAGCCTGGTGTGCTGCAGTCCATGAGGTCGCCAAGAGTCAGATACGACTGAGAAACACAAAGTGAACTGAATATCAGTTTGGTTGTCCATCCTATGACAGTTCTAATTGTAATTTATAAACACACACACCCTTGAGAAAGCTTGTATTAGTAAACACAAATTACATTTTCAACAGAATGTAAGTCACTTCTTTTTTTATCTTCCTAAAGGACTTTGGGGGATTTGGAGAATTTAATGGTAATAAAATAAGTGAGCAGACTTTGAATTGTGACTTAAAGTCAATACTGATAGAAGCTTTGTGTTTTCATAGTTGGGTTTCCCTGACTTCCATACCACATGGCTATATTCTATCATAAAGTTTGTGTTGCATTAATTTCTGTAGATTTTTATGTTACCAATGTATAAGCCTGTATAAAAGCTTAGTATTGGATATAAACTCTATTCAAAGTACTTTAAATTCTTTTGGTAGTACGTTCAGTGATTGGTGGCAAGATTTTGGACTTAGGCTGATAGGTTTCAAATCCCAGATGTACTGTTTGCCAGCCATGTGAACTTGGGTACATTATTTGTGTTATTCAGTGTGCCTATATATGAAATTGTTTATGGTGAGAGTTAAATTAATTATCTTACATTAAACACTTAGAATAGTATCTGGTACACAGTGGTTCAAACTTTTAACTTTTATTATTATTGGCTTTATTTTGTTAAATTATCTACACACATATATTAATGTTGAAAATAAAATGACAACCCAAATCATTCATAGCATGAGTAGTTTATGGAACTAAAAATTTAAGTAATCTCAGTCTCTTCTCATGAATGTAATTTTAATTTGGACTATGGCAACCCACTCCAGTACTCTTGAATGGAAAATTCCATGGACAGAGAAGCCTGTGGACTGCAGTCCATGGTGTTGCAAAGAGTTGGCCATGACTGAGCAACTGACCACATGAGCAAACCATAATTTTCTAAATAAATTATAAAAATTTCTTTATTCTTTCTGAGGGTGTTCTTATGATGTGATATGGATCATGTTTCTTATAATTATGTTACTTCATTATACATTTTATTTTCATATGGGCTTTTGAGGACTAATCAGACCATTTCTTTAAACTGTAGATTATTTTATGGAAAAAGATTGAACATGAGAAATAGATCACAGCATAGTTATTTCCAAGTACTATTAGAAATAATAAAATGAACTTAACTAAGTTGCTAAATATTGAAGCCAATGTAAAAAATTATTTTATATATAGTGACAAAAATTTTTAATTATTATAATTTACATCATTTACAGTGACATAAAAATTACCAGATACTTGGGAATAAATCTAAGAAAAGATATAAAAACTGTGTATAAATTTTAAAAAATATTTATAATAATAAATGGATTTATATTTGTGGTTTATAATGCACTATATTAAAATATCCTTATTCTCCAAATTATCTATACATTCAATATAATCCTAATAAAATTACTAGTAATATGTTAGGTTTATTTATATGTTGTGTGTGAATATTCTTAATTGATTCTAGAATATATATGGAATTGCAAATGGCCAGGAGGAGCCAAGAGAAATACAAATAAGAAAAAGAAATTTATGGAAATATTATACCAAATAACAATTGAAATCATTATCATAAAGCTAAATGTAATATTAGTGGAGCAGAATTCAACTCAATGAGGGGAATAAAATAAAGAATTCAAGGGACATATTCACACATCATGGTCTCTTGTTTTATATCAAGTTGACAATATAATACAGTATGAAAATAATTATATTTTAAAAATAGTGCTAGGCTAATTGACCATTGATATGGAGCATAAAAAGAATCCTGACTCTTATCACACTGTATTTGTAAAACAATTCTAGGTGAGTAATAGAATGTACCATAATAAAAGCTCTAGAAAAGTAAATTAACATTGGTCTATATCATCATGACCTTATATCAAGCAAAGACTTTGTAAATATGGCCTAATAAACACAGACCACAAAGAAATGTTTTTAATTTGAAAATTTCGATAATTCAAGTAGAAAAATCTGACTTCAGACAGCTCAATAAAAATGAAGCAAAGACTTGAAAAACACTTTATTCCTTTATGTATTTTCTTTTTTGAATACCCAAGTGACCTATATGGTAGAGAAATACACTTAATTTCAATTATGAATTATCTCATTAATTGTCAAAGAAATGAAAATTAAAACCAGAAAGTTAAGCCTGCATGACTTCTGGGGTGGGGTGGGAGGCGGGGTCCTGACCTGGGGTTAAGATGGGGAGGTGCTGACAGTACTGTGTATAGGTGGAGATAGGAAGGATTGAACCTTTCATACACTGATGGAAATGGGAGTGCATGCCATCATATTAGAAAGCTTGTCACTAGTTACAGTAGTGGAACTTATCTATACTCTATAACTTGATATTTTTATTCCTATGGATATATCCAATAGAAATGCCTATGTACACAAAGAGATGTGTACATGAATGTTTGTAACAGCATTATATTTAGTGGCCCCATACTAGACTAAACCTAAATATCATTAGTGACAAAAAATAGCTCATTTATGATATATTTGTACAGTCAAAATGCATAAACACATTTATGATGAAACCCTCCAAATATAAGAGTGGGCAGAAGATGCCAAAACAAGCAAGTGTTTTCTCTTTGATTTCATTTATTTAACTTCACAAATAGAGAAAATTATCTATAATGCAATTAATGTTTCCTTTGTTGATGGATGAAGGGTTTCTATGATGCTTGTAATATTTGATTTTTATTCATTGCACTAGTTGTTACTTTGAGAAAACTTGTCATATAGTTCACCTTTCTTCAAGTATGTTATGCTCTAATAGTGATGTTTACTTTTGAAATTCTGTTTGGTTTTTGGCCAATGATTTTTCCCTCAGCCCATCACCTTCAGTACACTGAAACACCAGCCCCTCTTTTCCACTTTTTCTTGATCTTTTTCATGAGATTTCTCCTATAAACATTCAAATTCAATTGTGTATCTAAAAGACGTTTCTGATATTTTATTTTTTCTTTTTCATTATGGTTTACTACAGAATATTCAATATGGTTCCCTGTGCTATACAGTAGAACCTTGTTGTTTATCTGTTGTATTAATATATAGAATAGTGTGCATCATTTAATCCCAACCTCCCATTCCAACCTTCCCCTGACACCCAGCCCTTTGGCAACCACTAATCTGTCCTCTATGTCTGTGAGTCTGTTTCTGTTTCATAAATAGTTCGTGTCAAATTATAGATTCTACATATAAGTGATGTCATTTGGTATTTGTCTTCTTTCTGGCTTACTTCACTTAGGAAAGGCAAACCACTTCAGTATTCTTGCCTTGAGAACCCCATGAACAGTATGAAAAGGCAAAACGATAGGATACTGAAAGAGGAACTCCCCAGGTGGGTGAGTGCCCAATATGCTACTGGAGATCAGTGGAGAAATAACTCCAGAAAGAATGAAGGGATGGAGCCAAAGCAAAAAGAATACCCAGCTGTGGATGTGACTGGTGATAAAAGCAAGGTCCAATGCTATAAAGAGCAATATTGCATAGGAACCTGGAATGTTAGGTCCATGAATCAAGGCAAATTGGAAGTGGTCAAACAGGAGATGGGAACAGTCAGCATAGACATTTTACAAATCAGTGAAATAAAATGGACTGGAATGGGTGAATTTAACTCAGATGACCATTATATCTACTACTGCGGGCAGGAATCCCTTAGAAGAAATGGAGTAGCCATCATGGTCAACAAAAGAGTCCAAAATGCAGTACTTGGATGCAATCTCAAAAACGAAAGAATTATCTCTGTTCATTTCCAAGGCAAACCATTCAATATCACAGTAATCCAAGTCCATGCCCCAACCAGTAATGCTGAAGAAGCTGAAGTTGAATGGTTCTATGAAGACCTACAAGACCTTTAGAACTAACACCCAAAAAGATGTCCTTCTCATTATAGCGACTGGAATGCAAAAGTAGGAAGTCAAGAAACACCTGTAATAATAGGAAAATCTGGCCTTGGAGTATGGAACAGAGCAGGGCAAAGGCTAATAGAGATTTGCCAAGAGAACGCACTGGTCATAGCAAACACCCTCTTCCAACAACACAAGGGAAGACTCTACATATGGACATCACCAGATGATCAACACCGAAATCAGATTGATTATATTCTTTGCAGCCAAAGATGGAGAAGCTCTATACAGTCAGCAAAAACAAGACTGGGAGCTGACTGTGGCTCAGATCGTGAACTTCTTATTGCTGAATTCAAACTTAATTTGAAGAAAGTAGGGAAAACAACTAGACCATTCAGGTATGACCTAAATCAAATTCCTTATGATTATACAGTGGAAGTGAGAAATAGATTTAAGGGACTAGATCTGATAGAATGCTTGATGAACTATGGAATGAGGTTCATGACATTGTACAGGAGACGGGGATCAAGATCATCCCAATGGAAAAGAAATGTAAAAAATCAAAATGGGTGTCTGAGGAGGCCTTACAAATAGCTGTGAAAAGAAGAGAAGTGAAAATCAAAGGAGAAAAGGAAAGATATAAGCATCTTAATGCAGAATTCCAAAAAATAGCAAGAAGAGATAAGAAAGTGTTCCTTAGCGACCAATGCAAAGAAATAGAGGAAAACAACAGAAAGGGAAAGACTAGAGATCTCTTCAAGAAAGTTAGAGATACCAAGGGAACATTTCATGCAAAGATGGGCTCAATAAATGACAGAAATGGTATGGACCTAACAGAAGCATAAGATATTAAGAAGAGGTAGCAAGAATACGCAGAAGAACTACACAAAAAATGTCTTCATGACCCAGATAATCACGATGGTGTGATCACTTACCTAGAGCCAGATATCCTGGAATGTGAAGTCAAGTGGGCCTTAGAAAGCATCACTGCGAACAAAGCTAGTGGAGGTGATGGAATTCCAGTTGAGCTATTTCAAATCCTGAAAGATGATGCTGTGAAAGTGCTGCACTCAATATGCCAGCAAATTTGGAAAACTCAGCAGTGGCCACAGGACTGGAAAAGGTCACTTTCCATTCCAATCCCAAAGAAAGTCAATGCCAAAGAATGCTCAAACTACAGCACAATTGTACTCATCTCACATGCTAGTAAAGTAATGCTCAAAATTCTCCAAGCCAGGCTTCAGCAATATGTGAACCGCGAACTTCCAGATGTTCAAGCTGATTTTAGAAAAGGCAGAGGAACCAGAGATCAAATTACTGACATCTGCCGGATCATGGAAAAATCAAAAGAGTTCCAGAAAAACATCTATTTCTGTTTTATTGAATATGCCAAAGCCTTTGACTGTGTGGATCACAATAAACTGTGGAAAATTCTAAAAGAGATGGGAATCCAGACCACCTGACCTGCCTCTTGAGAAACCTATATGCAGGTCAGGAAGCAACAGTTAGAACTGGACATGGAACAACAGACTGGTTCCAAATAGGAACAGGAGTATGTCAAAACTGTATATTGTCACCCTGCTTATTTAACTTCTATGCAGAGTACATCATGAGAAATGCTGGGCTGGGAAGAAGCACAAGCTGGAATCAAGATTGCTGGGAGAAATATCAATAACCTCAAATATGCAGATGACACCACCCTTATGGCAGAAAGTGAAGAGGAACTAAAAAGCCTGTTGATGAAAGTGAAAGAGGAGAGTGAAAAAGTTGACTTAAAGCTCAACATTCAGAAAATGAAGATCATGGCATCTGGTCCCATCACTTCATGGGAAATAGATGGGGAAACAGTGGAAACAGTGTCAGACTTTACTTTTGGGCTCCAAAATCACTGCAGATGGTGACTGCAGCCATGAAATTCAGAGACGCTTACTCCTTGGAAGGAAAGTTATGACCAACCTAGATAGCATATTCAAAAGCAGAGACATTACTTTGCCAACAAAGGTCCATCTAGTCAAGGCTATAATTTTGCCCGTGGTCACATATGGATGTGAGAGTTGGACTGTGAAGAAAGCTGAGCACTGAAGAACTTATGCTTTTGAACTGTGGTACTGGAGAAGACTCTTGTGAGTCCCTTGGCCTGCAAGCAGATCCAACCAGTCCATCCTAAAGGAGATCAGTCCTGGGTGTTCATTGGAAGGACTGATCTTAACACTGAAACTCCAGTACTTTGGCAATTCGAAGAGTTGACTCAATGGAAAAGACCCTAATGCTGGGAAGGGTTGTGGGCAGGAGGAGAAGGGGATGACAGAGGGTGAGATGGCTGGATGGCATCACCGACTTGATGGACATTTGTTTGGGTAAACGGGAGTTGGTGATGGACAGGGAAGCCTGGCGTGCTGCGGTTAATGGGGTCGCAAAGAGTCAGACACGACGGACTGAACTGAACTGAACTGATACTCCTCTCCATAGTGGCTGCACCAATTTACATTCCACTAATGGTGTAGGAGGGGTCCTTTTTTTCCGCACCCTCTCCAGCACTTGTTGTTTGTAGACTTTTAATGATGGCCATTCTGACCAGAGTGAGGTGCTACCTCATTGTATTATTTGCATTTTGTAACAATTAGTGATGTTGGGCATCTTCTTTTCATGTGTATTTGTCCATCTGTATTTTTTTGTTCTTTTTTTTTTAGAGAAATATCTATTTAGGTCCTCTTTCCTTTTTTTGATTGTGTTATTTGTTTTTGTTGTTTGTGTTATTAAGTTTCATGAGCTGTTTCATATTTTGGAAATTAACCCCTTGTCAATTACATCATTTGCAAATATATTCTTCCAGACTGAATTTTGTCTTTTCATTTTATTTATGGTTTTCTTTGCTGTGCAAAAGCTTTCAAATTTGATTAGGTCTCATTTACTTATTTTTGCTTTTATTTGTATTGCCTTGGGAGACTGACATAAGTAAACATTTGTTGGTTTATGTCAGAATGTGTTGCCTATGTTCTCTTCTGGGAATTTTATGGTGGCATGTCTTATGTTTAAGTATTTAAGCCCTTTTCAGTTTATTTTTGTGTATGGTGAAAGGTTATGTTCTGTATGGTGAAAGGCTGTATTCTAACTTCATTGATATATATTCAGCTGTCCACCTTTCTCCACACCACTAGCTGAAGAGACTATGTTTTCCCCAGTGTATAATCTTGCCTTCTTTGTGGAAGATTAATTGACTGTACGTGTGTAGATCTGATATTTTATTAAGACTTTCTAGAACTTTTGTAATGCCTAGTATTTCAGGTCATTGAATTGGCTATGTCTCAATAAATAGAAGTGACCAGATGTATTTAGATCTGTTTTTGCTTTCTTTTAAATTTTAATTTCACTTAAGTTTGCTTCTTAGTGCTATTTTCAGTACAATAAAATATCCTTCAATTCTGAGTTTGATTTTGGTTTGAATCTCAATTACTCCTTTGAAATACCTGTAATTTCCAGGTGGCTCTTTGTTTCTTTGTCTATTCTCAGAATTTTCAGCTGCTTGGCCTGTACCTGTACAGTCTCAAAGAGCCTCTCAAGTATGCTCTTAACATCAGTCATTAAAATGGCCATAGGCTTATTTAACCCTTTACTCCTTTCCATATTTATTTACTTTTGTGTCTTTGGTTTAATTCTAATCCTCAGTCTCTTCCAGGTTCCGTTTTCTCACATGTTGTTCTTTTCACATCCCTGTTTCCATTTTTTCCCCTGAAATTAGAAAAATATTTATATAACTATTTAAATTCCCAATACCTATGACTATTAGGATTATTTCTGAATCTCTGTTTACAACTACATCTTATTTGAAGGCCTTAAACCTACCAAAGGCTAATAAAGCCCCACCAGTCAAATCATCTTTCTGCTTCTGTCAAATATCATCTCCATATAGGTGTGGGAATATGGTGATCCAGACTAAACTTGGTCTCATCTTGGGCAAAATGGGGCAGTGATTAGTCCAAAGCTTTTTTTCTTTTTCTTTTTTAATACAGTGTAGATCTTTCTTTTCTTAACTATAAACACCAGATTCAGAAAGTTAAAAGTTATGGCAGAGATTGGTATCCAATAACTTCTCTTAGTTTTATGCTTTAGCAGAACTATACATTTATTTGAGCTAATAATATTCACTGGATGAAATACTCAGATTTCCAACTGCCCTACTAAATAGGACAGTGATGTGAGAAATTTGTAACCTCTAAGATATCAACAGAGATGGGTGAATGGGAAACCTGTAAAAGAGTACAGACTCACCTGGGATGTGTCCTTTTTGTTATTCAGTCACTCAGCATGTCCAACTCCTTGCCATCAACCCTGTGGATTGCAGCACGCCAAACTTCCTTGTCCTTCACCATCTCCTGGAGTTTGCTCAAACTCATGTTCATTGAGTCTGTGATGCCATCCAACCATGTCAATGGTTCCACTGACAGAGCCATCTTCTGTTGTCCTCTTCCCCTCCTGCCTTCAACGGAGGCCAAAGTACTGGTGCTTCAGCACCAGTCCTTCCAATGAATATTCAGGGTCAATTTCCTTTAGGATTGACTGGTTTGATCTCCTTGCAATCTAAGGGACTCTCAAAAGTCTTCTCCAACACCACAGTTCAAAAGCATCAATTCTTTGGTGCTCAGACTTCTTTATGGTCTAACTCTCACATCCATACATGACTATTGGAAACACCATAACTTTGACTACTGGAAACACCATAACTTTGACTAGATGGACCTTTGTCATCAAAGTAATGTCTCTGCTTTTTAATGTGCTATCTAGGTTGGTCATAGCTTCTCTTCCAAGAAGCAAATATCTTTTAATTTCATGATGGCAGTCACCATCTGGAGTGATTTTGGAGCCCAATAAAATAAAATCTGTTACTGTTTCAATTGTTTCCATATCTATTTTCCATGAAGTGATGGGACCGGATGCCATGATCTTCATTTTTTTGAATATTCTTTGGACTTTTTCATTTCTAATTATTTTCCTGCCTTGTATTCATAATAAATACGTGGTTTTACAACTGGGAGGAAAACGTCTATATCCTAGAGAGTCTAGTATAAATATGGAAAGTGTCTGAGCCCCTAATGTGTTTTGCAGAGCATCCCTACCAACCCTATCTCCAGATTCTTTCATGTTATGAAAAATGTAACCTGTCAGGCATTTAGGAAAGAAGAGTGAATATATTACTCCCATCCAGTTTAGACTGTTAATAACTATTTTTTTATTTTTTATAAAAAGAAAAATCAATATTTTATTAATGATACATTTAAAGATAAAGTAAATGAACAAAGCCTACCTTTACCATATTATAGCAGTCATACTCTACAGACCTCATCACTCGCCTAAAGCTCTGAGGACCTCTGGGAGAGTTTGACAGCCACTTTACTGTCTTGCCAATCCTGCCAAGTGAGGCTGTGGATTGATCCTCTTGACTGGGTGTGTTAATGGCTACCCCTCAAGCCTCTTTTTTTTTTTTTTTTTTTTTTAATTTTTTTTTTAACTTTACAATATTGTATTGGTTTTGCCATATATCAAAATGAATCCACCACAGGCATACATGTGTTCCCCATCCTGAACCTTCCTCCCTCCTCCCTCCCCATACCATCCCTCTGGGTCGTCCCAGTGCACCAGCCCCAAGCATCCAGTATCATGCATCGAACCTGGACTGGCGACTCGTTTCATATATGATATTAGACATGTTTCAATGCCATTCTCCCAAATCATCCTTTTAGTATAGCTGTGTATTATTTTCCACCTTTTTTTCTTTTTTACAGACTGGTCATCCTATTATCACTTAATCCATATTTTATGGAAGTTTAAAAAGGAGAAAACTCACAAGAAATAATCAGCATATGACTTTCCAATTTTCCCCCCATTTTCTCTGAGTTTGGGAGCCACAAAATAGCACCACTGTAACCAGAATTTTTGCCACAGCATAAAATAGGATCCCATTATTTCATGCTACAGTATCTGTGTCTCCCCTGCCCAAACCTTGCTTTCTCTATAGATTTCATTGACATTTTAGATTCTGTTGATTATAGCACAGTACTCACTGCTGCTAAATTCACTAACAGAATTACAAAAGGTGTCTCTTACAGAATCACTCAGGTTGCTAAAACAGGTTAGTTTTCCACATATATCAAAAATATCTTGAGGGAGATTCAGACAAAATAAAACCGGTAGTACATATTCATTTACAATGAATAATAAGGAAAATTACTTGGGAAAATTATCCAAGGCTACTCACAAAATAACAGTTTCTTCAAAGCCAACAATTTCATTGTAGTCTGCTATGTCTTGTGTAACACAGGTGTGAAAATCCATCACCTTTGCCAGATAACATAACTTAATCCAGGAGTATCATTCTATGATCTTTCTTCTTTTGGTAAGAAAAAACTTATTGGGTCCTCTGACATGCAAAGGCTGAGAATTGTACAAAAGTGTGACTCACTGAAGGTTACTCTGTGAGTGTGTCTGCCACATCATACATACTACTTTTTAGAAAATCAGAGAAGATGCTTGATTTCAGTCGTTGTCATTAAGGCATTATTTTTAAAAACTACAGAATCTGTCATCATTTATATTTATTTACATATTTAACTATGAAAGCAATTGAACTAATTTGTGTGCTAAAGCATGTTTAATGTGATACCCAGAGATGTATTCATATAAATTTAATTTTGTATTAGCTCATTTAAAAATTTTCATTCTATGCATGAGAATAGAGTATATCATGTTTTTAATATTAAAATCAGAAATTTTATGAGTTGACAGTGAAAGCAAAACATTTAGTGCCTGAGTCTACACCCTTTCCCATGCCAAATCACATGGAATGGCGGGAACACATTTGTAGAATATTGGCTAATAATGAATTCCTTGAAGCGAGTACAGCTGATTGATTTAAACTGAAACAATTAGAAATAAAAAACAAACATAGTGATTGAACACACATGGGAAGCTCATTATCTTTACCATTGTTCTCTGACTTACATGGGATGAGGATACTGTGTTTCCAAAGAGACACTAATTCACACACAATCTACACATCCTCAACTAATACAATAATGGACAAATCTAGGCCCTTTAGGCAGCTCACTCTCCAGGTACCAAGGGTTGGCAGCAGTTTCTCCGACCAATCCACTCCCACTCCAATCTCCACCTAACTTCCCATAATTTATAAACAACACTAGATCTCTCAAGCAATGTGCAGGCCAGCACCAGAGAAAGAAGAGGAAAGTTTACCCTGAATCTCAACAAAACAACAGAGAAAACAGAATACGAGCACAAGAGGACAAGGAAAAACGTTAGTATTTGCTTACTGAGAATATGCAAGCAAGCTAGCAAGGTAATGCTCAAAATCCTTCATGATAGGCTTCAACAGTACGTGAACTGTGAATTTCCAGATGTAAGACCTGGATTTAGAAAAGGCAGAGGAACCAGAGATCAAATTGCCAACAACTGTTCGATCATAGAAAAAAAGCAAGGGAATTCCAGAAAAACATCCACCACTGCTTCATTTACTATGCTAAAGCCTTTGACTGTGTGGATCACAGTCAAGAGATAGTGAAGGACAGGGAAGCCTGGTGTGCTATAGTCCATGGGGTCTCAAGAGTCAGACACAACTAAGAGAGTGCACAAAGCAACAACTGAGAATAAGTGTGCAGCTTTAGAACACAGGAGGAAAAAGCCTATCCTGGAAGGATCTTTCCTTTCTCAATGTGATTGCTTTCCCTTGAGGCATAAAAGCTACCATCTTGTGCTTAAAAAGAGGATCAACTCAGTGGAAAAGACCCTGATGCTGAGAAAGATTGAGGGCAGGAGAAGAAGGGGGCAACAGAGGATGAGATGGTTGAATGACATTATAAAGACAATGGACATGAATTTAAGCAGGAGATAGTGAAGGACAGGGAACCCTGCTGTGTTGTAGTTCATGGGGTTCCAAAGAGTCAAACATGACTCAGTGACTGAACAACAATAGCAATTTCTATTTAGTCACCTAGCTCTGTGATTTTGATAATAAAGTATTGTATTTTGAAGCTTTAACAGAATCTGCAGATGGTCAAATAATTGATTATGTTTAAATAAAATTTAGATGTATTTTGGCTCAGTGCAAAATTGGAATGTAAACAAACTGGAATAAATGTTGTTAAAATCTTTATCTTATTATTCTATCTTAGTTCAGTTCAGTTCAGTAGTCGTGTCCTACTCTTTGCAACCCCATGAATCACAGCATGCCAGGCCTCCCTGTCCATCACCAACTCCTGGAGTTCACTCAAACTCATGTCCATTGAGTTGGTGATGCCATCCAGCTATCTCATCCTCTGTCGTCCCCTTCTCCTCCTGCCCTCAATCCCTCCTAGCATCAGAGTCTTTTCCAACGAGTCAACTCTTCACATGAGCTGGCCAAAGTACTGGAGTTTCAGCTTTAGCATCATTCCTTCCAAAGAAATCCCAGGGCTGATCTCCTTCAGAATGGACTGATTGGATCTCCTTGCAGTCCAAGGACTCTCAAGAGTCTTCTCCAACACCACAGTTCAAAAGCATCAATTCTTTGGCGCTCAGCTTTCTTCACAGTCCAACTCTCACATTCATACATGACTACTGGAAAAAACATAGCCTCAACTAGACGGAACTTTGTTGGCAAAGTAGTGTCTCTGCTTTTGAATATACTATCTAGGTTGGTCATAACTTTCCTTCCAAGGAGTAAGCGTCTTAATTTCATGGCTGCAATCACCATATGCAGTGATTTTGGAGCCCCCCCCAAATAAAGTCTGACACTGTTTCCATCTATTTCCCATGAAGTGATGGGACCAGATGCCATGATCTTAGTTTTCTGAATGGTGAGCGTTAAGCCAACTTTTTCACTCTCCTCTTTCACTTTCATCAAGAGGCTTTTTAGCTCCTCTTCCTTTTAATTTTTATATTCTTCACTTTATCTGCTATAGAAACCCCTTTCATTTTTCTCTGTGAAAAGATTCTGAGTCAGATTAAAAATGATGGTAGCTTGGAATGTGGCAATGTTGAAAATATAGAGGATTGAAATAGTTTGAAATTTATTTATGAAGTGAAATTGATAGAAACTAATTATGAATAAGATATGGTTTAATTATATCATAGATGAAAGTGATTTTATCTTTGTCATCCTACTTAAGAAAAAAGCAGTAGCCACTTGTTTCTGTGTATTTTATACAGAAGCACATAAATGCTATTTTTACCCTTTATTTCTTTTCATTTCTGATATCCCAATTAGGTTATAAACATTGATGTCAAAAGATTATTTATACTTACATTTTGGTTTATTTGCCTTTCTTATATAAATGTTTCTAATCATGAAGCATATGCTATAAATTTATCTTCTGGTACTTCCCTTCCTTGCCTGATGTAGTCTAACTATATTTGTCCATTTCAGAACCAAATTGTAGTTGTTAGGTCCTTTGTTTTGTGTTTGTATTATAATCAGTGAGTCCCTGGTAAGCATGCATTTGATATTCCTTTTTGAAAAAAATCATTAAATTTAATAAATTTGGGTAGATTCAAACAATTTTTGATAATAAAAGGCAGCATATATGTATGATTTTTCTGATCTAAACCCTGCTTACATAGTTACTATGGAAATAACATCTGTCATTTAACAATAAAATCTCCTTCCTTCCAGGTAGCAACTGTTAGAACAGATGAGGCAATGTGGTATGCATACATTTTAATAAATAAACAAATTTATAAATAAATAAATTTATTAAATTTAATAAGTTTGAACTTATTTGTACTTGAAGGATAATTTCTTTACAATGTTGTGTTGGTTTCAGCCATACAACAACATGAATCAAAGTGTACATATGTCCTGTCCCTCTTGAAACTCCCGCCTACCCCTCACCCTAGACCATTCCTCTAGGTTGTCACAGAGCACAGCATTGAATTCTTTGTGTTATATAGCAAATTCCCACTGGCTATCTATTTTACATATGGTAGTGTATTAATATATATTTCAATGATACCCTCTAAATTTGTCCCACATTCTCCTTCTCCCAGTGTGTCCACAAGTCTGTTCTCTATGTCTGCATCTCTACTCCTGTCCTCAATTAGGCTCATCAGTACCATTTTTGTAGATTCCATATATATGCATTAATACAAGCTATTTGTTTTTCTCCTTCTGAATTCACTCTGTAACAGGCTCTAGGTTCATCTACCAACTAGAAATTGACCCAAATTAATTTCTTTTTATGGCTGAGTAATATTTCATTGTATAGTGTGTGTGTGTGTGAGTCCCTGGTAAGCATGCATTTGATATTCCTTTTTGAAAAAAATCATTAAATTTAATAAATTTGGGTAGATTCAAACAATTTTTGATAATTCTTTTATTGATTCACAACTTCTTTATTGATTCATCTGTTGATGGACATCTAGGTTGTTCTGGCAATTTGCATTTGACATTTTGTATTTAATTTAAAATATATTTTGACTATTATAAAAGAAAAGAGAAAAGTTAGACTTATTATTAGTGGCTATTACCTATGTGCTTTTAGAAAATCAAAAGTAAAATACAGAAGGTATTGGAACCATATTGCATAAAAGAGCACTATGGCTTTTTAAAAATTTATATACATTAGTAATTAGACAAAAGTTCCCAATAATATGTAATTATATGAAACTTAACATACAATATAATTAATATATCAAAAAGATAAAAATTAAAATGTTATATGGGGTTTTTATCATGTTTAACTCTTTCTTTTCTCTGCCTATTTTAATTACTGCATTTCTCTTAGTATTATTTGTTAAAATTTTTATTTGTACCACATTTCATGTTTTATATTTTAGAGAAAAAAATGAATAATGGGATAAAAGTATTTTCAATGAATGATTCTTACATTAATAACCCAAAGTTTTCAGCTTTCAATATTTCACACATATATACTACTTAAACCAAATTATATGCTTATGTTAGTCTCTTATTTTCTTTGAAGAAAAGAATATATCCCAGGGCTATGAACCACATTTCCATAATTATACTAATGAACCTGAGTTTTGTAATGCATTCAATCATGAAATCAGTTCCTGACTACTAGTTGCCTTTAAATGAGAAACCGGGTTTTATAGCTACAGGGAAATTCAGACAAAAATACCCATATTGTAAGAGCTGGCCAAAATTTAAATTGAATGTGAAACTTCTTAATTTTATATATTTCCCACTGCTCTCTAGGATATCCCTGTTCACATGCAATATTGAAAAAGCTAAAAGAAAAAGTCGGACAGTCTATCCACTAGAACAAATTAGAAAAAGAAGTTGCTTTTTTTTTTTTTTTTCTTTTCCCATGTAGTTTGATTGTTAATTTGTTATTTTCAGCATTGTTCTTCACCATGCTATATTTTTCAACTATGCCAGTTAAATTCAGGTCATAATGCCATAGTCAGAACCACAATATGAGGAGCATGTTTCAAGAGGAGCAGGTGCCAGGTGTCCTGCTCAATAGCCAGGGCCTCAAAGCTAACATGACTACTTAGGCAGATGTGTTCACAGGACAGTTCATCAATGACAACTAGGAGCTGGACTTCTTTCAATATTCATTGGACACCTTACTTAAGCCACACACTGAGCTAGGTCAAGGGGCTATAAATCAATTAACCTATTATCTTTCCCTCAGGGCATTTATAATCTAGCAAGTACTTGCAAGTTCTCCAGGTCTAGGTAAGCAAGAAGGCTCAAAAATTTTGAAAATAAGAGATTTAGCAAAACAGCACTAGTAAGAAAAAGTTGTGATCTTTTATCCCAAGACAAAAGTACTTTTATCTTAGGACATGTTTTGCTGGGTTCCCCTGTGGCTCAGCTGTAAAGAATCTACCTGCAATGCAGGACACACAGACCTGGGTTCAATCCCCTGGTCTGGAAGATCCCCTGGAGGACAGCATGCAACTCACTCTAGTATTCTTGCAGAATCCCATGGACAGAGAAGCCTGGTGGGCTACAGTCTATAGGGTCACAAAGAATCAGACACAAATGAAGCAAATTAGCACACACACATACATGTTTTCCTATCTGCTGAGGTATCCTTGCTAGGATGGTCTCTGAAACAAAAAAAGGCAGAAGCATGTCCTGAGGCTGATTGAAATGGGAACAAAAGTGGTTGGAGGGACTTCTGAACTATAGTTGTAGATCTGTGAAAATAAAACTGAATATATCTATGCAATTAAAAATAAAAGGAAAATAAATACTTTAAACAAATTGAATATTAGCACATAATGACAGCCTTATGCACACAAATGTGTGGCTATAATGATAATAATGAATATGGGGAGAGTAGGGCAAGAGAGTGGAAGTAGTACATTTTAGAGATTTTATTTTATTTATTTTGTTTGTTTTTTGCACAAGCTGAAATTTTATCTTGCACAATAGGAAGCTGGATACCATGGGAAAAAAGATGAATTTGGAATTAAAGGAGCAGATTTAAAATCCTAGGACTGGCCTTTAAATGTTGGAGTTTTTGGCAAGAACTTTTGAGCCTCAATTTCTTCATTATATATGAATAATGATACATAATTCATCGAGAATATTTTAAGAATCTAGTGAGATAATGGGGGATAGTGAATACTTGGCCATGGGCATGATGTCTACAATAAGTAGACTTGTCAAACAGGACCTGGGCATACTGCTTCAATTAGTTTTATATTGTTGCAACAATTTACCAAACAGTGGTTAAAATAACAAAATCTATAATCTTATTGGGCTTCCCTGATGACTCAGCAGTAAAGAATCTGCCTGCCAACTCATGAGACCTGGGTTCGATCCTTGGGTTGGGAAGATCCCTTGGAGGAGGAAATGGCAATCCACTCTGGTTTTCTTGCCTGGGAAATCCCATGGATGGAGAAGCCTGGCAGGCTATAGTCCATGGGGTTGCAAGAATCGAACATGTCTTAACAACCAAACCACCATGATTTTATAGTTCTGAATGTTAGAAATCTGATAATGGGTCTCATTGAGCCAAGATCAAGATGTGTTCTTGTCTAGAGGCTCTAGGGAAGAGTCTTTCTCCTTCTCTCCCAGTTTCTAAAGAAAGTCCATATTTTTTGGCTCATGGCCCATTCCCCCACCCTCAAATCCAGCAAAATTGGGCTGAGCCATTCTCACACTTCCAACACTAATTATTCTTCATCATTTTTCCACATGTAAGGACACTTGTGATTATGTTAGGCCCTCCAAATAGTACAGAATATTCTAGTTTTAGATCAGTTTATTAGCTGTTTAATTCCATGTGTAAACTTAATATTCCTTTGTCAGTTATTAGGATGTGGACATCGTCTCTGGGTCATTAATCTGCCAACAATACCACACCTAGGTTTAGTGATTGTATCTGTAATGTACTTGGTAATATTGAGAAGGAGTTCCAAAATTCCTCCAGAAGTTGGACTGAGAGTCAGGTAGTCAAAGTAGGGAATCACAAAATGATAACACAATGGGAATAAACCTGAATAAACTCCAGGAGATAGTGGAGGAGAGTTGGACTGCAGCAGAGTGGCATGCTACAGTCCATGGGGTTGCAGAGTCAAACACACCTTAGCGACTGAACAACAACATAATAATAACTATAGTTAATAATATTTTATTGCCTATTTTTTAACCTTGTAAGGTAACAGACAGAGAAGGCAATGGCACCCCACTCCAGTACTCTTGCCTGGAAAATCCCATGGACAGAGGAGCCTGGTAGGCTGCAGTCAATGGGGTCGCTAAGAGTCAGACACGACTGAGCGACTTTGCTTTCACTTTTCACTCTCATGCATTGGAGAAGGAAATGGCAACCCACTCCAGTGTTCTTGCCTGGAGAATCCCAGAGATGGGGGAGCCTGGTGGGCTTCCATCTATGGGGTCACACAGAGTCGGACATGACTGAAGTGACTTAGCAGCAGCAGCAGCAGCAAGGTAACAGAGGATAAGTAGACTTATTGTGGTGACTTTTCACAGTATATATAAATATCAAATAATTATACTGTACACCTGAAAGTAAGTTATATGTCAATTAGACATGTTTTTAAAAACAAAATGTATTTCAACTTTCATTTATTTTTTTGATGCTCTTCCTTTCATAATAGTGATTCAAGTTTTTGATTAATATTACTTTATTACACATAAATAATTTCCTTTAACATTTCTTATATGTCAGATCTGCTGGTTATGAATTGTTTTATCTCATTTTCTGTTTGTTTGCAAAAGATTTCTCATTTACTTTAAATGTGAAATTTTTCTATGTCAGGGGAGTGTGTAATTTCCTCAGTTCTGTTTCACCACAACAAAGATTTGAAACAGCGGACAAAAGTGTTACAGCTTAGTTACAGTTCAGTTTTATTCAACAAGTGAAGATAAGTACACTCCTGAAGCGTGAGGGTGGGCCAGCCCCAAAGGAGAAGCCTCAATCTTTCTTGCCTTCCACCTTTTATACATTTGTCTCCTCCCCCCAACCCTAAGCCTGCTGTATGTAAATAAGGGTAACCAAGAAGGGGGAGTGTTCGTTTCACCAGAAGTTCTCATTCTGGTCCTCAGATTTCCTTTTGTTCCATTTTTGCAGCCTTTTCCCTTTTCTTTGTCTAAAAGCCACCACCATTTTGGACTCCTTTTTCCTATTCTAACTACCTGACAGTCCCCTCTCAAGAGATGGGAGGCCCAATTCTTTGGGAATAGGGGCATCAATGTCTCTCTGGCTACTTCTTGCTGAACTGGGATGGTGAAGGGCATTGGAGCTCCCCTGCTTGCTAGTCTCAAGACTCAGAGTCCTAGTAGTCCATCTAAGGGTGAGTGATATTTTTGATGGTTAGCTGTAGTTTTATATATCCTTGTTGACCGGGCACTGCATGTTGTAGGCTGTTGACCTGGGCAGAGACAAAACGGGTTCAGTTCGGTTCAGTTCAGTTCAGTTCAGTCACTCAGTCGTGTCCGACTTTTTGCGACCCCATGAATTGCAGCACACCAGGCCTCCCTGTCCATCACCAACTCCCGGAATTCACCCAGACTCATGTCCATCGAGTCAGTGATGCCATCCAGCCATGTCAACTTCTGTCATCCCCTTCTCCTCCTGCCCCCAGTCCCTCCCAGCATCAGAGTCTTTTCAATGAGTCAACTCTTCACATGAGGTGGCCAAAGTACTGGAGTTTCAGCTTTAGCATCAGTCCTTCCAATGAACACCCAGGACTGATCTCCTTTAGAATGGACTGGTTGGATCTCCTTGCAGTCCAAGGGACTCTCAAGAGTCTTCTCCAACACCACAGTTCAAAAGCATCAATTCTTCAATGCTCAGCTTTCTTCACAGTCCAACTCTCACATCCATACATGACCATAGGAAAAACCATAGCCTTGACTAGACAGACCTTTGTTGGCAAAGTAATGTTTCTGCTTTTCAATATGCTATCTAGGTTGGTCATAACTTTCCTTCCAAGGAGTAAGCGTCTTTTAATTTCATGGCTGCAGTCACCATCTGCAGTGATTTTGGAGCACAGAAAAAATAAAGTCTGACACTGTTTCCACTGTTTCCCCATCTATTTCCCATGAAGTGATGGGACCAGATGCCATGATGTTCATTTTCTGAATGTTGAGCTTTAAGCCAACTTTTTCACTCCCCTCTTTCACTTTCATCAAGAGGCTTTTTAGTTCCTCTTCACTTTCTGCCATAAGGATGGTGCATTCTGCATATCTGAGGTTACTGATATTTCTCCCAGCAATCTTGATTCCAGCTTGTGCTTTCTCCAGCCCAGCGTTTCTCATGATGTACTCTGCATAGAAGTTAAATAAGCAGGGTGACAATATACAGCCTTGATGTACTCCTTTTCCTATTTGGAACCAATCTGTTGTTCTATGTCCAGTTCTAACTGTTGCTTCCTGACCTGCATATAAGTTTCTCAAGAGGCAGGTCAGGTGGTCTGGTATTCCCGTCTCTTTCAGAATTTTCCACAGTTTATTGTGATCCACACAGTCAAAGGCTTTGGCATAATCAATAAAGCAGAAATAGATGTTTTTCTGGAGCTCTCTTGCTTTTTCAATGATCCAGCGGATGTTGGCAATTTGATCTCTGTTCCTCTGCCTTTTCTAAAACCAGCTTGAACATCTGGAAGACAATTGATAATACATGGAGCAATCATAAGTGGCATCAATATGGTGATAACAGGGATTAGCAGTGGCAGTAGCCAACTCTAAATTTCCCCTCACCAGAAGAAGGATTCCCCAAAGAGATACTGTAACCATGGTGAGAAATCTCCAGTTTGTTTTTTGAGGTTAATGTAAGATCTGAATGTTTTTCTTGAGGACTGTGAGAGTTTATTTAACTTAGCTGGAGGTGTTTATCCAGAAACCACACATCTCATTCAAGATGGCTCAAGTCCCTCCTTGTTCAGGGATAAGGAGATCTACCTCCTATCTATTTTGGAGGACAAACCCTTCCAAGCTGTGTTGGCTCTTTAGAGCTATTCTGAGAAATCTTATCCCCTGAAACTTAACTTTGGGGGTGTTCATTAGAATGGCACTCATTTGTAGTCCTGAATAGGTATCTGAGATCTCCCAGGGGCTCACAGGTGTATTGATTTTCCTCTTCTGTTTTCTTCCATGGCTTGACTTATGAGTCAAGGAATCTAGGAGTCATGTCCTGTTACCTTGACTGCTGTGGAGGCCCTTCCATGTGGGCTAGAGTTGGGCCTTTGGGGACCCATTTTTCCAGACTTTGATTAGGACTAGAGTCTGTGGAGCATACAGTTGTGGCTCCTTAGAATCTTTGGGGTCCTGGTTGACACCCCACAAGCGATTATCTTGGTGGAATTGCCCATTGGCCATGACATAAGATTGGAGTGTCTGAGCCTCTGGATCAAGGAAGAGGTCATTGACATAAACAAAAGGTCTCCCATATAACATCTCATAAGGACTAAGACAAACCTGTTCCTTAGGAGCAGTACAGGAGGAAAACTATTGGTAAAGCCTCTTTCCATCCCAGGTAGGTCTCCTGGGTTATCTTTTTTTATCACTGACTTTAAGAATTGGTTGGTTCTTACTACTTTTCCTGAAGTTTGAGGCCTCCAGGCACAATGGAGATAATAAGTAATGCCCAATGCTTTAAAGACCCCTTGGGTGACCTTAGAAGTAAATGATGTCCCACTGTCACTTTGTAATGCCCTGGACGGACCAAATCTCAGAATGATTTCAGGGACCAATTTCTTTACCACCTTCACAGTCCAGATGGGAAAGCCTTCAATCCATCCTGTGAATGTATCTATCATGACAAATAGGTATTTATACCCTTGAGAAACTGGCATCTGGGTGAAGTCCATCTGTCAGTCCTCTCCTGGGTAGGTCCCACATTATTGAATGGGCTGGGCCAAGTGGGGTCTTCAAGCTCCTTGGGCGTTGTTTATTTAGCAAGTGGGACAAGAGGAGACCATTTCCCTTATAGTCATATGGAGGGTTGTTCCTCTGAAGGACCTTTCTAGTAATCTTTGGAGGCCCTTCTCACGTAAATGAGTGGTGGCATGTAAGGAGTTAACCAACTTCCATTGGAGGTTCCCAGGGAGAAAAAGGAGAGGAGTCCCTTCTTTTGGCACCACTCCATATGATCTTCTTGAAAGCCCTCACTCTTAGCTTTAAGAGTCTCACCTTCAGTATATGAAGGAGTTTCTGATAAATTAGTCTGTGGAACTAAGGTGGCAACCCCTATTAGGTCATTGTTCTGTAATGCTGCTCTCTTAGCTGCCTGAACGGCTGCTTGGTTCCCTCGTGCCACTTCTGTGCTTCCTTTTTGGTGTCCTTTACAGTGGGAGACTGAAACCTTAGTGGGAAGACAGACTGTCTCCAAGAGTCTAAGGATTTGATCAGCATATTTGATTGGGGATCCTTTGGCAATCAAGTGGCCTCTTTCTTGCCAAATAGCAGTGTGTGCATGTAACACCAGAAAGGTATACTTTCCTTTTCTCAGCTCTAAAGCTCAAGTTAAGGTTATGAGCTCAGCCAATTGGGCTGAGTACCTGGTGGCAAAGGTTTAGCCTCTGTGGTCTCAAAATTGGAGACTACTTCACATTCACCTCTTCCTTTTCCATCCAAGACAAAGATGCTTCCATCGGTGTACCAGATTTCCTCAAGATTGGTCAGAGGATCTTCTGACAGTCCCTCTCGGGGTTTTGTCCAGTGGTCCAAGGTTTCTATGCAAGAGTGAAAGGGGAGAGAGCCCTCAGGGGTAGGCAGGAGTGTAGCAGGGTTAAGAACCTCACAAGGGGATATAGTCAGGCCTGGATTTTCCATCAGCCCTACTTGATATCTCAGGATCCTTTGATCAGATATTCATAAATGGCCTCACCCATTCAGGAGTTGTTTCACTTGGGAGCTGGTAAAAATAGGTTGCTCCCAAGAGAGAGTTTTAAGGCATCTTCTATCAGGACTGCAATAGTTGCAAGATTTTGAAGGCAGGGAAAGATCTCTTCCTAATAAGAGAGTAGGACACTCAGGGACCACCAGAAACTTTGGGGAAAATATTTGTCCATCCCAGCAACAAATAATGTTTGGGTGAATCTTTTTGCAATTGTTTTTCCTGTAGCACCCAAAAGAGTACAATTTTGGGAGAAGGCTCTGGTGTAGAGGGTCAGGACAGAGTAGGTAGCCCCTGTGTCAACCAAGAATTGCTCAGACCTACCTGCCACATCCAACTGCAGTCTTGGCTCTAGTCCCATGATGGTTATCTGTGACAGGCTGGCTGGCTGGAGCGGGCGACTTCAGTCCTGTTGACCATTGTGAGGGAAAGCCTGGCTCTTGACCTTGAGGCTTTTGGGTCCCCAGGGCAGAGTGCTGCCCAATGTCTTAAATGATGGCATTTGTACCAAGCTGTTTTTGCAGACTTGTCATGGTTTGGATACTCTTTGGCCCATTGTCCTGCCTGTCCATAGATTAGGCATTTGCCTCATGCCTTGTCCTTCAAGGACTCGGGGTTTGTCATAGCGCTTCCCTGGAGGGTGGCCAGCATCTGGGCATGCTTTTTCTCTTTCCTTTTCTCCCTTTCTGTGGCCTTGGCCTCCCTCTCATGTTCTCTGTTATAAAAGGTATTGGTGGCTGTCTGAACCATCTCATCTAAAGAGGCAGCAGGGTCTTGCTGCTGTAGCTGTTGTAACTTTGTCCGGATGTCTGATGCACACTGGGATAAGAATTTTCCTTTAAAATCACCTGTCCCTCATAAGAGTCTAAGTACAGATTGGTAAACTTTTGGAGTGCCTCTTTCAGACTTTCCAGAAAGGCAATGGGGGTTCTCAATGGGCTCCTGAATTATTGCTGAGATTGGGCACAGTCCCACAACTAACAGGCTTTCTTCTATTTCCATGAGTGGGCTTCCCTAGGGATGAGTCTTTCTGAAGCTTATCCTATCCAGTCCTGTTGCAATCTGAGAGCCAGGTCAGTGTGGAGATCCCTAGGCAGGCTGAGGCATGACAACCTTCTGGAGATGGAATCCCCGGCAGGTCAAGGCTTGTCATCCTTCTGGAACCCTTGGACTGGCAGATCCCTGAGCAGGTTGACTCACTGCAACCTCCCAGGGACCAGATCCCTGGGCAAGTCAAGTCAGGTCAACCTCTTTGGATCCCGGACTGGTGGATTCCCTAGCAAGTTGAGGCGTGACAACCTCTTGGGGACCATATACCTAGGCAGTTCAAAGCAGGTCAACCTCCTGGGACCCCCAGGCTGGAGTTGCATGTCCCCAAGGTCTCCAGTGTGACTGGTGCTAGGTAGGATTAAGGGGATGTAATCTTAACTCATTGCCAGTTTGTCCACCACAGATGGGAATAGATACCATGATGTAAAGCAATCTATGCCTGTGCCCTGAGACTGGGAACCTGGGAAAACAGCCATAAGCCTTATCCTCTTATTGCTCTGAGGGAATGTAAGTCACTGATTTCCTCACCTAGTCCTCCATAAGAGCAGTTTAGGGTGTTTCCAATGGTAAACATTTCATTGTCATAGACCCACTTTAGGTAATAACAGAAGTAATGACAAAGGAGTGGGTTACCTGGCCTTGTTAGGGACATTAAGAGTATTTTAATAATAAGCAGGGTGGAGCAATGTTGCCTACAGAGAGTACAGGATCCTGGTTGTAGCAGTTAGTAAGTGGCTTAAGGACAAAATGATAAGAGGCAACAGACCAGATGCTCCATAAAAGTGGAGTGGAGATTTGATCTAGGGTTTATGTTTGTAGCTTTAGAAAGGTGGTAAAGGTTTGGGCCCAAACAGGCTGCAGGGCTAATTCCCAAAGTGGCAAACATTGTCCCTGGAAGGCCAATTGCCCTTGAAGGGATGCCAACAACAGATGGACTTCTAGCAGGGATTGTGTGCCTGTCACCCACCCTAGCGGTTTCACTGAGAAATGCTGTGGTTGCACATGTTGTAGGAAACGTGGAAGATGAATGCCTGAATATCCAGAGGGGTTGGATATTATACAGTATTTCCCTCCCAAAGGCCAGCTATTTTCTGGTTGTCCCTCTAGAATATTGTAGAGGCAACATTGTGGGCCTGGAACAGGCTCAAGAAGAGCATGGAACAGGAAGGAAGGGGGCAGGGCACAACTTTTGAGAGAGTGACATAGCCCAAGGGCATAACATAAACCAATTAAAATCAAATGGGTCCAAGCTGACAGACAGGTCAGCTCAGTTCAGTTCAGTCGCTCAGTTGTGCCCGACTCTTTGCGACTCCATGGACCGCAGCACGCCAGGCCACCCTGTCCATCACCAACTCCCAGAGTTTACTCAAACTCATGTCCATTGCGTCAGTGATGCCAACCAACCATCTCATCCTCTGTCATCCCCTTGTCTTCCCGACTTTAATCTTTCCCAGCATCAGGGTCTTTTCAAATGAGTCAGTTCTTTGCATCAGGTGGCCAAAGTATTGAAGTTTCAGCTTCAGTATCAGTCCTTCCAATGAATATTCAGGACTGACAGACAGGTCAATTTCCACTAAACCTTGATTCTCAATCTGCAAGCTAAATGACACACCCAGAAATGCCAGAACAGTTTCAAGTCTCTATCAAAAGACCAAGGCCTGGGTTGCTCCCAATTGTTGGAATGATCCTCCCACTTATTAGCATATGAAATCACCCAGCTTGAGAAAACTAACCACACCAGGTTCTATGGCCACCGCAATAGCCCTCTGCCCTGGCCCACACCCCGTGGAGTGTATTTCTTTCTAAATCCAAACAAATCCACTTCTTACCTATTGCTGTGTCTCACAATGAATTTTTTTGCAATGAGACATCTTGAACCTAAGCTTCATTAGGCCCTGAAACCAGGCACCATGAGTTTTGGCTGGGCTCATGACTGAGTGACTAATCATAGCACAGAGTCCCTGCCAGTCCCTGTCACATGGGTTTGAGTCCCAATCTTAGATAAATGGTTTCAAACACAACTTTCAGAAATGGAAAGATGATGACCTGCTCAATACTTTGTAAATAGTGCCATAGAGAGAGGAACTGAAGGACAGGAGGAAAAAGCAGTGGGAAAAACGTGCTGAGGAATCCCTTTCATAACTTGTGGAAAAATCTGCTAAATACCTGACCTGTGCCCACAGTTTTCATTGGCCTGATCCTTGGCATAAAGGAGGTTAAGGATGGAAGAACCCTCACCTGCTTGGCAACTGTTACTAGGGTGCAGCAGACAGTAGAGCCCTCAAGACACACTGGGGAGTAGCCCCTGCCAGAGTCCCTCAGTAGCACCCACTGCGGCTCGCCTGTTTGCGGGGGGTTTGAGGAAACAAGAAACAAGATATTGTAAAGGAATTAAGATTTTGTTAGCCATATGTCCTTCCAGCCATAGGGGAGAGGGCCTCCTACCTTAACCGGAGGCCTTCTGGAATCTGAGTCTGAACAACGTGAGCTTTCTGCCAAGTTTGTTTTTGCTGTCATAGTTTCCAGCACACTAGGCTTCTTGTCACGTCCACTGTGCTGGGTTTTCTTCACAGTGAGCTTCCACTGAATGAACTTTTGCCGAGTTGGGCTTCTGCTGTGCTTGGCCTCCACCTCGCAGGGGCCAAGACGGGGTTGTTTCAGCCAGGTCAAACCTGAGAAGTGGCACCAGATACATCCAGGGAGTGTGTAATTTCCTTGGTTCTGTCTCGTGGCAACAAAGATTTGAAATGGCAGACTAAAGTGTTACAACTTGGTTACAGCTCAGTAAAGTACACCCCGGAGGCATGAGGGCAGGCCAACCCCAAAGGAGAGGTCTCAATCTGTCTTGACTTCCTCCTTTCATATGTTTGTCTCCTCTCCCCCTCTCCCCACCAACCGCACCCCTCCCCCCACCCCCGAGGCTGCCCTGTGCAAACTGTGCTAGCCAAGGAGGGGGAGTGTTTGTTTCACTTTATGTTCTCTCTCCAGTCCACGGATTTCCTTTTGTTCCATTTTCTTGGGCTTTTTCCTTTCTTTGTCATTTATCCACCACCATTTTGGACTCCTTTTTCCTACTCTAACTACCTAACAACTAGATATAAAATTATTTTTTAGTTTTTTTTTTTCCATTAATATTTTAAATATTTCACTCCAATTTTTTTTTTTTTTTTAAATGAGAAGCCAGCTGTAATTCTTATTCTTGGTTACTTGTAGGTATAGTGCACCCCCTTTCCCAGCTACTTTTGGGAACCTCTCTTCGCTTTTGGTTCTGCTGTTTATTTGATATTTATTCTTGGAGTTGTCTGACCTCCTGAAAGTGTAGGTTGTTAACCTTATGATTAAATCTCAAGTTTTGTGGATCTGCTTCCTGCGACTGTGTTTTTATCCCTTTTCCAGGTGCATAGCTATTTGTTTTATCCCTGCCCTCTGGCTGTAATTCAAAATCTACTACATTGAAGTCCAATTCCGAATTGGCACAACTGTCTCCCTTGTGTTACCAAAAATTGAGGAGAATGGACTGGGGAGTAGTTTTCTTTCCCCCGGTAGAATAGGTTTTAGAACTGTACTCAAAGTGATTTAGGTTTTCTCTGAAGAGTAGGTCATTCTTATGGAGAAGGTCCAGTTGTGTTTTACAATGGTCAGAGCCCCAAGGGACATTTTTGGATCCTCACTGTGAGAACTTCCAGGAATTCCTTGAGTGAAACCCTAGGTAGGTATCTATGCCTCTAAGATTGGAATCTCCAATTGTATTGCATTCTCATGGTCATCTACACTCAGATTCAAAAATTCCTCAAGATTATCATTTGATAATTTCTACCAGTTTATGGCTCCAGAAACTCTTTCTTTTATAATCAGATTTTGACTGTGATTTTCGGAGAGACACCTGTCACCATATTATGTAGCAGAGTTTGCACTGCTTCCCCAGTTTTCTAACAAGTCAAGAATTTTCTTGCTAAAAAGACGGAAGTGATGATACTCAAGGTCTTTATACATCAGAGTTTAAAAGCAGAAGTACCTTTATTTGTCTTTTTATCTAAGTCAAGCTTATGGCAAAGTTGATGATGTTAACATTCTGGAAATATCTACCCAAAGTGTAGTATTGAGATGTAAATTTGAGATTCATATTGAAGACAAATTGTATTCTAGATTTTGAAACGAAAACCTAACTCACTCAGAAAATTAGAAAGGAAAATATATATTACTGAAGGACAAAAAATGGAACTAAAGGAATGAAGCATAATTTGAGTGTAATGCTTCCTTTATTCATGTTTACTTCAAAATGGTCATTTATTTTCTGTTTGGAACTTGAAAGAAATGGATATAGCTCCCTGTAAATAACTACTATCTCTTGATACACTATAGAAATTTTGATAATCTACCCCCATGTTGTGGGCTTCCCTGGTGGCTCAGTGGTAAAGAATCCTCCTGCCAATGCTGGATATGCAGGAGATGTGGGTTCCATCCCTCGGTTGGGAAGATCCCCTGTAAGAGGAAATGGCAACCCATTCCAGTATTCTTGCCTGAAAAATCCCATGGACAGATGAGCCTGCTGGACTACAGTCCATGGGTTTCCAAGAGTTGGACATGACTTAGCAACTAAACAACAACCCCCATGCAAGTTGTCATATTACTTTAATAGTATGATAATATTAAACAATTTTTATTTCTAAAAATCAAATATGATATCAATTAAGGTTCTGCAACCTTATATTTATGTATAATTATTTATACTTAACATATTTCATGTGATTTATACTGAGTGCTAAAAATGAAAATTATCTATTTGTCTATATATATCTATCATCAACATCATCATCATTTACATATGGCTTGAATTGTTTCTTGCTTAAGTACTGTGGAGTTTTAGGGCATAACTGTTAGGGTGATTGTTCTTGGTTACATGTTATCAAGTCTATTTAACACAGACAGTATTTCCTAGGCTCTTGCTCTTGATCCCTCGCTACTCTAGTTAGTAAGCCACATGTTTGATATTTAACTAGTAAAAACCTACTATATTACAGAATATGAAAGAATTTGTGCAGGATATTGAGTGGCACATTGGTTGGATATGACATTATTTTTTGTAATTACCATATTTTTAGTAAACTAATTATTTTTTACAACTTATATTTATTTAAAAACAGAAAAGATGATAAATAGATAATGAACTTAAAAATCAAGTCTACATGTACATTTTATATATATATATATATATATATATAGCAACTTGCCATGTACATTCAGATGTACTTCAAGTTTCTATGCCTTATCTCATTGAGACCCATTTAACCATGGGACTTTTATTAACTCCACTTTATAGATAAAAATTATAAGTTTTAATGGTATAATTAAATAGCTCAAAATCATAAAGCAAACAAGTGGTTGACCTGTGATTCACACTCAAGATTTATGATTCATAAAAAAAAAAAAGATTTATGATTCATGAACCCACACTTTAGCCATTACTTGCTTCCCAATACCTCTCTCATAATGTCCCCTTAGAAACATATAAAGAGTAACTTACAGCATAATATTTTGCCGGTCAGTTTTATGTCAAATTTGGTGCCATGTGTTTTGTACAGTGACACCCTCAGGAATTATTATGGCTTCTAAGACCTTTTGCCCCTATACTAAATGGCTTCTATCATTATAGAATTATGAGACTAATTCTGGTCTAAATTTTTTTAGAACTAAGACTACTAGAATAAATTGCTTGTTTAATATTTTCCAAAACGGGACCTATGGAACACCTATCCCAAAGAAATGCTCTGCCATAAATAAGTGAATAAATAAATGAGACATCACCATCATGTAGAATAAGTATAGACTTCAATTTATAATACCTCTGTATTTTTAACACATCCATAAACATTATTTTCCTTCCTTAAACTTTGATAAACTGGTAAATTGTTTAATTTTTAAGATTTTATTAGTATAATTTAAAATATATACTATGTGCAATAAGCATAGATGTGCTCATCTCCCAATACAGTTAAAGCCTCTGTACCTCTCTATGAGTTCAGCTGTTTATTTGCATCAGGAATAACCACTATTCTGAATTTGGGCTTTAAAATTTCTATGTATTTCTCACTTTACATTTATATTTAAACAATATATATATTACTGTTTTAATGTTTAATATATGATGTCAATGACATAACATAAATTACATGACTCTGTAACTTATTCTTATCACTGTATAACATTTATCAGAGCCATCCAACTGAATGGATAGATGATGTATTCCTTCACGTATTTTCACAGAGGGCTAGAATTCTTTTGTGTTGATGTGTCAAGTATATTTATTATTTTCAAGTCAAAGTTCATGTAATTCAGATCCATTTTTAATATTAAAAACAATGTTACTCTAAATGGTACTTTACAATTTCTTTATAAATATGTATAAAATTTATATTTCTAACAGATTCCTCATCATTTGCCTTTTTACTAGTTGCAAAAACTCTCCTCAAAATGTTTGTACCAATTTAGGAAAATTTCATTTCATTCTTTTTGCCACTCTCCATCCCATTTTTTTCTAATTGTTTTTGGTGATAAAGTTACCTACAAGTCCTTTAGAACATATTGTTTTGTGTCTTAGAACACTTGTCTAATTATGGCCACAGAGTAAGTCAATATGAAAGAATTCATGCTAACTCTTTTTACTTAGCTAATTCATTCTTGATTCATGTATGAATGATTTGTTTCAATATGGTCTCTATTAACCTTATGCTGATATTTAGTTCCCCAATTAATAACTCCTTTAATTTTAGTACTTCATATACTTAAGGAAAGAAACCATTTTTCTTTAGCACCTTCAAAGTTCAACTATCAACAGCAGTGTATGAGATTTTGATTTGCTCCATATCCTGACCAACTCTTCTACATACCAAGCATTTTGATTTTTGTCTATTTTAGGTATCTAATTGTGGACTTAATTGACAATTTCTAATTAGCAATTGTTATTAAGTTTGAATATATTATTTATATTAACATATTTTTTACACAAAGATATTTCTCTTTCTTTTTGGTTCATATATTTTATTCACTTTTTATTGGGCTATATGTTTTGAAAACTAATCCTTTTATAAATTTATTGGTACATTTTTTGCAACCTTTCATTTTTCTTATTTTATCACAAAGTTTTTGAACAAAGTACTTTAAAAGTCAAATGAATCTAAATTTATCAACTTCTTATTGTGTGTTTCTTTACCTTAAGACATATTTAGATCTGATAGACAGAGTGCCTGAAGAACTATAAATAGAGGTTCATACCATTGTACAGGAGGCAGTGATCAAAACCGTACACAAGAAAAAGAAGCAAAATGAAAAAAAGGCAAAATGGTTGTCTGAGGAGGCCTTACAGATAGCTGAGAAAAGAAGAGAAAAGGCAAAGGAGAAAAGGAAAGATATATCCATCAGACTGCAGAGTTCCAAAGAATAGCAAGGAAAGATAAGAAAGCCTTCATAAGTAATCAGTGCAAAGAAATAGAGGAAAACAATAGAATGGGAAAGACTAGAGATCTCTTCAAGAAAATTAGAGATACCAAGGGAACATTTCATGCAATGATAGGCACAATAGAGGGCAATAACTGTATGGACCTAATAAAAGCAGAAGATATTAAGAATAGGTGGCAGGAATACCCAGAAGAACTATAAAAAAAGATCTTAATGATCCAGATAACCACGATAGTGTGATCACTCACCTAGAGACAGACATTGTGAAGTCTGAAGTCAAGTGGGACTTAGGAAACGTCACTATGAACAAAGCTAGTGAAGGTGATGGAATTTCAGCTGAGTTATTTCAAATCCTGAAAGATGATGTTGTGAAAGTGCTGCACTCAATATGCCAGCAAATTTGGAAAACTCAGCAGTGGCCATAGGACTGGAAAGTGTCAGTTTCATTCCAATCCCATCAGTTCTAATGAGGTGGATGAAACTGGAGCCTATTATACAGAGTGAAGTAAGCCAGAAGGAAAAACACCAATACAGTATGCTAACGCATATATATGGAATTTAGAAAGATGGTAACAATAACCCTGTGTACGAGACAGCAAAAGAGACACTGATGTATAGAACAGTCTTATGGACTCTGTGGGAGAGGGAGAGGGTGGGAAGATTTGGGAGAATGGCATTGAAACATGTAAAATATCATGTATGAAACGAGATGCCAGTCCAGGATCGATGCACAATACTGGATGCTTGGGGCTAGAGCACTGGGACGACCCAGAGGGATGGTATGGGGAGGGAGGAGGGAGGAGGGTTCAGGATGGGGAACACATGTATACCTGTGGCGGATTCATTTTGATATTTGGCAAAACTAATACAATTATGTAAAGTTTAAAAATAAAATAAAATAAAAAAATAAAAGTACACTTCCTAATGTTTCTTATAGACATTTATGCTATGATGGCCAAGTATTAGCCAGGATGTGGAGGAAATGGAATTATTTTATTGCCATTGAGAAAATAAAGTGGTACACTTGAGATATAACTGACATTCAAGTAACTGCATATATTCAAATGTATAATTTATTGGGTTTTGGCATGTGTTTTCATTCATGTAACCACACCACCAAAAAAAAAAAAAAAAAGCAGAGACATTACTTTGCCTACAAAGATCTGTCTAGTCAAAGTCATATATGAATGTGAGAGTTGGACCATAAGGAACTGATGCTTTTGAACTGTGGTACTGGAGAAGACTCTTGAGAGTCCCTTGGACTGCAAGGAGATCAAACCAGTCAATCTTAAAGGAAATCAATTCTGAATATTCTTTGGAAGGATTGATGCTAAAGCTGAAGTTCCAATACTTTGGCCACCTGATGCAAAGAACGGATTCATTGGAAAAGACCCTGATGCTGGGAAAGATTGAACGCAGGAGGAGAAGGGGACAACAGAGGATGAGATGGTTGGATGGCATCACCAACTAGATGGACATGAGTTTGAGTAAGCTCTGGGAGTTGGTGATGGACAGGGAGGCCTGGTGTGCTGCAGTCCGTGGGATCGCAGAGTCAGACACGACTAAGCAACTGAACTGAACTGAACTGAAATAGGAGATAAACTTTTATTCTCTAAACAGAAATTTATTGAGTGTCTGCTAAGTTCCATATCCTCAGCGGTGTGCAAATGCTTACCTCAACTCTCAGCAAACCCCAAATTTGTTCAGTTTAAGATTAACATTGTGATAGGGTGAACCCAAGAATAATCTGTGTTTCTTATGAAAAGAGTTTCCTAGCTGTGGAGTAAAGATCAAGACTGTTTACAAAATCTGTGATCTTAAAGATAAAATATTGTGTAAAAAGAAGTCACCTTTCCCTTTCTCTTTTCCTCTCTTCCTCCTTCTTCCCTCCCTTTCTCTTTCTTCCTTCCTTCAGTATTCTTTGAGAGTTTAGTATGCACTAGATTCTATAGTAGAAATCTGAAAACTTTGTATTATGGTGAATACCTCAGACATATTGATAGTTTTGATATTGCTCATAAATCCAGTGATTGTTGAGAAGACAACTTAAATGATCCTGTGAGAGCATAAATTGATCCACCACAGTAAAGCATTAAAGGTTAGTTTCCTAAATTTTAAGGCCTCCAAACTTGTTGTAATATTCTTTTCCATCAGAAAAGATATTATTGAGGATTAATCTCCAATATAAGTATAATATGAATTTATAAATCACATAGAAGAACTCCTGTAATAATAATATATTGCTTATTAAAATAATTAACAATAAAGAAATGAGATTAAAAAAAGGCAATACCAAAGGATGTTCAAACTATTGCACAATTGCAATCATCTCACACGCTGGCAAAGAAATAATCAAAATTCTCCAAGCCAGGCTTCAACAGTACATGAACTGAGAACTTCCAGATGTACAAGCTGGATTTAGAAAAGACAAAGAAACCAAAGATCAAATTGTCAACACCCATTGAATCATTGAAAAGGGAAAGCATTCCAGAAAAATACCTACTTCTGCTTTATTGACTATGCCAAAGCCTTTGACTGTGTGGATCACAACAGATTGTGGAAAATTCTTCAAGAGATGGGAATACCAGACCATTTTACCTTCCTCCTGAGAAAGCAGTATGCAGGTAAAGAAGCAACAGGTAAAACTAAACATTGAACAGTAGACTGGTTCCAAATTGGGAAAAGAGTACATCAAGGCTGTATATTGTCACCCAGTCTATTTGACTTATATGCAGAGTACATCATGCAAAATGCTGGGCTGGGTGAAGCACAAGCTGGAATCAAGATTGCTGGAAGAAATATCAATAACCTCAGATATGCAGATGACACCACCCTTATGGCAGAAGGCTAAGAGGAACTAAAGAGCCTGTTGATGAAGGTGAAAGAGAAGAGTGAAAAAGCTGGCTTAAAACTCAGCATGGAGAAAACTAAGATCATGGCATCCGGTCCCATCACTTCATGGCAAATAGATGAGGAAACAGTGGAAACAGTGACAGACTTTATTTTGGGGGGCTCTAAAATCATTGCAGATGGTGACTATAGCCATGGAATTAAGAGATGCTTGCCTCCTGGAAGAAAAGCTATGACAAATCTAGATAGCGTATTAAAAAACAGAGACATTAACTTTGCCAACAAAGGTTCATCTAGTCAAAGCTATGGTTTTTCCAGTAGTCATGTATGAATATGAGAGTTGGACCATAAAGAAGGTTGAGCACCAAAGAATTGATGCTTTTGAACTGTGGTGTTGGAGAAGACTCTTGAGAGTCCCTTGGACTGCAAGGAGATCCAACCAGTCAGTCCTAAAGGAAATCAGTCCTGAATATTCATTGGAAGGACTGATGTTGAAACTGAAGCTCCAATACTTTGGCCAACTGATGCGAAGAACTGACTCATTAGAAAAGACCCTGATTCTGGGAAAGATTGAAGGCAGGAGAAGTGGATGACAGAGGATAAATTGGTTGGATGGCATCTCCAACTCAATGGATATGCGTTTGAGCAAACTCCGGGAGATGGTGAAGGACAGGGAAGCCTGAGGTGCTGCACTCCACGGGGTCGCAGAATCCTACACTACTGAATTACTAAACAGCAACAACAAAATCATATTTACCTACCCTAGTATTCTAAAAATTCCTTTGCATTTTTCAAAAGTTTTAATTATTTTCTCTCCAACTCCAGTTCTATAAGCACCAGAATACATTTTTTCATATGATAGAGATAGATGTTCATTATTTAGTTAATAGGCAAGTGTTTTAACTTCATTTCATTAGTATTTTTATTCTATCAATCTTCTCTGCAATGTCATCTCAAATTCCTTCACGTTTGTTGCTCTGTTTGGTTTTTCCTTGAATTCAATTGAGTTTTTTTTTTTTTTTAATCACCCCACCAATATTGCATTATCTTAATGATTACACCTTTATGAACAATCTTGTTAGCTATCTGGCTATTCCTTATAATTTTTCTTCTTCGCCAATATATCTATTCTTCAATTTTTATAACCACAAAAATTTTAGAATCGGTAAGTGTTTTCACACATTCACAGAACCAACTAGGAGTTTATTTGGAAGTTAATGAATTAATTTACTAATTTTGTGAAAAGTGATGTTCAGTTGGTAAGCCATATCCGACTCTTTGTGACCCCATGAGCTACAGCTATCCTGTCATTCACTGTTTCCCTGAGTGTGCTCAAACTCATGACCACTGATTCCATCCAACCAGTTCATCTTCTGTTGCCCCCTTTTCCTCTTGCCCTCAGTCTTTCCCAGCATGAAGGTCTTTCCTAGCATGAAGGTCTTTTCCAAAGAGTTGGCTCTTCGCATCAAGTGGCCCAAATATTAGAGTTTCAGCATCAGTTCTCCCAGTGAATATTCAGGGCTGATTTAAGACTGAAAAGTGATGTGTTTAGCATATTATTTTGATCTCTTTGAAATGCTATAGTTCTTTATTCTTTTACAGATTTTTAATGTCTTTCAGGAAGTTTTATAATTTCTTCCATAACATTCTTGCTTATTTTTTCTGATGTTTGTCTAAGGTAACCTATATATACTCTTCTGTAAACATCTTTTTAATGGCAGTTTAATTTTTTTTATTGCTGTGGCATAGTAAATAAATGATTTTTAATAGTGGCCTTTGAGCTAGCAACCTAGTTAAATGGACTTATAAATTCTAGTTTTCTATAGATTTCTTTCAGTGGATAAACATATTTTCTGAAAACTCCATAGTCATTCATTCATTTTTAATCAAAATAGCTATTTTGTGGCATAATTACAGTAATTAGGATTGCAAATACAATATGGGCAAAATGTTCTCTGTTTATGCTTATTCATTTTATTATGTATCTTCAATTTTCATTTTAATGGAACTGAGAGCTTATGTAGTTGAATTTACATATATGGGAACCCTGCAAGAACTGCATAGAAATAAATCACCTATGTATTAAAGTTAATTTCTTCACTTGAGGTTTTACATCCTGCACATGTATTATAAACTATAATCTGAAAATCCTCAGGAGAACAAACCAAAATTATGCAACCTAAATAGAGGCTTACCATTTCATTACAACCCTGCTCCCTACACAGCTTCTCCCATTCGTCATCTAGCTATTCAAGCAAACATGTGTAATTTAATAGTTTGGCAAATATTTCAAGGGTAGTTATGGCTTATTGACAACATATACCTTTGCACTAAATTTTTTTTCCCTTTTCAGTAGCTAAGAATTATGGTTATTTCTTTTGTAGTGTTAAATCCTCTTTCTTTCAGTATTGGACTTCAGAAAGCAGGGTGGAATTTCTTAACATAGCTCATTAATGCTTTCTAACATTAACATTTATACAGTTTGGAGAGTATAGCATAGGTCTTTAACTGGTGAACAGGAACATGAGGTCTCTGAAATACAGTTGTCTCTTTCTGAAGCTAAAGATCTATGATTCTTTTTCTTATAAGCTGGAAAAATAACAATAAATATTAACAAATGTTTATATTCCCAGCTGACGATAGTGGTAAAGAATCCTCCTGCCAATGCAGGTGACGAAAGAGATGCGGGTTCGATCCCTGGATTGGGAAGTTCCCCTAGAGAAGGGCGTGGCAATCCACTCCAGTATTCTTGCCTGGAGAATCCTATGGACAGAGGAGCCTGGCAAGCTACTTTCCATGGGGTCACAAAGAGTTGGACACAACTGGAGTGACTTAGCATGCAGAACATGTACATTCCTCATAAAATCAATCTGAAGAGAGTACCATGAAAGTAGAATGCTTTTTACTTTTGAGTATTATTATGGACACATGACTTGTTCTGTTTTACTTTTGGCAGGTTCAACTAATATTCAGTCTATTAAATAGCATATATTTAAAGTGAAATTTATCAGAACCTTACCAATGGGAGGTTCAGCATCAAGTTTTATACAACCTTGCTTTCTGGAAATAATCAGGTATTTTCTGCCCATATTATACTCCCCAAACTGCCCATACTATACTCCTACAGTCCTAAATCCAGACAGTAATCAGATTCCTGAGGAGCCCAGCTTCCTTCTAGAGCAAAGTAGTATCAGAAATAAAAATCTAATTATTAGGAATAAATATCACTGTAAGTGGGGTAATAATGCTTCCAAGTCACTATTATGAATAGAGCTAGAAGGATATAATAAATAATATTTTCTTGTTTTTCTCCAATATTAGATTTTAATACGTATTTAATTTCTAATCCGTAATACAACTTCTAGCCTAACTAAAAAGGTTTAATCTTAACAAAAATAGTATAATAGTTTATACATCTAACAAGCACAAGTGAATAAATCTACATGATAGATGACAAGATATAAAAGTGGATACAATTTTTGGTTTTAGTGAAGCACAATTATAAAGCTTGTATTAAGTGACCCTGTGCTTGTAGAACTTTTAAATACAACTTTACTCAGTTCCCAAATGAAGTTTATACTATCCTTTTATGTTTGTTGAGTAACCTGATATTATTCTGTTTTATACCCAGCTTATTGTGTGTGCAGGATTTCCTGGTGACTCAGATGATAAATAATCTGCTTGCAATCCAGGACACCCAGGTTCAATCCCTGGGTCAGGAAGATGGCCTGGAGAAGGGAATGGCTACCCTAGTACTCCCCTAGTATCCACTCTAGTATTCCTGCTTGGAGAATTCTATGAACAGAGGAGGCTGGCGGGGTATAGTGCATGGGGTCACAAAGAATTAGACATGACTGAGCAACTAATACTATTGGGTGTGTGTGTGTGTGTGTGTGTGTGCTCAGTGGTGTAGACTTTTTGTGACCCCATGGACTGTAGTCCACCAGGTTACTCTGTCTTTGGAATTATCCAGGCAAGAACACTGGAATGGATTACTATTTCCTACTGCAGGGGATCTGCCCAACTCAGGGAAGACCTTAACACTGTAAGAGGAGTGTGAAATATCCTGGGCTCTGTCTCGCTGTAGGAAAAATTTGAAGAGACAGATGAATCGGTGTTACAGCTCAGTTTTATTAGGAAAAACAAAAGATAGTACACCCTCGAGGGTTGAGGGCGGGCCAACCCAGAAGACAAAGAGGAGAGAGGCCTCAATCCTTCTAGGCTTCCTCTTTTTATACATTTGCCTCCTCCCCCGGAGCCTGCCCTATATAAATTGGGCTAACCAGAAGGGCTGTTTGTTTTACCTGAGGTGCTCACCCAGTCCTCTAACCTTCCTTTGTTCTATTTTTGCAGGCTTTTCCCTTCTTTGTCTTTTTGCCACTGACATTCAGGACTTCTTTTTCCTTTTCTAACTACCTGACATTCCCCCCTCAAGAGATGGGAGGCCCAATTCATTGAGAATAGAGGCGTCAAGGTCTCTCTGGCTACTTCCTGCTGAACTGTGATGGCAAGGGGCATTGGGCCTCCCCATCTTGCTAGTCTCAAGCCTCAGAATCCTAATAGCAGTGTCCATCTAAGGGTGAGTGATATTTTCCATGGTCAGGTATAGTTTTATATATCCTTGTTGAACTTGCACTGCATGTTGTACCCTGTTGACCTGGACACAGACAGAACAGGTTAGACAATTGATAATACATGGAGCAATCATAAGCAGCATCAATATGGTGATAATAAGGATTAGTAGGGGCAGTAGCCAACTGTAAATTCCCTCTCACCAGGAGAAGGATTCCCAAAGAGAAACTGTAGCCACACCAAGAACTCTCCAGCTTTTTCTTTGAAGTCCTGTAGGACTGGAAAAGGTCAGTTTTCATTTCAATCCCAAAGAAAGGCAATGCCAAAGAATGCCCAAACTACCACACAATTGCACTCATCTCACATGCTAGTAAAGTAATGCTCAAAATTCTCCAAGCCAGGCTTCAGCAATACATGGACTGGGAGCTTCCAGATGTTCAAGCTGGTTTTAGAAAAGGCTGAGGAACCAGAGATCAAATTGCTAACATCTGCTGTATCATTGAAAAAGCAAGAAAGTTCCAGAGAAACATCTACTTCTGCTTTATTGACTATGCCAAATCCTTTGACGGTGTGGATCACAATAAACGGTGGAAAATTCTTCAAGAGATGGGAATACCAGACCACCTGACCTGTCTCTTGAGAAACAGGTCTGGAAGAAACAGCTAGAATTGGACATGGAACAACAGACTGGTTCCAAAAAGGAGTATGTCAAGGCTGTATATTGTCACCCTGCTTATTTAACTTCTATGCAGAGTACATCATGAGAAACGCTGGGCTGAAGGAAGCACAGGCTGGAATCAAGATTGCCGGGAGAAATATCAATCACCTCAGATATGCAGATGACACCACCCTTATGACAGAAAGTGAAGAGGAACTCAAAAGCCTCTTGATTAAAGTGAAAGAGGAGAGTGGAAAAGTTGGCTTAAATCTCAACATTCAGAAAACGAAGATCATGGCATCTGGTTCCATCACTTCATGGCAAATAGATGAGGAAACAGTGTCAGACGTTATTTTTTGGGGGCTCCAAAATCACTGCAGATGGTGATTGCAGCCATGAAATTAAAAGATGCTTACTCCTTAGAAGGAAAGTTATGACCAACCTAGATAGCATATTAAAAAGCAGAGATATTACTTTGCCAACAAAGGTTGGTCTAGTCAAGGCTATGGTTTTTCCTTTGGTCATGTATGGATGTGAGAGTTGGACTGTGAAGAAAGCTGAGCGCCGAAGAATTGATGCTTTTGAACTGTATTGTTGGAGAAGACTCTTGAGAGTCCCTTGGAATGCAAGGAGGTCCAACCAGTCCATTCTGAAGGAGATCAGTCCTGGGATTTCTTTGGAAGGAATGATGCTGAAGCTGAAACTCCAGTACTTTGGCCACCTCATGCGAAGAGTTGACTCATTGAAAAAGACCCTGATGCTGGGAGGGATTGGGGGCAGGAGGAGTAGGGGATGACAGAGGATGGGATAGTTGGATGGCATCACCACCTCAATGGACATGAGTTTGAGTGAACTCCTGGAGCTGGTGATGGACAGGGAGGCCTGGCGTGCTGCAGTTCATGGGGTCGCAAAGAGTCTGACACGACTGAGCGACTGAACTGAACTGAACGGAACTGAGGATCTAGAATGTTTTCCTGAGGATTGTGAGACTTTTAACTTAGCTGGAAGTATTTACCCAGAAACCACACATCTTATTCAAGATGGCTCAAGTCCCTCCTTGTTCAGGGATAAGGAGATCTACCTCTTGTCTATTTTGGAGGATAAACCCTTCTAAGCTGTGTTGGCTCTTTAGAGCTACTCTGAGAAACCTTTTCCCCAAAAATTAATTTTGGGGGTATTCATTAGAATGGCACTTATTTGTGGTCCTGAATAGGTATCTGAGCTCTCCCAGGGGCTCACAGGTGTACTGAGTGTCTTCTTCAGTTTTCTTCCATGGCTTGACTCATGTGTTAAGGAATCCAGGAATTGTGTCCTGGTACCTTGACTACTGTGGGGGTAGAAAGTATTACAGGATAGGGGCCCTTCCATGTGGGCTGGAGTTGAGCCTTTGGGGACCCATCTTTTTAGACTTTAATTAGCACTTAAATCTCTAGACCATTTAGTGGTGACACTTTAGAATTTTTTGGGTCCTGATTGACACCCCACAAGCATATATCCTGTTGAAATTGCCCAATGGCCATGGTATAAAACCAGAGGGACTGAGCCTCTGGATCAAGGAAGAGTTTATTGACATAAACAAAACGTCTCCCATGTAGTATCTTATAAGGACTAAGACCAACCTGTTCCTTAGGGCCAATATGGGTACAGAGGAGAGCTATTGGTAAAGCCTCCTTCCATCCCAGGGTGGTCTCCTGGGTTACCTTTTTTATTACTGATTTTAATAATTGGTTGGCTCTTACTACTTTTCCTGAAGACTGAGGCCTCCAGGCACAATGGGGTAATAAGCAATGTCCAATCCTTTAAAGACTCCTTGGGTGATCTTAGAAGTAAATGCTGCCTCATTATCACTTTGTAATGACCTTGGGAGACAAAATCTCAGAATGATTTCATGGAGAAGTTTTTCTTTTTTTTTTTAACCACCTCCTCAGCCTTCTCAGTCTGGTTGGGAAAGCCTTCAACCCATTCTGTGAATGTATCTATCATCATGACAAATAGATATTTATACCCTTGAGAAACTGGCATGTGGGTGAAGTCTATCTGCCAGTCCTCTCTTGGGTGGGTCCCATGCTGTTGAATGGGCTGGGCCAGGTGGGGTCCTCGAGCTCCATGGGGATTGTTTAATTGGCAAGTGGGACAAAAGGGACCATTTCCCTTATAGTCGTTTGGAGGCCTGTTCCTCTGAAGGACCTTTCTAGTAATCTTTGGAGGGCCCTCTCCCCTAAAGGAGTGGTGGCATGTAAGGAGTTAACCAACTTCCATTGGAGGTTCCCAGGCAGAAAAAGGAGTTCCTTCTTTGGAACCACCCCATATGATCTTCCTGAAAGCCCTCACTTTTAGCTTTTAGAGTCTCACCATCAGTATAGAAAGGAGTTTCTGACAAATTAGTCTGTGGAACTAAGGTGGTAAGCACTATTAGGTCATTGTTCTGTAATGCTGCTCTCTTAGCTGCCTGATCGGCTGCACAGTTCCCTTGTGCCACTACTGTGCTCCCAGTTTGGTGTCCTTTACAGTGGGAGACTGAAATCTCAGCGGGAGATGGATTACCTCCAAGAACCTAAGGATTTGATCAGCATATTTGACTGGGGACCCTTGGGCGGTCAACTGGCCTCTTTCTTTCCAAATAGCAGCTTGTGCATGTAGCACCAAAAAGGCAAACATGGAGTCAGTGTAAAAGGCTAATCTTTTCTGTTTTCCCAGCACTAAATTTCGAGTCAGGGCTATGAGCTCAGCTAATTGGGCTAAAGTACCTGGTGGCAAAGGTTTAGGCTCTGTGGTCTCAAAATTGGAAACTACTGCATATCCAGCTCTTCTTTTTCCATCTAAGACACAGCCACTTCCCTCAGTGTACCAGATTTCCTGAAGATTGGTCAGAGGATCTTCTGACAATGTCTCATGCGGTTTTGTCCAGTGATCCAAGGTTTGTAGGCAAGAGTGAAAGGGGACAGAGCCCTCGGGGGTAGGCAGGAGGGTAGCAGGGTTAAGAACCTCACAAGGGGATATAGTCAGGCCCAGATTTTCTATCAACGCTACTTGATATCTGAAGATTCTTTGATCAGACATCCATAAATGACCTCACCCATTCAGGAGTTGTTTCACTTGGTGGCTAGTAAAAATAGTCAGTTTGCCCCCAAGAGAGTTTTAAAGCATCTTCTGTCAGGACTGAAACAGATGCAAGCTTTCGAAGGCAGGGAAAGAGCTCTTCCTAATAAGGGAGTAGGACACTCAGGGGCCACCAGAAAGTGGTGGGAAAATATTGGTCCATCCCAGCAATAAAGAAGGGCTTGGGTGACTCTTTTGTAATTGTTTTACCTGTAGCACTCAAAATGGTACAAGTTTGGGAAGAGAAGACTCTGGAGTAGGAGGTCAGGACAGAGTAGGTAGCCACCATGTCAATCAAGAAATTCTCAGACCTACCTGCCACATTCAATTGCACCCTTGGCTCCAGTCCTGTGATGGTTATCTGTGACAGGCTGGCTAGCTGGAGCAGGCTGCTTCAGTCCTGTTGAACCATCCTGAGGAAAGGCTTGTCACTTGACCTGGAGGCTCTTTGGTCCCAAGGGCAGAGAGCCGCCCAGTGTCCCAACTGATGGCATGTGTAGCATGCTGTTTTAGCAGACTTGTCATGGTTTGGATAGTCTTTGGGCCATTGTCCTGCCTGTCCAGATGAGGCATTTACATCATGCCTTGTCCTTCTAGGACATGGGATTTGCCATAGGGCTTCCCTGGAGGGTGGCCAGCATCTGAGTATTCCTTGTCTCTTTCCTTTTCTCCCTTTCCTGGGCCTTGGCCTCCCCCTCCTGTTTTATGTTATAAAAAGTATTGGTGGCTGTCTGGACCATGTCATCTGAAAAGGCAGCAGGGTTCTGCTGCTGCAGCAGTTATAACTTTATCCTGATGTCTAATGCACACTGAGACAGGAATTTGTCCTTTAAAATCATCTGTCCCTCATAGGAGTCTAAGTCCAGATTGGTAAACTTTTGGAGGACCTCTTTTAGTGTTTCTAGAAAGGAACTGCGGTTCTCATTGGGCTCCTGAGTTATTGCTGAGACTGGACATAGTCCCACAACTAATAGGCTTCCTTCTATTTTTGTGGGTGAACTTCCTTAGGGGTGAGTCTTTCTGAAGTTTATCCCACCCAGTACTGTTGCAACCTGAGAGCCAGTCATCCCCAGATCAGGGTGCAGATCCCTCAGGAAGGCTGAGGTGTGATGGCCTCCTGGAGATAAAATCCCTGGGCATGTCGAGGCATGTCGACTTCCTGGAACCTCTGGACTGGTGGATTCTGGAGCAGTTTGAAGCATGACAACTTTCCAAGGACCAGATCTTTAGGTAGGTCAAGGCACATCAACCTCCTGGCGCCCCTAGACTGGCAGATCCCTGAGCAGGTTGATGCCTGACAACCACCCAGGGACCAGATCCCTAGGCAGGTCGAGGCACGTTGACCTCCTCCCTGGCTGGTAGATCCCTAAGCAGGTTGAGGCATGACAATCTCCCAGGGACTGGATCCATAGGCAGATTGAGGCAGGTCTACCTCCTGACCCCTGGGCTGGATTGGTATCCCCAAGTTCTCCAGCATGACCAGTGCTGGGTAGGATTAATGAATTGTAATCTTAACTCATTGTTGGTTTGTCCACCATGGATGGGAATAGGTACCATGATGTAAAACAATGAAAGCCTATGGCCTGAGACTGGGAACCTGGGGAAATAGCCATAAGCCATACCCTCTTATTACTCTCAGGGAATGTAAGTCATTGATTTCTTCCCTTATTCCTCCAAAAGAGCAATTTAGGGTGTTTCCAATGGTAAACATCTCATTATCATAGATCCACTTTAGGTAATAACAGAAATAATGACAAAGGAGTGGGTTATCTGGTCTTCTTAGGGGCATTAAGAGTATTTTAATAATAAGCGGGATGGAGCAATGTTGCCTACAAGGGGGCATGGTCCTGATTGTAAGAGTTAGTAAGTGGCTTAAGGACAAATTGATAAGAGGCAACAGACCAGATGTTCCATAAAAATAGAGTGGAGATTTGATCGGGGGTTATGTTTGTATAGGAGAAGGGTGGCAAGGATTTGGGCCCAAACAGCCTGTAGGGCTAATTCCCAAAGTGGCAAATATTGTCCCTGGAAGGCCAATTTGCCCTTGAAGGGATGCCACCAACAGGTGGATTTCTAGCAAGAACTGTGTGCCTGTCATCCACCCTAGTGTGTCCACTGACAAATGCTGTTGTTGCACGTGTTGTAGGAAACGTGGAAGATAAATGCATGAATATCTAGAGGGATTGGATATTATACAGTATTTCCCTCTCAAAGGCCAGCTATTTTGTTTTTCCATCCAGAAGACTGTAGAAGCAACAATGTGGGCCCAGGAGAAGAGCATGAAACAGGAAGGAAGGGGGCAGGGCACAACTTTTGAGAATGACATAGCCCATGGGCATAACATAAACTGATTAAAATCAAATGGGTCCAAGATGACAAGTCAATTTCAACTAAACTTTGATCCTCAGTCTGCAAGCTAAATGACACACCCAGAGGTGCCAGGACAGTTCCAAGGCACTATCCAAAGACCAAGGAGGGGGTGGTTCCCCAGTTGTTGCTATGATCCTCCCACTTATTAGCATATGGAGTCACCCAGCTCAGAAAAACTAACCACACCACATTCCAGGACAACCACACTTGCCCTCTGCAATGGCCCACACCCTGTGGAGTATGCCTCTTTCTAAATCTGAACAAATCCACTTCTTACCTATCCCTGTGTCTCTCACTGAATTTTATTGCAATGAAACATCAAAAGCCTGAACTTCATTAGGTCCTAAAACGAGGCACAATGGATTTTGGCCAGTCTCAAGTCCCAGTGGAGAGTGAAAAAGTTGGCTTAAGGCTCAACATTCAGAAAACGAAGATCATGGCATCCAGTCCCATCACTTCATGGGAAACAGATGGGGAAACAGTGTCAGACTTTATTTTTCTGGGCTCCAAAATCACTACAGATGGTGACTGCAGCCATGAAATTAAAAGACGCTTACTCCTTGGAAGGAAAGTTATGACCAACCTAGGTAGCATATTCAAAAGCAGAGACGTTACTTTGCCAACAAAGGTTCATCTAGTCAAGGCTATGGTTTTTCCAGTGGTCATGTATGGATGTGAGAGTTGGACTGTGAAGAAAGCTGAGAGCCAAAGAATTGATGCTTTTGAACTGTGGTGTTGGAGAAGACTCTTGAGAGTCCCTTGGACTGCAAGGAGATCCAACCAGTCCATTCTGAAGGAGATCAGCCCTGGGATTTCTTTGGAAGGACTGATGCTGAAGCTGAAACTCCAGTACTTTGGCCACCTCATGCGAAGAATTGACTCATTGGAAAAGACTCTGATGCTGGGAGGGATTGGGTGCAGGAGGAGAAGGGGACGACAGAGGATGAGATGGCTGGATGGCATCACCGACTCGATGGACGTGAGTCTGAGTGAACTCCGGGAGTTGGTGATGGGCAGGGAGGCCTGGCGTGCTGCGATTCATGGGGTCGCAAAGAGTCGGACACGACTGAGCAACTGATCTGATTTGATCTGAAGTCCCAGTAGCACAGAGTCCCTGCCATGTGGATTTGAGTCCCAATCTTAGATAAACAGGTTCATGCACAGCTTTCAGAAATGAAAAGATGGTGACCTGATCAATACTTTGTAAGCAGTGACATAGATGGAGAGAGGAGCTGAAAGATGAGAGGAAAATGCAGTGGGAAAAACGTGCAGAGGAATCCCCTTCATAACCTGCCAGAAAATCTGCTAAATACATGACCTGTGCTTACAGTTTTCATTGGCCTGATCCTTGGCACAAAGAAGATTAAGGATAGAAGGACCCCCACCCGCTTGGGTATCAGCTACTAGGGCACAGCCGATAGTGGAACCTTTGGAATGCACTGAGGAAGAGTAGCCCCTGCCAGAGTCCCTCAATTGTACCCATTGCCTCTCACCTGTTCGCATGGGGGTTTGAGGAAACAAGAAACGAGAGATTGTAAAGGAATTATGATTTTGTTAGCCATATGTCCTTCCAGCCATAGGAGCGAGAACTTCCTACCTTAACCAGAGGTCTTCTGGAATCTGAGACTGAGCTGCGTGAGCTTTCTGGTTAGTTTGGTTTTGCTGTCCTGGTTTCCAGCATGCTGGGCTTCTTGTCACTTCCCCTCTGCTGGATTTTCTTCTTGTTCCGTTTCCTCTGCAGGAGCTTTTGCCACATCAGGCTTCTGCTGTACTTGGCCTCTGCTTGGCAGGGTCCTAGCCAAGCTTGTTTTAGCCAGGTTAAATCTGAGAAACAGCACCATGTATATTGGGCGAGTGATTTCCTCAGTTCTGTCTCGCTGCAGCAAAAATTGAAGGGATGGACGCATCAGTGTTACAGCTCAGTTTTACTAGGAAAAACAAAGGATGATAACCCATGAGGACTGAGGGTAGGCCGACCCAAAAGATGAAGAGAAGAGAGGCCTCAGTCCTTCTAGGCTTCCTCCTTTATATTTATCTCCTCCCCCTTGAGTCTGCCCTATGCAAAATGTGCTAGCCAGGAGGGCTGTTTGTTTTAAGTGAAGTCCTCACCGGGTCCTAGGACCTTCCTTTGTTCTATTTTTATGGGCTTTTCCCTTCTTTGTCTTTTAGCCACCGCCCTTCTGTACTCCTTTTTCCTATTCTAACTAAATAACAATACCAACTTAATATAACTAGATATATTAGCTTATAAAAAATAACATGCTTAAATTGCAGAATTTTTAAACCTGCAGTTTTAAAACTTTAAAGTCAATTATGTGTATAATAAGAAACTATGAGATATAATTACATTCTTTACTGATTACTGGAATTAAAAAGAGTCAAGGTGTTTACAAGTAGAAAGTATCTGGTTTTGTTGCAGGAAGTGGGGGGACCCCTTCCAGGTCCTGAAACTGGGTACTTGTCGAACACTCGGAAATGACATGTGCTGACAAAGCAAGAGATTTTATTGGATAGGGTGCCCAGGCAGAGAGTAGTAGGGTAAGGGAACCCAAGAGAACTGCTTTGCCACAAGGCTTGCAGTGTTTTTATAGTGATGGGATTAGTTTCTGGATTGTCTTTTACCACTCATTCTGACTCAGAGTCCTTCCTGGTGGTGCACACCTTGTTCAGCCAAGATGCATGGCAGCGAGAAGGATTCTGGGAAGTGGTTGGACACGTGGTCACTTTTTGACATTTCCTGAACTCTGCCAGTTGGTGGTGGCTTATTAGTTCCGTGTTCCTTAACAGGACCACCTGTTGAAAACAACTCATGCAAATGGTTGCTATAGTGGCTGGCCAGGTTGTGTGCCAGCTTCAGTTTCAGCTGTGTGGCCAGTTTCAGTCAGTGTGCTTCCCCTAACAATTTGACTCGTTCTGTGACAATGTAGCTTCAGATTTTCTCTATTAAACTCCAGATTTTTTATTGGCTGAGAACATAAAGATCTAAGAAATATTTCACCCAGTAAAAATTATCCAAAAGTGGTGTAGTTTACTTCTTGAACTAGAGAAAAGATGCAATATTACAATGAAATAATGGAAGCATATAAATGCTTATATATTTGTCTTCTCTAAACCAAAATTTCATATGAAACTAATTAAAAATTTTAAATTATCTGTTATTTCTTGGAAGCCTGGTACAAAAATTTTAGTTTCCTAGATTATTTCAGAATAATTTATCTCAATTTTTTGTTAGTTGAAGTCTAAAATTCATATATTAGTGTCAGAAAATATAAAATATGTACAAATTCACAAAAAAGTTTTATAGCATATAAATACTAATAATTTAAGAAGGTATTAAATCTTTGAAAGCAAAATCGTGATGCTGAGGAAGATTGAGGGCAGAAGGAGAATGGGGCAACAGAGAATGAGATGGTTGGATGACATCACCAACTCAATGGACATGAGTTTGAGCAAACTCTGGGAAGTTCTGAAGAACAGGAAATCCTGGCTTACCACAGTCCATGGGGTTGGAACGATCTGGACATGACTGAGCAACTGAACAATAACAACTTTATCATAATATTGTTTTACTAAAAAACTATTTTAGACCTTGTTAAGTTTCTTCTCAAAGTGTACCTTTTTCATTTTTCTTCATGGTGATTTTTTAATATGTATATATGTTTCAGAAGCATCTGCTCAGTTCAATTCAGTTCCATCAGTCATGTCCAACTCTTTGTGTCTTCATGGACTGCAGCACACCAGGCTTCCCTGTCCATCAACAACTCCCAGAACTTGCTCAAACTCATGTTCATGGAGTCAGTGATGCCATTCAACCATCTCATATTCTATCATCCCCTTCTCCTCCTGCCTTCAATCTTTCCCAGTATCAGGGTCTTTTCTAATTTCAGTTTTTCACATCAGGTGGCCAAAGTATTGCAGTTTCAGCTTCAGCATCAGTCCTTCCAATGTATGTTCAGACTGATTTCTTTTAGGATTGATTGGTCAGATCTCCAAAATTGTGCCCTTTTTCTTAGTTATGAAACAGGGAATTATTTCTTGCTCTTTATGGTATACTAATCTGATTTTTAATTTTTTAAAAACTTGCATAGATACAAGAGAATATCTATGTTAGAAAATTGATCACTTTTATTAATTTCATTACTTTTCAAGTTGCCTGTGTCTTTTTTCTTTATTTTAACCTTTTCTTTATTTTAATATATAATATTCTTATTAAAATCACTATGCTGAATTCTAAATTATAATTCTTTTGCTTTTAAAATTTATATTTACCACATAAGTTTGTACTGTTATCACATTGCATATTGCCCAATTTTTAAATGTTTTCTGTTTTATTATCAAAGACAATTATACTTTCTGTATTCTGTTATTTTTTTTATTTCAGCTGAATATTTCTGAGACACTTAAATACTGTTTCTACTAAATGTTAAATTTTCAACTTTACTTGTATATTCCAAGGGATGTATAACAGAAAATATAAAATGCAGTAAGGATAGATTATAAAATATGCTTTTACCCTTTTAAAAAATATTTATTTGTTAATAGTACTAGAAGAGCTACTAGAACTTTTTTTCATATATGTCCCAGTCTATGGGCATAGTTTTTCTGGGTTTTATACCGATGTGTGGAATTTCTATTTCATGTAACACATCTTTCTTTACTAGGTAATGCCAGATTTTTTCCAGTTGTGTAGCAATGTTGTGGTTTATTCATATCTTGTTGGTAATTTTAATGTTTTAATAATTTGGGGAAATTTTGAATTTTTGTCCTATTGTTCTGTGATAATTCTCTAGGCACTATACTGTTATAAAGTTCATATTCTCATTATAATTTATTTTCTTGCTTGTTGCTGGTACATATAAAAGTGATTGGTTTTGAATAGTGACTTTAAATCCAAAAAATTTGTAAGATTTACTTATTAACCACAATAATTAATATAGATTATTTGGGGTATAAGTAATACTTTTTTTTTTTTTGCTTTTGTGGCACTGAAGAATTGATGCTTTTGAACTATGGTGTTGGAGAAGACTCTTGAGAGTCCCTTGGACTGCAAGGAGATCCAACCAGTCCATTCTAAAGATCAGTACTGGGTGTTCTTTGGAAGAAATGATGCTAAAGCTGAAACTCCAGTACTTTGGCCAGTTCATGCAAAGAGTTGACTCATTGGAAAAGACCCTGATGCTGGGAGGGATTGGAGGCAGGAGGAGAAGGGGACGACAGAGGATGAGATGGCTGGATGGCATCACCCACTCGATGGACATGAGTTTGGGTGAACTCCGGGAGTTGGTGATGGACAAGGAGGCCTGGCGTGCAGCAATTCATGGGGTCGCAAAGAGTCACACACGACTGAGCCACTGAACTGACTGACCTCTGAATAATACTTGTCCTATTATATTGTCTAGAATTTCCAGTACAGTGTTGAGATAAAAACTATGACATTAAAAAAAAGAAAACTCTTAATTTTCTTGTAATATTAAAAATAACTTTTATTTTTCAATAACCAAGTGCAATATTTGGTATACAATTTTAAAGAAACACCTGGTATGGGGAGGGAGGAGGGAGGAGGGTTCAGGATGGGGAGCACATGTATACCTGTGATGGATTCATTTTGATATTTGGCAAAACTAATACAATTATGTAAAGTTTAAAAATAAAATAAAATTAAAAAAAGAAAAAGAAAAAAAAGAAACACCTGATCAACTTAAGAATAATTCCTTTCATTTCCATTTTGGTAAGCAATTTTATTACAATTAACCACTGATATATTCAATTTTTTATTTTGACTACATTAAATTTGATTAGTATTTTCTGCTTTAACCTGTTAAAATGATGGTTTCATTCACTGATTTTTATATGTTAGCCAACTTTGCATTCTTTAATAAAACAAAATTGTCTTACAGTTGTGTCATCCTTTTTTAAATGCATTATTTGATTTGTCTAGCTACCAATTTACATAAAGAATTTTCAATTGTAAATATGATAAAAAATACTGTGTCATATCACTTACATATGGAATCTACAAAAACAAAACAAAACAAAACAAAAACCAAGGAACTAGTGAATATAACTAAAAAGACACTGACTCACAGATAAGGAGAACAAAGTAGCGGTTGCCAGTGAGGAGAGGAAAATGGGGCTGGACAACATGAGTAGGGGATTAACAGGTACAAACTATTACATGTAAAATAAGATACAAGGATATACTGTACAACACAGGGAATACATCTCATCTTTTTTTGTTTTGTTTTTCTTCCATAACATTTTACTTATGCTGATGCCATTTTTCTTAAATTTTTATTGGAGTGTAGTTGATTTACAATTTTGGGTTAGTTTCAGGTGTACTGCAAAATAAATCAGTTTCAGATTCTTTCCCATATAGAATAGTAAAGAATATTAAGTAGAGCTCCTGTGGGCTATACAGTAGTTCTTTAATACTAGCCTTTATAACTATAAATGGAGTATAACTTTTAAAATTATGAATTCACTCTATTGTACACCTGTAACATATATCATTATACATCAGCTGTAATTAAATAAGAATAAATAATTTTTAAAAGAAAAAATAAGCCTACAAATATTGCTTGCCTATAGTGATCTTGATTGATTCTATATTTACCTTATGGTGTTCAGTTCCTCAGTCATGTCTGACTCTTTGAAACCCATCGACTGTAGCACACCAGGCTCCTCTGACCATGGAATTTTCCAGCCAAGAGTACTGGAGTGGGTGACGATTTCCTCCTCCAGGGGATCTCCTCCGGGGATTGAACTCACATCTCCTGTGTTGGCAGGCAGAATGTTTACCACTGAGCCACCTGGGAAGCTCATATTTACCTTATACTTGTTTAGAAAGGGCTTCTCTGGTGGCTCAGACGGTAAAGAATCTGCATAAAATAAGTGCGGTTGATGCTGTCTTATTTTCTCAAACTCTGAAATTGTTAGGCTGAATATAGTCCTTACAGATATCCAGGTCCCAGTCACTGCAAACTGTGAATGTTACTTTATACGTGCTCAGTCATGTCCGACTCTGTGACCCCATGGACTGTAGCCCACCAGGCTCCTCTGTGCAAGGAATTTTCCAGGCAAGAATACTGGAGTGGGTCCTCATGCCCTCCTCCAGGGGATCTTCCTGACCCAGGAATCAAACCTGTGTTTCTTATGTCTCCTGCATTGGTAGGAGGATTCTTTAACACTGGCACCACTAGAGAAGTCCTGTTGCTTTATATGGTGAAAGGAATTTAGCAGATGTGATAAAATTAAGGATTTTGAGATAAATTATCCTATATTATGTATGAGTCTTAAATGTGACAAGTAGCCTTATTATAGGGAGGCAGAAAGATATTTGACTGCATTCCCTGAAGTCTCAAGAATAACTAGCCCTGTTGAGATCTTCATCTTAACACAGTAAGATTCCTTTTTAATTCCTGGACTCTAGAATGTTAAGAGAATAAATTTCAGCTATGTTTGTTATAATTTATTACAGCAGCAGTAGGAAACATAAATACATATGTAATATACACACACACATATATATGTAATATATATAGTGTGTTTGTGTACATACACACATTAGGCATTTATATGACTTGAGTGTTTTAGGGAATTTGTGACAAGAATGTGGAGTTTTCTTTTTGGATACTTCTTATCATACATTCAATATTTTTTTTTAATAATTGAAATATTCAGCTATATTTTCAAATGTGTTCAGATTTTATGAATGTTATATCTGAACTTTCCATAGTTGTTGACTATAGTCTTATACCCTTAATCATTAATTTAAGGTTTCTTTGGAGGGGACCGTTAGTATATTCTATCAATAGTGATTGTTCTTCTATGGTGTTGTGTTCTCATGGTCATTATAGACTTTAAATTTCTGCTACTGTATTTGTCAGTTTTTGCATAATCTATTTTGAAGTTATAGTGTTAAGTGAGAAAAAAAAATTAACTGTACCTCTTCCTCAAGAGTACATTATCAGGGTTGAGAGTATCAAATACTGCTAACTGATTGCCAAAGGCAAGTCCTCTTCTTCCAGGGCTTAGAGCTAGGTTACATTTATCAGCCTCTCTTAAAGTTAGTTGCTGCCATGTTACAGAGTTCCATTCAATTAAATGTAAGCAGAGTGGTAGGTGTTATATCCATCCTGGCTCATGAATGTACCAACATGTAATCATCTCTTACCTCCTAACATGGCAGTTAGGCTTGAAGTCTCAAGATGTCACTGATAACCAAATTCTTAAGATAGAAAAGACTGTAAACAATGGTTCTTGAATGCCTGTGTAGAGTAGAACAACCTGACTTCTTAAATTGTAGCCAACCAGAAAATCCCACCCTGAAATACTGCATGAACGAGAAATAAGCATTTATTGAGGTAAACCTCTGATACAAAGTTATTTTTCAAGAATTTACATGATATGAGTTTTCATGTCTGCTGTTAATTTCTATGCATATGTTTCTTTGAGAGTTAATTAAATGATTTACTTATTTTTATTTCATATTATATATCTGAATTTCTTTTGGAAATTCTTGGTATGATTCTGCTGCATTGTTTGCTCTGATTCATGGTGCAGTGTTTCCTTGTATATTTTGTTATTTATGAATGTGAAATCAAGTTTCTTGGAAAATATTCGATAGATATTATTTGAGTCCTGAAATGAAGTGTTAGGTAGGAAGAATAGGGAAAAGGAGTCCAAAATGGCCGTGGCTAAAAGACAAGGAAGGGAAAAGCCTGCGAAAATAGAACAAAAGAAGGTCCAAGAACCAGAGTGAAGACCTCAGGTAAAACAAACAGCACTCCTGGCTGGCCCAATTTACATAGGACAGGCCCAGGGGGAGATAAACATATAAAAAGAGGCGCCAAAGCTAGCTCTCTTTCTCTCTCCCGCGCTGGGGCGCTCTTCTCCTCGTGTCTTTGGATTGACGTGCCCTCACGCCTCGAAGATGGATTTTCCTGCTATCTTCTAAATAAAATAGAGCTGTAACACTGAGCTGTAACACTGATTTGTCTAAGAGCTATAACATGGTCCATTCGAGACCTGAGAGCTATAACATGGTCTATCCAAGACCCGAAAGCTGTGACACGCTGAGGGGGCTTTAATGTCCATCACTCCAAATCTTTGCTGTGATGAGACAAAGAACCAAGGAACATATACTCGCATGACAGAAGGTTCATTTTGAAAGAAAAAAAAATTATGCTTATAAGATAGCATATTTTTGAATATTTTCATGTGTATTCACAGATAGGACTTTTCTAAGCAAAAATTGCTGACAACTTGGTTTCAAATCTATTGTAATGGTGTTGACAAAAAATTAGTCAATAAGAAAGAAGTGGAAAATTTTATTTGAGCCAAATTTGAGAATAATGACCCAGGAAGGGCATATCAGAAAGTGCTAAGAACTGTTTCACCTGTTAGGAGTCAAAGTGAAGTCGCTCAGTCGTGTCTGTAGCACACCAAGCTCCTCCATCCATGGGATTCTCCAAGCAAGAATACTGGAGTGGGTTGCCATTTCCTTATTAGGAGTCAAGGCACAGATATATAAGTTTTTAAGACAGAATGCTATATATTAAATAAACTATTGACAGTTTACACAATACAAATCTAAGTGTCATCTTGACTGCTTACAAAATCAAGAATGAGTATCTTTTAAGGAGCTGTCTTGTTGATGCTAGGAAAATGTTGCTCTTTAAGGTTAAGCAGGTATTTCTGCTAATGGCTGAGGTTTGGTAGATAAGTGGGTACACGACCCACAGCAGAGGGAGAGAGGAGACAAAAGAACAGAAGTATTTTTTATGTTTAAATTTTACTTATCCTGCCATAAAATTTGAATTTTATTTCACAATGGAAGTAATGAATTGTGAACTCAGGAGAGATTTATTTGCATAATCTCCTGTGGAGCCATTTATTTACTTTACAAAGGATAATTGACCTTAGGGCCTTCTATTCCATCCCCAGAGAGAGTTTGTTTACATTAGAAAGACAGAGACTCTCCCTATACCTTTCTCTGGAGGAGAAGATGGGCAGCAATATAAGCTCTAAAATTCAACATTTCAAGATTCCTCTCCTCTGGCACAGACCCTCTGAGTGCACAGGCTACATCTGGCTCTCATTGTGTTGTGTCGTGCAAGTCTCTGAAACAGACTTTTTGTTGTTGCTGTTCAGCTGCTGAGTCGTGTTTGACTCTTTGCTACTCTTTGAGGTGCTGTCTCTCATGGACTGCAGCATTCCAGGCCTTCTGTTCACTCACCGTCTCCTGGAATTTGCCCAAGTTCATGTCCATTGAATGCGTGATGATATCCAACTGTGTAATCCTCTGTCACCCTCTTCTCCTTTTGACTTAGCTGTACACAAAACCTATGAGAATAAAATAAGTAACTGTTGCTGCTGCTGCTGCTGCTACTAAGTCGCTTCAGTCGTGTCCGACTCTGTGTGACCCCATAGACAGCAGCCCACCAGGCTCTCCCGTCCCTGGGATTCTCCAAGCAAGAATACTGGAGTGGGTTGCCATTTCCTTCTCCAATGCATGAAAGTGAAAAGTGAAAGGGAAGTCGCTCAGTCGTATTCGACTCTTAGTGACCCCATGGACTGCAGCCTACCAGGCTCCTCTGTCCATGGGATTCTCCAGGCAAGAGTACTGGAGTGGGGTGCCATTGCCTTCTCCGAAGTAACTGTTACTTGACTAAAAAATGATGCAAAACATGAGAGTAGCCAGTTAAGTTTTATTTGGAGCAAGATGAGGCCTGCAGCCTGGGAGACAGCACATCAGATAGCTCTGAGAATCTGCTCCAAAGAGGTAGTGGGGGAAGGTTAGTTCAGTCACTCAGCCATGTCCAACTCTTTGAGACCCCGTGGACTGCAGCAAACCAGGCTTCCCTGTCCATTACCAATGCCCATGTATGTGATTTTGGTGAAGGGCAAGTTCATGCTATCAAGCACTTGTCTTACAAAAGCTTTTCTGCTAGTCACAAGGTAGTTAGAATAGGAAGCAGGAGTCCAAAATGGTGGTGGCTAAAAGACAAGGAAGGGAAAAGCCCGCGAAAATAGAACAAAGGAAGGTCAAAGGAAGGTCCGAGGACCGGAGTGAGGACCTCAGGTAGAACAAATAGCACTCCTGGCTAGCCCAGTTTACGTAGGGCAGGCCCAGAGGGAGGAAAAAACAAGAGGAGCCAAAGGGCTCTCTCTCTCTCTCCCTCTCTCCCTTTCTCTCCCTCTCTCTCCCGTGCATTGGCACGCTCCCCTACTCTCTTGTCTTCACGTCTTTGGGTCGGCATGCCCCTCATGCCTCAAGGATGGATTCTCCTGCTATTTTCTAAATAAAATAGAGCTGTAACATGGAGCTGTAACACTGATTTGTCTAAGAGCTATAACATGGTCTGTCCGAGACCTGAGAGCTCTGACATGCTGAGGGCTTTAATGTCTGTCACTCCAAATCTTTGTTGTGAGGAGACAGAACTAAGGAGAATATTCTCACCTGACATCACCAAGAAGGGATTTAGTGCTTTTCTAGATACCAGGGATGCAAGGATTGGGACCATGAAATCAGTTCCTGAAAATATCTAACCTTCTATAGACCTGTTCCACCAGTTTCACTGGACCATAGAGTGTGTCACTCTCCATCCCAAACTCCCTTCAGGGCATGTGGAAGGTGAACACCTGAAGTAGCACAGGAATCAATCTTCACAGAGGCAGATGGCAAACGCCCTTTGCAACTGCCAATTTGTTCAATTCAGTTGCTCAGTTGTGCCCAGCTCTTTGTATCCCCATGGGCTGTAGCATCCCAGGCTTCCCTGTCCATCAGCAACTCCTGGAGCTTGCTCAAGCTCATGTCCATTGAGTCAGTGATGCCATTCAACCATCTCATCCTCTGTCGTCCCCTTCTCCTCCTGCCTTCAATCTTTCCCAGTTTCAGGGTCTTTTCTAATGAGTCATTTCTTCTCATCAGGTGGTTAAAGTATTGGAGCATCAGCTTCAGCATCAGTCCTTCCAATGAATATTCAGTACTGATTTCCTTTAGGATTGACTGGTTTGATCTCCTTGCAGTCCAAGGGACTCCTAAGAGTCTTCTCTAACACCACAGTTCAAAATTATCAATTCCTTGGTGCTCAGCTTTTTTATGGTCCAACTCTAACATCCATACATGAGTACTGGAAAAACCATAGCTTTGACTAGATGGACCTTTGTCTGCAAAGTAATGTCTCTGCTTTTTAATATGCTGTCTAAATTTGTCATCGTTTTTCTTCCAAGGAGCAAGTATCTTTTAATCCCAATTTGCAGTTGACACTGTATGTAAAAGTTAAACAATTACTTGTACAGAACTATTTTTAACTAAATTCTTTGCTTGAAGTAGTGTGAATTCATTCTTCAAATTAACGTGAGGGCTAGCTTCTGATTATTAGTATTCAGAGGCAATTTTATTCCTACTCCACTGGGCACCAAATTAAGATGGGCAATTTTCTCAGGGTTCTGGAGTATGGGCTTACTCTTAATTCCCCTCTACACTCAATATTTAGACTTTTGAATTGCAGTTTAATTATTTTCTTTTATATTCTCTAGTGTTAGTGACAATTCTCCTTTGTATCTTATCCTCTCTCTCGCTGTGAGATCTAAATCTCACTTCATTTCTCTTGGTCAGTGTTCTCACTGCTAAGTCCTTTTGTTCCTGCTCCACTGTATGTCCTGGGTTCTGCCCTCTGTTTAGCTTCTGTCCTGTGTGTGCCATAATTTCTTGGTAATTCTTTGGCTCCTTTAGGTTTTATTTTCCAAACTTCAAGGTTATTTTCAGTTGAAGGATTCCCAGGACACCCTGGTCTACCATATTGACTGGAATAGATGAACTTCCTGGGGTCTTCTCATTTCTTTAATAAATAAATGTTGATACATGAGTGTTTTGCATACTAAAAATAAGTTTGTAGGTAGAAAGGATGAATAGTGTGGATTTTTAGGACAGTGAAAAACTATACTGTTTGTTATGTAGTATGGGTTTATGTCATTTACATGTTTGTCAAAATCCATAGAATATCCAACACAAAAGGTAAATACTAATGTCAGTGTTTGTGATCTCTGGTACTGTTGGCCTGCAGTGGCTTGAAGCAGGTTTCAGATTTCTGGCCAGAGACTGAAGTCATATTTACCTTTCATATGAATAGTTCTCATCCATATGCCACACACTTTCCAAAATTTTCCTTGCTGCTGCTGCTGCTAAGTCGCATCAGTCGTGTCCAACTCTATGTGACCCCACAGACGGCAACCCAACAGGCTCCTCTGTCCCTGGGATTCTCCAGGCAAGAACACTGGAGTGGGTTGCCATTTCCTTCTCCAATGCATGAAAATGAAAAGTGAAAGTGAAGTCGCTCAGTCGTGTCCGACTCTTAGCAACCCCATGGACTGCAGCTCACCAGACTCCTCTGTCCATGGGATTCTCCAGGCAAGAGTACTGGAGTGGGGTGCCATTGCCTTCTCCTTAGTATTACTGAATGCTAGCCACTAGACCAGTGGCAAGTCCCCTGGCTCATCAGCTTTGCAGAAGTGAATTCCTTCCAAGAGAAAGTAGTGAAATAAGTGTTTATTAGTAGTGAAGAATACATGTTGGTAGACACATGGACAGACTTGAGAGAGAGCCTCTTTCATGGTAGTTTGAATTCATTTGTGGGGCATTTCTTCTGGGTTTCCTTTGACCAGTCATCTTGCTTTGCCTGGTTCTCGGTCTATATTTGGGTTATCTCGGTATCATCCCGTGTGCACACCTGCATCTCTTAGCTAAGATGGATTAAAGTGAAGAGGCCTCTGGGAAGGTTGACATCACTCTTGTTTTTGACCTTCAAGGAGCCTTTCTGCACATATGTAGTCAGGAACGTCTCTTTGACCTCGAGAATGAGAAGTATATACTCTCTGTGTTTTATCTGGGCAAGACTTAGCCTCTGATGTAATCCACTTGCTATTATCTTCATCTTGGAGTATTTGTGTATGAGGGACACACTCCAGCTGCTCAACTTGGGGCCCATCTATATCCTGCCTCAATTTAATTTTGTTAATAATAATAATTGGGGCTTCCCTGATGGCTCAGTTGATAAAGAATCTGCCTGTAATGCAGAAGACCCCAGTTCAATTTCTAGGTCAGGAAGATCCTCTGGAGAAGGGATAGGCTACCCACTCCAGTATTTTTGGGCTTCCCTTATGACTCAGCTGGTAAAGACCTGAGTTCAATCCCTGGGTGGAGAAGATCCCCTGGAGAAGGGAAAGGCTACCCACACCAGTATTCTGGCCTGGAGAATTCCATGGACTGTATAGTCCATGGGGTCACAAAGTGTCAGACAAGACTGAGCATTTCATAATATTATGAAATATTATTATTATTTCAATAATAATAATAGAAATATTGGGTCATCAGTTGTAACAACAGCAGCACACTAATGTAGATATTAATAATAGGGGAAATTGGGGAGGTGGTTATATGAAAACTCTCTTTTGTATGGCTCATTTTTTTAATAATCGTAGAGCTGTTAGAAAAATAAGTTTAGTAATTGCATTTTTTTTTAATGTGTCAACTTTTTCACTGAAAGTTCTCATGTAAGTAATGCTGAAATTTGAGAACTATGCCTAGCTACAGTTTTCTGGAAGGCAGAATCATCTATAGTTTTATAGTGCATGTGTGCTGTGCTAAGTTGCTTCAGTTGTATCTGATTCTGTGTGATCCCATGGACTGTAGCCTGCCAGGCTCCTCTGTCCATGGAATTATCCAGGCAAGAATACTGGAGTGTGTTGCCATGCCTCCTCCAGGGGATCTTCCTGACCCAGGGATGGAACCTGTATCTCTTACATCTCCTGCATTGGCAGGGGAGTTCTTTACCACTAGTGCCACCAGATAGAACCAAATATTTATGACTCACTTTCTACTGTTTTATTGTTTTTCATTTTATCACCTTAATATTTATAATTTAAATTCTGAAGTTGAAGATTATTAAATAAAATTTAGCAATTTATAAATGCAGTTATTTTCTCAGTATGGGTTAATCACTACCTAGTGAGACTGCAGGTAACAGATATTTTGTAGCACTTGATAAATTTGGAAAAACTGTTTGTTTTGCCACATTAACAGGATAAAATCTCTAATATAAGACACAGAAAAAATGACCGTATAAACTTAGGAATAAAAATAATATATTGAAGAACAATTACTCATTTATATAAATCAAGTTTTTTCAGAATATGCAGTAAATTAATTTAAATAATTAAGAGTATGAAATGGACATAAAAACATACTCAGTTTAATTTAAGTGCTTATCTTAGTGTGACATTTTAAAAGTACAGACCATACAAAATATTATTTTTGAATGTAACTTTCACATGCTTATATGTATATATCAAAAAGTTTTTTATTTAAAAATCATACTTAGTAAAACATAAAATAATCAGATTTGAGGCTTTCTTAACTTGTATGGTGAAATAGAAGGACATGTGCTCATTTTGCTTGTTCATCAAATTACAACTTGCTGCTGAACAACCATCAACAGGAGAATGTTGGATCCCACCAAAAAAAGATACCCACATCCAAGGGCAAATGGAAGCCCCAAGCAAGATGGTGGGTGGGGCAAAATCACATTTAGAGTGAAACCCTATAACTGCCAAAGATGCTGGGAGGGCTCAAACAAAACCTTATGTGCACCAGGACACAAAGATCCCACAGAGACTGAGCTAGACCTATGTTTGTGTCTCCTGCAGAGGTATGCATCAGCAGTGATCTGCCAGGAGGCAGAGGCTCTGGGTGCAGCTAGCTGGGTCACACAACCTGTGGCACAAGCCCTCTTGGAGGAGGTTGCCATTAACCCACCATAGAGTCACTGAGCAGACAACCCACAAACCACAGAATAATTATACCAAAGAAATTCTTGCACTGTTAAGAAACTTCCAGAACCGACAACAGATTTCCCAACCTGGGATCTGGCAAAGGGACTGACAACCCCCAGATAATTTGACTTTGGAGGCCAGTGGGATTTGATTACAGAACTTACACAGGACTGGGGAAACAGACTCTTGGAGGGCACAAATAAAACCTTGTGTGCACCAGGACCCAGGAGAAAGGAGCAGTGACCCCACAAGAGACTGACCCACATGTGCCAATGAGTGTCGAGGAGTCTCCAGCAGAGGCGTAGGTCAGCATTGGCTTGCAGCAGGGTCGGGGGCACTGAGTGTGGCAATGCTTGCACATGACCTGTTGAAGGAGGTTGCTATTATCTTCATTACCTCCACCATAGTTTGATCTCAGGTCAAACAACAGAGAGGGAACACAGCCCCACCCATCAACAGAAAATTGGATTAAAGATTTACTGAGTATGGCCCTGCCCATCAGAAAAAGACTCAGTCTCCCCTCCCACCCCCCCACCCCACCCCCCAGTCAATGTCTCCCATCAGGAAGCTTCCAGAAGCCCCTTATCTTTATCCATCAGAGGGTAGGCAGAATGAAAATCACAGTCACAGGAAACTAATCAAACTGATCACATGGACCACAGCCTTGTTTGACTCAATGAAACTGTGAGCCATGCCATGTAGGGCCACCCAAAATGGACAGGTCATGGTGGAGAGTTCTGACAAAACATGGTCCATTGGAGAAGAGAATGGCAAACCACTTCAATATTCTTGCCTTGAGATCCCCATGAACAGTATGAAAAGGCAAAAAGATAGGACACTGAAAGATGATCTCCCCAGGTTTGTAGATGGCCAGTATGCTACTGGAGAACAGTGGAGATATAACTCCAGAAATAATGAAGAGATGGAGCCAAAGAGAAAAAAGTGCCCAGTTGTGGATGTGACTGGTGATGGAAGTAAAGTCTGATGCTGTAAAGAGCAATATTGCATAGGAACCTAGCATGTCAGGTCCATGAATTAAGGGAAATTAGTTGCTGTTATATAGGAGACGGCAAGAGTGAACATCACCATAGGAATCAGTGGATTTTATAAAATGGACTGGAATGGGTGAATTTAATTCAGATGACCATTATATCTACTACTGTGGGCAAGAATTCCTTAGAAGAAATGGAATAGCACTCATAGTCAACAAAAAAGTCTGAAATGCAGTACTTGGGTGCAATCTCAAAAACAACAGAATGATCTCTGTTCATTTCCAAGGCAAACCATTAAATACCACAGTAATCTAAGTCTACGCCCCAACCATTGATGCTGAAGATGCTGAAGTTGAACATTTCTATGAAGACCTATAAGACCTTCTAGAACTAACACCCAAAAAAGGTGTCCTTTTCATCATAGGGGACTGGAATGCAAAATAGGAAGTCAAGAGATACCTGGAGTAACAGACAAATTTGACCTTGGGGTACAAAATGAAGCAGGGAAGAGCCTAACAGAGTTTTGCCAAAAGAATGCACTGGCCATAGCAAATAACCTCTTCCAAGAACACAAGAGATGATTCTACACATGGACCTCACCTGATGATCATTACTGAAATCAGATTGTTTATATTCATTGCAACCAAAGATGGAGAAACACTATACAGTCAGGAAAAACAAGACCAGGAGCTGACTATGGCTCAGATCATGAACTCCTTATTGCCAAATTCAGACTTAAATTGAAGAAAGTAGGCAAAACCACTAGACCATGCAGATATGACCTAAATCAAATCCCTTATGATTATACAGTGGAAGTGGCAAATAGATTCAAGGGATTAAACCTGATAGACAGAGTGCCTGAAGAACTAAGGAAGGAGGTTCATGACATTGTAGAGGAGGCAGTGGACAAGACCATCCCCATGAAAAAGAAATGCAAAGAGACAAAATGATTGTCTGAAGAGGCCTTACAAATGGCTGAGAAAAGAAGAGAAGCTAAAGGCAAAAGAGAAAAGGAAAGATATGCCCATTTGAATGCAGAGTTCCAAAGAATAGGAAGGAGAGATAAGAAAGCCTTCTTCAGTGATCAATGCAAAGAAATAGAAGGAAAAAATAAAAGAGAGAAAGAGAGAACAGGAAAGACTAGAGTCCTCTTCAAAAAAATTAGAGATACCAAGGGAACATTTCATGCAAAGACGGGCCCAGTAAAGGACACAAATGGTATGGATGTAAGAGAAGCAGAAGATATTAAGAAAAGGTGGCAAGAATACACAGACAAACTATACAAAAAAACACTTCATGACCCAGTTAACCACGATGGTGTGATCACTTTCCTAGAACCAGACACCCTGGGATGTGAAGTCAAGGCCTTAGGAAGCATCACTATGAATAAAGCTAGTGGAGGTGATGGAATTCCAGTTGAGCTGTTGCAAATCCTAAAAGATGATGCTGAGAAAGTGCTGCACTCAATATGCCACCAAATTTGGAAAACTCAGCAGTGGCCACAGGACTGGAAAAGGTCAGTTTTCATTCCAATTCCAGAAAAGAGCAATGCCAAAGAATGTTCAGACTACCACACAATTGCACTCTTGTCACACTCTAGCAAAGAAATGCTCAAAATTCTCCAAGCCAGCTTTCAACAGTACATGAACCATGAACTTCCTGATGTTCAAGCTCAATTTAGAAAAGGCAGAGGAACCAGAGATCAAATTACCAACAACTGTTGGATCACAGAAAAAGCAAGATTGTTCCAAAAAAAAGACCTACTTCTGCTTTATTGACTACGCCAACGCCTTTGACTCTGTGGATCACAGCAAACTGTGGAAAATTCTTCAAGTGTTGGGAATACCAGACCACCTTACCTGCTTCCTGAGAAATCTGTTTGCAGGTCAAGAAGCAACAGTTATAACTGGACATGGAAAAACAGACTGGTTCCAAATTGGGAAAGTTGTATGTCAAGGCTATATATTGTTACCCTGCTTATTTAACTTATATGCAGAGTATATCATGCTGGGTTGAATGAAGCACAAGCTAGAATCAAGATTACCAGGAGAAATATCAATAACCTGAGATTATTCAGATGATACTGCCCTTATGACAGAAAGTGAAGTGGAACTAAAGAGACTCTTGATGAATGTGAAAGAGGAGAGTGAAAAACCTGCCTTAAATCTCAACGTTCCTTAAACGAAGATCATGGCATCCAGACCCATCACTCATAACAAGTAGATAGGGAAACAATGGAAACAGTGAGACACTATTTTCTTGGGCTCAAAAATTAGTGCAGGTGGTGACTGCAGCCATGAAATTAAAAGACACTTGCTCCTTGGAAGAAAAGCTATGACCAAACTTGACAGCATATTAAAAAGAAGAGACATTACTTTGCTAACAAAGGTCTGTCTAGTCAAAGCTATGGTTTTTCCAGTGGTCATGTATGGCTGTGAAAGTTGGACTATAAAGAAAGCTGAGCGCTGAGGAATTGATGATTTTGAACTGTAATGTTGGTGAAGTCTCTGGACAGTCCTTGGACTGCAAGAAGATCCAATCAGTCCATCCTAAAGGAAATCAGTCCTGAATATTCATTGGAAGGACTGATGCTGAAGCCCAAACTCCAATCCTCTGGCTACCTGATGTAAAGAACTGACTCATTGGAAAAGACCCTGATGCTGGGAAAGATTCAAGTCAGGAGAAGAAGGGCATGGTAGAGGATGAGATAATTGGATGGCATCACTGACTCAATGGACATGAGTTTGAGCAAGCTTTGGGAGTTGGTGATGGACAGGGAAGCCTGGCGTGCTGCAGTTCATGGAGTTGCAAACAGTCAGGCACGACTGAATGACTAAACTATCACCATCTATTATACTTGTAAAAAATGGCATAATACATCAGTATGAACACTTTTTACAATACCTTCATCATTTAGATTCCTCAATTTTTATTTATCTATCTTAAGCTCTGAAAACATTAGTAATATAGTTTCTAAAATGCATTGTTTGAGAGATCAATGGAAATATATGTTTTGAGTAAAGACATGAGTGATAACCTATTTATATATGATTTAACTGGAATTGCATAGATAAAAGGTTTTTTAAGATTGAAATAAAAGATCTTTTTTCTTATGGTCAATTTAAGAAAAATTGGGAACGACTGGGCAGTTTAACAGACTTCTTCTATTGTAATTCATTCTTTAAAGCAATAAAGGTCAAAATAGATAAATTTTATCAGATCAAATTACTAATTTTAAAAGTTACATTCAAGAGTCTACATCTAAGATGGTGATATTCCAAGGATAATGATAAATGAAGCCAGACTGACATAAAATTTAATCATCCTTTGATAAATTGTGAATTTCTCTTCTATGCTTTAGTTATGAGTTGTTTTTTATACAAAGGTTTGAAAGCTGAATGAGACTTAATTGACTAAAGAGTGTGTCAACATAACTGATTTTCGAGTGTGAGCAGGCCATAATATTTTATTGTTCTTGATTCAACTCACATTGAATGTTAAAGCCTTATCACAGTGTTTTCAAATGAAAGATTTTGACTTTTTAGTTTTTTTCCCTCCATTAACTTACATTTAGTTGCATATGAATGAGCTTAATAATTGTAATTTATATTCTCATGTGTATCTATTCATATGTGGGATATTTAATATTGCCAGAAAAAAACAGGTTATAAATTCATTCTGCAGTTTATACGAACTTCATAAACTATAAGAATACGGTAAAAAACACGATGGATACTAAAATTCAAGGAAACAGCTTTGCAAACTATTGTCCAGTATCTGATTTATAGATAAAAAAGGTTCACTAATAATTTGGGATTATCATTTAGAAGCACATGCATAATAACACATACTAGCTTTAGTCTTTGTAATTATTTTATAAAATATGTTACTAGTTCTTTATTAAAATTTTTCATAGCTGGTAAATCTTTCAGTCTAATGTTTTTAAAGGATGTAAGCCTGATAAGGTTTTGTATGAAATAACTCCATTTTTTCTACTAACCAGAGATCACGTAAATGATTAGTCATAGAAATAACTTTTTTTGCTATTGATCTAATCATAATTTATTGATCAGTGTCTGTTGTATATTTTAGTGTCTTTTGATTATATAGGCTAAGTTGTTTTATGCTGCTATTATTTCTTTTAAAGTCTCATAATGATATTTATTTGAGTGACCCTAACATTAAAGCTATCCTCTTAGAAAACATAATTATTTTAAAGGGTTAAATACAACTGTAAAATAATACTAACATTATAATATTGCTATTAGTTTATATATTGTTAATAATACTGTTGATTTTGGAGGTGAGATGATAACATCTGCAACTGTCATTTTAGGATGAATTATTATTAAGCATTTTTTTCAGTGTTTATAAGGTATTATCTAATGCAAGTATTATATTTCATCCATTTTAAAAGTGAGGAATCTACAGTTTGGGAATGTTAAGTAACTTTTCCATGTAAATCAGAGTCTCCATCATATCCTTTAATCACATGACTATACTATCTTTCAAAATTGAGGAAGACGATACATCTTCACTGATGGTTTTATAATTCCAAACTCCCGCTGATGTTATATGGTGTCACAATTTCTTGAGAGAATGCTGAAATAAATCTCTTATAGAAGAAGGAGCCAGATCCTTACCATTTTTATTTAACATTCTAAATTAAAAAACAAAACAAATCACACTCAGTTGTATCTGACTCTTTGCAACCCATGGACTGTAGCCCACCAGGATCCTCTGTCCTTGGAATTCTCCAGGCAAGAATACTGGAATGGGTAGCCATTCCCTTCTCCAGGGGATCTTTCCAGCCCAGGGGTCGAACCCAGGTCTCCTGCATTGTAGGAAGATTCTTTACCATTTGAGCAAATATCCCCAAAATAGAGACAAAAAAAGTGTAATCATAAAATTAGTCACCATCCAGATTCAGCAATAATCATCTAATGCAAGTCTGGCCTCAACTATATTTCTATATTATTTACCCTCATACTATTTTAAAGCTAATCTTAGATGTTATGTTATTTCATTTATGTATATATTTCATCTACAATATGTCTCTATAGATCTGTCTTTTTACTTATAATATTAGTACAATGTTTACCACACTAGGAAAACAGTTATTTGTTAATCACTTTGACTTCACATGTCAGTGTAGAAAACACTAATTATAAAATATATGTGTGTGTGTCTATCTACATCTATCTACCTATCTATCTATATATTAGAGCCTTTATTTTGAATCTGACTCAAAAAATTTGCATGTATGATTAGCTGACATCTTTTGACTCTTTGTAGAATCCCTTTTCATCCTCTGTTTTTTTTTTTTTTTAGCAATTTTTTTTTTTTTTTTAAGAAACTGTATTGATTTTACTGTAGAATTCTCCATGTTCAGTTTTTCAGTTTGCATCTGGGGAGTACAGTTTCCCAACTGTATTTCCATAAAATTTCTGAAAGTAGAGTTGTATTTAAAGAATTGATTAAATTCATATTCAGAGATTGTAGCATGTTCTTTCCTTAAGTGACACGTGACATGCACATGCCTCTTTTTTTCTGATTGTTAGTAGCCATTGATATTCAATGCCTGGATTCACCAATTTTTTAAGGAATTGCATTGTGATAATTGTGACATTTAATTCCATTTTTAATTTTCAATTTAGTAGCTGAAATTCGTTAATAGTATAGTAACCCCTCATCAAAGTTTTAGTTGCACTGTTACTTAATTTATGCTGGAAACCCAGAACAAATGCTTGATTCTTTCCCTTAACTTTGAAGTTCTTTTTCTTTTTTTTTTAAATAATGAGTTGATTCATTAGATTCTTCAAAAGAAAAAAACCTGTGTGTATGTGTCTTAGTCTGTTTGAGCTACTAAAAAATTATTTCTTCATAAATTGGGGACTTAAGCAACAAACATCTATTTGTCATGGTTCTGGCTGCTCAAGAATCCAAGTAAAAGCTGTGGCAGATCAGTGTCCAGTGAGGACACTCTTCCAGGTTTGCAGATGGCCATCTTCTCACTGTGTCCCATGTAGCAGAAGGGGTAAAGAGAGCTCTCTGTGGTCTCAATTTTTTTTAAGCCAATGGTGGTTCAGCTGATAAAGAATCTCCCCACAATGCGAGAGACCTGGGTTCAATCCCTAGGTTAAGAAGATCCCCTGGAGAAGGGAACAGCTACCCACTCCAATATTCTGGCCTTAGAGAATTCCATGGACATAGAAGCCTGGCAGGCTACAGTCCATGGGGTTGCAAAGAGTCAGACATGACATAGAGACTTTCACTTTAATACCATTCATGACTCCCTTGTGCTCACGATCTAATTACCCACCTAAGTCTCCACCTCCTAAAGCCGTCACGTGTGTGCATGCATATTAAGTCACTTCAGCCATGTCTGACTCTTTGCGACCCCACTAACGCCACCTAGGAGGACCAAAGCCATCACACTGAGGGGCTATGTTTTCACCATAAGACCTTTGTGGGGAATACAAGCATGAAGTTCTTAAGAGTGTTAACAGGAATAGTAACAATATACAGGAGATTAGCTACCAACAGGTAAGTACAAAGTGACTCTAAAAATTTCTCTAAGGCTAAAGAAATGCACTGGAAAATGATAGTTGGAAGAGGTTCTCTCCCCCAAAGCTGTAATTCAGATGTCACTGGAGGGCATGTTGCTGGAAGGTGTGTCACAGCAGCCCAGTGAATAGTAGAGGAGTTTGCTGGGTTACCCAGAGACAGCAGGTCCACAGTTGGTAGGAGCCTGGTGAGCAGGGAGTTCTGGACAAGGACTGGGAAGCCAGAAGCTCCCCGTCAAAGTGACACAGAGCTCAGGCTGGAGGGTGGGTAACTGTGGCTGGGCCTATCAGTCAGAAAGTCACCCACTAGGATGTCATCCAACTAAACGTGGTGGACCAGGAACTGTGGGCTAGCCAGCAAGCATGCTGGCTGGCAAAGCCTGGCAGTCAGAAAACCTCGATCAGCTAACCTAGAATTGGGTGAGATTGATGAGGGAAAAGAAGTAAGCCTCTGTTGGATATCAGTTGTTGAATCTAGCGAAAGTGGATCTGCAAGCCTGGAGCCCCCACCTTCACCCCCACCCTAGGCAGCTGGGTAACAGAGGTTGATGGGACAGGGAATCAAGGGCTTAACCAGCAAGCTGCAGGCTGAACATTACTGGTGTCCCCAAGTACGGCTGTTTGCTGTACATCACAAATAAGTCCAGAAAAGCACACAAATATTTGGGGGGAAAACCCAACGTTATCTCCTCTATAACCCTTCTATTACACTCTGCCAACAAACCTTGGACTTCCCAGGTGGCTCAGTGGTTAAGAATCCGCCTGCCAAGCAGGATACATGGGTTTGAGTCTTGGATCAGGAAGATTCCCTGGAGAAGGAAATGGCAATCCATTCCAATTTTCTTGACTGGAAAATTCCATGGACAGAGGAGGCTGGTGGGCTACAGTCTATGGAGTTGCAAAGACTCAGACTTGACTGAGCATGCACACACATCCCAAGAAAACATTTGGAAAATATACTCTGCAAAGTAACCGTTGAGAATAAAAAGAAAAAAAGAGAAAAAAATTTGATCTGACAATCATTAAAACATATGTAATTACCATAAACTTCCTATTGGAATATTTATTCAGGAATAAATCACAGTGAAAAATTGATTGCTTACATAAAGACCCACATATAATAAATAACTTGATGTATGTTACAAGAGGCAATTCAGATCAAAGGGAAATGTATTTACTACTCAACAAAAGGAGTTGGTATAATCGAGAAAGCTTTTCTTGTTTAAAAAAAGTATCAATTTATATTTTCACAGCACTCACTAATATAAATTTCAAATGGAGTAAAGAGTAACAATTTTTAATAAAATTATAGAAGTTTTTTAAAAGTAGTTATTTATCAAACCTTGAGAGCGTGCTGTATTTTTAACTTTAGAAGAAATAGATATATACACAAGGTAAAATGGGCAGATTTGTTTTCAAATGTTAAAGTCTTTCCTATATCAAAAAGTAAGTAAGTAAAATTTATAAGCAAGCAACATATTGCAATTCAGAGAGAGCAAGGGTCTATGTCTTTTAAATAATATGAGTGCATTTGAAAACAAAGCGGGAAATCACATGCAATTCTAAAACCTCAATAAATGAGTATTATCAGATTATTCACAAAGGAAAGCATTGTGACTAACACAGATGCTACTAAAACACTTTCTAACAGTAATTAAAATCATTATAATTAAATCAATATTTCTAAATATGTCAAATAATTTAGAAAGTATCAGACTTTACTGTAAGAAATGGTAGATTGAGTGAAGTATTTTCTGTCAAACTGTGCCTGAAATGAATAAGCCATCTTGTAACAACTAAATTTTAAAGATTTGTGCTTAAATAGCAAACACTCTTCTGAAATAAAAAAAAATATAGCACCCCAAAGCTGTTACCAAATATGGAAGGACATTTTAAACTATGTTTCTATAGAGAATTTCAGAAGTATGAAAAGTTCATAGACCTAGAATAGGGAAATCTTCATTGAGGGGTGGAACGGAACCTGGTTTGTGGTAGTGGAAGAGAAACTCTGATAGTCTCAGGGACTGAATGGCATTAGCCAAGGATGCAGACAGAAGACTTAAAGACATAATCAGGCTCTGGCAATAAGGAGATGAGAGGAAATGTGAACTTAGGAGCAGATGGCTGTAAAATTTATGTACTCTGAAAATCATTTTAGAGTACGTAAATTTTACTTTAATTGATAGTACCTAGTGATTTCACAAATAACATGTTAGTAAACCTAACATAATGCCAATATGTGTGGTGGGTTTCATGGGAAAAAGACTAGAGATCGCAATACATCAGAAACCTAATATAGTTTAAGCAAGATGTAATATGTGCTTTTAATAATTTATTGGCATATTAAATGTAAAGAAGTAAACTTATAATAAAATATGTTTAAAAAATGACAAACCTTTTCTGATTGACTAGAACAAAGTGGAAAGGGAGAGCAGATGTCAAAGAAAAGTTTTTATCACATTTCAGTCCTCTCCAGTCAAAAAATTAGAGGACTATTAACTGGGACTAGGAAGTCTCTAGTAGAGTTGATATGAAGAATTAAAAAAAATTAGTTTTGATTTTGGACTTAGTGGTAATACTATGAAGAAATATGGCAATTAAAGGAAGCTCTTTAAAAAGCTGATTGAGTATTTAGGAGGGACTGTAAAGACATGTAGGTTCAGTATTCATGGATTTATTTATATTTGGGTATTTATTCATCTGAAATTGATTACTGTCTATTAATCTTCCTCTACACAAATATTTCTAAGTAAGAATTGCACATAGTGTCCATTTAAGCCTCTCAAATGAGTTAGAGAAGGAAATAAGTAAATAATGCTGACAGTGTCCTGGCAGGGAAATTCATATCACTATCATTTATGGATAGCCCTTTCTTCTCTCTCTCTGTCTTTCTTTGCCTCCCTCCCTCCTGTCTTCCTTCCTTCTTTTCATTTTGTTTTGGTTCCTTTGCTTCTCTTCTCTCTCTTCCCTTCCTCTCCTCTCTTCTCTTTCCTCTCTCCTTTCATTGTCTTTTCTTTAGTGCTTGAGTATACACAGACAAACATGTAAGTATGTGTGTGTGTTTTCAAAGATGCCCAAATGCTCTGGCCATTTCTTCTCTGTGACTGCTCAGTGAAACAGATATTCACCCCTGAGAGTGGCCCCAACCCTCTTCCTCCTTCTTCGTCCTATCATAAACTCCCTGCTCGGTCACTGCAATCCACAATGAATTATAAGATCAAAATTCACCTTGACTTTGTGAAATTTATCCCTAATTTATCTAAATCCTCCCCTTGACTCACCATCATGATTTTATCAAATTGAAAATTTTAAACCAATCAAAGGAAGCACTGACACTTAGAGATATGGGATGGAAATAGATTGATTGCAATTAATCATTGTTAATAGATGACAACTGAACTGGTTTTATGTACTCTAATCCTTTCTTGAAGAAACCACTTTAAATATTCAATATGAATCTAATAAAGTAGATATGAACAATTATCACTGTAGACATTGGTTTATAAAATCTTTTATAGAAGAGGAAATTACATCATTTATTTGTCATAGAAACCATATGTTTCTTATGTGAAGCATACGGTTCATTGTGCATTGTATTTTAAAATCTTTTCTCCTCCCTCCTTCTCTTCATGCCTCTTTTGCTTCCTTTTTGTCTCTTTCTGAAATCCACCAAATCTCAAGATTCCTTCAGTTTTACTTGCACTTTGTGTGTATTTGCATTTTTTGCAATTTTATCACATGATCACTCATGTATAAACCACTGTATTCAAGATATAATAGTTTATTCACCATAAAAATTCCTTGCTTCTGTACTAAGTCACTTCAGTCCTGTCTCTTTGCGACCCCATGGACTGTAGCACACCAGGCTCCTCTGTCAATGGGATTCTCCAGGCAAGAACACTGGAGTGGATTGCCCTGCCTTCCTCTTATTCCTTATGTTTCCCTTTTAAAATCACATCTACCTCCTCATACATTTCACCAAACCCTAGCAACTACTAATCTTTTTTCCATCTCTATAATTTTCTCAGTTCAAGAATGTTATATAAATGAAATCATATTATATAATCTTTAATCTTTAGAGATTGACTTTTATTTTTCACTCAGCACAAATCCCTTGAGATATCTCAAAGTTCTGTCAAATAACAATTCATTCTTTTTTAGTGCTCAATAGTATTTCACAGCATGGATGTACCAAAGTTTATCCATTTACTCATTGAAGGACATGAAGTAGATCTTGTACTGTTATGAATATAACTGATAAAAACATTGTCATATGTATTTTGTGTAATTATAAATTTTTCATTCTCTTGAATAAATGCCTAAGAGTACAATTGCTAAGCTGATTCGTAGTTGCATTTTTATAAGAAGCTATGAACTTATTTTATAGAGTGCCTAAGCTATCCCACATACCCATTAGAAATGTCTGAATAATCAAATTATCCACACTCTTGCCATCATTTGGTGTGGTCAATAATTTCATTTTAGCCATTCTGATAGGTGTGAAAGTGAAAGCGAAAGTCACTCAGTTGTGTCCAACTCTTTGTGACCCCATGGACTGTATAGTCCATGGAATTCTCTAGGCCAGAATACTGGAGTGGGTAGCCTTCCCTTCTCCAGGGGATCTTCCCAACCCGGGGATCGAACCTAGGTCTCCCGCATTGCAGGCAGACTCTTTACCAGCCAAGCCACAAGGGAAGCCCCTGACAGGTGCATGTGTGTAGTTATATCACTTTGTGGTTCTAATTACATTTCCCTAATAGATAATAACAGAGCTTCCCAGGTGACTCAGTGGTAAAGAACTTACCTACAACACAGGAGACATAGGTTTGATCCTTGGGTTGGGAAAATCCCCTGGAGAAGGAAATGGCATTCTAGTATTCTAGTATTCTTGCCTGGGAAATCCTATAGACAGAAGAACCTGGTGGGCCACAAACCATGGGGTCACAAAAGAGTTGGAAACTACTAAGCAACCAAACAGTAACAACAACAACACAATGGCTAATAATATTGCACATATTTTCAGGTGCTTATTTACCATCTGTATATTCTTTTGGTGTAATGCCTTCTTATAGCTTTTTCCCATTTTCTAATTGGCTTATTTTTAATTGTGGAGGTTTGATGATGCTTTACATATTCTAAACATTAACCCATTGCCAGATATGTGGTTTGCAAACATTTTCTCATAGTTGACTCTGTATAATTTCTATTATTTTGCATATGTTAAGGTTTCTTTATGGTTCATGATAAAGTCCGTTTTATGGATGTTTGAATAAAGAAGGATATTCTGTTATTGTTTGGATAGATAGAGTGGTCTATGTATCCCGATTAGATCTTGTTTGATTATGTTGTGCAGATCTTCTCTATTGTGTCAGGGGAATTTGGATCCTATTTTCATCTTTTAGTAGGCAGTTACCTGGTTAGATTTAGGACTCAGATCCTGGTATACTTGTATGAGTATGGTTTCAATTGCAATTTAATTCTCTGAAGCTTAGCATTGCTATTTTTGTCTGCTTGTTTTATCTGGTTCAGCAGAAGCTACCAGTACTTCCTACATATCCTGCCTGAGGGAGCAAGAGGATTTTTCCCAGGGGGAGCATCCCTACCTCAAGGTGGGGGAAGGAACAGTCAAGCCACAGGAATGACAAGGCTTGCTGATCTGAGATATATTTTCTTGTAAGTGTCCCTCTTGCCAGTGCTGCCTGGCCACCTTGTGGCATTAGTTGAGGGCGACAAGTCTCAGGTTCCAGAGGATGAAGGCATTTCCTGATTGTTATGGCAGGATCCCCCAGCTGGCGCTAGTGGTGAAGAACCCACCTGCCAATGCAGGAGACATAGAGATGCGGGTTCCATCCCTGAGTCAGGAAGATCCTGTGTAGGCAGGCATGGCAACCTACTCCAGTATTCTTGTCTGGAGAATCCCCATGGACAGAGGATCCTGGTGGGCTACCATCCATGGGGTCGCACAGAGCTGGATTCAAGTGAAATAACTTTGAATGCACACACGTGGCAGGATCCCCTTGGCCACTACTGCTAGTCTGTCAGTACCACCAGGCTGTCTCTTGATGAGTGCGGGATGCACAGCCTCAGGCCCCACGAGTAAATATTCTCTGGTCTTCTTACTGTCTGTGGTGTTCTTGATCAATACGTTCTTCCCTGTATGATCAGTGGAAAATTCAGTTTGATCCAGTCTGCCAGGGAAAGTTTCTATGGCTTGGTTGGGGACTCAGGCCTGAGTTATCTTCTGTTGGCTTTGTGGGGTGGGTGGAAGATGCCCTGCATTGGCCTATTCTTTCACTTATGGGTTCCCAAACTAGTTTCCTTTTCTCATATTAACTTTCCAGAGCTCTTCTTTTGTTGCATTCTTTCTTAGGTTTATCATTGTAATTAGAAGAAATAGTGTGTAACAAGTCTATACCATCTTCTCTGTCCCAGACGTTCAATACTGGTTTAATGTGTTTTTGAGTTTGCTTCTTGAGTTTTATTTATTGGCATTGTAATTCTAAAACACTCTGAATGCAAAAAAAAATATGTCTAACCTCAGAAATACAATGTTCTCAATTTTGTGAAAAAAGCCCATATTAAAAATGAAATTACCTTATAATAAGATATTTTTACTACTTACAGAATTAATGCCCTCTGACTAGGTTCCACAGTGATTCTGTGTATTACCAAATTTTATTCTTTTTAAGATATCATTTTAGTAAGGTTCCATCGTTCACAATTTATGTATCATTAATGATTCTGACTCTTGGAATTATGGTTTGAAAATAGTAAGCAGGCCTTGGGGTGTTGTGAATAGTGTAAACCTACATGAAAATGACTGTAGGAGATAGATTTCCAACTTGAAAATTAAGAGCTTTTGCTAGAAGAAGGTAATTTAAAGTAAGAATAGGCTGTATGAAATGACTACTTCAAGAACTAAAAATAAATTTAAATTAATACAGTTTTGAAGGAACTGGAAAGTATAAGGAAAATAAACATTAACTTTAAAGATAGTTTTTGGCAAAGCAACATTTGGTGGAATGCTTTGTGTTTTATATGATTTGGCAAATGGGATAGATATAGCTATCATAAACATGCTTTGAATTATGGGACATGAACCAAAGTGTGTAATTATGTGGCATAAACATGAATTATGCATTATTTTAATGATAGAATGAGAAAACTTGTTCCAAATTCCTTTGCAGATTTATATTTTAAATTCATGACTTTCAGTTCAGTTCAGTCACTCAGTCGTGTCCGACTCTTTGCCACCCCATGAATCGCAGCACGCCAGGGCTCCCTGTCCATCACCAACTCCCGGAGTTCACTCAGACTCACGTCCATCGAGTCAGTGATGCCATCCAGCCATCTCAACCTCTGTTGTCCCCTTCTCCTCCTGCCCCCAACCCCTCCCAGCATCACAGTCTTTTCCAATGAGTCAACTCTTCCCATGAGGTGGCCAAAGTACTGGAGTTTCAGCTTTAGCATCACTCCTTCCAAAGAAATCCCAGGGCTGATCTCCTTCAGAATGGACTGGTTGGACCTCCTTGCAGTTCAAGGGACTCTCAAGAGTCTTCTCCAACACCACAGTTCAAAAGCATCAATTCTTCGGTGTTCAGTTTTCTTTACAGTCCAACTCTCACATCCATACATGACCATTGGAAAAACCATAGCCTTGACTAGATGGACCTTTGTTGGCAAAGTAATGTCTCTGCTGTTCAATATGCTATCTAGGTTAGTGCATATAAAAACGTCAACCTTCAATGCTGGATTGTATGTCTGACTATATGGCAAAATTTTGCATTTCAAGATATTCTTTTACTGATATTAAAGTGTTTGTTTAGTTGACATGTTTGCCCAGTTGAACATTAGAATAGGTGTTATCTGCTTACTAAAATTTTCAGTTTTACCCCATCTGAAAGTACATGGGGTCTTTATTAAACCACATGATTTTACTAAAATAAATGGTTCAATGTCTCAGAATTATGTAAAACTTCTGTTAAAATATGATTTCCATTGGGAGAAAACCTGAGGAAGCATGACTAAGATATATATTTTTAAATGGATTAAGGAAATTTCATGGTAGTACATGTCCTTGGGTTCAATCCCTGCTCAGGGACCTAAGATCCTACAATCTGCACAGACCAGGAAAAAAAAAAAGTTTGAAACTTGAAATGTTGGCAGTAAATGCTTATTAAAGAGGTATCAAAAAATTAGCATATTTATGTTAGTTTTGAAACAATTAAAACATAATATACTAGGCTAAACTTAAAATAAGACATAAATGTATAACCATGTGCTTTTTGACCATCTGTATGTCTTCTTTAGATAAATGTCTAGATCTTCCACCATTTTTTTTTAAATTTTAAACAATATTCAAATTTGTTAAACAAACTTTGAAAAGCTTTATAAAATGTTTAACTTTCACCAATTTCAAGATTTGTTAATCCCAATTTTCCATATAACTGAACTTTCAAATCTATTGACACCTGCTGGATTGATTCCACTTTGGAATCTGAGGTGTCAATTTCTTCTTGCAAATTTTTCTTTGCTTCTTCTAACATGTCTTGTGTTTCTTTTTGAGAATTCTAATGAAAACAACAATAATCTGATAAGGTATTGTTAAGCACTGATAAGCTATCTGATAAGCACTCCTCCTCTATGTCCTCAGAAACATCTTCTAAATTTTGGAGTACTTTTTTTTGTTTGTTTTGTTTCTCAATTTCTTCCTTTACTTCTGTGATTCTGTTTGTATCTCACACAGATTTGTTTATCTTTCGTTGATCTTCAAAAGTAGCGCTGACATCTTCCACAGCTACCTTCTTCATGGTGACTGCCATCTTGGCCCTCCCTCCCCCAATTTTTTTGATTGAGTTTTGTTTTTTCTGATATAGAGCTGCATGAGTTTTATGTAGATTGTGGAGGTTAATCCCTTGTCAGTTGCTTCATTTGCAAATATTTTCTCCCATTCTGAAAGTTGTTTCTCCCATTCTAAATGTTGTATTTTCATTTTGTTTATGGTGTCCTTTGCTGTGAAAAAGCTTTTAGATCTAATTAGGCCCCATTTGTTTATTTTTTTATTTCCATTACTCTAAGAGGTAGATCATAAAAGATCTTGCTGTAATTTATGTCAAAGAATGTTTTGCCTATGTCTTCCTCTGTTTTATAGTCTCTGACCTTACATTTAGGTCTTTAATCCATTTTGATTTTGTTTTTCTGTATGGTACTAGGGAATGTTCTAATTTCATCCTTTTACATGTAGCTGTCCAGTTTTCCCAGCACCATTTTCCCAGCACCATTGAAGAGACTGTCTTTTCTCCATTGTTTATTCTTGCCACCTTTGTTTTAGATTAGGTGTGGGTTTATCTCTGGGTTTTCTGTCCTGTTCCATTGATCTGTGTTTCTGGTTTGTGTGTGTGTGTGTGTGTGTGTGTGTGCACGTGAGCACATGCAACTGAAAGTACCATACTGTTTTGATGACTGTAACTTCATAGTATAGTCTGAAGTCAGGGAGTTTGATTCCTCCAGCTCCATTTTTCCTTTATCAAGATTGCTTTGGCTATGTGGAATTTTTGTATGTTTACAAATTTTGTATTTATACAAATTGTAAAATGTTTTGTTCTAATTCTATGAAAAATGCCATTTATAATTGGATAGAGATTACATTGAATCTGTAGATTGCTTTGGGTAGTACAGTAATTTTTGCGATATTGATGCTTCCAATCAGAGAACATGGTATATCTCTCCATCTTCTTGTGTCATCTTTTATTTCTTTCATCAGTATCTTATAGTTTTTTGAGTATAAGTATTTTGTCTCCTTAGGTAAGTTTATTCCTAGGTTTTTTTATTCTTTATTCTTTTTGATTAGATGGTAAATGGGACTGTTTCTTTAATTTCTCTTTCTGATTTTTTATTTTTAGTGTCTAGGAATACAAGAGATTTCTGTGCGTTAATTTTGTATTCTGTAACTTTACCAAATTCATTGATGAGCTCTAGTAGTTTTGGGGTAGCATCTTTAGGATTTTCTATGTATAGTATCATATAATCTGCAAACAGTGACAGTTTTACTTCATCATTGCCAATCTGGATTCCCTTCAAATGTAAAACATACAGACATTAAGCAATAAAAAGCAAAACAAAGTTTATTTGGATACAAAATTGTATATATATGTGTGTATATGTGTATGTATATATATATATATAAATATGCAAACACATTTGTGTTTATGTTCACATCTGTTTATACATGTAATTAAACATGCATACCTCTGATAACAAAGTTGATAATACTGATTCTAAAATAGCAATATCTGTGTGCATATATTAATAGATATTATAGAAATGTACATTTATGAGGAAAAACACAGATTTATAACCAAAGAAACTGGCATTTGAACTTGTGTGTTATTGCATATTGAATGGAATTAAAAATATGAAATACTTAATAGATTACCTGGAGTATTATAAGGGCTCTTAAATGCTCTATGCTTAGAAATATGCAACCTTCTCAGTCACCAAATTAAAAAAAAAAAAGAAAGATAAAATAGTCAGTAACGTGGAGGGCTTAAGAATATACAGACTTAACCATTCTGGAGAACTATTTAGAATAATTTATACTCTTGTACTGAATAATCCCACTAATAGGACATTTTCCTAAGAAAAAAAGATTTCACACATGAATTTTCTTGCAAAAATGTTTATTATAGCATAATAATCTTAATAAAATGAAAATATACCAAATGTAGATAAGTTGCTTATTAAAGAATATATTGGGTTGGCCAAAAAGTTCATTCAGGGTTGTCCATAAGATGTTGTTATTTTTAATGGCGAATGAACTTTTTGGCCAACCCAATATAATTCAAAACATGAAACTCTCTAAAGAGGAGAATTACTGGCACTTTGACTATGGATAAAGAAACATTTTCACTCAGTATTTTCTGACTGAAGCTCTCAAATTGCATCAAAGAAGCCACAATTTAGTCTTTTAAAGGTTGACCTTAATTATAGAAAACACACACAAGGGACATTGCTCATGTATACACATGATGTACATAGTATGAAAATTAAAATATTGAATCCCCTCCTGTCTGCCTCTTCCACCTCCCAAACTTACTACTTTCTTTTTTTTTTTTTGTCTTGCTACTTTCTATTCTTTCTATTTGGGTTAAAGTAGTAGTCTACTTGTGAGGCATTCAGTTCAGTTCAGTCCAGTTGCTCAGTCGTATCTGACTCTTTGCAGCCCCATGAATTGCAGCACACCAGGCCTCCCTGTCCATCACCAACTCCTAAAGTTCACCCAAACTCATGTCCATCAAGTCGTGTGATGCCATCCAGCCATCTCATCCTCTGTCATCCCCTTTTTCTCCTGCCCTCAATCCCTCCCAGCATCAGAGTCTTTTCCAATGAGACAACTCTTTGCATGAGGTGACCAAAGTACTGGAGTTTCAGCTTTAGCATCAGTCCTTCCAAAGAACACCGAGGACTGATTTCCTTTAGGATGGACTGGTTGGATCTCCTTGCAGTCCAAGGGACTCTCAAGAGTCTTCTCCAACACCACAGTTCAAAAGCATGAATTCTTCAGTGCTCAGCTTTCTTCACAGTCCAACTCTCACATCATACATGACCACTGGAAAAACCATAGCCTTGACTAGATGGACCTTTGTTGGCAACATAATGTCTCTGCTTTTGAATATGCTATCTAAGTTGGTCATAACTTTCCTAGAGAGCAGAAATGAGCTAAAGAAGACAGTATAATTGATCCCATGATCTGTTGAATGGACATAGAATTGTTGAAGCTTGCAATAAACTCAAATCAAATGTGAAATGGGGATTTCATGTTTATAAAAGTAAAATATTATGGAAGGTGAGAATCTTAAATGCTTACCCAGCATATGAATAATTCATATTCTATTATCTAAGATAAAATTGTTAAGCAACTGCTACATGTTTGACATGCAGCCAAAATTTAGGATCATTATGATGATCAAAAAGCAAACTGCAGACTAGCCTCAAATCTCATTTCAGGCTTGGGTGAAGGTGATGGAGTCACCATTAGAAAGACATTAGAAAAAAATATATATATGCAGGATAAATACATTTTCAGGAAAACCGAAACTAGGAGAGTCAGTCACCAGGTTATTGTTGTTCAGCTGCTAAGTCATGTCTTAGCAGCTGAAGTCATGCTAAGTCATGACTTAGCATCATAAGTCATGGATTTCAGGATGCAAAACTCCTCTGTCCTCTGCTAACTCCCAGAGTTTCCTCAAATTCATGTCCATTGAGTCGGTGATGCCATCCAACCATTTTATCTGCTTCTATCTCTTTCTCCCTTTCCCAACATCAGAGTCCTTTTTAATGAGTCAGCTCTTTGCATCAAGTGACCGAAACCGAAGTATTGGAACTTCAGCTTCAGCATCAGCCTTTCCAATGAATATTCAGGCTTTATTTTCTTTAGGATTGACTGGTTGGATCTCCTTGCAGTCCAAGGGACTCTCAAGAGTCTTCTCCAACACCACAGTTCAAAAGCATCAATTCTTCAGCACTCAGCTTTCTTTATAGTCCAACTCTCACATCCATTCATGAATACTGGAAAAACCATAGCTTTGACTAGACAGACATTTGTTGATCATTATAATCACTTAATTTTAATCTTAGGACAAAGTCCCTTAGTACACCAGACCAAAACCTGGGTCTTAGCAGGATCCAGTCTTTTCCAGTCCTCCTACTTTTTGTTTGTGTTTTTTTCCTTCTTTTATCCTTGGCCTTAAAATATCCTTTCCTTTTTTTTTTTTTTTTAACTCCATGATGCTTTTAGGCATATGTTATTAAAATTTGTCCAATTTTCTACATATTTTCAGTAGAAGAGTTGGTTCAAATTAGGTTATCTATCAACAGAGACAAATCATAAAAGTATTTCAAACCTAACAGAAAACAAAATTCCTGTTTGCCTAATAAATGTACCACAAAACCTCTGCCTCTCTAGAAGTTTCACATTTGTTGATATGCTCTTTCACTATAATTGCCAACAATAGGCATATGAGATATTTTAAATAGACAATGCTTTGATAAGTCTATAGTTTGAAGTCTGTTCCTTCATAATTAATAGAATTTCCAGGAAAAAACATGGCAGAGTAATTACTGGCTTTCTGCACAGGATAATATTCTGCCATTCTTTGTGATCCCTCTTGGTTTTTTCACTCATCAAAGTGGAATCTCTGAAATTTCTAAGTTTCTTTGTATTTATTACTACACTTATCTGCTAGTTTATTATTCTTTCTTTCTTTTTTTTTTTTCAGTTAGTGCTATTTTATAGGTCAGTGGCTCAAGCCAACACTTTCTTCTCTAGACCTCAGAATGTCAGAGCTCTTAACTGACTCATCTGCTGCTATTCTCTAGTCAACAGGGAAAAGACAGTAATATATAAACCTTGGTTTGTTGAAAACTTTTCTAGCTATGACTTATAATCTAAAAGCCATGAAATAATATATCAGTACATTAAACTATGCAATAAATAGAATATTCCTGTATACAGTGTCATACATGCTGCAAAAGTGCTGCATTCAATATGCCAGCAAATTTGGAAAACTCAGCAGTGGACACAGGACTGGAAAAGGTCAGTTTTCATCCCAATCCCAAAGAAAGGCAATGCCAAAGAATGCTAAAACTACTGCACAATTGCACTCATCTCACATGCTAGTAAAGTAATGCTTAAAATTCTCCAAGCCAGGCTTCAACAATACGTGAAGTGTGAACTTCCAGATGTTCAAGCTGGTTTTAGAAAAGGCAGAAGAACCAAATTGCCAACACCTGCTGCATCATCGAAAAATCAAGAGAGTTCCAGAAAAACATCTATTTCTGCTTTATTGACTATGCCAAAGCCTTTGACTGTGTGGATCACAATAAACTGTGGGAAACTCTGAAAGAGATGGGAATACCAGACCACTTGACTTGCCTCTTGAGAAACCTGTATACAGGTAAGGAAGCAACAGTTAGAACTGGACATGGAACAACAGATTGTTTCCAAAAAGGAAAAGGAGTATGTCAAGGCTGTATATTGTCACCCTGCTTATTTAAGTTCTATGCAGAGTACATCATGAGAAACGCTGGGCTGGATGAAGCTCAAGCTGAAATCAACATTGCCAGGAGAAATATCAATAACCTCAGATATGCAGATGACACCACCCTTATGGCAGAAAGTCAAGAGGAAGTAAAAAGCCTCTTGATGAAAGTGAAAGAGGAGAGTGAAAAAGTTGGCTTAAAGCTCAACATCCAGGAAACGAAGATCATGGCATCTGGCCCCATCACTTCATGGGAAATAGATGGGGAAACAGTGTCAGACTTTATGATTTTGGGCTCCAAAATCACTGCAGATGGTGACTGCAGCCATGAAATTAAAAGACGCTTATTCCTTGGAAGGAAAGTTATGACCAACCTAATCAGTATATTAAAAAGCATAGACATTACTCTGCCAACAAAGATCCATCTAGTCAAGGCTATGGTTTTTCCAGTGGTCATGTATGGATGTGAGAGTTGTACTGTAAAGAAAGCTGAGCACCAAAAAATTAATGCTTTTGAACTGTGGTGTTGGAGAAGACTCTTGAGAGTCCCTTGGACTGCAAGGAGATCCAACCAGTCCATCCTAAAGGAGATCAGTCCTGGGTGTTCATTGGAAGGACTGATATTGAAGCTGAAACTGCATTACTTTGGCTACTTGATGTGAAAAGCTGACTCGTTTGAAAAAACCCTGATATTGGGAAAGATTGAGGGCAGGAGGAGAAGGGGATGACAGAGAATGAGATAGTTGGATGGCATCACCAACTTAATGGACATGAGTTTGGATAAACTCCTGGAGTTGGTGATGGACAGGGAGGCCTGGCTTGCTGCAGTCCATGGGGTCGCAAAGAGTCGGACATGACTGAGTGACTGAACTGAACTGAACTGAACAGTGTCATATTAAACTGATAAGAAAATTTTTATAACAGAGAATATTTGCCCAATTACATGAGATAAGAAAAATAGAAATTCTGAAAAATAAAGCCTTGTCAAAAGTATAAAATAAAACATCCATAAATCTATAGTAAAAACAGTAGAACCAGGTGCAATGTTTAGTAGTTAAAAATTTTCAAAAGAAAAAAGTATTGGATGTATTTAGGAGCCAAGTGGATACTACAGAATGAAGGTCAGTAATTTTCATTGATTATAAGTAGTCAATTTTAAAAGCAGCTGGAAAAGATACTAAAAAAAAAGGCAAAAAAAAAAAAAAAAACACGAGTTACTGTGACCTAATATTAAGTGATCTAACATAAATAAAATTGACATCTTAGTAGGACAGAGAGAAAAATTGGGTCAGAAAATTGTGTAAAAAACAATATTTGATGATTTCCCAAACTTGATGAAAAACAATCTGTAAGCCTCAAGCAGGATTTTTCATTAGAAATAATGGAATATTTCAAGTGTTGAAAAAAAAGTCAGCTCAGAATTCTGTATCCTGTGAAAATATTTTAAGGACAAAATAAAGACATTTTATAAAAAAATTAAATATAAGAGTATCCATTCAGTTTGCAGTATAATAAATGCAAATTGAAGTTCTCTAGGATGAGGAGAAACAACATTACATCTAAACCTTACCTTGATTTTTTAAGGAACCTACACAATGTTGTCCACCATGGCTTCATCAATCTACATTCCTGCTAACAGTGCAAGAGAGTTCCCTTTTCTCCACATCCTCTCCAGCATTTAATGTTTGTAGAAATTTTAATGATGGTCATTCTGACTGGTATGAGGTGATATCTCATTTTAGTGTTGATTTGCATTTGTCTAATAATTAGTGATGCTGAACATCTTTTCATGTGCCTCTTGGCCATCTGTATGTCTTCTTTGGAGAAATGTCTACTTAGGTCTTCCACCCATTCTTTTGATTTTTGTTGTTGTTGTTGTAACTGAGTTTCATGAGCTATTTGTATGTTTTGAAGACCAATCCCTTGTCAATTGTTTAGTTTGCAAGTATTTTCTTACATTCTGAGGTGTTTTATTTTTTTTCCGTCTCATTTGTGGTTTCCTTTGCTGTGTAAAAGCTTTTAAGTTTAATTAGTTTCCATTTGTTTATTTTTATTTTTTTTCATTATTCTAGGAGGTGGGTCAGAAAAGATCTTGCTGTGATTTATGTCAAAGAGTGTTCCTATGTTTTCTTATAAGAGTTTTACAATGTCCAGTCTTACATTCAGGTCTTTGATCTATTTTTAGTTTATTTTTCTGTACAGTAGTTTTCTAACTTCATTCTTTTGCACGTAGTTGTCCAGTTTTCTCAGTGTAACTTATTGAAGAGACTATCTTTTCTTCATTGTATATTCTTACCTCCTTTGTCATAGATTCAGTTCAGTTCAGTCGCTCAGTCCTGTCCGACTCTTTGCGACCCCATGAATTGCAGCACGCCAGGCCTCCCTGCCCATCAACAACTCCTGGAGTTCACTCAGACTCACGTCCATCGAGTCAGCGAGGCGATCTAGCCATCTCATCCTCTATTGTCCCCTTCTCCTCCTGCCCCCAAATCCCTCCCAGAATCAGAGTCTTTCCCAATGAATCAGTTCTTTGCATGAGGTTGCCAAAGTACTGGAGTTTCAGCTTCAGCATCATTCCCTCCAAAGAAATCCCAGGGCTGATCTCCTTCAGAATGGACTGGTTGGATCTCCTTGCAGTCCAAGGGACTCTCAAGAGTCTTCTCCAACACCACAGTTCAAAAGCATCAATTCTTCGGCGCTCAACCTTCTCCACAATCCAACTCTCACATCCATACATGACCACAGGAAAAACCATAGCCTTGACTAGACAGACCTTTGTTGGCAAAGTAATGTCTCTGCTTTTGAATACACTACCTAGGTTGGTCATAACTTTCCTTCCAAGGAGTAAGTATCTTTTAATTTCATGGCTGCAGTCACCATCTGCAGTGATCTTGGAGTCCTCAAAAATAAAGTCTGACACTGTTTCCACTGTTTCCCCATCTATTTCCCATGAAGTGGTGGGACCAGATGCCATGATCTTCGTTTTCTGAATGTTGAGCTTTAAGCCAACTTTTTCACTCCCCTCTTTCACTTTCATCCAGAGGCTTTTTAGTTCCTCTTCACTTTCTGCCATAAGGGTGGTGTCATCTGCATATCTGAGGTTATTGATATTTCTCCCAGCAATCTTGATTCCAGCTTGTGTTTCTTCCAGCCCAGCTTTTCTCATGATGTACTCTGCATATAAGTTAAATAAGCAGGGTGACAATATACAACCTTGACGTACTCCCTTTCCTATTTGGAACCAGTCTGTTGTTCCATGTCCAGGTCTAACTGTTGCTTCCTGACCTGCATACAGATTTCTCAAGAGGCAGGTCAGGTGGTCTGGTATTCCCATCTCTTGAAGAATTTTCCACTGTTTATTGTGATCCATGCAGTCAAAGGCTTTGGCATAGTCAATAAAGCAGAAATAGACGTTTTTCTGGAACTCTTTTGCTTTTTCAATGATCCAGTGGATGTTGGCAATTTGATCTCTGGTTCATCTGCCTTTTCTAAAACCAGCTTGAACATCTGGAAGTTTACGGTTCACCTATTGCTGAAGCCTGGCTTGGAGAATTTTGAGCATTACTTTACTAGCGTGTGAGATGAGTGCAATTGTGCGGTAGTTTGAGCATTCTTTGGCATTGCCTTTCTTTGGCATTGGAATGAAAACTGACATTTTCCAGTCCTGTGGCCACTGCTGAGTTTTCCAAATTTGCTGGCATATTGAGTGCAGCACTTTCACAGCATCATCTTTCAGGATTTGAAATAGCTCAGCTGGAATTCCATTACCTTCACTAGCTTTGTTCGTAGTGATGCTTTCTAAGGCCCACTTGACTTCACATTGCAGGATGTCTGCCTCTAGGTGAATGATCACACATTCGTGATTATCTGGGTTGTAAAGACATTTTTTGTACAGTTCTTCTGTGTATTCTTGCCACCTCTTCTTAATATCTTCTGCTGCTGTTAGATTAGGTGACCATATTTAGAGAAGAACTAATTAGAATATGAATCTAGGGCTTCCCACGTGGTGCAGGGATAAAGAAGCTGCCTGCCAAAGCTGGAGGCTTCATAGAAAAAGGTTAGACCCCTGGGTCAGGAAGATCCCCTGAAGTAAGAAATGGAAACCTGCTCCAGCATTTTTGCCTGGAAAACTCCATAGACAGAGGAGCCTGGTAGGCTACAGTCCATGGGGTCACAAAGAGCCAGGCATGACTGAGCACACACACGCACACAATTTGAATCTAATACACACTTATAGAAAATAGATTAGGCCAAGTAACTCCTAATTCATTTTATGAAATGTATGCAATTTAAACCAAACATCACAATAGCATCATATACAAGTATATTTTATCATATATTATATGACTATATATAATATTATATGAATATATAGAGTGGTGGCTGTGCGGGCACTGGAGGGTTGAGAAGAGCTACTCCACATTCAAGATCAGGAGGGGTGGCAGTAAGGAGATACCCCTCGTCCAAGGTAAGGAGCAGCGGCTGCGCTTTGCTGGAGCAGCCATGAAGAGATACCCCACGTCCAAGGTAAGAGAAACCCAAGTAAGACGGTAGGTGTTGTGAAAGGGCATCAGAGGGCAGACACACTGAAACCATAATCACAGAAAACTAGTCAATCTAACCACATGGACCACAGCCTTGTCTAACTCAGTGAAACAAAGCCATGCTGTGTGGGGCCACCCAAGACAGGCAGGTCAAGGTGGAGAGGCCTGAAAGAATGTGGCCCACTGGAGAAGGGAATGGCAAACCACTTCATTATTCTTGCCTTGAGAACCCCATGAACAGTATGAAAAGGCAAAATGATAGGATACTGAAAGAGGAACTCCCCAGGTCGGTAGGTGCCCAACATGCTACTGGAGATCAGTGAAGAAATAACTCCAGAAAGAATGAAGGGATGGAGCCAAAGCAAAAACAACACCCAGTTGTGCATAGGACTGGTGATAGAAGCAAGATCTGATGCTGTAAATAGCAATATTGCATAGGAACCTGGAATGTTAGGTCCATGAATCAAGGCAAATTGGAAGTGGTCAAACAGGAGAAGGCAAGAGTGAACATCGACATTCTAGGAATCAGCAAACTAAAATGGACTGGAATGGGTGAATTTAACTCGGATGACCATTATAGCTACTACTGTGGACAGGAATCCCTTAGAAGAAATGGAATACCCATCATGGTCAACAAAAGAGTCTGAAATGCAGTACTTGAATGCAATCTTTAAAAAGAACACATTTGAATCAGTTCTAATGAGATGGATGAAACTGGAACCAATTATACAGAGTGAAGTAAGCCAGAAAGAAAAACACCAATACAGTATACTAACGCATATATATGGAATTTAGAAAGATGGTAACAATAACCCTGTGTACGAGACAGCAAAAGAGACACTGATGTATAGATCAGTCTTATGGACTCTGGGACTCTGTGGGAGAGGGAGAGGGTGGGGAGATTTGGGAGAATGGCACTGAAACATGTATAATATCATGTATGAAATGAGTTGCCAGTCCAGGTTCGATGCATGATACTGGATGCTTGGGGCTGGTGCACTGGGACGATTCAGAGGGAGGGTATGAGGAGGGAGGAGGGAGGAGGGTTCAGGATGGGGAACACAGGTATACCTGTGGCGGATTCATTTCGATATTTGACAAAACTAATACAATATTGTAAAGTTTAAAAATAAAATAAAATTAAAAAAAAAAAAAAACGACAGAATAATCTCTGTTCATTTCCAAGGCAAACCATTCAATATCACAGTAATCCAAGTCTATGCGCCAACCAGTAAGCTGAAGAAGCTGAAATTGAATGGTTCTATGAAGACCTACAAGACCTTCTAGAACTAACACCCAAAAAAGATGTCCTTTTCATTATAGGGGACTGGAATGCAAAAGTAGGAAGTCAAGAAACACCTGGAGTAACAGGCAAATTTGGCCTTGGAATACAGAATGAAGCAGGGCAAAGGCTAATAGAGTTTGGCCAAGAGAACACATTGGTCACAGCAAACACCCTCTTCCAACAACACAAGAGAAGATTCTACACATGTACATCACCAGATGGTCAACACTGAAATCAGATTGATTATATTCTTTGCAGCCAAAGAAGGAGAAGCTCTATACAGTCAGCAAAAACAAGACCAGGACCTGACTGTGGCTCAGATCATGAACTCCTTACTGCCAAATTCAGACTTAAATAGAAGAAAGTAGGGAAAACCACGGGAACATTCAGGTATGACCTAAATCAAATCCCTTATGATTATACAGTGGAAGTGAGAAATAGATTTAAGGGACTAGATCTGATAGATAGAGTGTCTGTTGAACTATGGACAGAGGTTTGTGACATTGTATGGGAGACAGGGATCAAGACCATTCCCATGGAAAAGAAATGCAAAAAAGCAAAATGGCTGTCTGGAGAGGCCTTACAAATAGCTGTGAAAAGAAGAGAAGCGAAAAGCAAAGGAGAAAAGGAAATAAAAAGCATCTGAATGCAGAGTTCCAAAGAATAGCAAGAAGAGATAAGAAAGCCTTCCTCAGCGATCAATGCAAAGAAATAGAGGAACACCACAAAGTGGGAAAGACTAGAGATCTCTTCAAGAAAATTAGAGATACCAAGGGAACATTTCATGCAAAGATGGGCGCAATAAAGGACAGAAATGGCATGGACCTAAGAGAAGCAGAAGATATTAAGAAGAGGTGGCAAGAATACACAGAAGAACTGTACAAAAAAGATCTTCACGACCCAAATAATCACGATGGTGTGATCACTGACCTAGAGCCAGACATCCTGGAATGTGAAGTCAAGTGAGCCTTAGAGCATCACTACAAACAAAGCTAGTGGAGGTGATGGAATTCCAGTGGAGCTATTTCAAATCCTGAAAGATGATGCTGTGAAAGTGCTGCAGTCAATATGCCAGCAAATTTGGAAAACTCAGCAGTGGCCACAGGACTGGAAAAAGTCAATTTTCATCCCAATCCCAAAGAAAGGCAATGCCAAAGAATGCTCAAACTACCACACAATTACACTCATCTCACATGCTAGTAAAGTAATGCTCAAAATTCTCCAAGTCAGGCTTCAGCAATACGTGAACCTGAACTTCCTGATGTTCAAGCTGGTTTTAGAAAAGGCAGAGGAACCAGAGACCAAATTGCCAACATCTGCTGGATCATGGAAAAAGCAAAAGAGTTCCAGAAAAACGTCTATTTCTGCTTTATTGACTATGCCAAATACTTTGACTGTGTGCATCACTATAAACTGTGGAAAATTCTGAAAGAGATGGGAGTACCAGACCACTTGACTTGCCTCTTGAGAAATTTGTATGCAGGTAAGGAAGCAACAGTTAGACCTGGACATGGAACAACAGAGTGTTTCCAAAAAGGAAAAGGAGTATGTCAAGGCTGTATATTGTCACCCTGCTTATTTAACTTCTATGCAGAGTACATCATGAGAAACACTGGGCTGGAAGAAGCAGCAGCTGGAATCAAGATTGCCGGGAGAAATATCAATAACCTCAGATATGCAGATGACATCACCCTTATGGCCGAAAGTGAAGAGGAACTAAAAAGCCTCTTGATGAAAGTGAAGGTGGAGAGTGAAAAAGTTGGCTTAAAGCTCAACATTCAGAAAACGAAGATCATGGCATCTGGTCCCACCACTTCAAGGGAAATAGATGGGGAAACAGTGTCAGACTTTATTTTTTGGGGCTCTAAAATCACTGCAGATGGTGTTTGTAGCCATGAAATTAAAAGACGCTTACTCCTTGGAAGGAAAGTTATGACCAACCTAGACAGCATATTGAAAAGCAGAGACAATACTTTGCCAACAAAAGTCCATCTAGTCAAGGCTATGGTTTTTCCAGTGGTCATGTATGGATGTGAGAGTTGGACTGTAAAGAAAGCTGAATGCCGTAGAATTGATGCGTTTGAGCTGTGGTGTTGGAGAAGACTCTAGAGAGTCCCTTGGACTGCAAGGAGATCCAACCAGTCCATTCTAAAGGAGATCAGCCCTGGGTATTCTTTGGAAGGAATGATGCTAAAGCTGAAACTCCAGTACTTTGGCCATCTTATGCGAAGAATTGACTCATTGGAAAAGACTTTGATTCTGGGAGGGATCGGGGGTAAAAGGAGAAGGGGACCACAGAGGATGAGATGGCTGGATGGCATCACTGACTCGATGGACGTGAGTCTGAGTGAACTCAGGGAGTTGGTGATGGACAGGGAGGCCTGGCGTGCTGCTATTCATGGGGTCGCAAAGAGTCAGACACGACTGAGCAACTGAACTGAACTGAATATATTACAGAATATTATACAAAATAAAACGATACAGTCTTACATACTTGGCCAAACACATTGCTAAGTTTATCACTCATACTAACAGCTATAAGAAATTGAGTTGAAGTGAATCTACTAAACATGACAAAGGATATTTACTAAAAACAGTACAATTAACATTATATTTAGTGGGAAAATGTTGAACGTATCTCCACTAGCAATGGAAAATAAAACAAGATATGTGGCTCCCCACTTTCTTTAATATTGTGCTATAGAGAAAAGAAAATGCAACGAATGATAAAAGATATAAAGTTTACAAAGTGAAGTGAAGTGAAAGTTGCTCAGTCATGCCCAACTCTTTGCGCCCCCATGAACTATACAGTCCATGGAATTCTTCAGGCCAGAATACTGGGATGGGCAGCCATTGCCTTCTTCAGGGGATCTTCCCAACTCAGGGATTGAACCCAGGTCTCCTGCATTGCAGGTGTATTCTTTACCAGCTGAGCCACCAGGGAAGCCCAAAGTTTATACAAAGGAACCAGTAAAACTATATGTTTGCAGAATGCATGATTACATAAATAGAAAATCATGAGAAATCCAAAAATTGTTAAAGGAATAAAATTCTAGAACTAAACGTATTTAAGAAGGCTACAGCATCAAATATTTTAACAAAAAGTTGGCAAATAAAGTTGAAAATATATATGCCAAATTTTTTAAATATTTAGAAATATATATTTTAAACAAAAGATTTAAAACACTTGTACAAATAAAAAAGCACAAAATACTACCAAGGGAAACCAATGACCAAATAACAAGGTATTCTTATTAGGACATTCAGACTTTATCTACCACAAAGTCATGAAGATGTTTTTCTGTTGTTTGTTGTAAGAATTAAATCTCATTTAGATGTACATTAAATCCTGTGTTAATATTTGTTTATGGTATGGTCAGTAGCTGTTTAAAAAATATGTGTATATCCAAATGACAAAGTGAGATTTATTCTAAAAATGTCATTCCTTTGCTGTTGCATAGGGCTAGCTTTCTCATAAATCAGTTGTTCATACAGGCATGAAACTTTCTCCACTCTCTCTATTCTGTCCCATTGGTTTGTCTGTGTGTCTACTTCTGTGTCATATTTCATTAGTCTCTCTACAGACTTTTATAATCAGTACTGACTACCTGATGGTGCAATTTTCCATATTTGGTTTTCTTCAGAATGTTTTACTATTCCTAGTCCTTTGCATTACATTTTAAAGTCAGTTTGTATAGTTTTTATCAAAAAAAAAATCCCTACCTATTAAAATATTCTATTGTATTCTTCTGAATATAGACATAAGTTAGAGAAAGCTAATATCTTTATAATATTGAATTTTCTAAACCATTAACATAATGTTTCACTGTTTTTTTTTTATAATCCTTTTTTAGTCTAGATTCCAATTTACTGAGTAGAGATATAATTACATGTTTTCTCTGATTTATTTGCATACATTTGATGTTTTTAAATATTTCTTTTTCTAAATGGTTTTTTGTATACATGGATAAATAATTTTTGTATATCAAATATTTATCCAGTGTCATTTCTATATTTATTTACTAATATGAATTGCTTATCAGTATATTTTAAAATTCTCTATTCTTGTCATATTTTGCTATGGTCACCAGAAATACATTGAATAAATGTGAGAATAACTAAAAATTCTCATCTGAGCCTTGATTTTGGGAGGAAAGTCTATACTCCTTCATTATTAAGAATGCAGGTCTTTTGACCTATATTTTACTAGAACAAAGATGGTTCCCTTTTATTCCTAGTATTATAAGATATTTTATCATAAACAGGGGTTCAATTTTATCCAGTTATTTTTCTGCCTCTACTGGGGTGATCAAATGAATTCTTCATATTTCACTTAATGTGTTAAAATTACATAATTAAAAAAATATTACACCAATTTTGCACTGATAAAATAATAGTCATGTTCTATTATTATTTTTGTTTTTCATTGGATATAGTTTGGTAGTATTTGGTTTCATACTTTTTACCATCTATGACAAGAAAGAAAATTTTCTGCACTATTATTTGTTGGTAATACATTTATCAGCTTTTGCTACCAGCATTCTATAGGAGCGTGGGACAAGATGGCAGAGCAGAAAAATCCAAGGCTTACCTCTTTCTAAAGACTCAACAAAATTACAACTACATTTAGACAAACTATCTCTGAGGATAATCTGAGGACTAACATAAAACATTTCCCACAACTAAAGATAAAAGGAAAAAGTGACATTGAGGTTAGGAGAGATGGAGACATGGTCTGACTGGGACCCACACCCAGCATTGTCACTCACAGGTGGAAGGGCTATCACAGCCCCAGGGGTCCTCCCCAGGGAATGAGGGTTCTGATCCATATATTGGGCTTCCCACTCTGGGGGATTTTTACTAGAAAAATGAGAGCCAGAAAACTGGAAAATCAAGGTTTATCTCTTAAAGGCCAAATGCAGTATTTTTTTGGATCTGTCTTCTCAAGCAGTGGCAACCAAAACAAAAATAAACAAATGGACCTATATCAAGCTAAAAAGCTTTTGCAGAGCTTTTACCATCAACAAAGTAATGTGGCAACCCACTGAATTAAAGAAGATATTTGCAAAAAACCTATTAGATAAAGGATAAATACCCAAATGTTATAAAGCAGTTATACAACTCAGTATCAAAAAATCAATTACAAGTGACCTGAAGATGTGAATAGACATTTCTCCAAAAGAGACGTGATATACAAATGACCAGCAGACATATGAAAAAATGCTCAACATCACTAATCATCAGAGAAATGTAAATCACCACCACAGTGAGATATTGCTTCACACATGTCAGAATGGCTATTATCAAAACGAAAGTATATAAGTTTTAGAAAAGATATCCAGAAAAGGGAACCCTTGTGCATGCTTATTGGTGGGAATGTAAATTGGTACAGCTACTATGGAAAACAGTATAGAGGGTCCTATAAAAATTAAAAGTAGAACTGCCATACCAGTCCAGAAACTCCATTTCTGGGTATTTATCTTTTAAAATAAAAAATGCTAATTTGAAAAGATATACATATCCCTGTGTTTATTGCAGCAGTATTTACAGTTATCAAGATATTGAAGAAATCCAAGTGTCTATCATGGAGAAGGAAATGGCAACCCACTCCAGTATTCTGGCCTGGAAAATCCCATGGACAGGGGAGCCTGGCGGGCTACAGTCCATGGGGTCACAAAGAGTCGGACACGACTGAGCAACTTCACTTACGAAGTGTCTATTAAAGGATGATTAAAGATGCGAGAGATCTTTGTATCTATATATCATATCTATGTGTGTATACTCAGTCACTCAGTCATGTCTGACTCTTTATAACCCCATGGACTGTAGTCTGCCAGGCTCCTCTGTCCTTGGGATTTTCCAGGCAAGAATATTGGAGTGAGTTGCCACTTCCTACTCCAGAGGATCTTTCCAACCCAAGGATTGAATCCTCATCTCTTGCATCTCCTGCATTGGCAGGCAGATTCTATACTACTGAGCCACCAGGGAAGCATATCATATCTATATCTATATAAAATGAAGTATTATCCAGTTGTAGAAAAGAGTGAAATATGAAGTCTTTCCCTTTGCAGCAACATGGATGTACCTAGAGAGTATTACACTAAGTGAAAAAATCAATTAGAGAAGGACAAGGACTGTATGAACTCACTTGTATGTGGAATCTAAAAAACAAAACCAGAAACAGAGTTACAGATACAGAGACCAAAGTGGTGGTTGCCAGAGGGGAGGAAAGTGGGGGATTGGGTGAAATAGGTGAAGGGAATTAAGAAACACAAACTTTCAGTTATAACATTAATAAATCACAGGGATGTGATATACAAAGTTGTACAATGAATAACACCGTAATAGTTTTGTATGATGGATGGTTATTAGGCTTACATGTTTAATCATTATGCCATACTTTTTTGTTTTTTGTTTTTGGCCATGCCACATGGCATCCAGAATCTTAGTGCCCTGACCAGGGTTCAGACCTGCTCCCTGCAATGGAAGTGTGGAGTCTTAATCCCTGGACCACCAGGAAATTCCCTGCCATACACTTTAAACTAATGCTATACTGTATCTCAACTGTACTTCAATTTTGAAAATTGTGGGAAAAAAATTCTATCGTATTTATACAGCAATATGTGATCCAGTATTTACAAGATTTAAGATTTTGGTGCCATTTCTATATGCTAGAATAGTTTACATTAGTTTGGTATAAATTTTGCCATACCCTTTGAAAGAATTTCTTGCTGAATCTGAGTTATGAGTTTTATTTTCAAAATATTTGATTATTAATAATTTGGGTGAATTTTGTATATCTTCTTGTGTCAGTTTTTAAAGTTGTGCTTGAACATGGATCTTTTTCCTCTAAATTTTCACATATATTAGTATAAAAGTATTTATAATATTGGCCTTCCCTAGTATCTCAGCTGGTAAACAACCTTCCTGCAATGCAGGAGATGCTGGTTCCATTCCTGGGTTTGGAAGATCCACTGGAGAAGGGATAGACTTTACCCACTCCAGTATTCTTGGGCTTCCCTCATGGCTCAGCTAGTAAAGAATCCAGTGCAATGAGGGAGATCTAGAAATCCCTGGGTTGGGAAGATCCCCTGGAGAAGGGAACTACCACCCACTCCAGAATTCTGGCCTGGAGAATTCCATGGACTTTTTAGTCCATAGGGTCGCAAGAGTTGGACACTACTGAGTGACTTCCACTTCACTTCATTTATAATATTACCTTAATATTATGTTTTTAAAATATGGGGTCTGATGTACTCTTGCCTGGAAAATCCCATGGGCGGAGGAGCCTGTTAGGCTGCAGTCAATGGGGTTGCTAAGAGTTGGACACGACTGAGCGACTTCACTTTCACTTTCATGCACTGGAGAAGGAAATAGCAACCCACTCCAGTGTTCTTGCCTAGAGAATCCCAGGGAAGGGGGAGCCTGGTGGGCTGCCGTCTATGGGGTCGCACAGAGTCAGACATGACTGAAGCGACTTAGCAGCAGCAGCAGCAGTCCTTATTATTTTTGTCTTTTTCTTATAAACATAGTGTTTTTTCCTTTTGTTCTTTATTCAGTCTTGTTAAAGATTTATCAGTTTTCTTAGACTTCAGAAAACCCGTTTCTGTTGTTATTGATCCACAATCACACCCCTTATTTACCCAAATAAGTTGGTAATTTATGTTTGCCAAAAAACCTGCACGTGATGTTTATAGCAGTTTTATTCTTAATTGCCAGAACTTGGAAACAACCAAGATATCATTGCTGCTGCTGCTGCTAAGTCGCTTCAGTCGTGTCCGACTCTGTGCGACCCCATAGACGGCAACCCACCAGGTTTCCACGTCCCTGGGATTCTCCAGGCAAGAACACTGGAGTGGGTTGCCATTTCCTTCTCCAATGCATGAAAGTGAAAAGTGAAAGTGAAAAGTGAAAGTGGAGTCGCTCAGTCGTGTCCGACTCTAGCGACCCCATGGACTGCAGCCTACCAGGCTCCTCCGTCCATGGGATTTTCCAGGCAAAAGTACTGGAGTGGGGTGCCATTGCCTTCTAAATTACGGTACTTCCTGATAATATGAATAATAGTGCTAAAATTAAATGAGCTCTTAAGCCACCAAAAAGAAGGGGGAGTGTTAAATGCACATTATGAAAAGAAAGAAGCCAATCTCAGGAGGCTACATAGTATGTGATTCCACCTAACATTCTGAAAAAGCAAAACTATGGAAATAGTGAAAAGAATATGGGTTGCCAGGTGTTTGAGTGGAGAAGAATGCATAAGCAGGGCCCAGAACAATTTTACAGCAGCGAAAATACTCTTTATAGTACATTAATGATTGATACATGTAATTTTATATCTGTCAAAACTCAGAGAAAGTACAACATTCAGAATAAATGCTTGTGTAAACTCTGGAGTTAGGTATAAGTATGTCTAGTTTTGTAAGAAGCTATCAAGCTCTTTCAGAGTGTCTTTTTTAGTGTATTAGATTGAGTCTTAATGTACATCATATGAATTAATGTTCTATGAAGTTGAACAAAAAGTACAGAATTTTTTTTATTATTTTCTAAAATTTTTTATAGTTTAAGAAGAATTACAATGGAAAGAAGATATGATGAAAACTTAACAGGCTTATTATCTCTAAGTAGATGATTTTTAATCATTTAAAAATAAAGATAAAAAATTTTTTACATAATTATTTTAAAATTAGGTAATTCCTTCCTTTGAAATTTGATGTTTTTATATGCTCTTTGTTAATGGGATATTAATTTGTCTACTTATTTGATTTCTACTGGTATGATGCCATTTTGTTAATCACTTATGAATAGGTTTTCCTCATAAATTGTTTCCTTTCACCATTTGGGATGATTCAGGCACACTACATTTATTGCGCACTTTATTTCTGTTTTGATTACGTCAGCTCCACCTCAGATCATCAAGCATTAGGTCCCAGAGTTTGGGGAACCAAACAGATCTAAACAACATCTGCATTTTCAAAACTCGGTTTAAATACTAACTCAGAGTAATCTTCCTAATCATGTAAAAATCTCTTCCATATCTGGACTACCTCATTATGCCTCTCTTTTAGTGGTTGTCAGGTACATAAGTGCTTTACAGAATAATTTAATTCATTTTCATTTGATAGTAAACTTTTTTTTTTGGTGGCAGAAATAACTTAGTTTTAGGATTGAACTGAATGTTTGTGAGAATTTTTGTACATATTAGGCACTCAAAAGTCTTCATTGGATAATCATGCTTACAAAATAGCCTATAGATAATTTGTATACATAAAATGATGTGGACTAACTTTTAAATGTTTTACTTCTAAGATGAAAAGCTAAACAAAAATTGTGTTGTATACATTAGATGGAGTGGAAATAATATACACAATTTCTTACTGATTTCTGGAAAATATAACTTGCCTTTGGCCAATTATATATATTTTTACTTATTTGATCTGTTTTGATTTATGATTATCACAGCTTATTATAGGCTTTCTGTACAATAGATCAATTAATTTATTCCTTCAAAACATATTTATTTTCTGGATAGGGTTTTTTTTCTTTATTGAAATGCAATTGATTTACAATGTTGTGTTAGTTTTTGGTGTACAGCAAAGTGATTCTGTGTGTGTGTGGTTATGTGTATTATATATAGCAAGTCCCCTATATATGAACAAGTTCCATTCTAAGAGCTTGTTTGTAAGCCTAGTTTCTTCATAAGTCCAATGAAGTTAGCCTACTTAACCAAGTCACACAACTGGCTATACACTACTGTACTGTAATAGGTTTATAATACTTGTCCCACAAATAATACATAAAAACAAACACACATAAAAAATTGTTGTAATCTTATAGTACAGTGCCTTGAAAAGTACAGTGTTACAGCACAACAGCTGGCATACAGGGGCTGTGAGCAAGTGAACAGGCAAGAAAACTGACTGGAGGAAGGAGAGCAGGTGGGAGATGGTAGAGCTGAAAATCATCAGCAACAGGAGAGAGAGGGTAGGCTGCAATTTCACTCATGCCTGATGTTTGATGGCACAGGTCTGGTTCCTTGCTGGATTCAATTCTTTCTATCTTCTTGGAAAAATGTTCCAATAATGTCTGGGTAGTAGCTTTTTTCTCTCTTCATATCTGAAAAGGTAGCACTGGATCTCATTCTGAATGGCTGCTACAAGCTTCACGTACCATTCTATGTTCAAGTCTTGTGCCTCAAAAACTAACACTGTCTCTTCAAATAAAGAAAATCCCCTTGCCATTTCCTGCATCACGAATCTCTTCGGTTCTTCAGTTACTTCTTCTTTCTCTTGTCTCTCTTCTTCCTTTCTCTGGGCCTCAATTCCAACAGTAAGTTTCCTTAGTAAGCTGCTCCTATTGCACACCAGCTTCCATCCTTATTGCTTGGCAATTATTAGTGGTACCAGCTATATCATCACTGTTTTACTCTTGCTTCTGGACATCTTGGGCTTAAAATAAAGAAACTGTACTACTGTACTTTATATAGTATGTAAAATACACAAAAGCACAACCACTTGTAGAGGCTATACACATGTGACATATGAACTAACATGTGATTGGGCATGCTAACACACATTTACATTTTTAAAAGTTTGCAACTTGAAGGTTCATACATAGGGCAGCTATGTATATATACATATATATATATGTATACATATGTATATATGTAAAAATAATATATATATATATATTTCTTCAGATTATTTTCCATTACAGTTTATTACAATAGATAAATAGAGTTTCCTGTGCAAAATATGTACATATGTATATGTATATAAATAACAAGATCCTACTTGTATTGGACTGTACTACCAGTCCCAAGTTCCTAATTTATCCCTCCCCCACTTCCCCTTTGGTAATCACAAATTTTTTTCCATGTTTGTGAGTCTATTTCTACTTTGTAAATATGTTCATTTTAATCATTTTTGAGATTCCACATATAAGCAATATCATATAATATTTGTCTTTGGCTTAACTGTACTTAGTATCGCTAGGTCCATCCATGTTACTGCAAATGGCATCATTTCATTTTTATATGGTTGAATAATACTCCACTATATGTATGTGGGGATATATATATATATATATATATATATATATATATATATTTATATATATATATATGTAACATATCTTCTATAGTGGGCTAGTGTCTTTTGGTGCATTTTTTTTAAATTATGAAGTCCAATTTTCTTTTTCTTTTGTTGCCTATATTTTTGATGTCACATCTAAGAAGTCACTGTCAAATTCAATTTTGTGAAGCTTTTATCCTATGTTTTCTACTAAGAGTTTTATAATTTTTTATCTTGTATTTGGGTCCTGCTGCTGCTAAGTCACTTCATTCGTGTCCGACTCTATGCGACCGCACAGATGGGAGCCCACCAGGCTCCACCGTCCCTGGGATTCTCCAGGCAAGAACACTGGAGTGGGTTGCCATTTCCTTCTCCAATGCATGAAAGTGAAAGTGAAGTCGCTCAGTAAGTATCCGACTCTTCATGACCCCATGGACTACAGCCTACCAGGCTCCTCTGTCCATGGGATTTTCCAGGCAAGAGTACTGGAGTGGGTTGCCATTGCCTTCTCAAATTTGCATCCTAAATTTTTTATTAATTTTGAATTATTTTTGTATATGGTGTTAGGTAAGATGTGTCTTTACTCTTGAATATCAACTCCAGTTTTCCTAGTACTTTTTATTGAAAAGACTGAAAACATGTCATTTTCCCACTGAATACTCTTGACACTCTTGTCTAAAATTATTTCACCATATATGTGAAAGTATCAGTCAGTTCAGTTCAGTCGCTCAGTCGTGTCCGACTGTTTGCGACCCCATGAATTGCAGCATGCCAGCAGGCCTCCCTGTCCATCATCATCTCCCGGAGTTCACCCAGACTCACGTCCATCAAGTCAGTGATGCCATCCAACCATCTCATCCTCTGTCATTCCCTTCTCCTCCTGCCCCCAATCCCTCCCAGCATCAGAGTCTTTTCCAATGAGTCAACTCTTCGCATGACGTGGCCAAAGTACTGGAGTTTCAGCTTTACATCATTCCTTCCAAAGAAATCCCAGGGCTGATCTCCTTCAGAATGGACTGGTTCGATCTCCTTGTAGTCCAAGGGACTTTCAAGAGTCTTCTCCAACATCACAGTTCAAAGGCATCAATTCTTCGGTGCTCAGCCTTCTTCACAGTCCAACTCTCATATCCATACATGACCACAGGAAAAACCATAGCCTTGACTAGACGAACCTTTGTTCGTCTCTGCTTCGGCAGAGACGTTCGGCAAAGTAATGTCTCTGCTTTTGAATATGCTATCTAGGTTGGTTATAACTTTCCTTCCAAGGAGTAAGCGTCTTTTAATTTCACGGCTGCAGTCACCATCTGCAATGATTTTGGAGCCCAAAATCATAAAGTCTGACACTGTTTCCACTGTTTCCCCATCTATTTCCCATGAAGGGATAGGACCAGATGCCATGATCTTCGTTTTCTGAATATTGAGCTTTAAGCCAACTTTTCTCACTCTCCACTTTTACTTTCATCCAGAGGCTTTTTACTTCCTCTTCACTTTCTGCCATAAGGGTGGTATCATCTGCATATCTGAGGTTATTGATATTTCTCCCGGCAATCTTGATTCCAGCTTGTGTTTCTTCCAGTCCAGTGTTTCTCATGATGTACTCTGCGTATAAGTTAAATAAGCAGGGTGACAATATACAGCCTTGACGTACTCCTTTTCCTATTTGGAAACAGTCTGTTGTTCCATGTCCAGGTCTAACTGTTGCTTCCTGACCTGCATACAAATTTCCCAAGAGACAGGTCAGGTGGTCTGGTATTCCCATCTCTTGAAGAATTTTCCACAGTTTATTGTGATTCACACAGTCAAAAGCTTTGGCATATTCAATAAAGCAGAAATAGATGTTTTTCTGGAACTCTCTTGCTTTTTCGATGATCCAGCGGATGTTGGCAATTTGATCTCTGGTTCCTCTGCCTTTTCTAAAACAAGCTTGGACATCTGGGAGTTCATGGTTCACATATTGCTGAAGCCTGGCTTGGAGAATTTTGAGCATTACTTTACCAGCATGTGAGATGAGTGCAATTGTGCGGTAGTTTGAGCATTCTTTGGCATTGCCTTTCTTTGGGATTGGAATGAAAACTGACCTTTTCCAGTCCTGTGGCCACTGATGAGTTTTCCAAATTTGCTAACATATTGAGTGCAACACTTTCACAGCATCATCTTTCAGGATTTGAAATAGCTCAACTGGAATTCCATCACCTCCACTAGCTTTGTTCGTAGTGATGCTTTCTAAGGCCCACTTGACTTCACATTCCAGGATATCTGTCTCTAGGTCAGTGATCACACCATCATGATTATCTGGGTGGTGAAATCTTTTTTGTACAGTTCTTCTGTGTATTCTTGCCATCTCTTCTTAATATCTTCTGCTTCTGTTAGGTCCATACCATTTCTGTCCTTTATCAAGCCTATCTTTGCATGAAATGTTCCTTTGGTATCTCTGATTTTCTTGAAGAGATCTCTAGTGTTTCCCAGTCTGTTGTTTTCCTCTATTTCTTTGCATTGATCGCTGAAGAAGGCTTTCTTATTTCTTCTTGCTATTCTTTGGAACCCTGCATTCAGATGCTTATATCTTTCCTTTGCTCCTTTGCTTTTCACTTCTCTTCTTTTCACAGCTATTTGTAAGGCCTCCCTAGACAACCATTTTGCTTGTTTGCATTTCTTTTCATGGGGATGGTCTCAAAGCTAAAATGAAATACCACCTCACACACATTAGAATTGCAACCAAAACACAAAAGCAACAAGTGTTGTCAAGGATATGGAGAAATTGTAATCCTTTTGCACTGTTGGTGGCAATACAATATGATACAGCCACTGTGGAAACAGCTTGGAAATTACTCAAAAAATTAAAAATTGAGTTACCACATGATCCAGCAATTCTATATTTGGATATACCCAGAAGAATTGAAAGTAGGATTTTGAAGAATTATTTGTACTCCATGTTCATAGCACCATTATTACATTGCTAAAACATGAAATTGACCCATCAAGGGATAAGCAGATAAGCAAAATGGGGTATATGCATTGTTAGTCAGTCACTAAGTTGTCTTCAACTCTGCCACCCTATGAACTGCAAATGCCAGGCTTATCTGTCTGACACTGTTCCCCTGAGTTTTTTCAAGCTCATCTCCATTGAGTCACTGATACCACCCAACCATCTCATCTTCTGTTGCCCCCTTCTCCTCTTGCCCTCAATTTTTTCAGCATCAAGGTCTTTTCCAACGAGTCACCTCTTTGCATCAGGTGGCCACAGTATTGGAACTTCTTAATATCTTCTGCTTCTGTTATGTCCTTGCTGTTTTTATACTGATTGTGCCTATCCTTGTATGACATATTCCCTTGGTATCTCCAATTTTCTTAAAGAGATCTCTATTCTTTCCCATTCTATTGTTTTCCTCTATTTCTTTGCATTGATCACTGAAGAAGGCTTTTTTAATCTCTCCTTGGTACTCTCTGGAATTCTGCATTCAGTTGGGTATATCTTTTCCTTTCTCCTTTGCCTTTCTCTCCTCTTTTCTCTATCATTTGTATGGCCCCTTCAGACAATCCCTTTGCCTTCTTGCATTTCTTTTTCTTGGGGATGGTTTTGGTCATTGCCTTCTACATAATGTTACAAACCTCTGTCTATAATTCTTCAAGCACTGTGTCTACCAGAGCTAGTCCCTTGAATCTATTAGTCACCTCCACTGTATAATTATAAGGGATTTGATTTAGGTCTTACCTGAACGGTCTAGTGATTTTCCCTCTGTTTTTCAATTTGAGCCTGAATTTTGCAGTAAAGGGCTAATGATCTGAGTCACAGCTAGTCCCAGGTCTTGTTTTTGCTGACTGTAGAGAGCTTCCCCATCATGGGCTGCAAAGAATATAATCAGTTTGATTTAGATATTGACCATCTGGTGATGTCCATGCATAGAGTCATCTCTTGTGTTGTTACCAGAGGGTGACCAGTGTGTTGTCTTGGCAAAACTCTGTTAGCCTTTTCCCTGCTTCATTTTGTACTCCAAGGCCAAACTTGCCTGTTATTCCAGGTTTCTCTTGACTTCCTTGGAGAAGGCAATGGCACCCTACTCCGGTACTCTTGCCTGGAAAATCCCATGGGCGGAGGAGCCTGGTAGGATGCAGTCCATGGGGTTGCGAAGAGTCGGACATGACTGAGCAACTTTACTTTCACTTTTCACTTTCATGCATTGGAGAAAGAAATGGCAACCCACTCCAGTGTTCTTGCCTAGAGAATCCCAGGGATGGGGGAGCCTGGTGGGCTGCCATCTATGGGGTTGCACAGAGTGGGACACGACTAAAGCGACTTAGCAGCAGCAGCAGCAGCAGCTTGACTTCCTACTTTTGCGTATATTGCATATACATACAATAGTATATTCTCCTTAAAAAGAAAGGAAACGCTGCAATATATTACAACATTGATAACTTTTGAGGATATAATGTTAAATGAAATAAGCCAACCACAAAAGCTAAATACTGTATGATTCCACTTATATGAGGTATTTAATGAAATCGTAAAGACAGAAAGTATAACACTCGTTGCCAGGGGCTGAAGGCAGTGAAGACCAAGTTATTGTTTGATACGCATTGTTTCAGATGTACAAGAAAAGAATTAAGAGGATGGACGGTGGTGATGGCTGCAAAAAAGTGAATGTATTTACTATCACTGAATTTTATGCTTCACAATGGTTAAGATGATAAATTTTATGTTTTGTGTAATTTAACAGTTTTAAAAATAATTAATTTACACCAATAAGGTGTATTATTGATTTTAAAAACTGAAAATGTCTCTCTCTCATGAATCAATTGAATTTGAATTTTTGATGCTTGCAGTTCTCAGAAGGTAAACTCCTTCTGCTACCATTACTAATCTTGTAACATGTCCAACATGTCCAATATTGAGTGTCCATGTCATGTATGCAAATAACTCATTTGCATATACAAATAGATGCATAAAAGGGGTAATTGCTAATCTAAATACCCATTGCATGTGAAAATATGTCATTTACATATGCAGCTTAAATATCTTTTTGTAATCCTGATGCTGCTAATATGTGAGTATTTGTTCCTGTGTTGAAGTTTGCTCATGTGTGTGTGTGTGTGTTTTTTTTTTTTTTTTGCTCTTCTCTAACAGACTTCTCTATGATTAATATAGTATTATTCTCTTGTACTTTTGTTAACTCACTCTATTTTCTATTATTTCATTGATGAGTTCAATGTCATCAATGTACCTTGTGTTATAATCATATTAGTGCAGAATGAAGACATCTGAATTACAGCCCAAATCCTGTTAATGAATCTGTACATGGTCTTCCTTCTTAAAATTCATGTTTTCCCCTCTGGAATTAAATGTTGCCTACAAACTGCAGAAAATATTCTTACTGGATGAACATAATTTAATGAATTTCACCTCTCACCTCTGCAGTTGCTCTCTTTGGATGTCTTTGTTCTGCTAATCTTCCAGAAGAAGAACGTGAATCCTCTAGCATTGCCACGGCTCCACTTACACACTCTTCCCTCAGGCCCCAGACAAGACAATTTTCATTAAAGCCATTATTTTCTACCACAATTTCATTCATGTATGCAACAAATACTTTTTGAGTGCACACTCCATAACATTCTTCTAGGTGCTTTTAATACATCTGTGAACAAAACAAAGATGCCTGCTACCTTCTAGCAGAGAAGACAGTAGACAATAAACATTTAAATAATTGTGTAGTATACTAGAAAGTATTGAGTCCTTAGGAAAAAATAAAAAGTGAAGCAGGTTGAGTAGGATTAGCAGAATGAAGGTTGAAGGAGAAAGGTAGATAACATAAGAAATGAACAGGAAAAGCAAATTTTGAAGATGATAATTAAGGAAAATTGAAGAAATTTAGACAAGAGGATATATAAGGGAAAGCATTCTGAGGAAGACCCAACATTGGGGAAAGTGACCAACATGAAGCCCGTATGACAGATAGAGAATGAATACACAGAAGAGTAATAGGATGTGTTTTTTAAGAGGTGAACTACTCTGTCCTTCCTTTGCTTGGTCTTGGTCACAAAAGTCTTTGAAAGACATGCATCATTATGCTTACTATGCCCCATTCTTTTCCTTCTCACCTGTAATTGTTTCACCCAAGCCTCCTTCTCAATTACCCCACAGAAACTGCTTCTGCCAAGTTAAGCTATGACCTCTACACTGATAAAGCCAAAGGTTAGTTCTAACTCAGTTCTCATCTAACATGAATGATCAACTTCATTTGACAGTTGCTTTTTCCTTCCTCCTTCAGTCCCTTTCCTCATTCAGTGTGTTTCCTCCTACTTAACTGGACTCTCCTCATCACCTTTGCTGTAATATTGCTTTAAAATTTAAAATGGAATTTTGGTGAGAAGCAGATCAGTGGGTCTAGGGGTGGGAACTGATAAGAAAGGGACACAAGTCAGTCTTTGGGTGTGATGAAAATGTTTTATATCTTGCTTATAGTGGTGATTTATGTTTATATATTTGTAACAAGTCATCAAAATGCATGCCCTGAAGTGGGAGCACTTTACTGCATTGACATTCTATGTCTGTAAGGACCATTATTAAAAAAAAAAAAAAAAGTCGTGTCATTATTAAACCTTGGAAAGAGATCCACGTTTGTAGAGAATCATCAATTATTGAGAAATACACCTTGCAAAGCATCAGAGAAAAGAAAATTTTAGCATACAGAGTGCTTGGTTTCATGTATTATGTATTGGTTATATATATATATATATATATATATATATATATATATATATATACACACACACATATATTTGGCCATATGTATATTACTCATATATCTAGAATAGAAAAGATCCTACTAATTCATACATGTATAAGTATTAAACATTATTAGTTTTCAATGAAATTATACAAACTAGAACCTCAGTTATACACACCTAATGGAATGGCTAAATTTTTTAAAGAGAAAACTAGATAATATCAAGTGTTGGCAAGAATATGGAGAATGGGGCCTCTCATACATTATTGGTGGGAATATAAATAATTGTTTGCCAGTGTTCAGGATATGGGTTACTTTGGGGGGGATAACAGCTGAACCATAGTATTAATTTACTTGTTATTTTCATTGTTCACATTAGAGATGTTCACTTTGTGAAATTCACCAAGCTGGATAGTTGCAATTTGTATGGTTCTCTGTATGTAATATTTTAATAAAAATTTATGGCAGATTACAGGTTAACAAAAAATGCCCCTGATACATATCATTAAACTACCTTCTGAAAAGAAAAAAAAAAATGAGTTGCAACTAGCAATATATAATCTTATTTCAGTGTACAGGGTATTATTATTTTTAAAAGTTACTAATTATAAATGGAATAATAATATTTTAAATTGCATTTGTGATTATTAAAAAGGTTAAAAAGGATTTTGTATATTGTTTTTTACTAAGGATTATATGCAACATTATATTCCCTGGTAAATGTGATGGTTTCCTACATAAATTCTTATTTTTTGGTAGCTTTAAAATATCATTATTTCATATGAACTAGCCAAATTCATTACCCATGATGTTCACGTACATATATTTGTTTCTGATGGAAATAATTAGTCTTCAATTGCTGTACTTAAGTGCCTGCAGATTGTTTCTTTGGCTCAGACTGACACAATTTGTTTGCAATTACTTCCAGCATTTTGCACACGACCACAAGAAAACGATTAAGGTATCTTTCAAAAGTTGTTTGCCTATATTTTTCTGACACCTTAAATGTGATTAGATAAGAGAGTTAGGTTTTGAGTGTAATAGCCTAAAATGCATGAGATATCTTGCTGCTATGAGGGTCTTTATTAAACAAATGTTCACCATCCTTTCATTTGCACAGTGCTTCAGGTTTTGCTTTATTTTTTTTTAATTAATGCAATTTAAGTTGAAAAGAGAAAAAATAAAAGCTATGTATTTTGCTTAGAAACTGAGAACATTCCTCTTGAAATGGATATTTGTGTTTCCTTGATCTGCAGGAGGTGAGAGACAAAAGCCATTGTTTTAGTACATCCTTTATTTTGTTTAGCAAGATTTAAAACTCTCAGATCATAAAAATTAGAGAATCGATCAATTTTTGTCATGCACAGTTTAATTTTTTTAACACATCATTTTTTAAAATGGTTAGTTTAAATGGAAACATGAATAGAAAACTAAACTAAATTAACAATGTGTGAGAGAGATACATACACAGGTTAATATAAAACTATTCAGAACGTTCTCCTTTAAAGACTATAATTTTTTTCAGATATATTAGAGAAAAACAACCATATTAATTAACCATAAACAATATCATTTCCTTTACTATCCTTAGCAATTTTTGGAGATTACAATCTAACCTATTTGATACATAATAGGATAGCATGAATTTTGAAGATGTTTTTATTGAAATAATTTCTGTGGCAGTTTAGAGTCTCATAATTTTACTAGATAAGGGTAACTATAGGGATTTCAGGTATGTACACTTTTGTTACTAATTTAGCTCTGACTGTTAAAATGTAGTAAGTATTAGGAACTACTACAACTAGAAATATAGGTCTATAATTAATGCTCAGTATACTATTTGTCCTTTCCTCAACTGAAATACTGCCCAAATGTCCTTTGCCCAACTGAAGTACTGGAATCACTTTATATGCTACAGATCAGAAAGGGTCATAATCCCTCCTGTGCATCTCAGTAGCCATATCATTTCCAAAGACATGCTTTTAAAAATACTTTCTTTGTTCAAGAAGGAGGGGACATATGTATTCTTATGGATGATTCACATTTTTGTATGGCAGAAACTAAGACAATTTGAAAAAATCATCCTCCAATGAAAAATTAAAAAAAAAAAAAAAACTTTCCTCACCTGTAAGATTGACACTGTTGAATGACAAAAATAAAACAATTAATTTACCAGTCTGTCTTTTATTCAAGGGAAAACAATCTATGGATTGGGGAGGACAGTACCTCACAACAGTGAAACACTATGCCCAGGAATTTGGGCAAGAGTAAATTTATTTACAGATAGAAGAGGCAATGCGGGAACAAGTTTCAATTAACTAGATTAGGCATTTCCTGTAAGGTTAGGAGGTCCTATTTTTTTCATGAGGTCAACTGGCTAAAGCTGTGGGCTGTGATTGGTGTTGGGTTCCTGGGGTGCTTCCCGTAAGTGCAGGCTGCCACTGGGGCAGCTTCTCTTTTGTGGGTCCCAATATACAAATTAACTTTATTAGAGAGAAATCAGAACTATATTCTCTGTGTAATCTGCAGACCCTTAAATCTCACTGTTGTCTAGGGCTGTAATCTTTCCTGTTTGGAGCCTTGACTGGTGACAGTTCAGGTAGCTGTCACCATGAGAATACTCTTTTGGCAGCTCTGCCTGAGCTCCTCCCATGTTTATGTGAAAGATAAGTGCCCCTTCATTCATGGGCAACTCCATGTTTAAGTAGACTAAAAAGGGTGGGAAGCTATGGTCTGAACTACCTGGTTAAGTCTTGACTGTGCACATGAGTGCTCAATCACTCAGTCATGTTCAACTCTTTGTAGCCCCATGGAGTGTAGCCCACCAGGTTCCTCTCTCCATGGGATTCTCCAGGCAAGAATACTGGAGTGGGTTGCCATTTCCTGCTCCAGGTGATCTTCCTGACTCAGGGATTGAACCCATGTCTCCTGCATTGGCAGGTGGATTTTTTACCACTGAGCCACCGGGGAAGCCCTTTAAGTCCTGACTGGCCACAACCAAACCTGGCTTCACACTGGGCTTCATGTTGGACCTTTCATCCTACAGTACAGTCAGAAGTGGGAGTTACCAAGAATATTGGTGATTCAAAATTTGCTTCCCTTGGCCAATCCCTACTTCCTTGGCTAGGAATAAGTATAAATGTTGCTGTGACCAGGAACCTCTCCTTAACTCTTAAAGATATTGCAGAATCTACTGCTGAAGCCAAAGCTTCCCATGAAAACCCCTAGACTCTCTGACCAAAGATCTTTGATAATAAGATGGCTATTGATTCTTTCAGCTGAGCAAGGAGGTATCTGTGCTGTGGCCAACATTACTTGCTGCATTTGGATTAATACCTATAGGAAAGCAGTGACTCAGCTACCTAAGATCACGGATCATTTGGCCTAAGAAAATAACTCCTTCAACAGGATCTATTTCAGTTGGTTTCAGTCCTGAGGACCATGGCTTCAGAGCACTCTCCCAATGATTGGTATTATCCTGTGTACAGTCATTCTAATAGTCTCCTTAGTGTACTATGCTCTTTCAAAAGCTTTAAACTCATATCTGGAGCAGCTGGCAACCAGGCAAACAATCATCCTTCATCTAGAACACCAAAAATGGAATTAAAAAAATGGTCAACCGAGAGACCTCAATATCTTAGCCTACAAATTTCAAAGACCCAACCCCACTCCAACATCAACAAAAAGTAGAAGCTCAGACAGGCACTAATACCTGAAACTTTGGTTTGTACTCTTAGTACAACTGAGAGTTTGATCAAAAGGGGGTACTGATAAATTAATTCATAAATCAGCACCCAAAAATGGAGACCACCCAGTGGCCTGGCCCATATCAAATATCTAAACCAAAGTCAGCCTGTACTTATGAGAAACACCTCACAAGGAAACCTAACACATACACCAGTCATAATCCTGCCACTCAACTTTAGCCAGATCACCTCCTCTTAGAAAACAGGACCTGCTGGCCTTAAAAGAAATGCTGGACCTTCTAGCCAATCATGTATAGTTTCTGTTGCCTTCTGCAAGATTCTAAAAAATTCACTCTTGCACAAATTTCCTTGGGAAGAATGTTCTACTGCTTTTGGGGGCAAGATACACTCCCCCCCCACACACACACACACAATTCATGAATTGTTTTCCCTTAAATAAAGTGTATTAAACTTATTGCATTACTAAATTGTTTTGGTTTTGTCATTTGACAACGTAATAGCAAAAGCCTTAGACAACTGTCATGAGAATAGAATTGCTTAATTAGTATAAAGTGTTACTGCTCTTCCTGGCAAAACTTAGCCATGGGTGCTAAATAATTCATATCATTAATCTATTATACAATATTACTTAGATATTATAAGCTATATATTTTTACTTTAATACCTTCTATCTATATACTTATGTAGATTGCATTTATCTAACATATCTATAAAATAAATATAAATTTGTATCTTTTCTATATAAGTTACCTTGCCATTAAGGTTTTTTCTCCTAATTCAGAATTTAATTAGTGTTAAGTATGACTCTTTTGAAATATCTATGAAAAGAATTACTTTTGCAAGATATATTTTAATTACATTTTCTAGAGAAATTTATTTTACTGTTATGAAAAAATAATTTTGACAGTTGCCAAAAAAAGGCAGGCCCTCTTGGTTACTTTAGAGAGCCTTAATTCATTTTATCTCATATTCATCTGACAGTTCTAGTTAATATTTTGCTTTCTCTCTGCTCTTTACAACTTTTGATCATGAAAACAATCAAGATTCCTTGTCACAACTTAACACACACTTCCCTTTGAGATTCATCTTATTGTCCACACATGACTTCTTAAAAATTGAACTTCTGTGTGAATTTGACCTAAACATTTTTTAAACTATCTTTCAGTTCAGTTCAGTTCAGTTCAGTCACTCAGTCATGTCCGACTCTTTGCGACCCCATGAATTGCAGCACGCCAGGCCTCCCTGCCCATCACCAACTCCCGGAGTTCACTCAGACTCACATCCATCGAGTCAGTGATGCCATCCAGCCATCTCATCCTCTGTCGTCCCCTTCTCCTCCTGCCCCTAATCCCTCCCAGCATCAGAGTCTTTTCCAATGAGTCAACTCTTCGCATGGGGTGGCCAAAGTACTGGAGTTTCAGCTTTAGCATCATTCCTTCCAAAGAAATCCCAGGGCTGATCTTCAGAATGGACTGGTTGGATCTCCTTGCAGTTCAAGGAACTCTCAAGAGTCTTCTCCAACACCACAGTTCAAAAGCATTAATTCTTTGGCACTCAGCCTTCTTCACAGTCCAACTCTCACATCCATACATGACCAAAGGAAAAACCATAGCCTTGACTAGACGGACCTTTATCTTTAGGTAGACATATTAAAATGTGCAAACTTGGTAATTTAACTATAAACCCTGCTTATGTACTAGCTCAGAGAGACCTTCTAGAGTTTTCATCTTGACAGCTTAAATTGTTCTACTTAAATTATTGCACTGGTTTAGAAATAATTTGGTAATACTCAGCTCTTAGTATCCCATAATGCAAAATTCTCTTATTTTTTTCACTCAGTTGATATTAATAAACAGCTTTTATCAGGGAAACCCAATGTGAATCCATAAAAAATACCTACACTGAAATGTAGTATGAAGAGTAGGCCACTTTAAATTATCTGTATCATCAAAGAGTCAAAGCAATTTCTGTCTTAAACAGACTTTACAGAAATATATTCATTGCAATTTCAAAAGAAAAAAAAATGTAAAAAAGTAAAAAAATTTAAGAAGCTTAGTAAACATAATTCAGCGACCACATTTAAATATGTATGTGAATACTTACGTCTACTAGAATTATTTATTTTGTATTCCCAATATAAAGTTTTATGTTTTAACTTTTGTTTACATATAAACTTTAATTCTTACATGTTTGATTATTCATTTGCTATTGAGTTGTTTAATATATGAGTAAAAGTAAAGTTGTTCAACAATAGACAGTTATTTTTTTTCATGAATTAAACAGCAACCAAAAAGAGATTAGTAAATTCAGATGTAATAGATAAGACTAAGAAATAATAGTATTAAAAATGACCACAAAGTACACATTTGAGACAGTTTATTTGCTGTTTGATTTTAGAGTTGTCTGGAACTGTGGCTTTAAACTTGTTTTTTGATTTTGACTGAAAATAAGAAAAATATGTGACATGTTCACACACATTGAACCAAAAGCTTATCAACCAATACTAATACAATCTAAGGTGAGGTTATTTTGTAAACAATGAGAATGATTTCTTTTTAGAGTAAATTTGACTAGGAAGGGAAATAAATTGAAATATGATATAAAAAGTGGGGTTCTTTTTTGTACCTTTCTCCCCTCCTTTATTTTTCCCCTCCCTCCCTCCTTTTCTCCTTTCCTTCCTTCCTTTCAGCAAATTATCATTTTACTTACTCTTATCTCTTAAAGTCATCTTTATTTCTGCACTATGAAAATTGATACTGGTCCTTGATTTCTTTTTTTTTTTTTTTACTTTGCCAGCTGGTATGGTGTTAACTTTAGTCAGTACAGGGCATGCTAGAATTTCAGGAAGAGAAATTCTGGTTCTGGTGTGCTCACCTGGCAGACTCTTGAAGCTGTGAACTCGTTCTCCAGCATCTTGCTTCCGCAGATATGTGACCACCCCTGTGCTCAGTTCCTTCAGCTTTCTCTAGCACTAAGTGCCTGCCCAACTCATGATTTCTCCATCTTCTAGACCCTGGAGCACACACCACACAGAAGTACCCAGTGACCACGGCTTCCGCTGGCTCTTGCTTGTGTGCTTTCTGACCAGGGTGCCACAGGTTAGACACTTCCACTGTACCCTAGAGGTCAGATTTCTGGAATATTCCAGAGAGCACTTTAATTGAAACTTCTGCCAGTGTGGTACCATTATAAGGAAACTTAATAAGTATAATATTAATATAAATCAGCACATTGGTAGCATCGTTTTGAAGTTTCTAATTTTGATGAGACTGCAATAAAATTCTCAAACTTTTCTTAGAGCACTGGTATGCAAACACACACACACAGCATAAAAACATTTCTTATAGACACCATATCAAGATGTACTCAGTCCAGTGGGTAGTCTCATATAGATAACTGGATGATATTTGTACATATCTATCCTGTTGACATAATAGAAGTTGATACATATAATTTAGATTTAAACTTTATTTATTTATTTTTTTTGGAGAGATTCTATCCAAATGCAATACTTTAATTTCCCTTTTTTACTGAAGTATAATTAATTTACAATGTGTTAGTTTCAAGTGTACTGTAGAGTGATTCAGGTATAAATATGTGTGTATATATATATATATATATTCTTTTTCAGATTCATTACCATTATAAGTTATTTCAAGATATTGTGTGTAGTTACTTGTGCTATACAGTAGGTCTTCTTGTTTACCTACTTTATATATAGTATTGTGTGTATGCTGTTCCTAAACTCCTAATTTATGTCTCCACATGCCTCTGCCCCTGTTATTCCCTTTGGTAAGCATAAGTTTGTTTTCTATGTCTGTGAGTCTATTTCTGTCCTGTAAATAAGTCCATTTGTATAATTTTTTTAGACTACACATATAAGTGATATCATATGATATTGGTTTTCTCTGACATTTCATTTAGTATGATGGTTTCTGGGTCCATTCATATTGCTGCAAATGGCATTATTTCATTTTTTTATGGCTAAATAATATTTCATTGTTTATATCTTCACCTCTGCTTTATTCATTCATCTGTCAAAGGAAATTTAGGCTGTTTCCATGTCTTGGCTATTGTAAATATTATTTCTATGAATATTGTGGTGCATGTATCTTTTTAAATTCTGATTTTCTCCAGATAATATGTCCAGGAATGGGATTGTAGATTCATATTGTGACTCTGTTTTTAATTTGTTAAAGAACTTCAAAATTGTTCTCCATAGTGGCTGCACCAAATTACATTCCCACCAAAATTATAGGTTTATTTTTCTCCATATCCTCTCCAGCATTTATTTGTTGTAGATTTTTTATGATAGCCATTCTGAGTGGTGTGAAATGATACCTCACTTTAGTTTTGATTTGCATATCTCTAAAATTTATTGATTTTGAACCTCTTCTCAAGTGTCTTTGGACATCTGTGCATCTTCTTTGGGAAAATGTCTACTTAGGTTTTCTGCCCTTTTTTTATTGGGATTTTTCAAAATATTAAACTATATGAACTGTTTGTAAATTTTGGAAATCAATCTATTGTCTATCACATTGTTTGCAAATGTTTTCTCTTAGTCTACAGGTTTGTTTGTTTGTTTGTTTAATTTTGTTTGTGGTTTCCTTTGCTGTACAAAAGCTGTTAACTTTATTAAGTTGCATCTGTTTATTTTTGTTTTTATTTACATTACTCTCTGACATGGACCTAAAAAGATATTGTTGCCATTTTTGACAAAATTGTATCCTGCCTATGTTTTCCTCTAAGAGTTACATGGTATCTGATCTTTCATTTAAGCCTATAATTCATTTTGAATTTATTTTTGTATGTGGTGTTAGAAAATGTTCTAAATTCATCTTTTTATATGTAGCTGTCCAGTTTTCCCAGCAACACTTATGAAGAGGCTGTCTTTTATCCATTGTAAGTCTTGCCTCCTTTGTTGTAGATTAATTGACCACAGGAGTACAGGTTTATTTCTAGACTTTCCATCCTGTTCCCTTGGACTATATTTCTATCATTGTGCCAGTATCAAACTGTTTTCATTACTGTAGCTTTGTAGCATAGTCTGAAATTAGGATGCATGATTCTTCAAGCTCCATTCTTCTTTCTCAAGATTAATTTGGCTATGCAGGGTCTTTTGTGCTTCCATATAAATTAAAAAAAAAATTTGTTCTAGTTCTTTGAAAAATTAGATTGGTAATTAATAGGAATTGCATTGAATCTGCCTTGGTATTATAGTCATTTTAGCAATAATAACAGTATTGATTCTTCCATTCCAAGAATGCAGTATATCTTTTCTTTACAATTGAAATATAGTTGATTTACAGTATCCATTAGTTTCTGGCATTTCAGGCATACAACACAGTGTTTTAGTTTCAAAGAATACATATACTCTTTCTCTTATAGGTCATTATAAAATACTGAGTATAATTCCCTGAGCTATTCAGTAAGTCCTTGTTGGCTTTCTATTTTATATATAGCAGTGTGTATATGTTAATCCCAACCCCCAAATGTATCCCTCCTCCACTCCTCTTTCCCCTTTGGTAACCATGCATCATTTCTTTTCTATGTCTATGAATTTCTGTTTTGGAAATAAATTTATTTCTTTTTTTTTAATTCTGCATATAAGTAATATCATATGATACTTGTCTTTTCTAGCTTACTTAGTATGGTAATCTCTTGGTGCATTCATGCTGTTGCAAATGGCATTACTCCATTTTTTTCATGGCTGGATAATATATATTGTGTATATCACAGCTTCTTTATCCATTCATCTATTGATGGAAATCTAGGTGGCTTCAAGATCTTGGCTATTGTGGACAGTGCTGCTTTGAATGTTGGGGTGCATTTATCTTTTTAAATTATGGTTTTCTCTGGGTATATGCCAAGGAGGGGAACTGCTGGGTCATATTGTAGTTCGTGTTCTCAGTCACTCAGTTGTGTCCCTATGCACTATAGCCTGCAAGGCTCCTCTGTCCATGGGATTGTCCAGGCAAGAATACTAGAGTAGTTCTCCCTTCCTAATCCAGTGGCTCTTCCCAACCCATGGATCAAATCCACATCTGGTGCCTCCTGGATTGGCAGATGGATTCTTAACCACTAGCACCACCTAGGAAGCCCCTTTGTAATTCTATTTTTATTTTAGGGAAACGCCATACTGTTCTTCATAGTGGCTATATATAAATTTATTGAATCAAAATAAGTGGCAATAAGGTAACAATATCAGCACAGGAAGGCAGGGGCAGAGAGCAGAATCAGAGTCCCAGCCAGCCCCAAGCAGCACCCCTGCAACCAGATTTCTAGTGTCAAAATCACATTTCCTTATAGGTTTGAGTCATATTGAAATCATAGACACATTTTTTTTTCCTTTTTTTGCAACAGTTTCATGTTTTTTATGAAACATGAGAATGAATATATTGCCTTTCCTCTGGAAACTATGACCTCTCATTACAAAGTCTATCTAGATTTCATGTTCCACTTTTGATAAGTACAGTGAACTGTTTGTGTAATAAGAAGGAAAATAACAGCAAGCCCTATAATAAATGGAAACCGTATCAGTCTAAGTAATCACAAGAGAGAAACCACAAAGTCATTTGAACAGGGGAAATTTAATAAAAGGGATTATTAACTATAGCAAGGGATTGGAGTAGCAAAGGATTACTTAGGAAAAAGAGAAATCTAAAGAATATAGAAATTCTGTATGTAAAGAACAATTGGGCTTCCCTGGTGACTCAATGGTAAAGAATCCACCTGCTGATGCAGGAGACACAGGTTTGATTCTTGGGTTGGGAAGATCTTCTGGGGGAGGAAATGGCAACTCACTCCAGTATTCTTGCCTGGAGAATTCCATGGACAGAAGAGCCTGGGGGGAGGGGATACAGTCCATGGGGTCACAAAGAATTGGCCATGACTTGGCAACTAAGCAACAACAATAAATAACAGCCACTGATGAGGTCAGAGCTAGAGCAGAGAAAGTTTATGCTCAAGGTTGCACCCAGGCCCTGCTGGAAAGGACAAGGCTGTGCCTCCTTGGATGGCACTGAAGTGCTGGTGTCTCACTGGCAAAATCCTGCTGAAAATCTTCCCTTGAATGAGCTGGGCCCAGTCTCCCTGGAGGTCTTCAGTGACAGAAGAGCCCCAGCCCAGAGGGATTTTGAAGAGGAGGTGGTACCAAGATCGTTATTGACCGCTGGGGGCTACTAGCCCAAACGTGCTATCCTGAAGCAGCCAGGCAATGGGGAAAAGCTTCCCATGCAGGACACAGGCCAGGGATCACTATGGAATACCGAATAGAACACTCTCCTGCCTTTTCAGTCTCTCCTGTGCCCTCTACTGACAAAGCCTCAGTGCTAGCTGGCGATTGGTATTATTGTTCAGTCTCTCAATCGTGTCCGACTCTTTGTGACCCCATAGACTGCAGAATGCCAGGCTTCCCTGTCCTTCACTATCTCCTGGAGTTTGCTCAAACTCATGTCTATTGAGTTGGTGATGACATCCAACCATCTCTTCCTCTGTCGCCTTCTCCTCCTGCCTTCAATCTTTCTCAGCGGCAGGGTCTTTTCCCAGTGAGCTGGTTGTTCACATCAGGTGGCCAAAGAATCGGAGCTTTAGCTTGAGCATCAGTCCTTCTAATGAATATTCAGAATTAATTTCTTTAGGATTGACTGGTTTGAACTCTTTGCTGTCCAAGGGGCTCTCAAGAGTGTTATCTAGCACCACTATTTGAAGTCATCGATTGTTAGGTGCTCAACCTTCTTTGTGATTCAACTCTCACATCCATACATGACTACTACTAGAAAAACCAAAGCTTTGGCTATACAGACTTTTGTTGACAAAGTGTCTGCTTTTTAATATGCTGCCTAGGTTTCTCATAGCTTTTCTTCCAAGGAGCAAGCACCTTTTAATTTTGTTGCTGCAGTCTCCATCTGTAGTGATTTTTGAGCCCAAGAAAATAAAATCTGTCACACTGCTTCTACTTTTTTCCCATCTATTTGCCATGAAGTGATGGGACCAGATGTCATGATCTTTGTTTTTTGAATGTTGAGTTTTAAGCCAGCTTTTCCACTCTCCTCTTTCACCTTCATCAAGTCTTTTTAGTTCCTCTTTGCTTTCTGCCATTAGAGTGATACCATGTGCATAACTGAGGTTGTTGATATTTCTCCTGGCAATCTTGATTCCAGCTTGTGAGTCATCCAGTCAGCATTTCACATGATGCATTCTGCATATAAGTGAAATAAGCAGACTGACAATATATAGCCTTGACCTACTCCTTTCCCAGTTTTGAAGCAACCCATTGTTCTATTTCTAGTTCTAACTGTTGCTTCTAGTCCTGCATACAGGTTTCTCAGGAGGCAGATAAGTTGGTCTGGTATTCCCATCTCTTGAAGAATTTTCTGTTGTTTGTTGTGATCAACAGAATCAAAGACCTTAGCATAGTCAATGAAGCAGATATAGATGATTTTTTGGAATTCTCTTGCTTTTTCTATGATCCAGTAAATGTTGCAATTTGATCTCTGGTTTTCTGCCTATTCTAAATCCAGCTGGTACATCTGGGAGTTCTTGGTTTATGTACTGCTGAAGCCTAGTTTGAAGGATGTTGAACACTGCTTTGCTAGCATGTGAAATGAGCACAATTGTACGGTAGTTTGAACATTCTTTGTCATTGCCCTTATTTGGTATTGGAATGAAAGCTAACCTTTTCCAGTCCTGTGGCCATTGCTGTGTTTTCCAAATTTGCTGGCATACTGAATACAGTACTTTAACAGCATCATCTATTAAGCTTTTAAATAGCTCAACTGCAATTCTATCATTTCCAGTAGTTTTGTTTGCATGAAATGTTTCCTTGATATCTCCAATTTTCTTAAAGTGATCTCCAGTCTTTCCCATTCTATCTTTTACTCTATTTCTGTGCATTGTTCACATAAGAAGGCTTTCTTATCTCTCCTTGCTATACTTTGGAACTCTGCATTCAGTTGGGTATATCTTTCCTTTTCTCCTTCACCTTTCACTTCTCTCAGCTATCTGTAGAATAGCTCTTTTAGTCTCCCATAGCAACAAATATTCTATTAGCTCTTCTTAGACTGTTATTGCTAACGATATGGTACCATCAACATAACTCCAATACCAGATGAAATGTACCTGTTGGCCCCATAGATAAACTTGCATTCTTTCTCACATAGGATAAAATAAAGGAAAATTGAAATTAAAAACCTTTATTATATTTCCTAAAAAATAAAGATGGAGTAATACTGCACTCTAATTAAGAGTGTAATGATAAGGATGAGAAAAATATGTAAAAGATGATTCTATCAACTATTCTGGTCACTAAATCAGTAGCTATAAAAGGTGTTCAAAACAGTGGCAGACACTCAGTTTGAGATTTTACAAATGGCTCATTCAAGAGAGAGAATCAATGTTATTCTCAGAAAGAAAATATGTGTCATCAATAAAATAGTAATAGTAATTTAAATATAGTATTATACTATATTTAAAATAACATACTGCCATGTATCTTAGCATACATGGCATGCTTTCACAATATGTAGCTATTTAAATTAAGTTTAATAATTTTAAATATTATGTTTGCTTACCCTGAGCTCTATATTTTTAATCCTCAGAAATAATTAGCATTTTATTTCAGTAAAAACCAAAAATTACATTCCATTATTCATCACTTTTTCTTTCAGATCTCTGTAACTTATTTACTGAAGTTAGATTTAGAGGATCTTCCCAAAAGATAGCTTACTGTGAAATGTGTTAATAATCTACAAAGCATGTTACAAAGCTTCTTTAACCACCAAAAATAGCCTAAAATATTGATCTCATAGGCATATTTTTACAAATGTCCATTAAACATTTTTTAAACTATATTTTAAGTGTTATAATTACAGTAATGTCAAATATAGAATATACCAGTGAAAAGTTAGGAAAAGAGGAGGATTTTCAAAACTGGAAATAATAATGCATTTTAATAAGGAAGTCTGAGATATACACTAGTTTTAGGAAAAAAAAAATTGAGGAAACAACAAACCTTGTGTTCAATGATTTTACCAAATAACATAATATATCTTAGTTGGACATATTTTTTTTCCTAATAGATGATTTCTTTTATAAGAAAATTCACATCTTGCATGATAGATCATATAATTGTAAAACTTTGGTTTAGAATTTGTCAAGATTCATTGTAGCTTAACTTTGAGAATTTTGCTGGCACTAACATAAATGGGTCTGATATTTATGTAGTGTTAACTGAAAATCACCCTCACTAATAAAAATTTAGAAGAAATTCTCTAAGTTCATATAAATTACTCACTTGCCTTTAAAAAAAAAAAAGGTTCATTTCTCTAGTCTAAAGAATATATTATTGAGCATTCACATCACATCCAATACACACATTTCATTTTGGCTGGATTTTCATATAAGGCTCTTTGCCACAACTACTTACATAGATAAAATGAATGATTTTAGCAATTCCCAAAGCTACTAATGGTGTGTAAGTTCTAGGCATAGGATAATAAGTGTCAGGGTTGGCTGCAAAATGTAATTATGTATCATCCAACCAGAAGCTAATTATACTATTCTGTTTGAAAACAACAACTACTTGAGGATCCCCAGAGTCTATAGAAAGTCTAATAATTCTTAGTTTAACAGAATCTCAACCTAATTGCTAATATCACCCAAAACTTTGGCTAGATTTTCAATATGGCAATATTTTTAAAATTACCCTGTTTCTAAACTGTATCACAGGTCAATCATAAATCCCCTGGTTTGCATTTGAGTCTATCTTCAAATGACTGTTCCTTCTTTACCAATGTTCTAAGACACGACAATTTGGTGGAGCAATTGCAAAAGTCAGGCAAAGGCAGAGAGCTTCACACTGCGCTCTGAAACAATAGAAAGAATGTCTGTAGACTTCATACGGGGGATTGTTTCATATCAATAGAAAAGTCTATCCTTGAGAGAACATTTTGCAGTCAACCTGTTCTTTGGACAAGTGCAAGTATTTTACCATGAAATCTTAATATTAAAATAAAGAACATAAAAAGGTAAAAATATTTTTATCACCACTGTTTCACTCTTTGCTCTAAGTTGGAGTAGGCCTTTTACCTTTTTGCTGGTTTTTTTGTTTTGTTTTGTTTCTTAAAAATTTTCCCATCTGCTCATTCTGGAAAACAAAAATATCTCAACCATATCTAACATGCCACAGGTCACATTCTGCATCTGCAGGTGAGACACTGCCTATGGTGTTATCAACACTTTTTTGCTGCCCAGTGCCAATCCTTATGCTTATCACATTTCAGGAAGTAATGTGCTCCTCCCTTTAATCCCTTTGAATCTTCGATGATTGCCAAAACTAGGAAGACTTAAGCAGCTGGTTGTAAATTTAAGATCAGTGGAAATGTTTCTATTTAGATAATGTGTGTTTGTACAGTATCAAGAAATATTTGCCGTGTGTCAATATATTTATAGCATTTAATTCCCCATCATAATGTGTTTAAAAACATCCAGTAAAAATTTAGAAGATAAAATAGAAAAGCTCTATCTTGAGAATTTTGTAAGCTATATCTGTAGAAAGAATATATATGTATGTTTATATATTCTTTTTTATATTATATATAGATACAATGTACATCAGGAATGGCAATTCAAAGACTGTGTTAGGTTTCTAGGAATCTATTTTTTACATATAAATATTTAGTCTTTTTTGTTTCAGATAACATGAATACTGTGTTTGATCTTCAGATATGTTCATTAGATAGCATGTTGTATATGTATGAGACAATGATTATTATTATTTTAGACAAAACTTGAAGTATTTGGTTGAGCTAATTAGTCGAGGATTTACTGGTGAGTGCTTGAGAGCAACATGAAACTGATCCTATTTGTTTAAACCCTACAGTGTGGGCAACAGATACCCTCCATCCAGGTATCTGAAGTAGTGAGAAGGGAAAGCAGGTCATGAGAGAGAGGGAATTTTGGATGCTTATTCAAAGGGGTCTCAGGCTTGATCTAAACTAATTCTGAGATTAATAAAAGAGTTAAAAAAAATTGCACTAACTTTTTTTTTAATTAATTTTATTTTATTTTTAAACTTTACATAATTGTATTAGTTTTGCCAAATATCAAAATGAATCCACCACAGGTATACATGTGTTCCCCATCCTGAACCCTCCTCCCTCCTCCCTCCCCATACCATCCCTCTGGGTTGTCCCAGTGCACCAGCCCCAAGCATCCAGTATTGTGCATCGAACCTGGACTGGCATCTCATTTCATACATGATATTTTACATGTTTCCATGCCATTCTCCCAAATCTTCCCACCCTCTCCCTCTCCCACAGAGTCCATAAGACTGTTCTATACATCAGTGTCTCTTTTGCTGTCTCGTACACAGGGTTATTGTTACCATCTTTCTAAATAACTTTTAAGCACATATGCATTTTGATACAGCTCTAAGAATTCACCTTTGGGTCCTAGCCTGAGTCTAATATTCTTCAGCTATTTAAGGGCATAACTGCAACAGGGTGGAAATGCAAACATATAGTTAGATGCTTGGTGTTTCAAATCTTGAGTTCACTAAGATTTCCCCAGACTATAGCTATACCTTGACCACGATAAGTGGTCAAAATTTGATGTGTGAATTTGTTAATATAATACACACTTATCATAGTTTCTGAGGATTTTATTAAATATAAAGTCCTCTATAGTACTTCCTATGTTCTTGTTCTCATAAACACTAAATATGATTTAAATATTTATTTGTATATCCATTTTTGTATGCAGGTCAGGAAGCAACAGTTAGAACTGGACATGGAACAACAGACTGGTTCCAAATAGGAAAAGGAGTATGTCAAGGCTGTACATTGTCACCCTGTTTATTTAACTTATATGCAGAGTAAATCATGAGAAACGCTGGACTGGAGGAAGCACAAGCTGGAATCAAGATTGCCAGGAGAAATATCAATAACCTCAGATATGCAGATGACACGACCCTTATGGCAGAAAGTGAAGAGGAACTAAAAAGCCTCTTGATGAAAGTGAAAGTGGAGAGTGAAAACAGTTGGCTTAGAGCTCAACATTCAGAAAACGAAGATCATGGCATCCGGTCCCATCACTTCATGGGAAATAGATGGGGAAACAGTGGAAACAGTGTCAGACTTTATTTTTCTGGGCTCCCAAATCACTGCAGATGGTGACTGCAGCCATGAAATTCAGAGACACTTACTCCTTGGAAGGAAAGTTATGACCAACCTAGATAGCATATTCAAAAGTGGAGACATTACTTTGCCAACAAAGGTTCATCTAGTCAAGGCTATGGTTTTTCCTGTGGTCATGTATGAATGTGAGAGTTGGACTGTGAAGAAGGCTGAGCGCCGAAGAACTGATGCTTTTGAACTGTGGTGTTGGAGAAGACTCTTGAGAATCCCTTGGATTGCAAGGAGATCCAACCAGTCCACTCTGAAGGAGATCAGCCCTGGGATTTCTTTGGAAGGAATGATGCTAAAGCTGAAACTCCAGTACTTTGGCCACCTCATGCGAAGAGTTGACTCATTGGAAAAGACTCTGATGCTGGGAAGGATTGGGGGCAGGAGGAGAAGGGGACGCCAGAGGATGAGATGGCTGGATGGCATCACTGACTCGATGGACGTGAGTCTGAGTGAACTCTGGGAGTTGGTGATGGACAGGGAGGCCTGGCGTTCTGCGATTCATGGGGTCGCAAAGAGTTGGACACGACTGAGCGACTGATCTGATCTGATCTGATATCCATTTTTACAGTATTTGATTACAAGTTTAATCTTTATTAAGTTCTTAAGCCATAGCTTTCAAAATTGAAACAGCTGCTCTCTGAAACATGTTTTTATTTTGATAAGAGAGTATACATTGTTAGGAACATCATTTTTCATTTTATGAGAATGGTCATGGAATTCTTTTAATCATAATTATCTCTTTGCAATACACTGTTGCTGTTATTCGGTTACTAAGTCCTTTCTGACTAACACCAGGCTCCTCTGTTCTCTACTATCGCCCAGAGTTTGCTCAAATTCATGGCCACTGAATCAGTGATGCTATCTAACCATCTCATGCTTGGCCCCTCTTCTCCTTTCACTTTCAGTCTTTCCTAGCATCAGGGTCTTTTGCAATGAGTCCACCCTTTTCAGCAAGTGGCCAAAATATTGGAGCTTCAGCATCAATCCTTCCAAGAAATATTTAGGATCAATTTCCTTTAGGAATGACTGGTTTGATCTCCTTACTGTCCAAGGGACTCTCGAGAGTCTTCTCCAGCACTACAGTTTCAGAGTATCAGTTCTTTGACGCTCAGCCTTCTTTACAGTCCAACTCTCACATCTGTATAGGACTACTGGAAAAAACCATAGTTTTGACTATATAGATCTATGTCAGCAAAATGATGTCTCTGCTTTTTAATAGGCTATCTAGGTTTGTCATAGCTTTCCCTCCAAAGAGCAAGCATCTTTTAATTTCATGGCTATAGTCACCATCTGCAGCCCAAGAAAGTAAAATCTGTCACTGTTTCCACTTTTTCCCTGTCTATTTGCCATGAAGTGATGGGACTGGATGCCATGATCTTAGTTTTCTGAATATTGAGTTTCAAGCCAGCTTTTTCACTTTCCCCTTTCGCCCTCATCAAGAGGTTCTTTAGCGCCTCTTCACTTTCTGCCTTTAGAGTGGTATCATCTGCTTATCTGAAGTTGTTGATATTTCTCTTGACAATCTTGATTCCAGCCTATGATTCACCTGTTACCACATTTATTTCTATTGTTATTAAAAAATTATCCTGATTAAATGATCTTGAATATTGTAAAATATAGTATAACTCAATAGGGTAAACTTCTTCATCAAGATCTTCTGGAAATGAAATAAAAAACAGGTAATAAACACATAATCATGCCAAATAAAAAATGTAAAATCCCACTACACATCTATTTCTCTGTTGGATGCAAGTTCATGCATAAGTTTAGAAGATTGTTCTTTGTTTTGCTTACTGAAACCTGCCTATAGAACACTTACATGGTTAGAATTATAAAACAAATCTATAAAATGGAAGATATTATACATAAGCATTTACTTTATAGTGAGTGCTTAATTGCATGCACTCTTCAATTACCAAAGTTCAGATTTTTACATGTTTACTCTAAAGCTATTGTTTCTCTAGCAATTGGTTAATAAAACACATTGTAAGAAATAATTTTCTGTCATTTTTTAAACCATTTTATTTTTCATTATTCTTCAGTCTTTAAGATCTTGTTTAATTTGATTGCCCTTTCTAGCTCAGTAGCTTAAAAAAGGGAAATCACTTTTTTTTCAGCTGAAAGCATTTGAGGGCGGGAATAATTCCAACAAATGCAGCTGAAGTGCTTATCTAGCTGTCACTTTGATTCTATATCATTTGTTTGATTTTATAACTTTTATAGATTGTTAGTGTTTGAGAGCACACTACTTAGTAGGAATTTGATAAGTGATTAAAAATCTGGCAAATGTTTGCTCCAAGTGCTTCTAAATAGATTCTATAAACAAAGCCAAACAAAGTGAGGTGCAGTGTGAATGATGATTTGTCCTAATGGTTTCACCTTATTTAACGAGTACAGTAAGAGATATATTTAGGGTGATTTTCCCTCTCGGTGAGGCTTTGGGAAATATATGAGCATATAGCTGACTTTCCACAAGAGGGCTTCATGTTTCAAATCAGCATTATCATACTTTTTTTGGCATCATGCCCAGAAAAGTCTACTGCTTGTTAGTTTATTAAATCAAGAAGAGTTTCTATTGGAATATTTTATAACTCTTCTAGAGAAGAACTTCCAAAGATACACATTTTGTGTGTTCAAATATTAGTTGCACACATGCAATTACGGAATACGTGTGAATTGTCTACCCATATATAATGGGTATATATATATACCACTTATAATTCTTCCTTCAAGAGATTCTTTTTTCTCTAGAAAACATTTAAATTATACATATATATTTCTATATCACTTATCTGCCTATTTATCAAAAGACTATTAGAAGGAATGTGTGTGTGAGTTGGTCACTGAGTCATGTCCAACTCTTTGTGACCCCATGGACTGTAGCTCACCAGTTTCCTCTGTCCATGGGATTCTCCTGTTCCTTTTCATTTAAGCCTTTAACAGACTGAATGAGGCCTAGTACATTGGGGACAGATGTCTATTTAATCAAGAAATTCTCTGATAGACACACCCAGAAATAATTGTAATCCATCTGGGCACTTTGTGACTCACTCAACACATAAAATCACCGTCATAGCAAAGTTCCGGTAGACCAAAATGTTTATAATCAATTGCTAACTCTAAGATAGTTTTTCTCCATCAGATCAGATCAGATCAGTCACTCAGTGGTGTCCGACTCTTTGCGACCCCATGAATCGCAGCACGCCAGTCCTCCCTGTCCATCACCAACTCCCAGAGTTCACTCAGACTCACGTCCCTCAAGTCAGTGATGCCATCCAGCCATCTCATCCTCTGGCGTCCCCTTCTACTCTTGCCCCCAATCCCTCCCAGCATCAGAGTCTTTTCCAATGAGTCAGCTCTTCGCATGAGGTGGCCAAAGTACTGGAGTTTCAGCTTTAGCATCAGTCCTTCCAAAGAAATCCCAGGGCTGATCTCCTTCAGAATGGACTGGTCGGATCTCCTTGCAGTCCAAGGGACTCTCAAGAGTCTTCTCCAACACCACAGTTCAAAAGCATCAGTTCTTCGGCACTCAGCCTTCTTCACAGTACATACACGACCACATCCATACACGACCACAGGAAAAACCATAGCCTTGACTAGACGAACCTTTGTTGGCAAAGTAATGTCTCTGCTTTTGAATATGCTATCTAGGTTGGTCATAACTTTCCTTCCAAGGAGTAAGCGCCTCTGAATTTCATGGCTGCAGTCACCATCTGCAGTGATTTTGGAGCCCAGAAAAATAAAGTCTGACACTGGTTCCAATGTTTCCCCATCTATTTCCCAAGAAGTGATGGGACCGGATGCCATGATCTTCATTTTCTGAATATTGAGCTTTAATCCAACTTTTTCACTCTCCACTTTCACTTTCATCAAGAGGCTTTTGAGTTCCTCTTCACTTTCTGCCATAAGGGTAGTGTCATCTGCATATCTGAGGTTATGCATATTTCTCCCGGCAATCTTGATTCCAGCTTGTATTTCTTCCAGTCCAGTGTTTTTCATGATGTACTCTGCATATAAGTTAAATAAACAGGGTGACAATATACAGCCCTGATGTACTCCTTTTTCTATTTGGAACCAGTCTGTTGTTCCATGTCCAGTTCTAACTGTTGCTTCCTGACCTGCATACAAATTTCTCAAGAGGCAGGTCAGGTGGTCTGGTATTCCCATCTCTTTCAGAATTTTCCACAGTTTATTGTGATCCACACAGTCAAAGGCTTTGGCATAGTCAATAAAGCAGAAATAGATGTTTTTCTGGAACTCTCTTGCTTTTTCCATGATCCAGCGGATGTTGGCAATTTGATCTCTGGTTCCTCTGCCCTTTCTAAAACGAGCTTGAACATCAGGAAGTTCACCGTTCACATATTGCTGAAGCCTGGCTTGGAGAATTTTGAGCATTACTTTACTAGCATGGGAGATGAGTGCAATTGTGCAGTAGTTTGAGCATTCTTCGGCAGTGCCTTTCTTTGGGATTGGAATAAAAACTGACCTTTTCCAGTCCTGTGGCCACTGCTGAGTTTTCCAAATTTGTTGGCATATTGAGTGCAGCACTTTCAAGCATCATCTTTCAGGATTTGAAATAGCTCAACTGGAATTCCATCACCTCCACTAGCTTTGTTCGTAGTGATGCTTTCTACGGCCCACTTGACTTCACATTCCAGGATGTCTGGCTCTAGGTCAGTGATCACACCATCATGATTATCTGGGTCGTGAAGATCTCTTTTGTACAGTTCTTCTGTGTATTCTTGCCATCTCTTCTTAATATCTTCTGCTTCTGTTAGGTCCATACCATTTCTGTCCTTTATCGAACCCATCTTAGCATGAAATGTTCCTTTGGTATCTCTGATTTTCTTGAAGAGATCTCTAGTCTTTCCATTCTGTTGTTTTCCTCTATTTCTTTGCATTGATCACTGAGGAAGGCTTTCTTATCTCTTCTTGCTATTCTTTGGAAGTCTGCATTCAGATGCTTTTATCTTTCCTTTTCTCCTTTGCTTTTCACTTCTCTTCTTTTCACAGCTATTTGTAAGGCCTCCCCAGACAGCCATTTTGCTTTTTTGCATTTCTTTTCTATGGGAATGGTCTTGATTCCTGTCTCCTGTACAATGTTACGAACCTCATTCCATAGTTCATCAGGCACTCTATGTATCAGATCTAGGCCCTTAAATCTATTTCTCACTTCCACTGTATAATCATAAGGGATTTGATTTAGGTCATACCTGAATGGTCTAGTGGTTTTCCCTACTTTCTTCAATTTAAGTCTCAATTTGGCAATAAGGAGTTCATGGTCTGAGCCACAGGCAGCTCCTGGTCTTGTTTTTGCTGACTGCATAGAGCTTCTCCATCTTTGGCTACAAAGAATATAATCAATCTGATTTTGGTGTTGACCATCTGGTGATGTCCATGTATAGTCTTCTCTTGTGTTGTTGGAAAAGGGTGTTTGTTATGACCAGTGCATTTTCTTGGCAAAACTCTATTAGTCTTTGCCCTGCTTCATTCTGTATTCCAAGGCCAAATTTGCCTCTTACTCCAGGTGTTTCTTGACTTCCTACTTTTGCATTCCAGTCCCCTATAATGAAAAGGACATCTTTTTTGGGTGTTAGTTCTAAAAGGTCTTGTAGGTCTTCATAGAACCGTCCACCTTCAGCTTCTTCACTGTTACTGGTTGGGGCATAGACTTGGATTACTGTGATATTGAATGGTTTGCCTTGGAAACGAACAGAGATCATTCTATCATTTTTGAGATTGCATCCAAGTACTGCATTTCGGACTCTTTTGTTGACCATGATGACTAATTATTTATTTTATGGAGTACTCACTAGTAAATTTATTTTCTCCATATTGCTTGTATTACACTAGTCAATTATATAGCATTTGATTTTATGATTAATGTCATCATGATAAAAGTATTATGTTCCAGGCTGTTTCATATGCTTTATCTCCTGTACCATATGCATCTGACCCATAAGCAACATGCATTTGAACTGCACAGGTCCACTTTTTCCAGCAGTAAATACTGCTGTACTGCATCGTCTGTGCTGGTTGAATCCTTGCATGTTAAACTGTGGATACACAGGAACTCAATCTATAGAAGTCCAACTATAAATTATATGTGAATTATCAACTTGTTCTAAAGGTGGGCACCTCATCCTCCATGCCATTCAAGAGTCAACTGTAATTCTGTTAGGTATTTGCTATAACATTAATTATTATTATGTGTTATAAGTGGGATTCAAATGCCTGTTTTCTGGAATAATTAGTTTGGAATCAAATTACAGGAAGAGATAAGCATGTGAATAGGGTTTGTATAGGAAAACCAGAAAAGTGATCTAGGTTAAACTTTCCCCAGTTTATGGTTAATTTGAAAATAAGGTATACATTAAAAGTATATTGATGTAACACATTTCAGTAATATTATTTAACATTGGTATGTATAATATCTGTATAGGTTTAGGAAAATATTACAGACTATAGCTCATTTCACTTACCTTTCTAAGCATCTTTTGCCATATACCCATAATAAATATATGGTAACTAAATTTTTTTTTAGTAGCAGTTATCTATGTGTATGTCATTTTTATAGGGCTTATGTATAAAATTCTATAATTTGATATTTTGTGTGTATTTTTTAAGCTGCTAAAATGAGAATAGGTAGTTCATTGAAAAGAAACAGTTCTCAAAATAAAGAATGTTTTTAAGTCTTTGAAACAGGTGCATTCTATGTGTGAAGATAGAAGAGACTATATTTTTACATCAATAGTATAGCTGAGTATTCTAATTTATAAATGTAGCTAAAATCTTAAGATGTTTGATCATTTTGAAGTCACAGTGATCTGTCATCTTTATTACATCAATAACTTTCTGACTGATTTCTTTGTCTTGGTATTTACAATCCTCTATCTTTAGTCACACATACCCAGGACAGACTAATCATGTCATTACAGCAGTCCTCTGCTCTATACCTGCCAATATTTGCATGTCACGTTTAGAATAAAACGCAAACACCTTATGGTGATCCGTGGAACTTTGCCTGATTCAGCCCCTGGCTGCCATGCTCTCATCTCCTCCTCCACCAGCCTTCTTTCTGTTCACTCTGCTCCAGCCAGATACGTCTCTGCTATTCTGTGAGCATGCATAGCTCAGTTCTGCTGAAGTTTGGACTTGCTCTCTCCGTTGCCTGAGGTAAGCGGCTTTCAGGGAACCTCATTGCTCTTTCCGTCTTCTCCTTCTCACTCTGACTCCCACACTTCATCCTCAGTTTAGCTAATATGTTACTTACTCAAGAAGGTCCGTGACCACCCTACATTCATAACATTCTCTCACTACTTCTGCAGGCTTCTCTTTCTCTCTTTTTTTTCCCCTAAATTACTTTAGAAAGTTTTCTAAATTCTTTTTCTTCAAATAGAGTACACTTCATGTATGTTTTTGTCTGTTTCTAGTTATCTCTTACTAGAAGATCTCCTGCTAAAATGTAAGCTTCTCACAGATACAGACTTTGTCTCAGTCAACATTTTATCTCAGCATCTTGACTTCTTTTTTTCTTTAAGGTCAGCATCCCATTTCCAACATGCAAAACAATTGTATTATAACACATATTAATTTTCTTTTGCAGTTAAAATAGTCCTATTTTAAGTTCTTTTTTCTAGTATTCTTTTTCAACTCACCAGTCAGTAACCAGTAAGCTTACTACATTGAGTCCTATGTGAAAACTCTATTATATAATGAGGAATAAGATCAAGATTATTTAAAACACAATATAAACTACCTGAATGCTAATTCATGCATAGATCCTCTTCACATGGATATCTAAAAATAATCAGATCAATAAAACAGGAAAGGAAAATATGTTATCACGTACGTACATTAAATTAAAAGATAATTTATAGGTGATATATTTTTAACCTGGAATAAATAATTCTTATTAATGGTTTACAAAACCTGAAAACATGACAGTTAAAATTCTGTCCATAATTTTGTTTTAATGTTTTAAAAATTTTTTGCCATGACAGAATGACTAGTTGGACATATGCTTAATATATGTGAGCATTAGATTAAAATTTGAGTATAAATGGTTATATCTAGTGTAAAAGGAATTTTCCTTGCAAAAAATTTCACTCATAATTTTTGGTCAAGAATATTTAAAGTGATTAACAGAACCATCAACAGGGGAAAGAAAAAAATAAAATATCCAGACCTGAATGTGCTACCTAATGATGCAGTCTCATAGCTCTGTGTAGATGTGTCACTCTAGATATGTGATCACATATCTATTGCCTCTGATGCTTTCAGAGTTAAAGCTCTTGTTAATATCTCTTAAAATACATTCCAATGTATAATTCCTTGAGAAGTTAATCCAGTTTCTCATAGTGGTTACCACTTTCACCTCTACAGTGTTCACATACACACATATATTCATTAATGGTATCATCTATTCAGACTTGAAAATTTGAGAATTATATATATATTTTTTTAATCCTTTAAGAGTTTTAACAAATAAGGGATGTGTAATTATTCTCAGATTGCTTGGAATTGTTCTTGGTTAATATGCAAAAGTCAAATACTCAGAACCATTAAATTCATCCTGCCCAAGTATTTCAGTTTTTCCAGACCTCTTTAATGTGTTAAGTAGGAGCTTTCTGGAGGTACTATTTAAGCCATTGCTACTCTGTAAGCCCTCTGTGTGTGTGTGTGTGTGTGTGTGTGTGTGTGTGTGTGTGTGTATATATATAGTACCATAATAATTACAAACTATTCCAGATCTTGATATCCTTGAATTAAATCCACTCTGTTAGTTTCTAGCTGTACAGCCTTTGACATATTGCTTGATATCTTTTAAGTCTCTGTTTCCTGTCAACAAATGCAAATGTTAACTTTTTAGCTTCGTAGGTTTGTGGTAGGGATTAAGTCGACAATTTAAGCAAGGTTCTCAGCTTTGTAGCTGAAACACAACAGTCAATAAATATTAGCTAACCTGTAAATGTGAATACCCTTAGAAGGATATTTTGATAAGATTAACAAAAACTGTAATTTAAAAAATACCCTCCCCCCATTACAGGGTTTTTTAAAAAAACACTAAGTTGATTTGTCTCTTATGGGTAGATATGATGAGAGCAGGATCATTGGGGCTGGGACTTCTCATTCAGCCTCAAATGAAACTTTCATCTCACCATCTAAAGTGGGTTCTCATGTTCCAGCAAATAACTCTACATTTCAGCCAGCAAAGAAAAGAATAATGCCAACTTACCACCATCTCTTCCCCTGCCAGCTGCCAACTTGCCCTGAGACACAGCACAGAAGTTGAGCTCAGCATATTTACATGTACTGTATTGGCCAGAACATAATCAGAGGGCTGAATCCCACTTGCTGGAAAGCTGAGGAATGTTGTAAGGGGAGAATGAGGCATATTTCCTTTTCAGGAGTTAACTGATTAAGGTTATGAGGCTGGGGTCTGGAATATGGAGTCCTTTGCTCTATGACTTATCTCAACTCATCAATTATCAGTCTAGCCCGGGCTTATTCTGCTGTGTTCCCTCACAGTTTTCCTTGATGATTCATAAACATGTCAGACATGCTTCTGCCTTAGGGGCTTTGTAATTGATGTTTCCATTATCTAGGCTGTTCTTACTCCAGGTGACTGCATGGTTCACTCCTTCAACCCATTCAGGACCTTATTCAAATATTACCTACTTAGTCATGCCTTCCCTGTGTGCCTTAATTAAAATTGGAACAACATACCCATCCTATATTCTTCTATTTGATCTCCCAAACGAATCATACTCATAATACTACACATAACGTGCATTCAGTATTTACGGGGGAGCCTGGTGGGCTGCTGTCTATGGGGTCGCACAGAGTTGGCCATGACTGAAGCGATTTAGCAGCAGCAGCAGCAGCAGGACACTATTCTAACTGCTTTCCATGACCTCATGGCTATCTCTTTGAGAGATGGGAGAGACATCTCCCTTTGCAATACCTTTTTAAACATTTCTGTGAAAACTGAATCTCAGAAAGGGTAAGAAAATTGGTCATGGTCTTAAAGCTCGGAAGTTATAGAGTTGGATTAAACACAGCAGTCTGATCATAGAGTAAGTACCTGCTACAGTGTAAGTACTACACTATTAATGCAAGCAGTGATTTTCTATTTCTAGAATATGTGTCTGTCTCCTCCCCAATTTTGTTGTTTATTGCTGAAATCTTACCATCTGAAAGCAAATCTAAATCATAGCAAATCCACTGTGTCCCATATGGCAGGGATCCCCAACCTCCGGGATCTAATGCCTGATGATCTGAGCTGGAGCTGGTGTAATAATAATAGAAATAAAGTGCACAATAAATGTAATGGAATTAAATCATCCTGAAACCATCCCCTCACCCAGGTCCATGGAAAAATTGTCTTCCACAAGACTAGTCCCTGTTGCCAAAAAGCTTGGGGACTGCTGGCAGGTGGCATGTATCAGCTACTTGAAATATGCATAGTCCAGATTAAGATGTGCTGTTAGTGTAAAATGCACATCAGGTTTCAAAGGTTTAGTAGCAAAATAATCTAAAATATTTAACCTTTGTAATGAATGCATATTGAACTGATATTTTGTATTAAAGAAAACATATAATTAAGATTAGTTTAATTTGTTAACCATATTTAAAATGGCTACTAGAAAATTTAAGATTACATATGTGATTCACATAGGTATCTTGAATTATATTTTTCTTGAATAATGTTGCAAAAGAGGATTGAAAAATAGTTGTGGAAATAATGAACAACTATTTTTTCATAAGTAAATTGTTGAAAAATGGCCTGGTTGCTTAAAATTGATATATGCCATTGGAGAAATGATATAAAGATATATACATAGTAACTGGTGAAACTAGGTTTGAATTCTAGTAAGGATAACTTCAGAACCAGTGCTCATTAACTCCTTGCTGAGTTACCTCTCCATTGTAGTAATTTTACTTACACAATTCATGTAAAGTAAAGTTTTGGCTCCAGAATGACTAGTTGTTGTTCAGTTGCTCAGTTGTGTCTGACTATGGCCCCATGGACTGCAACTCACCAGGCTTCCCTGTCCTTCACTGTCTCCAAGACCTTGCTCAAACTTTTGAGTCAGTAATGTCATCCAAACATTTTATCTTCTGTCATCCCCTTCTCCTGCCTTCAATCTTTCCCAACATCAGTGTCTTTTCTAATGAGTTGGCTCTTCACATCAGGTGCCCAAAGTATTAGAACTTCCTCTGCTAGCATGTGAAATGAGTACAGTTATGTGGCAATTTAGGAGAAGGCAATGGCACCCCACTCCAGTACTCTTGCCTGGAAAATCCCATGGACTAAGGAGCCTGATGGGCTGCAGTCCATGAGGTCGAGAAGAGTCAGACACGACTTCACTTTCACTTTCACATTTCACTTTCATGCATTGGAGAAGGAAATGGCAACCCACTCCAGTGTTCTTGCCTGGAGAATCCCAGGGATGGGAGCCTGGTGGGCTGTCGTCTATGGGGTCACACAGAGTTGGACACAACTGAAGTGACTTAGACCCACTCCAGTGTTCTTGCCTGGAGAATCCCAGGGAGGGGGGAGCCTGGTGGGCTGACGTCTATGGGGTCGCACAGTCAGACACGACTGAAGTGACTTAGCAGCAGCAGCAGAAGTGACTTAGCAGCAGCAGCATGTGGCAATTTGAACATTCTTTGGCACTGCCCTTCTTTGGGATTGAAATGAAAACTGATCTTTTCCAGTCCTGTGACCACTGCAGATTTTTCCAAATTTGCTGGCATATTGAGAGCAACACTTTAACAGTATCATCTGTTAGGATCTGAAATAGCTCAGCTGGAATTCCTTCACCTCTACTAGCTTTATTAGTAGTTATAACTAGTACATGCTGCTAATTTCCATTCTGTTTGAGATTTAATTGACATATATAACATCGTATAAGATTAAGTTGTACAACATTTGTACATGTACATTGTACAACAATGTAGGTTTGATGTGCTGTGCTCATCTGTCCATGGGGTTTCTTCATGGCAATAATTCTCCAGGCAAGAATACTGGAGTGGGCTGCCATGGTCTCCTCCAGGTAATCTTCTCAACCCAGGGATTGAACCCAGGTCTCCTACATTGCAGGTGGATTCTTTACCATCTGAGCTACCGGGGAAGGCCGTAGATTTGATACATTTAAAAATTAATATTACAATATGATTATAACCATAGCATTAGCTAATGACTGTCTCAGATCACATAGTTATCATTTCTTTCTTGTGGTGAAAACATTTAAGATCTATTTGCTTAGCAATTTTGACACATATAATACAATATGGTTGACCTAATCACAATGCTGTGTGAACTTCATCATCTTCTAACTACATTTTTGTATCCAGTGACCAATTTCCATAATTCCCTCACACCTCATCCTCTGGTAACCACCATTCCACTCTTTCTATGAATTTGCTCTTTTTAAATTCTACATATAAATGGTAGTGTATGGTATTTGTCTATCTCTGACTAATCTCACTTAGCATAATGCCCTCAAGATACAAAGGTGCACTCATATTGTTGCCAATGGTAGGATGCCTTCTTTGTCATGGCACAACTACACACAAACAACACATTTTCTTTGTCCATTCGTCTGTCGATGGACATGTAGGTTGTTTACAAATGTAGGTTATTGGGAATAATGCTGCAATAAAAATGGGGTTACAGACATATTTTTTAAACTTGTATTTTGTATTGGGGTATAGCTGATTAACAATGCTGTGATAGTTTCAGGTGAACAGCAAAGGGACTCAGTCATACAGATTCATGTATCCATTCTCCCCCAAACTACCCTCCTATGCAGGCTGCCACATAACATTGAGCAGAGTTCCATGTACTATACAGTAAGTCCTTGTTGGTTATCCATTTTAAATATAGCAGAGTGTACATGTCCATCCCAAACTCCCTAATGATATTGTTTTCATTTCCTTTGGATGCACTCAGAAGTGGAATTGCTGTAACATATAGTACTGGAAACTTCTGAAAGAGATGGGAATACCAGACCACCTGACCTGCCTCTTGAGAAACCTATACACAGGTCAGGAAGCAACAGTTAGAACTGGACATGGAAAAACAGACAGGTTCCAAATTGGGAAAGGAGTATGTCAAGGCTGTATATTGTCACCCTGCTTACTTAACTTCTATGCAGAGTACATCATGAGAAACGCTGGGCTGGAAGAAGCACAAGCTGGAATCAAGATTGCTGGGAGAAATACCAATAAGCCCACCATTAGATGACACCACCATTATGGCAGAAAGTGAAGAGAAACTAAAAAGCCTATTGATGAAAGTGACAGAGGAGAGTGAAAAAGTTGACTTAAAGTTCAACATTCAGAAAGATCATGGCATCTGGTCCCATCACTTCATGGCAAATAGATGGGGAAACAGTGGAAACAGTGTCAGACTTTGTTTTTCTGGGCTCCAAAATCACTACAGATGGTGACTGCAGCCATGAAATTAAAAGACACTTACTCCTTGGAAGGAAAGTTGTGACCAACCTAGATAGTATATTCAAAAGCAGAGACATTACTTTGCCAACAAGGTTCGTCTAGTCAAGGCTATGGTTTTTCCAGTGGTCATGTATGGATGTGAGAGTTGGACTGTGAAGAAGGCTGAGCGCCGAAGAATTGATGCTTTTGAACTGTGGTGTTGGAGAAGACTCCTGAGAGTCCCTTGGACTGCAAGGAGATCCAACCAGTCCATTCTGAAGGAGATCAGCCCTGGGATTTCTTTGGAAGGAATGATGCTAAAGCTGAACCTCCAGTATTTTGGCCACCTCATGCGAAGAGTTGACTCATTGGAAAAGACTCTGATGCTGGGAGGGATTGGGGGCAGGAGGAGAAGGGGATGACAGAGGATGATATGGCTGGATGGCATCACTGACTCAATGGACGTGAGTCTCAGTGAATTCTGGGAGTTGGTGATGGACAGGGAGGCCTGGCGTTCTGCAATTCATGGGATCGCAGAGTTGGACACGACTGAGCCACTGATTTGATCTGATTTTATTGTTTGATACAATAGTAAATGGCATTGTTTTCTGTACATTTTCAGATTTTTTTAAGAAACACAACTGATTTCTCTATCTTGATTTTATATTCTGAGGTTTAATAGTTTTTTGATTGAGAGTAGAGGTAAAATAAATGCCCATATCAGAGAAATCAAATGGAATTAGTCCATAAAGAGCTAACTTAAACAATATAGGGGAAATACTTTAAAAACTCCTATTGAGCTATCTTTACCTCGTACACATATGAGATTAAAAAAATATATATATATATCCCTAGATATCTACAGGAGAAGGCAATGGCACCCCACTCCAGTACTCTTGCCTGGACAATCCCACGGACAGAGGAGCCTGGAAGGCTGCAGACCTGGGGTCGCGAAGAGTCGGACACGACTGAGCGACTTCTTCACTTTCACTTTCATGACTGAGCGACTTCACTTTCACTTTTCCCTTTCATGCATTGGAGAAGGAAATGGCAACCCACTTCAGTGTTCTTGCCTGGAGAATCCCAGGGATGGGGGAGCCTGGTGGGCCGCCATCTATGGGGTCGCACAGAGTCGGACACGACTGAAGTGACTTAGCAGCAGATATCTACAGATCTAATTTCTGTATTAGAAATGCTCTCTATCACCAGCATTAGGTTTCAGGACAGGCTGACAAAATCACTGAGACAGATTATTAAAAAAGTTTGTCTGAGATGTGTGTGCCATGCTTTGGTTTTACCATGGTGCTAATATAAAAATGCTATTTTCATTCCAACTAGGCCTCAGGCTCCATAGCCAATGTTATTCTCAAAGAACATCAGACTAGTTCCTTAATGTCTTTTATGAGACACAATGAATCCTTCTAATATGTACTTTTTAAATTAAAATATATATGTAATGTTGCTTGAATGATTACCTCATTTGGAAATAGTTTAGAATTCTTTTTATTGATTCATTGTTTATTACTTGTTAAGGTAGGAGAGTTCAAAGTAATTTTGCTTCTTTTCCTTGATAAATATATTTTAAATGATATTTTGTTTCATTAAAAATTTACTTCGTATAGCCTGTGTCAGTTATCCACGTTCAGTACAATTGACAAAGCTTTGAAATTACAACCAATGGAAACATTCCAATCTTTGATATCTTACTTTGGTAACAGTATCTAAGACACAAGTATTAATAATTGAATTTTATAATTTACCAATAATTTAAGGATAATGTATATAGATAGTCATAGTAGTCATAGAGAACTTCTGAATTATTGAAATGAAGCTTTTTTTATTGATTAAAAAATAGATAATTTAAATATTCTGTTCATTACCTTACATATAAATAAAATACTTTTGATTCATTTTGACATTTGGCAAAACTAATACAATTTGTAAAGTTTAAGAATAAAATAAAATTAAAAAAAAATAAAAAAAATTTTAACTAGTAAATATTAATTGATAATTATTGAATTACTATATATTCTCAGTACATTTCTGGTTGTACTTTCTAATTAATCTTTTAAGTGAAATTAACTTCCCTCATGATTTTTACTCCTGGTGAGGAAAATACTAGATTCTTTGATTATCTAATTACTCTGTACCAGGAAGCCAGACCACTTCTCATTGAATTTTTCTAACAGCACTAGTAGACAGTAATTTTTACCCTCATTAAAAAAAAAAAAAAAAAAGGAAACTAATGCTGCAAGAGTAACTTAGTCAAATGTAAGCTTATAACTGGTGAATAAACAATAAGCACAGACATACTCCTAATGGGCTACTTCTGCTGCTACTGTTGTTCAGTTGCTAAGTCGTGTCCAACACTTTGTGACCCCATAGACTGAAGTACCCCAGGCTCCTCTGTCTTTCACTATCTCCTGGAGTTTGCTCAAATCCGTGTCCTTTGAGTTGGTGATGTTATCTAACCACCTCATCCTCTGATGCCCCCTTCTCTTATGCCTTCACACTTTCCCAGCATCAGGGTCTTTTCCAATGAGTCAGCTCTTCACATCTCACAACAAAACTTTATATTGTATTCTATTATCATTATCAGTTTAGAGATAAATAAACTAAAGGGCAAAAAGGTAGAGTAAGTTGCCCAAAGAAATATGTCAGAGCCAGGGTTACAAATAAAGAGTATGTTGACCAAAGCTTGTGTTTTTAATTGCCTATCTATGATTTGTTATCACTAGTATAAAATGGACCATAGCTTCCAAGATTCACACTCTATTAAGCCTTCTCTTATTTTGAAACTGGCCTGACCTCTGGCACTTCAAGAATCATTCCAATTAGAAGACCTATGTTAATTCAAATTTTCAAAATCAATTTATACATATTTCTTGGTTAGTCATTTACTCTTATTTCTTGCCAGGACACAAGGGAGTACAATACTGAAGTGCAATATTCTCTGTTTAGTTGTCTTTCTTTTCACAGTATCTAATTATCCTCCAGTATGATAAATTATATTACAGCCATCACTTCAAAAATGTGGAGATAATATTGGTCAGAAATTGCATTGTAAAATATAAAGATTTTTTTAAACTTATTTAGCTTGTAAAAGTCTCCTTACATGCTAAATAATAGTCTTATCTTTGGATTAAATCATTCTATGTAATTGGAACATCTTTTACTCTTTGTTAAAATTTTAGAACTATGGAATATTAGCCTTTTATCATTTAAAAACATTATGTATAGTATGTTTTGCTCAACTATTTCTATGTTCCTTATTTACTTTAGGGGTTAGGATTGTTCATGATCAATTTTCCTCCTTCACATAATCCTTTTTTACTATAAGAAAGAGGCTTTAGAAACCAGACAGTGCTTTCCATTTATTCTTACCACAATGGAGATAGTATAATGCATTTTTATTATCATTAGAGGCCCAGGTATGTCTGTGAATGTGCATGGTAGGGACAAACTTTGCCTGATGAAATGGTTCAGCTTCCAGTTAGTGAAATTTTGTTCAATCAATATAAAGTGCTTATGTGACATATCCTGCTTTAAATTTTCAGGCATTTTTAAGCAGTAGGCTCTGATACTCAGTGTAAATGTACTATGGGGATGTATTTAAATTTAAAAATGCTTTACTGACTTTAAGTTCTATAAATTTACCTTTTTTGACTGATAATTATGTTTGACTTTACAGAAGTTTGGCAGAGTTATACATTTTTCCAGAAAATATTAAAATTGAGTTCTATTTTTTTAATTGTGTATTTTAGTAGATTTTTTTCAGACCTTTCTAACAATACAACAGTATAAACCAGAAGTTTCTCCTACATGTAAACATATGAAAGTTTGATTATATTATCAATATTGTTTATATTTTTACAAGAGATTAACTCAGTTGGTAAAGAATCCACCTGCAATGCAGGCGATCCTGGTTTGATTGCTGCATTGGGAAGATCTGATGGAGAAGGGATAGGCTACCCATGCCAGTATTCTCTGGCTTCCCTTGTGTCTTAGCTGGTAAAGAATCCACCTGCAATGTGGGGGACCTGGGTTCGATCTCTGGGTTCAGAAGATCCCCTGGAGAAGGAAAAGGCTACCCACTCCAGTAGTCTGGCCTGGAGAATTCCATGGACTGTATAGTCCATGGGGTTGCAAAGAGTCAGACAAGGACTGAGCAACTTTCATTTTCCCTTTACAAGAAAAGCCAAGGCAGAGCATTTGAGATGTCATACTAAGGCGAAAATATAATTAAAGTGAAATTAGACAATTATACCCTTCTGTTAAAACTGAAAACAAAATTTCCACCCTTCTGTTAAGTAAATGTATAAACCAAACAGCATATACTTAAGTCTGTTGATTATACCAACAGTATTTTAGTTATATTACAAAATACACATGAAAAGACAGGAAAGGAGGAAAAGGGGAGAAAAAAATGATATTTGTGTTGACTCTACATCTGAAAAAAAAAGGAATTAATGCTTTTTTCTATTAAAAGGAAATTAAGTCTAAATCTGAAAGCAACTATAACTGAAGATCTAGAAGGTCAGTAGAAAACTATTTTGAATGCTGGCAACAGTCTCTTCAGAATAAAGTTTAATTATATGAATGTTTTACAAACTCCCTTTCTCCCAACAATGTTGGCCTGTGAGGGTCACATTTTCAGCTATCATGTTCTCCAGAAGGAAAGGTAGTTTAGAGTGTGATAGGAGAGGGGGGCTGTCCAAGCTAGCTTTGAGCTCTCTTTGGGGGAAAAAAAGTCTCTAAATTGCCTTACCTTTTCTGCTTGGGCAGTGTTGTAAACTTAGCTAATATCATGACTAGAAATAATAATTCTTTGGAAAAAAAATGAGCCCAGTCATATTCTTTGATCCTGATTTCCCTTCTATTGAAACTGAGCTCTCAAATCTGAGATTAAAATTTTTGCCTAATTTCCTAAAGGAGAAAAAAGAAGAAAAGATATGCTAAGAAACATGAACTTCTTCCAATATGCTTATCTGCATAGCTCATTTGTTTCTAAAGCAGGATTACTATGAATCTGATTTTGATTATGAAATTTAAAAAGTCAATCCTACAGTACCTAAAAAATTCAAATATTCTGAAAAATATAAAACTTCTATATATGTATATATTATTTTCTAGAAATTGTCATTAAACCTACTGTTCTCATGAATATGCACAAAAGTAGTTTTTGCTTTATTATTGTGACTTCAAGGGACATTTAAATCATCCCTTTAAATTTATCATACATACTACAGAGAATAAGACTGAATAATTTTTTTAAGTCTCTTCCAGAAGCCTCTTATGAAGAAAGAGAATCAATCTGAAGTGATAAGAATATACTAAACTTTTGTCTTAATTTATTTGAACTAGCTGCTGCTGCTGCTGTGTTGCTTCAGTCGTGTCTGACTCGGTACGACCCCATAGACGGCAGCCCACCAGGCTCCCCCGTCCCTGGGATTCTCCAGGCAAGAACTCCAGAATGGGTTGCCATTTCCTTCTCCAATGCATGAAAGTGATTAGTGAAAGTGAAGTCGCTCAGTCATGCCTGACTCTTAGCGACCTCATGGAATGCAGCCTACCAGGCTCCTCCGTCCATGGGATTTTCCAGGCAATAGTTCGATTTCTGGGTTCAGAAGTACCCTGGAGAAGGGAAAGGCTACCCACTCCAGTAGTCTGGCCTGGAGAATTCCATGGACTGTATAGTCCATAGGGTTGCAAAGAGTCAGACAAGGACTGAGCGACTTTCACTTTCACTTTACAAGAAAAGCCAAGGCAGAGCATTTGAGATGTCGTACTAAGGTGAAAATATAATTAATATTTTAATTATATTATTAATGTAATATCCTTTTCCTTAGCTAAGCATACACTAACCATGGAGGAAAAAAAAGAAAAACACATTTTTTAAATTAAGATTTCTAAAAATTGAAAACAGTATGTATATTTAATCAAGATTTAAAGGGGAACTTAACAATTTACCCAAGTTAACACCATATCCAATTGGTACATGATAAGGCAACATAGAATTTAAATGTATGGAGTTTTCTATTTAAAAATTAAAGCTTTTTTCTTGATTCTATGAAGGCATTGGCATCTGTTCTATCTACAAAGATAGAGTAATTCCTGTGTCAGGTATCACAATAAGAATATTGCTTTATTTCTTTAATCTTCTCAATGAGTTTATTAAATTGGTTTTGTCATTGATATTTATAGATAGACAAAAGTAAATTTAAAGATATAAAATAAATTGCCCAAGGTCAATCATTTAAAAAAAAATAAAGTGGCAAAGACATTCTCTGTAAAACTTTCCCTGAGCCACTAGCAGAAACCTTAAAAAGATATTTTTTCCTGTACAAAATACATTTTCCTAAATTTTTTAATAGGGAGTTAAATAAAACACGGAGAGAGAAACAAAGCAATTACAATATATTTTCTAGTTGATGATACCCTGTAATAATGAGGACAGCTTAGCAAAGTGATTGATGGTATTTCCCATAGATCGATGCTACAGTATTAGCTACATATCATAGGACTTTTATTAATGATTATAAATACCTCAGTTATATTTGTTTAATTACAAACTTCTAATTACACCTTTACAGTTTTGGGAAATTGTGCATGAAGGAGAAACTCTGACTAAGGAAAGTTTTCAAATATTATTTCTGATAGGTTATCCATTAAATTGTACTCTTTCTTCTATAATCACTACATGAAGAGGACATTGCTGATTCCTTCAATGACTCTCAGCAAAACCTATTATGTTCTACAGCTTTGAAATGTGAGGTAAATGCCTAGTAAATATCGTAGTGCAACACATGGTACATTACAAGTTCTTCCTGTAAATTTGATTTCTTCATTTATACTGCCATAACTTCTTCTTTCAGACAAGACCGCCCACAGGTAATTCTATCCCTATTGACTACAGAAAAAAAGAATGAAAACTGGTGTTGAAAAGATAAATTTACTTTTTTTTAAAAAACAAAATCGCCAATCTGTTTCCATTTTCTGTGTTCTAATGGAAAAGATACTGAGAGAATTCAATGAGATCTCTTTTTCTTATCATGTCTCGCAATATTTTTATCTCTAGGTACCATCAATGATGTGCCCAGGCCTCATCTTGCATACACTCCATAAGATATTATACATTTTGTTCATAACTCAATACTTCAGTGCCAATATCTAAAATTATAGTCCCCATCCTAATGCGAATTGGCTTATTCTAAAAATCTTACTTAAAAGTTTTTACCTTTTTATTTTTTGATGTCTCCCTTAGGTTTTAAATTTCTACTAATTGAGGATGACAACAAGGTAGCAAAGGATTAGGATGTAGAGAGCACAAAAACATTAAAAATATATCTACAAGTGGTGTGATTCACATAGAACATCTACTGAACACTGGCAGAAGACCTCAGACTTCTGAAAGGGCAAGAAAACCTCCATGTAACTGGATATAACATAGGGGAAAAGAAAGCAATTGGGATGGGACCTGCATGGCAGGAAGGGAGCTGTGAAGGAGGAAAAGTTCCTGCATCCAGAAAGCCTCGGAACCTAGGAGGAGAGTGCAACAAGTGGTTTGCAGAATGCCCAAGAGAGATTAACCTGCACAGAAAGGGGATAATGGCCAGCATGATGAGGAAAGAGGCAGCAAGTGTCCAGACTAAAAGCAGCCCCTCAGTTCTGGACAAGACAGTGGAGCAGAAGTGTAACAGGAAACTCTTCCATGCTGGATCTGTTTCTCCAACTTTAACCCTTGTTTTTTGCTACCTTTGTTATTATAATCTATGTATCACCCTGCCTCAGAGAATCCTGCCTCCTCCCCCTGACTATTTAACTAAAGTGCCTTTGTTTAGCTCAAAGGGAGCTAATTGTACACTGCTCACCCATGAATGACTGTAAGAAAAAGAAACTAACACATTCTCCTGCCTGAGGCTTGCCATTCTAGGAGATATTTGCATGAATTAAATGGTCTTTTTGTTTCCTCACACCTCCCCGCTAATCTCTGATCCATAAAAGAACCTGGCATCCAGACCCAGGGAAGATACTTACTTTGAGGCATTAGTTTGCCATCTTCTCGGTCAACTGACTTTCCAAATAAAGTCGTATTCCTTGCTTCAACACCTTGTCTCTCGGATTCATTGGCCTCTCCTGCAATGAGCAGAGCAAGCTTAGTCTCAGTAACAGAAGGATATGAGCTCACCTTCCCCATTTGAAAACACCAAAATCACAACTAACTGCTGAATAACCATTGAGAAAAAAGACTGGAATCTACACATATATTTTACATTCAAAGACAAAGAGACGCCACATGAGACAGTAAGATGGGCACTTTCATGATGTAAGCCTCCCACCTCTGTGTTGGATTACTTACAAATGGAAAATAAGCATATCACAAACTTTCTCCGACAAGAGTGAGAGTTTTGAGCCCCATATCAGGCTCCCAAGCCAAAGGATCTGGCATTGGGAGGAGACCCCTGAGCAGTTGGCTTTGAAGGCCACTGGAGCTCAGTTGCAGGATTTCTGCAGGACTGGGGGAAACAAAGAATCCATTCTTGGGGGTGCCTGCCAGATTTCACAAACACGAGGACCTAGCCCAAAGCAGTAACTCCTTAGGAATGTTGGGGAAGTTTGTAATTTCCTCAGTTCTGTCTCATCACAGCAAAAATTTGAAGTGACGGATAGACCAGTGTTACAGCCTTCAGATGGACCAGTAGTATAGCCCCGTGTTACAGCTCAGTTTTATTTTTTTAATATAAATTTATTTATTTTAATTGGAGGCTAATTACTTTACAGTATTGTATTGGTTTTGCCATACATTGACATGAATCTGCCACGGGTGTGCATGTGTTCCCCATCCTGAACCCTCCTCCCTCCTCCCTTCCCATACCATCCCTCTGGGTCATCCCAGTGCACCAGCCCAGAGCACCCTGTATCATGCATCGAACCTAGACTGGCGGTTCATTTCACATATGATAATATACATGTTTCAATGCCATTCTCCCAAATCATCCCACCCTCGCCCTCTCCCACAGAGTCCAAAAGACTGTTCTATACATCTGTGTCTCTTTTGCTGTCTTACATACAGGGTTATCGTTACCATCCTTCTAAATTCCATATATATGCATTAGTTTACTGTACTGGAGTTTTTCTTTCTGGCTTATTTCACTCTGCATAATAGGCTCCAGGTTCATCAACCTTATTAGAACTGATTCAAATGTATTTCAGTTTTATTTAGAAAGTAAAGGAAAATATATCCTTGAGGTGTGAGGGTGGGCCAATCCAAAAGATGCAAAGAGAAGAGAAGCCCTTGGCCCAATTTTGGCTTGTCTTTTTGTATATTTTTTTCCTCTCCCTGAGCCCACCCTATGTAAATTGGGCTAGCCAGGAGGGCTGTTTCTTTTACCTGATGTTCTCACTCTGGTCCTCGGACCTTTTTTGTTCTATTTTTTGCAGGCCTTTTCCTTCTTTGTTTTGTAGCCACCACCGTTCTGGACTCCTTTTTTTCCTATTCTAACTACCTAACAAGAGCCCCATCACTTCATGGGAAATAGATGGGGAAACAGTGGAAACAGTGTCAGACTTTATTTTTTTGGGCTCCAAAATCACTTCAGATGGTGACTGCAGCCATGAAATTAAAAGACGCTTACTCCTTGGAAGGAAAGTTATGACCAACCTAGATAGCATATTGAAAAGCAGAGACATTACTTTGCCAACAAAGGTTGATCTAGTCAAGGCTATGGTTTTTCCAGTGGTCATGTATGGATGTGAGAGTTGGACTGAAGAAGGCTGAGCACCAAAGAATTGATTCTTTTGAACTGTGGTGTTGGAGAAGACTCTTGAGAGTCCCTTGGACTACAAGGAGATCCAACCAGTCCATTCTGAAGGAGATCAGCCCTGGGATTTCTTTAGAAAGAATGATGCTAAAGCTGAAACTCCAGTACTTTGGCCACCTCATACGAAGAGTTGACTCATTGGAAAAGACCCTGATGCTGGGAGGGATTGAGGGCAGGAGGAAAAGGGGATGACAGAGGGTGAAATGGCTGGATGGCATCACTGACTCTATGGACGTGAGTCTGAGTGAACTCCGGGAGTTGGTGACGGACAGGGAGGCCTGGCGTGCTGCGATTCATGGGGTTGCAAAGAGTTGGACACGACTGAGCAACTGAACTGAACTGAATTGAACAAGAGCCTGGACTGGGCCTACCTATGCATCTTACAAGGCCACTTGGGGAGGTGGGGGTTCACTGTGGCTCTCTGGGGGTGGGGGGACAAGGACACTGGTGGCAGAGGCCCCAGGAAATACTTTATTTATGTGTGCTCTCCCAGAGGCTGCCATTTTGGCACCAAGACCTGACTTTACCCAAGTGCCTACATGTTCCAGTGCTGGAATGCTTGGAATCTAACAAAAACAGGGTGGGAACACAACCCCAACATCATGACAGGCTGTCTAAACTTGTACTGAGATCACAGCCACCTCTAAATACACCCCTTGACATGGCCTTGCCCACCAGAGGGACAAAATCCAGTTCCACCACCAGTGGGCAGACACTGCCCACAGAAGTCTGCACAAGCCCTTTTACCAACTTCACCTACCAGGGGCAAACATTAGAAGCAAGAGGATCTACAATCTTGCAGAAAAGAGACCACAAACACAGAAAGTTGGTATGGCACAGAAATATGCTTCAGATGAAGGATAAACATAAAAACCTGCAATAACTACTAAATGAAGTGGAGATAGACAATCTAAATGAAAATGATATTAATAGCAATGATAGTAAAGATGATCCAAGATCTTGGGAAAAGAATGGAGGTAAACTGAAAAGAGAAAAGAAACGGTTTAAGAAGAGCTAGAATATTTAAAGAACAAACAGATGTGAACAATGCAAAAACTGAAATGAAAAATACATTAGAAGGAATAAATGGCAGAATAAAGAAAAAGAATGAAAATAGACCAGTCTCTGAGACTTCTAGGACAATTTTAAATACATCAACATTTGCATTATAGGTGTCCCAGAAGGACAAGAGACAGAGCAAGGGCCTGAGAAAGTGTTTGAAGAGATTATAGACAAAAACTTCCCTAAAATGAGAAAGGAAACACTCAAGTCCAGGAAAGGCAGAGTCTTATAAAGGATAAACCCAAGCAGAAACATGCTGAGACACATATTAATCAAGCTGATAAAAGTTAAAAGATGAAGAAAACATTAAAAAGCAACAATGGAAAAGCAACAATAAGATATAAGAAAATCCCCATAAGGTTATCAGCAGATTTCTCAGTAGAAACTCTGAAAACCACAAGGTAGTGGCATGATATAAAGAAATGAAAAGGAGAAACCTACAAGCAAGGACATTCTACCCAGCAAGACTAATTCAGAGTGGAAGGAATTAAAAGCTGAAAGGGCAAACAAAAGTTAACAGAATTCAGCAGCACCAACCAAGCTTTACAACAAATCCAAAAGAAGCCTCTCTAGGCAGCAAAGAAAATACCACAACTAGAAACAAGAAAATCATGAATAGGAAAGATCACAAGTAAAGGAAAACTTATAGTAAATGAAGGAAATCATCTATGCAAAAATATATCAAACCCAGCAATCATGAGAAGAGGAAAGTACAAATGCAGGATACTGGAAATGCTTTGGAAATTAAGAAAGCAGCAATTTAAAACAATCTTGTATATATACATGGACTGTTATAGAAAAACCTCATGGGAACCACAAACCAAAAATCTTTACTAAATATACACAATAAAAGAAAAAGGATTTGAAACACAACACTAAATAGTTATCAAATCACAAGAGAAGTGAACAAGAGAAGGGAAGAAAAAAGACCACACACACACACAAAAAATAATTACCAAAATGAACATATCAATAATTACCTTACATGTAAATAGATTAAATGTTTCAAATAAAAGACACAGATTGGCTGAAAGATACATAAAGAAGATCTGCATGTATGCTGTCTACAAGAAACCCACTTCAGATCCAGGGACACACACCAATTGAAGGTGAGGAGACAGAGAAAGGTATTTCTTGCAAATGAAATTATCTATAAAACATAAAGAGAGTTACAGATGTAGAAAATAAACTTATGATTACCAGGGAGTAAGGGGGGATAAAATTGAAGATTGGGATTGACACATGCACACTGCTATATATAAAGATGAAAACTATTAAGGATCTACTGTATAGCTTAAGGAAATCTCTTCAGTAATCGGTAAAGGCCTATATGGGAAAATAATCTTAAAAAAAACCTGAGAGGATATATGTATATGTATAACAGTTTAGCTATACACCTGAAATCAACACAGGATTGTAAATTAACTATATTCTAATAATTATTTTTAAGTTGGCTCTGTGAAAAGATAAGAATTCATAATCCTTTATCCAGATTCATCAGGAAAAAAGAGAGAGGATTCAAATAAATAAAATTAGGAATGGAAAAGGAAAAGTTACAACTGATACCACAGAAATACAAAGGGTCATAAGATATTATAACAAACAACTATGTATCAATGAAATGGGCAACCTAGAAGAAATGGATACATTCTTAGAAAAGTACAACCTTCCAGAACTAAGAAGAAACAGAAATTATGAACAGACCAATCACAAGTACTGAAATTAAAACTGATTAAAAAACTCCCAGCAAGCAAAAGTCCAAGCCCAGATGGCTTCACAGATGAATTCCTTCAACATTTACAGAATTAGTTTTTGGTTCAGTCACCACTCAGTTGTGTCCAACTCTTTGCAACCCCATGGATCAGGCTTCCCTGTCCATCACCAACTCTCAGAGCTTGTTCAAACTCATCTCCATCGTGTTGGTGATGCCATCCAGCCTGTTCATCCTCTGTCATCCCCTTCTCCTCCTGTCTTCAATCTTTCCCTGCATCAGGGTCTTTTCAAATGAATCAGCTCTTCGCATCAGGTGGCCAAAGTACTGGAGTTTCAGCTTCAGCATCAGTCCTTCCAATGAATATTCAGGACTGATGTCCATTATGATTGACAGGTTTGATCTCCTTGCAGTCCAAGGGACCCACAAGAGTCTTCTCCAACACCACAGTTCAAAAGTAATTCTTCAGCATTCAGCTTTCTTTATAGTCCAACTCTGCATCCATACATGACTACTGGAAAAATCATAGCCTTGACTAGACAGACCTTTGTTGGCAAAGTAATGTCTCTGCTTTTTAATGTGCTGCTAGGTTGAACATAGCTTTTCTTCCAAGGAGTAAGCGTCTTTTAATTTCATGGCTGCAGTCACCATCTGCAGTGATTTTGGACCTCAAAAAAATAAAGTCTCTCACTGTTTCCATTATTTTCCCATCTATTTGCCATGAAGTGATGGTACTGGATGCCATGATATTAGTTTTCTGAATGTTGAGTTTTAAGTCAACTTTTTCACTCTCCTCTTTCACTTTCATCAAGAGGCTCTTTAGTTCTTCTTCACTTCTTGCCATAAGGGTGATGTCATCTGCATATCTGAGGTTATTGATATTTCTCCCAGGAATTTGGATTCCAGCTTGTGCTTCATCCAGCCTGGCATTTCAGGTGATGTATTCTGCATATAAGTTAAATAAGCAGGGTGATAATATCTAGCCTTGACATACTCCTTCCCCGATTTGGAACCAGTTTGTTTTTCCATGTCCAGTTTTACCTGTTGCTTCTTGACCTGCATACAGATTTCTCAGGAGGCAGGTAAGGTGGTCTGGTATTTCCATCTCTTGAAGAATTTTCCACAGTTTGTTTTGATCCACACAGTCAAAGGCTTTGGTCTAGTTAATGAAGCAGAAGTAGATATTTTTCTGGAACTCTCTTGCTTTCTCGATGATCAGGCAGATGTTGGAAATTTGATCTTTGGTTCCTCTGCCTTTTCTAAATTCAGCTTAAATATTTGGAAGTTCATGGTTCATGTACTATTGAAACCTGGATTGTAGAATTTTGAGCATTACTTTGCTAGCATGTAAGATGAGTGCAATTATGCATTAGTTTGAACATTCTTTGGTATTGCCTTTCTTTGGGATTGGAATGAAAGCTAATCTTTTCCACTCCTGTGGCCAGTGCTGAATTTTCCAAATTTGCTGGCATATTGAGTGCAGCACCCTAGCAGCAGCATCTTTTAGGATTTGAAATAGGTCAACTGGAATTCCATCACTCCCACTAGCTTTGTTTGTAGTGATGCTTCCTAAGACACATTTGAGTTCACATTTCATGATGTCTGGTGTTAGGTGAGTGATCACACCATTGTGATTATCTGGGTCATGAAGATCTTTTTTGTATAGTTCTTTTATGTATTCTTCCCACCTATTCTGAATATCTTCTGCTTTTGTTAGGTCCATACCATTTCTGTCCTTTATTGTGCCCATCTTTGCATGAAATGTTCCCTTGTAATCTTTAGGTGTTTAGAGAATCGTTAACACCTATCCTGAAACCTTCAAAAAATTTCAGTGGAAGGAACACTCCTTAGCTGATTCTATGAAGCCACTTTCACTTTGATATCAAAAACAGAGATACAACAAAAACAAAATTACAGGACAATATCACTGATTGCTTATGGGGGTTGGTGTAGAGTCTGTGCTCTCTGAAGGATAAGATTTCACTCTGGGACCAAAGACATAGTCTCCGTCTCTCAGAGCTGTGTTTAGCAAAAGTCTTTAAAATGAAAGGATACTAAAAACTTCTGACATGGACATCAGAAGGGGATAGAAAGAGTCCCTGACTCACTAGCTTCAGCAGGGCTTTTCAACTGGCTGATGAGGATAAAAAGAATACCTCAAGTTTGTAAAAGTTCCCCCAGATCCTTTCCTAAGGCATATATCCTGAGATAACTTCTTAGTCAGAAGGCACATGTTCTGGGCTATGTGTCTCTTGGCAAAATATATTGTTGCTGAGAAACAGGTTCCCAGGCAAGATTTGTTACAATTATAATCATTAACATAGAGTCTAGAAAAGGATACCCAGGAGTAAGATGTATTATTGTGCTGTATAATCATTAGGTCCAAACGTAAAGAAAGGCCAGATCTCAAGCAAGACATATTGTAATATGAGTACAGGGCATAAAAGAAACATGTCCTATGTGACTAAGTCAAAAGAATGTATAAAAGAATGTTTTTAACGTCCTCATTTAAGGGCTTTGGACTGCCTATCAGCCTGCCTAAGCTTTAGCTCTCTCATCACTGGCAAACATACATGCAAATATATTCAACAAAGTACTCGCAAACTGAACCCAATAATACATTAAAAGGATCATACACGATGATCAGGGGCTTCTCTGGTGGGTCAGATGGTAAAGAATCTGCCATCAATGTAGGAGATCCAGATTCAAACCCTGAGTTGGAAAGATCTCCTGAAGAAGGGAATGGCAATATTTACTCCAATATTCTTGCCTAGGAAATCCCATGGACACAGGAGCCTGGTGAGCTACAGTCCATGAGGTGGGATTTATCCCAGGGGTGCAAGGATTGATTCTTCAATATCCATAAATCAGTCAGTATGATATATCACATAAACTGAGAAATAAAAGCCATATAATGATCTTGATAGATGAAGAAAATCTTTTGACAAAATTCAACACATATTTATGATAAAAACTCTCCAGAAAGTGAGTATAAAGGGAACTTACCTCAACATAATAAAGGCCATATATGAGAAATACACAGCTAACCATTCTCAATGGTGAAAAAGTTAAAGCACTCACTCTAAGATCAGGAACAAGGCAAGCATATCCACTGTCATCACTTTTATTCAGCATAGTATTAGAAGTCCTAGCCATGGTAAACAGAGAAGAAAAAGAAATAAAAGGAATCCAAATTGGAAAGGAAGAAATAAAACTGTCACTGATGAAAATGGCATGATACTATACATAAAAAATCCTAAAGATGCTACCAGAAAAATACTAGAGCCCATCAGTGAATTTTATAACGTTGCAGAATATAGAATTAATACTCAGAAATCACTTATATATCTATATACTAACAATGAAATATCATAAACAGAAATTAAGGAAATAACCCCATTTATTATTGCATAAAGAAGAATAAAATACCTAGGAATAAACCTGCTTAATGAGGCAGAAAGCTGTAAGGTATTGGTGAATGAAATACAACATGACACAAACAGATTGGCAAGATATACCATGTTGTTGCATTGGAAGAATCAGTATCGTGAAAATGACTGTATTACTCAAAGCAATCTTCAGATGCAATGAAATCCCTATCAAATTACCAATGAAATTTTGCACAGAACTGGGACAAAATTCTTAAAATTTGTATGGAAACACAAAAGACCCAAACACCCCAAGCAATAAAGAAAAATGGAGCCAGAGGAATCAGGCTCCCAAACTTCAGAGTTTACTACAAAACAGTGCAGTACTGGTGTAAAACCAGAAATGTAGGTCAGTGGAATAAGATAGAAAGCCCAGAAATAAACCCAAGCACCTATGGTCAATTAATCTATGGCAGGATGGAAGAACATACAATGGAGGAAAGAGAGTCTGTTCAACAAATGGTGCTGGGAAAACAGAGCCGCTGCATATAAAAGACTGAAACTAGAACATTCCCTCACATCATACCCACAAAAAAAATTCAAAATGGATTAAAGAAGGCCAAACACTATAAAACTCTTAGAGAAAAAATAAGTGGAGAAACATAGAGAAACATAAGTGGAGAAACATAGAGAAAACATAAGTGGAGAAACTTAGAGAAACATAATTTCTTCAACATAAATCATAGAGAGATCTTTTTTGGTGCCTTCTCTTAGAGTAGTGAAAATAAAAGCAAAAATAAATGGGGCCTGTTTAAGTTTAAAAGATTTTGTACAACAAAGGAAACAAGCAAAGTGAAAAGACAACACACAGAATAGGTGAAAATATTTGCAAATGTAGCAACTGACAAGGAATTAATCTCCAAAATATACAAAGAGCTCATGCAGCTCAATTATTAAAAAAAAAAAAATCAGAAAAAGAGCAAAAAATGTAAACAGACACTTCTAAGAAAACATACAGATCACCAAGAAGCACATGAGAAAATGCTCAACATCAGTAATTATCAGAGAAATGAAGATAAAAACTACAGTGAGATATCACCTCCCACTTGACAAAATGCCACCATATAAAAAGTCTAGAAGCAATGTTGGAGAGAGTGTAGTGAAAATGAAATTCTCCTATACTGCTGGTGGGAATGCAAATTGGTACAATCACTATGGAGAACAGAAAGGTGGTTCTTTAAAAAAAAAATAGAACAACTACAAGATACAACTGTCCCATTCCTGGGCATATATAAGAGAAAAGCATAATTTAAAAAAATACATGCACATCAATGTTCACTGAAGCAGTATTTACTATAGCCAAGATATAGAAGCAACCTAAAGGTCCATTGACAGAGGAATGGATAAAGAAGTGGTATACTAATTCATACACAATGGAGTATTACTTAACCATTAAAAATAATGAAATAATGTCACTTACAGAAACATGGATGGACCCAGAGATTATCATACTAAATGAAATCAGCCAGACCAAAAAGATAAATATATTACTCATACGTGAAATCTAATTTAAAAGTGATATAAATGTACTTATTTACAAAACAAAAATAAATGCAGAGATTAAAAATTAAAAAAAAAACTTACCTTTCCAAAGGGGAAACAAGGTGGGGGTTGGGTGGAGGGGAATGGAAATAAATTAGGAGTCTAAGATTAATATGCACACATTACTATATATAAAAGATATCATCAATAGCCCTGTATGTGAGACAGCAAAAGAGACACAGATGTATAGAACAGTCCTTTGGACTCTGTGGGAGAGGGAGAGGGTGGGATGATTTGGGAGAATGGCAATGAAACATGTACAATATCATATGTGAAATGAATCGCCAGTCCAGGTTCGATGCAGGATACAGGATGCTTGGGGCTCGTGCACTGGGATGATCCAGAGGGATGGTATGGGGAGGGAAGTGGGTGGGGGAACACGTGTACACCCATGGCAGATTCTTGTTGATGTATGGCAAAACCAGTACAATATTGTAAAAAAAAAAAAAAAAAGAATCTACAGCATAGCACAGGGAACTTAATTCAATGTTCTATAATAACCTATATGGGAAAAGAATCTGACAAAGAATGAATATATGCATAACTGAATCATTTTAGCATACACCTAAAACTGATACAACATTGTAAATCAACTGTGCTCCAATAAAAATAAAATAAAATATGAATATTCATACCACTAAGTTTAAACAAATAAAAATACATTTCTGTTAATTTACCTGATTTTGAGTACTTAAACATATTCTTATTCACCTCCATTTCTGAGTATCATAAGGTGAAATCCCTGTACCACTTTTAAGTTTTTACAATTCCATTTTCTCATGGCAAAGATCCTAATCTCATTGGAAACAGGCTTTCAAAACATCTTTGGAAACACAATTCTCTCTATTAATAGCTTTCATTGTTTATAGTTTATGACTTCCCACCAGAGACATTTGTTATGCTTGATTATAATTTAGAAGCTCTGGGGAAAGTCATTTATTAGTTTCAAAGGACCCAGAAAACCCCCAAATCTAGACAAGTCAATGATGCTGAGATGGACATGTAAGCAAATGTTAACAGTGTGGTCAGAAAGAAGAGGCTTAGTCCTCTAAAGAAGGAAATGCCCCTGGGCAGTTGTTGTATCTTTCTTGGTCAGATGAGACTTTAGTCACTTAGTTCAGTTGCTCAGTCGGGTCTGACTCTTTGTGATCCCATAAATCAGAGCACACCAGGCCTCCCTGTCCACCACCAACTCCCAGTTCAGTTCAGTTCAGTCGCTCAGTTGTGTCTGACTCTGTGACCCCATGAATCACAGCACGCCAGGCCTCCCTGTCCATCATCATCTCCCGGAGTTCACCCAGACTCACGTCCATCGAGTCAGTGATGCCATCCAGCCATCTCATCCTCTGTTGTCCCCTTCTCCTCCTGCCCTCAATCCCTCCCAGCATCAGAGTCTTTTCCAATGAATCAACTCTTTGCATGAAGTGGCCAAAGTACTGGAGCTTCAGCTTTAGCATCATTCCTTCCAAAGAAATCCCAGGGCTGATCTCCTTCAGAATGGACTGGTTGGATCTCCTTGCAGTCCAAGGGACTCTCAAGAGTCTTCTGCAACATCACAGTTCAAAGGCATCAATTCTTCGTCACTCAGCTTTCTTCACAGTCCAACTCTCACATCCATACATGACTACTGGAAAAACCATAGCCTTGACTAGATGGACCTTTGTTGGCAAAGTAATGTCTCTGCTTTTGAATATGCTATCAAGGTTGGTCATAAGTTTCCTTCCAAGGAGTAAGTGTCTTTTAATTTCATGGCTGCAATCACCATATGCAGTGATTTTGGAGCCCCCAAAAATAAAGTCTGACACTGGTTCCACTGTTTCCCCATCTATTTCCATGAAGTGATGGGACCAGATGCCATGATGTTCGTTTTCTGAATGTTGAGCTTTAAGCCAACATTTTCACTCTCCTCTTTCACTTTCATCAAGAGGCTTTTTAGTTCCTCTTCACTTTCTGCCATAAGGGTGGTGTCATCTGCACATCGGAGGTGATTGATATTTCTCCTGGCCATCTTGATTCCAGCTTGTGCTTCTTCCAGTCCAGCGTTTCTCATGATGTATTCTGCATATAAGTTAAATAAGCAGGGTGACAATATACAGCCTTGACATACTCCTTTTCCTATTTGGAACCAGTCTGTTGTTCCATGTCCAGTTCTAACTGTTGCTTCCTGACTGCATATAGGTTTCTCAAGATGCAGGTCAGGTGGTCTGGTATTCCCATCTCTTTCAGAAATTTCTACAATGTACTGTGATCCACACATTCAAAGGCTTTGGCACAGTCAATAAAGCAGAAATAGATATTTTTCTGGAACTCTTGCTTTTTCCATGATCCAGCAGATGTTGGCAATTTGATCTCTGGTTCCTCTACCTTTTCTAAAACCAGCTTGAACATCTGGAATTTCACTTTTCATGTATTGCTGAAGCCTGGCTTGGAGAATTTTGAGCATTACTTTACTAGCGTGTGAGATGAGTGCAATTGTGAGGTAGTTTGAGCATTCTTTGGCATTGTCTTTCTTTGGGATTGGAATGAAAACTGACCTTTTCCAGTCTTGTGGCCACTGCTGAGTTTTCCACATTTGCTTACATATTGAGTGCAGCACTTTCACAGCATCATCTTTCAGGATTTGAAATAGCTCAACTGGAATTCCATCACCTCCACTAGCTTTGTTCATAGTGATGCTTTCTAAGGCCCACTTGACTTCACATTCCAGGATATCTGGCTCTAGGTGAGTGATCACACCATCATGATTATCTTGGTCACGAAGGTCTTTTTTGTACAGTTCTTCTGTGTATTCCTGCCACCTTTCTTAATATATGCTGCTTTTGTTAGGTCCATACCAATTCTATCCTTTATCAAGCCCATCTTTGCATGAAATATTCCCTTGGTATCTCTAATTTTCTTGAAGAGATCTCTAGTCTTTCCCATTCTGTTGTTTTCCTCTATTTCTTTGCATTGATCCCTGAGGAAGGCTTTCTTATCTCTCCTTGCTAATCTTTGGAACTCTGCATTCAGATGCTTATATCTTTCCTTTTCTCCTTTGCATTTTGCTTCTCTTCTTTTCACAGCTATTTGTAAGCCCTCTCCAGACAGCCATTTTGCTTTTTTGCATTTCTTTTCCATGAGGATGTTCTTGATCCCTGTCTCCTGTAAAAAATCCCAAATGACAGAAAAGTTAAAAAAAGAGAGAGGAAAAAAAAAGTTAAGAAAAAATAGTAGGGGGAAGGACAGTATATATGGGAGGAAAACAGAACTATTGACCTATAAAACCACAAAATCCATGGGTATATAATAGAAGTTTCAGTACATCTTGATTCAAGATTTAAATCATGTCCATGAGCCCTATATCTCTTCAGCAATCAAATTATCTTCTGTTTGCTTCCTTTAAGACTTCACATTGTATTAAGGTGTGGTAGTGGGCCAAGATTTTCAAGCATCCAGTATCAAGGTCAGAGACAAAGTCTGAACTATTATCCCAAGAAAATAATTTAAGGAATATATTTCCCTCTACTTGATTCATATGTCCATCCCTGGAGACAGAGGATGCAATAGTTGGATGGCATCATTGATTCAATGGAAATGAACTTGGGCAGACTCCAGGAGATGGAGTTTCATTATTACAACCTTAGACTTTACAGAAGCTCTTTAGTTATCAGTAATTTATCAATCAAACTTGAAAAGTTTATGTTCATATTTATTTAATTTGAAGGCAGACTTTACAGGCATTGTTCTATGTTGATTAAAAGAAAAAATAGAAAAACTTTTACTCATTTAAATTAATTATTATTTAAATGTGTCCTCCTTTGTAATTTATAATCATTATACATATCTCCAGGCAAGAATACTGGAGTCGGTAACTGTTCCCTTCTCCAGAGGATCTTCCCAACTCAGGGATTGATCGAATCTAGATCTCTGGCATTGCAGGCAGATTCTTTACCATCTGAGCCAACAAAGAAGCTCAAGAATACTAGAGTGGGTAGCCTGTCCCTTCTCCAGAGGATCTTCCTAACCCAGGAATTGAGCCGGTATTTCCTGCATTGCAGATAGATTTTTTCCCAGCTGAGCTACCAGGGAAGCACTAGAAAAACTTACCTTTTCCATTGTGATTTGCAATAATACCACATTTATACTCTAAAGTGAAATACAACTCCATAGTGCAGAATAAATAGAACACACACACAAAAAAGCTTACCTTACTTTGCCTGGAGGAATTTCGGAGGCTCTAAAGTGTACTTCAGTTCATTTTCCACTTCTGGGGCTTCTAAAAGATAAATCATTACACACAACATTTTAATGCCTTAAGAGAACAAAATACTCTTGCAAGAAAAACACAGAACTAATGTAAGAAAGCTCTTGTTAGATCATACCGTGAGGTTCAGAATAATTATAAGTTGGCTTTAAAACTTCACATCTGCAGTTATCTACGAAGAGAATTTGTTTGTTTTCATAACATTTGCTCTGTTTTGTTTATTTTATAGCTTTGGAAAGAGCAATGAACAAAAAGGTAGATTAGATCAACTTCATATTTTAGTCTTATTTATTAATATCAGCCTCAACAAATAGCACTGATATATTTTTTTTAACTTTTCAAAGTGGTTTTATTATTATTTTTTTTAATTTTATTTTATTTTTAAACTTTACATAATTGTATTAGTTTTGCCAAATATCAAAATGAATCCATCACAGGTATACATGTGTTCCCCATCCTGAACCCTCCTCCCTCCCCATACCATCCCTCTGGGTCGTCCCAGTGCACTAGCCCCAAGCATCCAGTATCATGCATTGAACCTGGACTGGCATCTCGTTTCATACATGATATTTTACATGTTTCCATGCGATTCTCCCAAATCTTCCCACCCTCTCCCTCTCCCACAGAGTCCATAAAACTGTTCTATACATCAGTGTCTCTTTTGCTGTCTCGTACACAGGGTTATTGTTATCATCTTTCTAAATTCCATATATATGCGTTAGTATACTGTATTGGTGTTTTTCCTTCTGGCTTACTTCACTCTGTATAATAGGCTCCAGTTTCATCCACCTCATTAGAACTGATTCAAATGAATTCTTTTTAATGGCTGAGTAATACTCCATTGTGTATATGTACCACAGCTTTCTTATCCATTCATCTGCTGATGGACATCTAGGTTGCTTCCATGTCCTGGCTATTATAAAAGCTTCTGCATATCAAAGGAAACTATCAGCAAGGTGAAAAGACAGCCTTCAAAATGGGAGAAAATAATAGCAAATGAAGCAACTGACAAACAACTAATCTCAAAAATATACAAGCAACTCCTACAGCTCAACTCCAGAAAAATAAATGACCCAGTCAAAAAATGGGCCAAAGAGCTAAATAGACACTTCTCCAAAGAAGACATACAGATGGCTAACAAACACATGAAAAGATGCTCAACATCACTCATTATCAGAGAAATGCAAATCAAGACCACTATGAGGTACCATTTCACACCAGTCAGAATGGCTGCGATCCAAAAGTCTACAAGCAATAAATGCTGGAGAGGGTGTGGAGAAAAGGGAACCCTCTTACACTGTTGGTGGGAATGCAAACTAGTACAGCCACTATGGAGAACAGTGTGGAGATTCCTTAAAAAACTGGAAATAGAACTGCCTTATGATCTAGCAATCCCACTGCTGGGCATACACACCGAGGAAACCAGAAGGGAAAGAGCACTGATATTTTTGTGATAAGTATATTTTATTTTTGGTGTTGTTTATAGATACAATTTAGTAGAAACTCTGACTGTTGATCACATAAAATGTGAAATCTTAACTGATTTATGCCGGTAATATCAGAAATGTAAAGAAAAAAATCTGCAGTTTATTTCTAAGAAAACAAAGGTATTTCTTTCAAAATGTGTATACTGATACTTAGAAGAAAAACATAGCAAGACTGATTTCTGTGGACTGAAATTTAAGAGAAGATAATGTCTGGAAAGTTAGATGGAAGAAATCATAATTCTCTAATATTCACAGTATCCCTGTGAGCTTTGTAAAAGTAGAAGAATCAGAAGTTGTATTATTATACTATCAATATTGCCTATCAATGAATCCTGGTTTACTTGGCCAATTGAACATTGATTTGTGAAAGAGTCTATTCACTTTTTTTCTGTTTAAATAAACCAAAAGTCTGCCAAAAAAATGTCTTATATACAAACTGTGTATGTCATTTGCAAGTACATTTGATTAGCTCTAATTATATTTTCTACTAATAAGAAATAAAATATACTTTTGAATATTTTAAAGACATGTTTCAAAATCTTAGCTTTTATTTCAGAAGATAAAATCAGACAGTATCTTATTTGGAAATTTAAGCAATCATATATACAACTGTTATTTTCATTATGCTAAAAAGAAAGGTTGGAAATCCATGTTTTGCTGTTTTCTTCCTTTTCTCTTTTTCTCCTCTTTTTTCATTTTCTCCTCCTTTTACTCCTTTTCCTTTTGCATTGCTTCCATAATATTTAAAGTATGACATAACATAAGTAATTTGATAACTGCTCCAATATTTGGAACCATAGCACTGTAGATGTTTTTTAATCTATGCTTAAGCATTTTGACAGACAAGTTGTTAGTCCTTATCTAAAATATACTAATTGACACCCACAGAAAAATAAATGTGTCTAATAGCATACATTCTAGAATTCTCAGATAATCTTCTTCCAATCATTTGAGATATGCACTTGTAAGCTAAGCATATAATTGACCTTCTGTCTCTTAATGTAAATTTTATTATTGTAACTAAATAATAAGTACATCAATGAAATTTAATTACAAAAAGAGCAGGATCTATGGACATTAATCTAAATAATTTGGAAAAAGATGTTAAGGCATAAAAATTACTCAATGGAAATTATTTTTTTTTCTTTTAAATCAACTTTAAAAAAATAGAGAAGAAAAATTACAAGAATTATTGAACTATTAAGTTATTCACCATGGATAAAAATGTCATTTGGCATATGCTCCATTTTTTCAAATGTTCTAATCTGTTCTTATTTTTGTTCTTCAGTTCTAGTTGCTTTTTCCCATTGAGAACTAATTGAATTCCATTAGTTATCCTAAAGTCTGTAGGTACGTCTTACTCCTTGTGGGGAAAAAAAAAATCTAAGTGGTAAAAATATACTTCTGTCCTTCAGGTTGGATCGCTATATCTACATTGATATATAATAGTGTGCATATTATACATTTAGAATATATCCTATATATTATTTGATATATATGTATATATGTAATCCAAGGCATAGGGTAGAAGAATAAATTGGTTTAGGTTTCAGAAAAAAAAAATCAAGACATGAGATACATATATGGAAGGCACAGCATATTATAGAGGGCATGTGAGTGAAATCATTTGGAGACAAGAATACAAAGAGAAGTGAAAAGAATATTAAACCAAATGTCTTAGGTGCTGATCAGGAGCAAAAGAAGAAGTTACTAAAAAGTCTGTGATAGCAATTACTCAATATAGAAAGAACACTACAGCTAGAACTTTATATGTCTAGGAAAGCTAATGTGTGGGCTACTATTTTTAAACCAAATAAAGACAACAGATACAGAAGGATGGCATACACCAATATATTTCATGTTGCTAAGAGGTTAAGAAGATAAGGACTAAGAGTTCTCCACTGGCTTTATCAATACAGATTTCATTAAGAAATGCACTGGGAATAATTTCACTTGAGTATTGGGAATTAAGAAAGTAGGTACAAAGAAGAATAAGGAGGGTTCAGGATGGGGAACACATGTATAATTTTTTTAAATTAAAATTGAAAAAAAAAAAAAAAAGCCTTGAAAGAATGGGTAGGTAATAATTATAAAAATAAAAGTTAGCCTTTCAGCCTTTAAAAAAAAAAAAAGAAGAAGAAGTTGAAAGATGATAGAAATTGCTTAATTACTCAAGAAGTTTTGCCACACAGAAAAACAAAAATGGAGCAGTAACTGGAGGGAAATTTGAACTCAATGAAAGGCATTTTTAAGAAACATATAATGCTGTTCATTTCCCATTTTTGTGCTAAATCTATTGGGAAGCATTATTTCTTCCAGAAACAGTTCCTTTTTTTTTTAATTTTAAGAGCGAGCCATGTTTATTATATTTGGTTTCCAGTTTTTCATAATATTCTGGAGTGAAAATTAGCAACTCCCATTTATTAGCAGTAAGGGACAATTTGAAATAGCTATAGATGGAGCATAAATTTCTCTTGAAAGCGTAGTGTTAACTGCCTAAATTTTTTATGCACTACTTCTAACAAAGATAACATATACAGATACAATTAATATTTTCCCCATAAGGTCAGTTTTCCTGAAGTATTTGAAGAGAAATATTAGAAATTTTGATTTTTTTGCAGAGAAAATTAAATGCATTAAACATTGAATTCTAGGTTTATAAGTTTTACTCATTACTATTCCCCAGCTCAGTATTTTTTTCTCAGAAGTAAACCAAAGCAACATTTATTTTTCTGTGTTTTCACACACACTGTGATAAGGTGTTCAATGTTTATAAACAGCATATTAAAATTTTAAGTTTGTTTATACAAATCTATTTAGACAAATACATATCATTGTCTGGCATTGTACATGTTTTCTCCACTTATCTATCATAAGACTTACTTTAAGCTTTCTTTTTAAAATATGGATTTAAAATTTTAAGATAATAAAAATGCAGTAAATCTTTTCTCTTTCCAAAAGTTGTTTGTATTTTTCCGAATATTCAACTCTGAACGCCATGCTTTTCTACTTGTGGATATAGAAAGGGCAGTATATGTTCTTGGGGATACCTGTATCTTAATTTCTTTGAAATTCTATCTCCCAATTGGCCTCCTTCCCTCTATCTTCTCCTCTAATACATGTCCACGCTGAGATGTAAAGTCAAGAGTATAACTAGTAAATTCTACTTATTAACTCCAACCTGAATGCTCCTGCAGTGCTTCTCTTCCCTGAAGCACTTGAAGATTTAAAAATTACATTTTGCTTTTGGAGAAGAAATCCAGGAAAGAGAATCACTTGGGGAAAAATACCCAGCATATCCTTCTAAAAAGGCATACCCAACACTTAAAATGTACTGTTCTAGGGGCATTTTTGTTTGTTCAGATTTGTTTTGCTTTGCTTTTCTAAAACAAAGATCCATGGAGAAAGAAAAACTTACCATTGGAAAGATAAAATATCATTGGAATCACAAAAAAAAATAAAACTACAAATTGTTCTTATTAATTTCTTTAACATTCTTTAATTTATTGCACTGTAATGCTAGTTATATGTTCATGTCTTTTCAAGTTGCTATTTAAAACATGGTTATTTCAAATATGTTTGGTTGGTGGTTCTTTAATCTTCTTTACAACACTGATATTATAAGTAAATATCACCATTTATGATGATATATAATTCCAGAAAGGCAGAAGTCTCTGTCTAAAGCTTATATATATATATATATATATATATATCAGAAATTTTAAATATTTGAGAGTAAAGTTCCCTTTTATTGGGTCCAAGCACTTTCACTTTCATATAGATTTCAGGAGCATTATGAAATTGAAAATACTAGTAGAAAAAAATAGACTTCAAGTCAATTTCATCTAGAATTTTAAGGGAATTGACAGACAATTAGCTAGAAATTACATCCTAAGAGGAATGGAAAGCAATTTTTGCTTCTGGAATGGGGTACGGAGTACTAAGAAGGGAGAGAAAAGACTGCAAAAAGTAGGAAGACATCTATATAATTGCAAATAGTTCACCGTTTTGGTTAGCAGATATCCTAAATTTAATATAATAGACAGAAATAGTACTTAAATTGTGTTTTCTTGATGTACATCAAATTTATATTTATTTAGTTTTTTGTGTATGTAAGTAGTAAATAAAACCATTTATGAATGAAATGCTTTTCTATATTTCAGGGAGAAAATTAAAATTCTAACTTCAATTTGATGAATACTTATTTTTGCCAAAATGGAGTTTAATGGCCACTTTTCATAGTTATTGAATATATGGAAATTGTATGATAAGTAATTCAAGGTTTACTTTAAAGAGATACAATGTTAAAGTAACCACTCTAAGTGTATTAAACAGGGTATAATAATTCCTATCTGTTTTGGGAAAAAGATTCCATGCATATTGAAAATCAACTGTCACAGGAGATTCAGTTTCATGATTTTCCATTCATTTCTAATTTTTTACTATCACTACATGGGAAGTCTTCACAAAAGTTTATCAATGAATTTATTATTTATTTATTATTAATCTGATTCTGATTTTAAATTACCTAATTTATAGCATTTATAAAAGGCAGAGGAACCAGAGATCAAATTGAACATTCGTTGCATCATTGAAAAAGTAAGAGAGTTCTAGAAAAATATCTATTTCTGCTTTACTGACTATGCCAAAGCCTTTGACTGTGTGGATCACAATAAACTGTGCAAAATTCTGAAAGGGATGGGAATACCAGACCACCTGACCTGCCTCTTGAGAAACCTGTATGCAGGTCAGGAAGAAACAGTTAGAACTGGACATGGAACAACAGACTGATTCCAAATAGGAAAAGGAGTACGTCAAGGCTGTATATTGTCACCCTGCTTATTTAACTTATACGCAGAGTACATCATGAGAAACGCTGGGCTGGAAGAAGCACAAGCTGGAATCAAGATTGCCGGGAGAAATATCAGTAACCTCAGATATGCAGATGACACCACCCTTATGGCAGAAGGTGGAGAAGAACTAAAGAGACTCTTGATGAAGTGAAAGAGGAGAGTGAAAAGCTGGCTTAGAGTTCAACATTCAGAAAACTAAGATCATGGCATTCAGTCCCATCACTTCATGGCAAATAGATGGGGAAACAGTGGAAACAGCGGCTGACTTTATTTTTGGGGGCTCCAAAAATCACTGCAGATGGTGACTGAGGAAGAGGACTATGGTTTTTATAAGCTCCAACTGTGAGGAAGAGGCTCAATTTTAAATCTAATTCTGCTAACTATGAGCTCTGTGGCCTTACATAGGTTATATAACTTGTCATCTGGCAAATGGAGTACTATTAATAGTACCAGCCTCATAGGTTGTTACAGCACCAAGTTAATATATGCAAACCACTCAGAGTAACACTTATATAAGAGTTCAGTGCTGTTCTAAGTTTGGGGGATAGGACAATATGGAAGCAAGTTATGGCATAATATATATAAACTGTCAGCTCATTGTCCACAAAATTTACTTTTTTTCCACTTTTTGATATATCCAAAGTATTTATTACATTATTTTAAAATGCTTTATTCTTTTCATTCACTCTATATTTCATTGTGTTGGCACATACAGTGCTTTGCTTTATTTACATATTTACATTCAGTTATCATTCATTCATACATATTTATTGATTACTTAAATCTCAGTACTATGCTAGTGGTAGTGATAACATATACTGTACTGAGTGGTATGAAAGGGTTCTTTAAAAGCGTGTGCTATGATTCATGCTTTGTGATACAAAAACTGCTCAATATAGTAAATATGTGATCTATGCCATGTCCATGGCTCATAGAAGTGAGAAAATTCCCTCACTTGGAAAAAATTGAATTTTTGCCTCATTTATCTTAAAGCAAAGGGTTCTGTTTATTGACATATTACTATAAAAGTGGCAAGATTTATTGACAACTTTCTGTCTTTTATTTAAAAAACTAACTTAAGTAAATTTAAACATCTTTGTTTAACTGATGATAAACAGCTGATAAACATCTTTGGCTTTTAAACTATTAATTTTTAAGAGAGATAAACCAATAAATACATTCACACAGTAAAAGACTTGAACTGAATATTCCAATTTAGTATCACTTTCCATATTATCAGACTTAATAGCTATAAGAGAGGATATGAAGGTTTGCTTTATGCGAAGAACTGTTACATTTTTTTCCTGTATTCATTCACTTGATACAGCCATCTTTGAAGAAGACTCTACTATTGACCCAGTTTAAAACCTAAAATTGTATTACTTTTTGTATATGATTCTTTTTCCCATATACATCCTTTCTACAGTGTAAAGTAGTTGCAAATTAGGATCTTAACTTAAAATTGTTCTGTCATTACCAATTTGCTCACATAGTGCTCACAAATGGTAAGTGATGAGCAGATATTTGTTACAAAATGGAAATGACAATTCAAGAGTGAGATATAAATATAATTACTAAGTATTTAAAGGAACAATTTACAATTTAGAGTAAAATATTGTGTGTATGAAAGTGAAAGTCATGTCTGACTGTTTACAACACATGGACTATACAGTCCATGGAATTCTCCAGGCCAGAATACTGGAGTGGGTAGCCGTTCCCTTCTCCAGGGCATCTTCCCAACCCAGGGATAGAACCCAGGTCTTCCTCATTGCAGGCAGTTTCTTTACCAGTTGAGCTACAAGAGAAGCCCTGTATAGTCAAAAGAATAGCACCATTTACTAATAGTTGAAGCCAAATAAATATCCATAATACTCAAAGATTATTTGAAGCTTAGTCAATAGCTGTCTCATACACATTTCTTTTTCCCATTGTTAGACTCCCAGTCTTAATACTGAATGTTATAATAATGATCATTTTGCTCAAGCACAAAAACTCTCATTTAGTTCTTTTGGATTAATATAATCCAGGGATGGAGCAGTATGTGACAGCTATTGAATATTTCTATGAAACTCAAACTCATGCTTTGGAATATGGAGAAGAGAATTAGAGGTAACATACAAACAGTTTTATGGCAATATTACTGAGATCAGGTGTAAGGTAACAGTGGCTTCTCAGTAACTTCAATGAAATTAGTACCCCATATTTCTAAATTCCACTGGGAAATAATCTATCAAATTTAATTTGCCCAAAAGCACACCACAAAATTTTCAAATTGAAAATGCACTAGAAATGCAGAGAAGTGCATTAAGTACAAACTTCCAGTTATAAAATAAATAAATCTTGCTGAGGTAATGTACTGCATGAGGAATATATTTGAAAACGTTGTAGTAATTTTGTAGTGACAGTTGGTAACTAGACCTATTATGGTGACAATTTTGAAATGTATATATGTATATGTCTAAATATCTAAGCACTATGATGTATGCTTGAAACCAGTATGGTATGGTATATTATTTAAACTTCATTAAATATGCATTTTCCAAATAATATATATCAAACTTTACAGAAAATAATCACAGAGCTAGTGCTAAATTAAATTGTAACTATTTAACATTAAAAATGTTGGATTTGTTGTCCAGAAACTGTGTTGTGAAATTTCTACTTATTCACTGGTTAGGTAGGGATCTTAAATCAGTTTATTTATTTATTTACTACAGTAATTCTTCTAAAAATCAATCATTATAAAAAGTAATCATTTTTCATTGGAAGGACTGATGTTGAAGCTGAAACTCCAATAATTTGGCCCCCTATGCAAAGAGCTGACTCATTTGAAAAGCCCCTGATGCTGGGAAAGATTGAGGGCAGGAGGAGAAGGGGACGACAGAGGATGAGATGGTTGGATGGCATCACTGACTCAACGGATGTGAGTTTGAGTAAACTCTGGGAGTTAATGATGGACAAAGAGGCCTGGTGTGCTGCAGTCCATGGGATCGCAAACAGTCAGACATGACTGAGCAACTGAACTGAACTGAACTGAAAAAGTAATCTTAAGAAAGAAAAATGAAGTTGGATGAATCAGGCTCTCTGACCTCAGGATGTTCTAGAAAACTTCAGTAAATTAAAGCAATATAGTACTAGTGAAAAAACAGACATATAGATCAGTGGAACAGGACAGAAAGCCTAGAAACAGACCCACGCTCTTATGGCCAATAAATCTACAATGAAGGAGGCAAGAATATACAGTGGAGAAAGAGCAGACTCTTTTATATGTGAAGCTGGGAAAAGTGGATAGCTGTATGGAAAAGAATAAAATTAGAACACTAGTTAACACCATAAGCAAAAATGAACTCAAAATGGATTAAACACCTAAATGTAAGACCAGATACTAAAAAATTCATAGAGGAAAACATAGGAAGAACACTCATTGATATAAATTATAGCAAAAAATTTTTAGATCTATCTTCCAGTTTAATAGACATAAAAAATAATAAATTGGACCCAATTAAACTTAAAAGCATTTGCACAGCAAAGAAAATTATAAAGAAAATGAAAAGATGGGAGAAAATGTTTGCAAATGATATGACCAACAAAGGATTAATTCCCAGAATACATTAATACAAACAGCTCAAACAGTTCAATAACAACTAACAAGCAACCCAATAAAAAATAGGTAGATCTAAATAGACATTTCTCCAAAACAGACATACAGATGACAAACAGGCATAAGAAAAAAATGTTCATGATAGCTTATTATAGAAAAATAAAAATGAAAAATACAATGAGGTATCACCTTACAAAAGTCAGAATGGTCATCATCAAAAGTTTACAGGCTGAAGAGGGTGCGGAGAAAAGGGAACCCTCCTACATTATTGGTGGGAATATAAATTGATAAAGCCACTGTGGAGAATAGTATGGAGGTTCCTTAAAAAACTAAAAATAGAATTATCATAGGATCCTGCAATTCTATTCCTGGGGATGTATTAAAAAAAAACTCTAATTTAAGAAGATGCATGCACCTCAGTGTTACAATAGCCAAGACATAGAAGCAACCTAAATGTCTGGCGAATGGATAACAAAGATGTGGTATATACATACAATGAAATATTATCCAGCCATTAAAAAGAATGAAATAATGCCATTTGTAGCAACGTGGATGGACCTAGAGATTATCATACTAAGTGAAGTAAGCCAGAAAGAGAAAGACAAATATATGATATCACATATACTTGGAATCGTAAAAAAGATACAAATGAACTTATTTATAAAAACAGAAATCAGATCAGATCAGATCAGATCAGTTCAGTCGCTCATTCGTGTCTGACTCTTTGCGACCCCATGAATCGCAGCACGCCAGGCCTCCCTGTCCATCACCAACTCCTGGAGTTCACTCAGACTCACGTCCATCGAGTCAGTGATGCCATCCAGCCATCTCATCCTCTGTCGTCCCCTTCCCCTCCTGCCCCCAATCCCTCCCAGCATCAGGGTCTTTTCCAATGAATCAAGATCCACTCATATAAAAAACAACATATGGTTACCAAAGGTGGAAGGTTGGGGGAGGGATAAATTAGGAATTTGAAATTAACATAGACCCACTACTATGTATAAAATAGATAACTAACAAGGACCTACTTTATAGCACAGGGAGCTATACACAATATATTGTAATAACCTATAAGGGAAAAGAATATGTATATATATATTTATAACTTAATTAATCATATATATATCTAAGTCAGTGTACTATACATTTGAGATGAACGTGTTATAAATCAATTATGTGTCATTTATAAATAAATGTAAAAAAGAATCACTCAACATATTTAGATGGTAGGCTCATAATTTAAATGAAAGAATTGTTTTAAATGATTCATGACGTCCCTTTGACTTCTAAAATTCTACATTGTAGTTTGCAAATGTACTTTATTATCTCAGGAATTGGTTTATGATGTTTGGGGTAAGTGTCTGTAAGTATTTCACTTTGATTATGCTGAGAGAAACCTATTATAAAAGAAATTATTTTCATTTTTTGAAAAAATAGTATCAAATCCATCATATAGAAGATATTTTGTCATTTATATATATTAAATTTCTTTCCTCCATCAGAGGAATATATCAGGATAGATATAGATCAGAAGAGATATATACAAGATTTTTAACTACAGAACTTTCTAAATCTACTTTGATCTCATCATCATCATTCCTTCCTTATAGCATTTAAAGGGTTAATTTAGAGACGACATGAATCAAATAATCTTTTTGCTTAAGCTTTTATTTAGACTCGTCTAGTAGACATAAACTCTCATATGCAGTTTTATACCACCTTATTAAGCTTACATTATAGAAATGAGAAGAACTAGTGATTATTTTCTCTTATAACCCTAAATGGAAAATCTGCATCTTAAGTAGTAATTAAGAAAACCAAAACTACATTGTAAACAAAGCATCTGTTACTTGGGCATGCCATTTCCCTTTTCTTTTGTGAAGAATAGCTTTGAATCTAATTGTACATTATAATTGCACATCATTTCTTTTGGAACTGCTTAATTATTCCTCTTAATCTTTTTGTATTTCTCTTCATTTTTAGCCAAACTATTTTTTAGCAATACATTATTACTGATTCTGTGATTAAAATATTTGTGTTTCTCCTTGAAAATGGCTAAATAGCTTATGCCACATTCTGAGTTGTCGGGGAGGGAGAATTAGGATTTTTTGATTTCTTTTTTTTTTTGGTATCAGAACAGTAAATGAACACTAACTCCATTGAATAATCTTTTCATTCTGCAAGCAAGCATTTGCTTTCACACAGAAACAGCATTGCAATGACAATGAACCCTATGCAGACACTACTGCTTCAGATGAAGGTTAATGGCTGGAATTGCAAGAATACTAGTGTACAGACTGTAATTAGGAGGATCTGATGAAAGTCTGAACTATAATATGAGAAGAAAACATCTGCTTGTTCACAATAATGGCTGTCATTTATTCTTTCTATACAATTTTTTCTGTTTAAATAGACCATTTATCAAAATCTCATATGCTCATTAATTTTAGTCTTTGGGAAAAATATAAGTGCATATTGGATTTCAATAAAGCAATTTTATTTCCTGTTTTTAACTTTCTTTAAAGGAAAAGTTTGAACCAGTGATACATTATGCTCTGAATGTCACTTAGTATTACACAGCAGCAGAAATTATAAAAAGGTGAAGTTTTTCTCTGATGACTAATAATTACCTAATTTACTCAATCCCATAACTAAGTATATTTATTAAAGCACCATAAATATTGCAAATGGATTGAGTCAAATGAAGGAGTATCATGGCCCATAGATTGATGCATTACACTGATGGTATATCTGTGTGTGTGTGTGTGTGTGTGTGTGTGCGCACGTGCGTGCGCTCAGTTGTGTCCAACTCTTTCTGACCCCATGAACTGTAGCCTGCCAAGCTCCTCTGTCCATGGAATGTTTCAGGCAAGAATGCTGGAACAGGTTGCCATTTCCTACTCCAGGGTATCTTTCCAAACCAGGGATCAAATCTGGGTCTCCTGCATTGGCAGGAGGATTCTTTACCTGGGCACCACCTGAGAAGTTCACTATATTGATGTTACCAGTAGCATTATTCTGCAGGGATTATCATTAATAAGATGAGAATTTTTAGGGTAGATGTGGGAGGCAGGATTCTAAAATGACCACTAAGCTTATAGCTCCCTTGTGTAAATATCCTGTGTGATCATCTCCCTTTGTAAGTAGGCATTACCTGTGAATATGATAGAGTAACACTTCTGTAATTAGGTTATGCTATGCTATGCTAAGTCACATCAGTCGTATCTGGCTCTATATGACCCCATAGACGGCAGCCCACCAGGCTCCCCCGTCCCTGAGATTCTCCAGGCAAGAACACTGGAGTGGGTTGCCATTTCCTTCTCCAATGCATGAAAGTGAAAAGTGAAAGTGAAGTTGCTCAATCATGTCCGACTCTTAGTGACCCCATGGACTGCAGCCTACCAGGCTCCTCCGTCCATGGGATTTTCCAGGCAAGAGTACTGGAGTGGGGTGCCATTGCCTTCTCCAAGTGATTAGGTTAGTAATCTATAAATCAAAATGGATACCATCATAGTCCAGTTCAGTTCAGTTCAGTTGCTCAGTCATGTCCGACTCTTTGCAACCCCATGAATTGCAGCACACCAGGCCTCCTTGTCCATCACCAACATCCGGAGTTCACTCAAACTCACGTCCATCGAGTCAGTGATGCCATCCAGCCATCTCATCCTCTGTCGTTCCCTTTTTCTCCTGCCCCCAATCCCTCCCAGCATCAGAGTCTTTTCCAATGAGTCAACTCTTCGCATGAGGTGGCCAAAGTATTGGAGTTTCAGCTTTAGCATTGGTCCTTCCAATGAACACCCAGGACTGATCTCCTTCAGAATGGACTGGTTGGATCTCCTTGCAGTCCATGGGACTCTCAAGAGTCTTCTCCAACACCACAGTTCAAAAGCATCAATTCTTCGGTGCTCAGCTTTCTTCACAGTCCAACTCTCACATCCATACATGACTACTGGAAAAACCATAGCCTTGACTAGATGTAAGAATCCTAGCAAAGTAATGTCTCTGCTTTTGAATATGCTATCTAGGTTGGCCATACATTTCTTTCCAAGGAGTAAGCGTCTTTTTATTTCTTGGCTGCAATCACCATCTGCAGTGATTTTGGAGCCCCAAAAAATAAAGTCTGACACTGTTTCCACTGTTTTCCCATCTATTTCTAGGGTTAATTAAAGGAGGCTTTGAAAGAAAATGAAGCAAAAAATGTTCTCCAACTGGCCTGAAAGAAACTAATATTTCTGTTGGGAACTGACTGCGGAGAGCACACATCAAGTAACTGCAGGCAGCCTCCAAGAGCTGCAAGTGGTTGCTTGCTGACTGATAAAAAGAAAACAGTCCTACATCCTCAAAGAACTGAATGCTGCCAAGACTATGAATAAGCCCGGAAACAGAACATTCTCTAGTAAGATCTTCTAAATGAGATAAAAAACATGGCCAACACATTCATCCCAGCCTTGTGAGACCCTGAGCAAAGGATCCATTTAACCCATGTCTGGACTCATGATCCAAGAAAACTGTGAGATAATTCATTCATGAGTGTTGTTTTAAGCCTCTATGTTTATCTGATTTGTCATGCAGCAATAGAAAACTTACATACATAATATGAAATCACAATCTAAAATATTCAGCAAACTATATTTACATTGTCAGTGATAGAGAAAATCCATGAATTAGAAAAGTATAACCTTTGGTATAATCAACTGAAGTATATACATTTAAGGCAGCCCAGTGCAGGAAATATGGATTTAATCCCAGGTTTGGGAAGATCCCTTATAGAAGGAAATGCCAACCCACTCCATTATTCTTGCCTGGGAAATCCCATGGACAGAGGAGCCTGGCAGTGTACAGTCCACGGGGTTGCACAGAGTCAGATATGACTGAACATTTCTGTACAGGGTTGTTATAACAGTGAAGGAAATGTCTATGATTTATTTATGTTTTTTTTATTTATAAGGTGCTGTGAAAGTGAAAGTCGCTCAGTAGTGTCCGACTCTTTGCGACCCCATGGACAGTAGCCCGCCAGGCTCCTCTGTCCACGGAATTCTCCAGGCAAGAATACTGGAGTGGGTAGCCATTCCCTTTTGCAGAGGATCTTCCAAACCCAGGAATCGAAGCAGGGACTCCTGCACTGCAGGCAGATTCTTTACCAGCTGAGCTATCAGGGAAGCCCCACTGGGATGCTGTGGCTGCATAGGCCGGGAAACTATCTGGATCCCAGACCTCCTGTGTGGCAGGACAGAAATCTACCACTGAACCATCCATGCACCATGCTATGAAAGCACCTCATAAATAAAAAACCCTACACACAGGTTACAGCTTCGCTGGTGGTCCAGTGATAAAGAATCAGCTTGCCAAGACAGGAACTGTGAGTTTGATTCCTCAGTCAGGAAGATATCCTGGAGAAAGAAATGACTAGGTACTTCAGTATTATTGCCTGGGAAACCCCATGGACAGAGGAACCTGGCAGACTACATTCCATGGGGTTATAAAAGAGTCAGAATTGACTTAGCAACTGAACAACAATAACGCTAAAACAAATTCCCTGAAAATGCATGGTTCTTTAAAGAGTTAGATTTTATTCACTATTATTAAGACCAATTGAAATAGTCCTAATGAAATATATTGAAAACCACACTTTTGAGACTTACCTCTCCCCTGCCCCACCAAATCTATTCCTCCTGTATTCTTCCTTTCCTTAGATGACCAAAGATACAATTCAACCACTGGTCCCAGAAAGAAACTTTATCATTATGTGTTTTTCTTAGTGTTACATGCTGCTGCTGCTGCTGCCGTTGCTAAGTCGCTTCAGTCGTGTCCGACTCTGTGCAACCCCATAGACGGCAGCCCACCAGGCTCCCATCCCTGGGATTCTCCAGGCAAGAACACTAGAGTGGGTTGCCATTTCCTTCTCCAATGCATAAAAGTGAAAAGTGAAAGTGAAGTTGCTGAGTCGTGTCCAACCCTCAGCGACTCCATGGACTACAGCCTACCAGGCTCCTCTGTCCATGGGAGTTTCCAGGCAAGAGTACTGGAGTGGGGTGCTGTTGCCTTCTTCTAGTGTTACATGCTACATGCGGTCTATCTGCAAACACAGCTAGCTATTTCTTCAAAAGTCCCTGAATCTTTCTAATCATCTCCTCTAATAGTACTCTGACTGAAATCTCAGATCACAACTCTATCTTCCACTCTACATGAAAGCTGTCACCTGTTTACATAAAGCTGTATCTTGTCTCTCCTACTCTCAAAATCTCCCAATGACATCTAATTTCCCCATAGTGTGTTAGTCACTCAGTTGTGCCAGACTCTTTATGATCCCATGGACTGTAGCCCACCAGGCTCCTCCATCCATCGGATTTTCCAGGCAAGAATGCTGGAGTGGGTGGCCATTTCCTTCTCCAGGGGATCTTCCCACTCAGGGATAGAACCTAGGTCTCCTGCATTGCAGGCAGATTTTTTACCATCTGAGCCACGAAGCTTTTTCAATGGAGCCTCTATGATACATCTTCCTTTTATCTCTGTGACCTCACCCTAAATATTCCCCACTCATTTCCTCTACTCTAGGAATTCTGATAGCCTTCCTTTTTTTAATTAGTCAGGCATAACTTCCAGGGTCTTTACACTCACTCTTTTGATCTCTCCATCTGGAACACTACAGATCTTTACCGAATATGACCTCAGTGAAGACTTTCTTATTATTCTCCACAGCAATCCTATCACCCTGCTTTTCTGGATTCTTTTTTTTAATTGCTGTAATTATTATTGCCTAAAATAATATTCCATTTTCATCTAAAATTACAATGGTATGCGTTTAGTTTCAAAGAGTTTAGTATTTTTAAATGAAATCCTTGTTGATCATCTAGCCTTTCTTTTTCTACTTAGTTCTAATATGTATTGTGGTTGCTGTGTCTGAAGCTGCCACAGCCAAAGGACACACACTATGGTAGTGGAACTCTTCTCACATTCTCCTGAGTCCCGCCTTGCTCAGAACTATTTTTTCCAGGTATATTTTATTGCTGTACCTCAGGCATATTGGTTGGCTATTTTCATGTATTTATGGTAAACCATATTTCCTTAAGCCTTTCATCAATTTCCTATATTGCTTATCTTTTTTGAGTTGTATATTAAAAAAAAACTTTATACGAATACATACAGACATAGCTAAAATATTTTAGAATGCTTAAATTATGTTTAGCTCTTAATAGCAAGGGAATATTTCATGCACAGATGAGCACAATAAAGGACAGAAATGGTATAGAACTAATAGAAGCAGAAGATATTAAGAAGAGGTAGCAAGAATACACAGAAGAACTGTACAAAGAAGATCTTCATGACCCAGATGATCACGATGGTGTGATCACTTACCTAGAGCAAGACATCCTGGAATGCAAAGTCAAGTGGGTCTTAGGAAGCATCACTATGAACAAAGCTAGTGGAGGTGATACAATTCCAGTTGAGCTATTTCAAATCCTAGAAGATGATGCTGTGAAAGTGCTACACTCAATATGCCAGCACATCTGAAAAACTCAGCAGTGGCCACAGGATTGGAAAAGGTCAGTTTTCATTCCAAACCCAAAGAAAGGCAATGACAAAGAATGTTCAAACTGTCACACAATTGCATTCATTTCACACTCTGGCAAAGTAATGCTTAAAGTTCTCCAAGCCAGGCTTCAAAATTATGTGAACCATGAACTTTCAGATGTTCAAGCTGGATTTAGTAAAGGCAGAGGAACCAGAGATCAAATTGCCAACATCCTTTGGATCATTGAAAAAGCAAGAGAGTTTCAGAAAAAACATCTACTTCTGCTTTATTGACTATGCCAAAGCCTTTGACCATGTGGACCACAACAAACTGGAAAATTCTGAAAGAGATGGGAATATCAGAGCACCTGACCTACCTCCTGAGAAATCTGTATGCAGGTCAGGAAGCAACAGTTAGAACTGGACATGGAACAACAGACTGGTTCCAAATCAGGAAAGGAGTTTGTCAAGGCTATATATTGTCACCCTGCTTATTTAACTTCTATGCAGAGTACATCATGAGAAATGCTGGGCTGGAGGAAGCACAAGCTCGAATCAAGATTGCTGGGAGAAATATCAATCACTTTCACATATGCAGATGAAACCGCCCTTATGGCAGAAAGTGAAGAAGAACTAAAGAGCCTCTTGATGAAAGTGAAAGAGGAGAGTGAAAAAGTTTGCTTAAAGCTCAACATTAAGAAAACTAAGATCATGGCATCCAGTCCCATCATTTCATGGCAAATAGATGAGGAAACAATGGAAACAATGACAGACTTTATTTTTGGGGGCTCCAAAGTCACTGCATATGGTGACTGCAGCCATGAATTTAAAAGACGCTTACTCCTTGGAAGAAAAGTTATGACCAACCTAGATAGCATATTAGAAAGCAGAGACATTACTTTGCCAACAAAGGTCCATCTAGTCAAAGCTATGGTTTTTCCAGTAGTCATGTATGGATGTGAGAGTTGGACTACAAAGAAAGCTGAATGCCAAAGAATTGATGCTTTTGAACTGTGGTGTTGGAGAAGACTCTTGAGCGTCTCTTAGACTGCAAGGAGATACAACCAGTCCATTCTAAAGGAAATCAGTCCTGAATATTCACTGAAAGATGATGCTGAAGCTGAAACTCCAATACTTTGGCCGCCTGATGCGAAGAACTGACTTATTTGAAAAGATCGTAATGTTGAAGGCAGGAGGAGGAGACGACAGAGGATGAGATGGTTGAATGGCATCATCAACTCTGGGAGTTGGTAATGGACAGGGAGGCCTGGCGTGCTGCAATGCCTGGGGTTACAAAAAGTTGGATACGACTGAGCAACTGGACTGAATTAAACTTAACTTATCAAAAGGACTTCCCAAGTGTTGCAGTGGTAAAGAATCCGCCTACTAATGCAGGAGATACAAGAGACACAGATTCAATCCCTGGGTTGAGAAAGTACCCTGAAGGAGGAAAAGGCAACCATTTCATTATTCTTTCCTGGGAAATCCCATAAGCAGAGGAGTCTGGTGGGCTATGGTCCATGGGGTTACAAAAAGTCAGACACAACTAAGCACATGTGCACACACACATACACACACACGTACACACACATGTACACACACACACACATGTACACACACACATGTACACAAACGCACGTAAATACTTAATTTCAAATGTATTTTAAATATCCTGGATTTTCACTCTCTTCCTCTCATGAATACTGGTTTTATCTTATATTTTATGTTGAATTGATTTGGATATCCCTTAACTGCTTATTGTAGATACATATTATTATTGAGTGAATGGATTTTTTGTTCTGCTTTCTGTAGGAATTTGAGCAAATAGAGAAGTAATCTGAGAAATATGATGAGGCAGAATTAAGGGAAAACAACAGATCAGCTGACAGTCTATGATTTGGTCAGACAAGGGATATGCTTCCTGTAGTTCAGTGGGAAATTAGCTGGTTTGGTTAACTAAATGTCCCCACTCCCCACCCAGAATGAGAGCTCTCAGATATGTAAGCTCCAACAGGAAAGGCTGTGGAGTAGACCAAAGAAGTAGGTGCTGAGGAAGATGTTAGTCAATGAACACATTTCCCATATTGGAGAATCATGCATGAGCACACTGCATTCTACCCCAGAGAATCATGTGTACTTCTCATCAGAGAGCCAAGAGAGTACTCTATCACCACCAATTAAACAAAAAACATCTTGCATTTGTATTTTTTGTGCATTTACTCTGTATGGACTAGGTTGTGAACCCAGGAAAATGTATATTGTAGCACCTCAGAATGTGACTTTATTTGAAAATATGGTCCCTCCAAGTGTAATTACTTAAGAAAGGGTCATACTGGGGTAGGATGAGATCTTAATCTAATCTGACTGCTGTACTTATAAGAAGACAGAAATACAAGCAAAACACCATGTGAAGATAAAGGCAGAAACTGGAATAATATACCCACAAGCCAAGGATTGACAAAGATCACTGGTCACCACCAGAAACTAAGAATCTTCTCCTTCAGAGACCTCACAAGGAATCAACCTTGTAGACACCTTTACTTCAGAGTCTTATCCTACAACATTAATTATGAGGATAAATTTATCTTGCTTTAAGCCGCCTTATTTGTGGTACTTTGTTAGGGAAGCCTGAGGAAACTGATTTTTCCTTTCCCACTCCCCGTGTCAGAGTAGTTACAGGCAGAAAACTTTGAAGGTAAAGGAGGAGTTAAAACAGCCTGAAGCCTCCAGGGACAATCCAGCAGGTACTGGGAGCAGAGGAAAGACTACCATTGGACTGTGTATGAAATTGAAGTTTTACACTGAATTGATTGAACAAGATGTTTTACACCTACATCTTATATCCTATATTTTTACTGCAATATATCTTATGAATTAAATTTCAAATAGCTTTAATGGACTAAAAGGGAAATTTAGCAGACTTTTAGTGGTAGTGATTAGAGAAAAATAAAATGGTTTCATATATATGTGTGCATGTTCAGGGTACTCATTTGTCACATAGCCTAGACCAGGAATGACTGGATCTGAATGGGTATTTTCTATTATCAGTTCATTTACATTGAAGCAGCACTTAGCATTGGGCTTCCCTTGTGGCTCAGATGGTGAACAATCCACCTGCAACGTGGGAGACCTGGGTTCGATCCCTGGGTTGGGAAGATCTGCTAGAGGAGGGGATGGCAATCTACTCCAGAATTTTTGCCTGGAGAATTCCCATGGACAGAGCAGCCTGGTGGGTTACAGTCCATGAGGGTCACAAAGAGTTGGACACAACTGAGCGACTAAGCACAGCTAAGAACAGCACTTAGCATTTGTGTAATTTTGCCCCAGCGACCTCTAAAAAAAAGTGAAAAAAGAAAGAAAAAATCTATAATTTATTAATAATTAATAAAATTCACATCACACATTTTGGACATCTGGTTTTTACAACATTCAGAAAAATTAAATGAAACTATTTAATTTCTGGCTTCTAATCATTTCATGTTCCTTTTCCTTTGTGAGGTGAAAATTCTCCATTGTGACTCTATTTCCTAAGCAAATAAACTGTGTTTATTCTATAAACTGTGCATATTCTATTTAGCAAAATTAAAACCCACCATTACTTGAACTTAAGTTCCTCTAAAAGCATCTCAGGAACCATTTATTGCTTATTAACTATGCTTCTCAAGCAATGTATCAAAGTATTAAAACAACTAAATAGGCTTCTTGAAAGACTTTAATGTTCACAGAAGCAAAACATAATGTGTTTTTTTATCCAATTATATAAACTATATAGAGAAAATTAGTACTTATGTATAAATAAAGGATATAATAGTAAAAGAATAGAGTATAAATATTTATATGTTTTATATTTGTACATACATATATAATACATTATCATAGTATATAATATATATGACATCTTTGTGAAATATATACTAGATACAGGAGCTATGATAGTATGGTAGGTGCTGTCACAGATAAATATAAATAATACAGCATAAAGTATTTTGATTATAGGAAAAAACATAACTCCCATAATCAATATTACTAATTTGTGAGCCCTTATTAATAATGTTACTTTCAACTCCAGGTATTTAAGATATTCACTTTGGAGTTATTTAAAAATCTATCAGGTTTTTTTTTCTAATAAAGATGAAATAGAGAATGAAATCAAAATTCCATTCCCTAAACCCAATCCAAGTTTACATGTCAAGATCTTCTGGTCTATTAAGATGAAATTTTCTGAAAGAACTGTCTCTCATCCTGTCCAATTCAGAGTTATCAAAAAATAGCATTCACTTACAAGAAATAGCCTTTAAAACTCTACATGTATATAATGGAGAGTCATGAAAGAGAATATATATCAAAACTCCTTGTTGTAATCATACAATCTTCCAGACTAGCGCATTTATCAAACTTATTTAAGATTTAACCACTGAATTCTTATATTTCAGTTGTCACATTCAGGGAACAAGCATCCTTAATCCCAATAAGAATGCCTGAGATGCAGTTTGGTACTCAACAAGCACTGGCTAGGAATCATGCAGCAAGAATAAAGATACACAGAAGGACACTTGGAAAGGCCAGGTTTGAGTTTGTACTGCAGATCTACAGTGGCCTTCATACAATGGGGTCCCCAGATCAGCAACTGAATAAAACTCCGACCATACTCAAGCTGGCCAAGAACAATATATTTTTGATGTGTATGTAGAACTTGGATATTTGGAGATCACTATGCACAGCTAATTTAAGTAGAGAACTAGATGAGCAAACATATCTGAGAGGGAAATCTGGTATTGACAGTACAGAAGAGTTTAGGAAATAATGGGGTATAAGGTTAAGAAAATAGGATAAATTTCTTGTTAGAATGACATGAATATGAGATCAGAAATTTTAACTTGATTTATAAATAATTTCATTTGTATATTAAAATGGGTAAGAAAAAATTTAAGAATGTATGTGGAAAATTCTTCAAGAGATGGGAATACCAGACCACCTGACCTGCCTCCTGAGAAATCTGTATGCAGGTCAGGAAGCAACAGTTAGAACTGGACATGGAACAACAGACTGGTTTCAAATAGGAAAAGGAGTATGTCAAGGCTGTATCTTGTCACCCTGCTTATTTACCTTCTATGCAGAGTACATCATGAGAAATGCTGGCAGGGTGAAGCACAAGCTGGGACCAAGATTGCTGGGAATAATATCAATAATGTCAGATATGCAGGTGACACCAGCCTTATGACAGAAAGTGAAGAAGAACTAAAAAGCCTCTTGATAAAAGTGAAAGAGGAGAGTGAAAAAGTTTGCTTAAAGCTCAACATTCAAAAAACTAAGATCGTGGCATCTAGTCCCATCACTGATGGGGAAACAGTGGCAAAATTTATATTTTTGAGGTCCAAAATCATGTCAGATGGTGACTGGAGCCATGAAATTAAAAGACACTTGCTCTTTGGAAGAAAGGTTATGACTGACTTAGACAGCATATTAAAAGGCAGAGACATTACTTTGACAACAAAGGTCCATCTAGTCAAGGCTATGGTTTTTCCAATGGCCATGTCTGGAGAAGGAAATGGCAACCCACTCTGGTATTCTTGCCTAGAGAATCCTGTGGACAGAGGAGCCTGGTGGGCTGCCATCTATGAGGTCGCACAGAGTCGGACACAACTGAAGCAATTTAGCATGCATACATGCATTGGAGAAGAAAAGGCAACCCACTTCAGTGTTCTTGCCTGGAGAATCCCAGGAACAGAGGAGCCTGGTGGGCTGCCGTCTATGGGGTCACACAGAGTTGGACACAACTGAAGCGACTTAGCGGCAGCAGCAGCAGCAGTGGCATGTATGGATGTGAAAGTTGGACTATAACGATACTGGATGCTTGGGGCTAGTGCACTGGGATGACCCAGAGGGATGGTATGGGGAGGGAGGAGGGAGGAGGGTTCAGGATGGGGAACACATGTATACCTGTGGCGGATTCATTTTGATATTTGGCAAAACTGATACAATTATGTAAAGTTTAAAAATAAAATAAAATAAAAAAAAAAAAAAGAAAGCTAAGCACCAAAGAATTAATGCTTTTGAACAGTGGTGTAGGATAAGACTCTTGAGAGTCCCTTGGACTACAAGGAGATCCAATCAGTCCATCTTAAAGGAAATCAGTCCTGAGTGTTCATTGGAAGGATTGATGTTGAAGCTGAAACTGCAATACCTCAATCACCTGATGTGAAACACTGACTCATTTGAAAAGATCCTGATGCTGGGAAAGAAGGCAGGAGGAGAAGGGGACGACAGAGGATGAGGCGGTTGGATGGCATCACCGACTCAATAGACATGAGTTTGAGCAAGTTCTGGGAGTTGGTGATGGACAGGGAACCTGGTGTGTTGCAGTCTATGGGGTCGGAAAGAGTTGGACATGATTGAACTGAACTTAACTATTTGCTTTACTATTAGTTAATCATGTAATCTATTATTAATCATAATCTAATTACTTAATTTCATCTTGGTATTGTAATTCAGCTTAATTTTTCCACTATTTAGAAAGAGGAATAAAAGTTATTATTTGAGATTGCTTTCAACCAGTATTACCTTCTTCAAGCCAAACTTTTTAAAAGATGTTTTCAGTTCAGTTCAGTTCAGTCACTCAGTAGTGTCCAACTCTTTGCAACCCCATAGACTGCAGCATGCTGGGCTTCCCTCTCCATCACCAACTCTCAGAGCTTGCTCAAACTCATGTACATTGAGCCAGTGATGCCATCCAACCATCTCATCCTCTGTCGTCCCCTTCTCCTCCTGCCTTCAAGCTTTCTCAGAATCAGGGTCTTTTCCAAAGAGTCAGGTTTTCACATCAGTTTGCCAAAGTATTGGAGTTTCAGCTTCAACATCAGTCCTTCAAATGAATATTCAAGACTGATTTCCTATAGGATGGACTGGTTGGATCTCCTTACAGTCCAAGGGACTCTCAAGTGTCTTCTCCAACACCACAGTTCAAAAGCATCAATTCTTTGGCACTCAGCTTTATTTCTAGTCCAACTCTCAGATCCATATATGACTACTGGAAAAACCATTATTTTGACTAGACAGAACTTTGTTGGCAAATTAATGTCTCTGCTTTTTAATATGCTGTCTAGGTTGGTCATAGCTTTTCCTCCAAGGAGCATGGCTTAACTTCATGGCTGCAGTCACCATCTTCAGTGATTTTGGAGCCCCCAAAAATAGTCTGTCACTGTTTCCATTGTTTCCCCGTCTATTTGCCTGAAGTGATGGGACCAGATGCCATGATCTTAGTTTTCTGAATGTTGAGCTTTAAGCCAACTTTTTCACTCTCCTCTTTCACTTTCATCAAGAGGCTTTTTAGTTCTTCACTTTCTGCCATAAGGGTGGTGTCATCTGCATATCTGAGGTTATTGATATTTCTCCCGGCAATCTTGATTCGAGCTTGTGCTTCCTCCAGCCCAGCATTTCTCATGATATACTCTGCATAGAAGGTAAATAATCAGGGTGACAATATACAGCCTTGATGTACTCCTTTTCCTATTTGGAACCAGTCTGTTGTTCCATGTCCAGTTCTAACTGTTGCTTCCTGACCTGCATATAGGTTTCTCAAAGGCAGGTAAGGTGGTCTGGTAATTCCATCTCTTTAAGAATTTTCTGCAGTTTGTTGTGATCCACACAGTCAAAGGCTTTGGCGAGTCAGTAAAGCCGAAGTAGGTGTTTTTTTGGAACTCTCTTGCTTTTTCATCATCCAACAGATGTTGGCAATTTGATCTCTGTTTCCTGTGCCTTTGCTAAATCCACCTTGAATATATGGAAGTTCATGGTTCACATACTGTTGAAACCTGGCTTGGAGAATTTTGAGCGTTACTTTGCTAGCGTGTGCGATGAGTGCAATTGTGTGGTAGTTTGAGCATTTTTTGGCATTGCCTTTTTTGTGATTGGAAGGAAAACTGTCCTTTTCCAGTCCTGTGGCCACTACTGAGTTTTCCAAATTTGCTGGTATATTGAGTGCACCACTTTCACAGCATCATTGTTTAAGATTTGAAATATCTCAACTGGATTTCCATCACCTCCATTAGCTTTGTTGGTAGTGATGTTTCCTAAGGTCCACTTGACTTCACATTCCAGGATGTCTGTCTCTAGGTGAGTGAGCACACCATCGTGATTATCTGGGTCATGCAGATCTTTTTTGTACAGTTCTTCTCTGTATTCTTATCAGTTCTACTTCTTATCTTCTGCTTCTGTTAGGTCCATATCATTTCTGTCCTTTATTGTGCCCATCTTTGCATGAAATATTTCCTCAGTATCTCTCATTTTTTTGGAGAAATCTCTAGTCTTCCCCCCTTTGATTGTTTCCTTCTATTTCTTTGCATTGTGATCACTGAGGAAGGCTTTCTTGTTTCTCCTTGCTATTCTTGGAACTCTGCATTCAAATGGGTATATCTTTCCTTTTCGCCTTTGTCTTTTGCTTCTCTTCTTCTCTCAGCTATTTGTAAAGCCTCCTCAAACAACCATTTTGCCTTTTTGCGTTTCTTTTTCTTGGAGATGGTCTTGTTTCCTGCCTCCTGTACAATGTCAGGAGCCTCTGTCCATTGTTCTTCAGGCATTCTGTCGATCAGATCTAATCCCTTGAATATATGTCTCACTTCCACTGTATAACCATAAGGGATTTGATTAAGGTCATACCTGAATGGTCTAGTGGTTTTCCCTACTTTCTTCAATTTAAGTCTGAATTTGAAAATAAGGAGTTCATGATCTGAGCCACAGTCAGCTCCTGGTCTTGTTTTTGCTGACTGTATAGAGTTCCTCCATCTTTGGCTGCAAAGAATATAATTAATCTGATTTTGGTATTGACCATCTGGTGATGTCCATGTGTAGAGTCTTCTCTTGTGTTGTTGGAAGAGGGTGTTTGCTATGACCAGTGCATTCTCTTGGCAAAACTCTATTAACCTTTGCCCACTTCATTCCATACTCCAAGATCAAATTTGCCTTTACTCCAGGTTATTTCTTGACTTCCTACTTTTGCATTCAAGTCCCCTATAATGAAAAGGACATCTTTTTTAGGTGTTAGTTCTAAAAGGTCTTGTAGGTCTTTATAGAACCTTTCAACTTCAGCTTCTTCAGCATTATGGTTGGGATATAAACTTGTATTACTGTAATATTGAAAGATCTTTTATTTATCACCAAGAGAAGGTGAGAATTATGTTGCTCAGATAACATTTCTCACAGGGTCAGGTCAGACTCTGTCAATTACAAGCTCTCATGCAAAACTAGGAAGGTCACAAAATGAGGACAAGTCATTATTTTTTTAGAGGTAGTTTTCAGTATACATATCAGCTTTCTGGCCAGCTGTCAAGATCCACACATTCCTCCAGACACTATAGAATTATAGTGATTTCCTAGTGAGTAACTGGGGGCCACCCTGCTTCTACTCAGTAGCTGACATAGTGATGAATTCCCTGAACTTTGATATCTATCTTTCATTATTTCTGTAAATCTGAAATACTATTGAATTCTATTCTTGACCAATATCTGACAAATAATATAGTTAGAAAGTAGACAAGAACTATGATAAGCTGGTGATTATCAAGGTGATACTTTAGGATTATGCATAACTTGGCATAAAATAATGAAAAATATTTAACATATTGTAAACCACATATGACTATTTTCTCTTAGATATGTTCAATGAGAATGTCATTCCAAAATTTGCAAAGTATAAATACCTAAAACTACAATCTCTATGTTCCTTTATAGTAACATTTGGTTCTTGAAAATTCAAACTGTGCAGAGTTGGTAGTTCTGTTAAATCCCTGCTAAATTAAATTATCATGATATATTGTTAAAAATATGCAAATGAATGTATAGAGTCAAACAGTGTAATTACACATGAAAAAAATGATAATTAATTTAATGCATCTCTAAAAGTTTCCTTAAAGTCTTCAGGTGGATCAAAAAATATCTTAGTTCTTACCCTTGACTGATGAGCACATATCTTAGTTCATGATAATGAACTTATACTATGTAAAACATCTTCAAAATGTTCTGCAACAATTATTAGTGGTTTTACTTGAATAGTACACGTTTAGTCTATTTAGCAATTTGCCTCAAATTAAGTAATAGGTAGTCCCATGCAAGTGTGCAACTGATTCTCAGAATGTAATTTGGGAACATTCAGTACATTTACAGTTTTTGAACTTGGTTATCCCTTTGGAGTTGAGACAGGCTCACATAATTCACCTCCTACAAAGAGTCTTCTTTCTCCCTCCCTCCTTCTCTCCCTTTCTCTTTCTTTCTCCTCAACCTCCTCTTTCCTCTTCTCTTTCTTCCTCTTCCTCTGCCCTTTCTCCTCCTCCTTTTTCTCATTCTCTCTGTCAACACATTGATTTCTTGGGATAGGTTTATGTTTATAGGAATGTGAAATGATCTCCATCTTCACTTAACAAAACTATTATTTACTATCTGGGTCTGGTTATAAATAGCAAGCAAATACATTTAAGCAAAATCTTGCTTGTATTTACTTATATAAAAATATAGCATATGGTTTGTATTTAACAGTTAATTCCTTATAAAAGTAGAATATTACCAATAACAAGTATATAAAAGGTTAACTTTTACTTTCTCTAGTAAAGCAGTCTACATTTATTCTCCTGAGCTCTCCCTCCTAGGAAATGTAGGACTTGAGCTGTTGAATTAAGTTACTGAGTATTTAACACAGTAACATGACAATGATTAATGATAAGAGTAAAAGGATACATTTATAACCATCAGTTCTTCAACTGCTGTTTAAATGCTTTTCTATTCCTTTACTGAGATTGTGGAGCAAATAAATATTTAGTCTTATAAATGAGAGGGAAGTAACCCATTTACTTCTGCTCACTGAAGCTAGAGTGTGTTTTAAAGTGTAAATATGACCATGCCACTTCTTGTCTTCACTGGCTCCCTATCTTTCAGAATGAACTTAAAGCATCTAAATAAAGGCTCTGACCTGGCTACTTTATCTTCTTCTCTTTCCTCTTTACTCTTTTCAATAAACCATATATATGGGGTTGTCTTCTTAGCTGAAGACAGTAAAATCCATTCAAATTCCTTTAAATAGAAAATAAAGTTATGGTTTAAAAAACTCCCAAATTTACATAAAATTGCTAGAAAAACAAAGAATAGAAAAACTGAACCATGATCCTCCCTTACAACAAAACAACAAATAACAAAAAGAAACATCTCATTAGATCAGAGACCTAAATAAAACACTAAAACTTCTTGAAGAAAATATAAAAGAAAATCTTTACAACCTTGATGTAGGCCAAATGTCTTAAACAGAACACAGAAGTACAAGGAATGAGAGAAAACGGTTGATAAACGTGCTAAAAGTGTCTAGTCTTCAATGTCACTGATATAAAATTGGAAAGGCAAGAAACAGACTGGAAGAAAGATTTTGTATCTAAAATGTATTAACAATCCTTTGAATTCAATTATTATACAAGCAACTTGACTTTTTAAAACAAGTCACAGATTTGAGCCTCACTTCATACATATAATATATAGAGATATCTATTATATATGCATATATAATACAAAAGTACATGGAAAGATACTCAACATCATTAATCATTAGAGATATGAAAACTATAAACCATAAAGATATACCATCAAATTTACCCATAAAAATGGCTAAAATGAGGTTTGTTAATATCAAGTGTTAATGAGACTGTAGAACAACTAGATCTCTTAGCCATTGTTGGTGGGAATATAAAATGGTACACTCAAAGGGGGAAAATAAGTTTGGGGTAGTTTCTTATAAAGTTAAAAATACACTTATAAAAAAATCATAGACTCCCAGATATTTACCCAAGACATGGGCAAATTTATGTCCACACAAAGCTGATAAACTATGTACAGTGAAGAATCTCTGCTTTAGATCTGGTTGTCAGAGAAAGCCTCTATAAAAATGCTTTTAACCTGAAGCTTGATTGAAAGAACAAAGCAACTCTGCAAAAACTGGGGAAAAGCACTGGGTCCTAGAGGAGTAGCTAGAACAGAGTCTCTAAGATGGAAACAAGCTTGGCCAGAAAGAAGGTCAGTATTTCCAGAGAAGAAACCGAGATGATTATGGGCAGGCAGTGAAGGTTTAAAGAAACGAAGCCATATCAGAATCTTAGGGCTGATAAGAAATTAAAAATCAACTAATAATATTTCTAATAAATATTACTAACAGCAAACAACTTTAAAATGACTCCATAAATACCCAAATTGTGTGTTTTAGGTCCAGTCCTTTGTTTGTGCCACACAATGTAGGATCTCCATGTAAGTCAAAAGAAGTGAATGTTAGTATCAATATTGACACAAATAATTTATCCTCTATATAGCTAATTGTTTAATTTAATACCATATTACATTTTTATTTTTATTTGGGGCATATTTTTCTTTTGTATTTTTCCCTTCCTGGAGTTTTAACACTTTTGCTTCCCTTGTCAACCTAAGGATAATACGCCTTTTCTTTGATCATCTAGTGCACAGATCCCCCCTTTCTGTCAAAGCCCTCTCATTGCTGTTCCATTCACAATGGATGCTCTCTACATGTCTGATGCAGAATTTCCCTCCCGTGTCTTCCCTTCCTTGAACTCTTGGATTAGAGCTTCTTTGATTTAACTTTTGTTTGCAAGTTTCTCCATTTTGCTACAATTCACTTTCAATTAACTTGTTCTGCAAAGGTATATGGGAATAAAACTTTTGGAATCCTTGCACATGTGAAAATATTTCTACGATGCTCTGACTTGTTGTTATTTAGTCACTAAGCCATGTTTGACACTTGGCAACCCCATGGACTGTGGCCCCGCAGGCATGGGATTTCCAGGCAAGAATATTGGAATGAGTTGCCATTTCCTTCTCCAGGGGATCTTCCCAACCCAGGGATATAATCTGGGTCTCCTACATTGCAAGCAGATTCTTTACAATCTGAGCCACTAGAGAAGCCCATTAATTGGCTGTGTGAATACTAAAGATTCAAAACTACTTTCCTTCAGCAGCTTGAGTCATTGTCCTCCTGCCCCCTATCTGACCTATGAAATTTTAGATTCTCAGCCATGGTATAAATTGAGTTGTTTTCAAATTAAGTATTTTGTTTGCAACTAAGTTCTGTAATACTATATAACAAAAATGCAAAGAATCATTTTGTATTTTCTAGCTATGTTTAAGTTAAAGTCACTTATTAATAAGAATTCTTAGAAAACACATAATGCAGACATGTTCTCTGATCAGAAACAACTACTTCTGACTGTAACTTTACTTTATAAGATATTGGCCTACATTTGAACTCAACTTTTCAAAGTAAATCCTAATTAAGAAACATTCCTCTGCATTCAAATTATGAGCAGGGAATACATTTATTTCTAGAAATAATAAAAAAATAAGACAGAGCATTGTGTCAAATATAGTTCCAAACAAGTCAGTAGAAAAATGTACATTGAAATTCCTCCTCCTTACAAGGAAGGCTACTTCATTCGGATTCTGAGTCTTGATAACAAAGTTAAGCATATGTATTAGCAATTTTGTTTAAAAGTTGTCAGTTACAAATCTCAAGCAGTCAAGTGTAAATACTTGTTAATTTGAGGAAACTGAATCCAAGGACTCAAGTCCTATCAGTGGTGAATGATGCAAAGTGAATTAGTTCCTCCCAGAATCTGGACTGCTGGTCCCAATCCACCCCCCAGCCACCAGTGCTGTGCTCTCAAGCATTTCCTGCATCTACTCTGGCCGAAGCCTATGTTCCTGAGTAGTCCAACTCAAGAGATTTTTTTCATTTCTTGAGAATGATTTTTCAGGAATTATGGGATCAAGACAATATTTTGACTTCTAACTGTGCTGTTTTGTGAAGAGTTATCTTAAAAATTTCTGGAATTTTTGGCTGTATTGTCCAAAATTATAAAATCTACTTCAAGGTTTTTTTTAATAATATTCTGTTATTTGCTTCAGAACTACTAACAATTAGTAACAATTAGTACAATTCTGTTATTTACTTCAGAACTACTAACAATTAGTATAATTTTGTTTTAGGAATATTATCAGCTCACATGTGAAATTTTGTAAAATTTCAACTGAAATTCTGAAATGCTATCTCTGGATCCTATAGTGCTATAGTATGAAGGATCATGGGGTCAATATCACATTGAAAGGTAAAGTTCAGGTGTTGCCATTAATTTTCCTTCATTGGGAAAATACATATATGTACATACACATACATGTTTACATTTTCAAAAATGAATTTAACATGATAGAAATTTTGAAATTCACTTCAAAAAATCAAATTAAAGCTAAAAAAAGGATAAGAAGCATAATATTATTAACAGGATGGATTTGTATATGTCCAGCCCATTAGCAACCAAAACTGCTTGCATTTCAAAAACGTATTATTTTATGAAAATAAACATGAGTGAAGTCAATGATTTCACTGATATCTAACTTGATAAAAATAATTACCTGCATATAGAAAAGGTAAGGTTTAAAGTAATGGAACAGAAGAATAATTTTATAGTTGCCTTTTTACTAAAATCCATATAGACCTAGATTGATTATACAATATCTTTCTATATTCAAGCCTGTTTATTCTGAGAAAAACTTCAATATTTTAAGGAAATTTAGTAGTTTTCTTGAAACTTTCTTTTTGTAAAATATTCCCATATTATTGTGAAACTGCTTGGGATGCTGGAATAAAACTGTGATATTTACAGCAGTGTGAGGTAAGAGGAATAATGTTATTTTAAGTGCAAAAGTGGGAACCAAATTGAATGGATAGAAAAGTATAAGTGACATTTCAAATCTAAAAGTGGTATTTTTCTAGAGACCATAAATCATTCATTTTATTTTGAAGTTTTCATATAGGAAGCTGGCTACCATACACGCAAATGACTTCATACTAGATTTTCTTTTTTTAGCTCCAATAGCTATTTCAAAGAGTTACACAGTCAAACTAATTAAAAACTTAAGCTTATTATTCATTTTGAAATCTCTATAAACTGATATATTAAAATAAATTAAGATACAAATTTAGGAAAATTTATCAGATGCGTCTTTACATGCTTATTTTTCTCTTATACAGCATTTATACCTAGGGTCGCTGCGACCGGCACACTTAGTGTGGCCTAGAAGAGCTACCCCATGTCCGAGGTCAGGGGAGGTGGCCGGGAGGAGCTACTCCACGTCCGAGGCCAGGGGCAATGGCTGGGAGGAGCTACCCCACGTCTGAGGCCAGGGGTGGCAGCCGAGAGGAGCTATCCACTATTGAGGCCAGGGGCAGCGGCTGGGAGGGCATACCCCATACCTGAGGCCAGGGCCGGCTGTGGGGAGGAGCAACCCCACCTCCAACGAGCAGTGGCTACGGGGGCGCAGGAGGGCCTAGAGGAGCTATTCCACGTTCAAGGTAAGAAGGGGCAGCGGTGAGGAGATACCCCTCATCCAAGGTAAGGAGCAGCAGATGCGCTTTGCTGGAGCAGCTGTGAAGAGATACCCCACGCCCAAGGTAAGAGAAACCCAAGTAAGACGGGAGGTGTTGCAAGAGGGCATCAGAGGACAGACACACTGAAACCACAAACATAGAAAACTAGTCAATCTAGTCACACTGGGACCACAGCCTTGTCTAACTCAATGAAACTAAGCCGTGCCCGTGGGGCCACCCAAGACGGTGGGTCATGGTGGAGAGGTCTGACAGAATGTGGTCCACTGGAGAAGGGAATGGCAAACCACTTCAGTATTCTTGCCTTGAGAACCCCATGAACAGTATGAAAAGGCAAAATGATAGGATACTGAAAGAGGAACTCCCCAGGTCAGTAGGGGCCCAATATGCTACTGGAGATCAGTGAAGAAATAACTCCAGAAAGACTGAAGGGATGGAGCCAAAGCAAAAACAATACCCACTTGTGGATATGACTGGTGATAGAAACAAGGTCTGGTGCTGTAAAAAGCAATATTGCATAGGAACCTGGAATATCAGGTCTATGAATCAAGGCAAATTGGAAGTGGTCAAACAAGAGATGGCAAGAGTGAACATCAACATTCTAGGAATCAGTGAACTAAAATGGATGGAATGGGTGAATTTAACTCAGATGACCATTATATCTACTACTGTAGGCAGGAATCCCTTACAAGAAATGGAGTAGCCATCATGGTCAACGAAAGAGTCCAAAATGCAGTACTTGGATGCAATCTCAAAAATGACAAAATGATCTCTCTTCATTTCCAAGGCAAACCATTCAATACCACAGTAATCCAAGTCTATGCCCCAACCAGTAACTCTGAAGAAGCTGAAGTTGAACGGTTCTATGAAGACCTACAAGACCTTTTAGAACTAACACCCAAAAAAGATGTCCTTTTCATTATAGGGGACTGGAATGTAAAAGTAGGAAGTCAAGAAACACCTGGAGTAACAGGCAAATTTGGCCTTGAAATACGGAATGAAGCAGGGCAAAGACTAATGGAGTTTTGCCAAGAAAATGCACTGGTCATAGAGGGTGTTTACCCTCTTCCAACAACACAAGCAAAGACTCTATACATGGACATCACCAGATGGTCAACACCGAAATCAGATTGTTATATTCTTTGTAGCCAAAGATGGAGAAGCTCTATGCAGTCAGCAAAATCAAGACCGGGAGCTGACTGTGGCTCAGATCATGAACTCCTTATTGCCAAATTCAGACTTAAATTGAAGAAAGTAGGGAAAACCACTAGACCATTCAGGTATGACCTAAATCAAATCCTTTATGATGACACAGTGGAAGTGAGAAATAGATTTAAGGGCCTAGATCTGATAGATAGAGTGCCTGATGAACTATGGACAGAGGTTCCTGACATTGTACAGGAGACAGAGATCAAGACCATCCCCATGGAAAAGAAATGCAAAAAAGCAAAATGGCTGTCTGGGGAGGCCTTACAAATAGCTGTGAAAAGAAGAGAAGTGAAAAGCAAAGGAGAAAAGGAAAGATAAAAGCATCTGAATGCAGACTTCCAAAGAATAGCAAGAAGAGATAAGAAAGCCTTCCTCAGTGATCAATGCAAAGAAATAGAGGAAAACAACAGAATGGAAAGACTAGAGATCTCTTCAAGAAAATCAGAGATACCAAAGGAACATTTCATGCTAAGATGGGTTCGATAAAGGACAGAAATGGTATGGATTTAACAGAAGCTGAAGATATTAAGAAGAGGTGGCAAGAATACACAGAAGAACTGTACAAAAAAGATCTTCATGACCCACATAATCACAATGGTGTGACCACTGACCTAGAGCCAAATATCCTGGAATGTGAAGTCAAGTGGGCCTTAGAAAGCATCACTATGAACAAAGCTAGAGGAGGTGATGGAATTCCAGTTGAGCTATTCCAAATCCTGGAAGATGATGCTGTGAAAGTGCTGCACTCAATATGCCAGCAAATTTGGAAAACTCAGCAGTGGCCACAGGATTGGAAAACGTTAGTTTTCATTCCAATCCCAAAGAAAGGCAATGCCAAAGAATGCTCAAACTACCGCACGATTGCACTCATCTCCCATGCTAGTAAAGTAAGGGTCAAAATTCTCCAAGCTGGGCTTCAGAAATATGTGAATCGTGAACCTCCAGATGTTCAAGCTGGTTTTAGAAAAGGCAGAGGAGCCAGAGATCAAATTGCCAACATCCTCTGGATCATCGAAAAAGCAAGAGAGTTCCAGAAAGACATCTATTTCTGCTTTAGTGACTATGTCAAAGCCTTTGACTGTGTGGATCACAATAAACTGTGGGAAATTCTGAAAGAGATGGGAATACCAGACCACCTTACCTGCCTCTTGAGAAATCTGTATGCAGATCAGGAAGCAACAGTTAGAACTGGACATGGAACAACAGACTGGTTCCAAATAGGAAAAGGAGTTCGTCAAGGCTGTATATTGTCACCCTGCTTATTTAACTTCTATGCAGAGTACATCATGAGAAACGCTGGACTGGAAGAAGCACAAGCTAGAATCAAGATTGCCAGGAAAAATATCCATTACCTCAGATATGCAGATGACACCACCCTTATGGCAGAAAGTGAAGAGGAACTAAAAAGCCTCTTGATGAAAGTGAAAGAGGAGAGTGAAAAAGTTGGCTTAAAACTTACTGGAAATAGAACTGCCTTATGATCCAGCAATCCCACTGCTGGGCATACACACTGAGGAAACCAGAAGGGAAAGAGACACATGTACCCCAATGTTCATCGCAGCACTGTTTATAATAGCCAGGACATGGAAGCAACCTAGATGCCCATCAGCAGATGAATCGATAAGAAAGCCCTGGTACATATACACAATGGAGTATTACTCAGCCATTAAAAAGAAAACATTTGAATCAGTTCTAACGAGATAGGTGAAACTGGAACCTATTATACAGAGTGAAGTAAGCCAGAAAGAAAAACACCAATACAGTATACTAACACATATATATGGAATTTAGAAAAATGCTAACTATAACCCTGTGTATGAGACAGCAAAAGAGACACTGACATATAGATCAGTCTTATGCACTCTGTGGGATAGGGAGAGGGTGGAGAGATTTGGGAGAATAGCAGTGAAACATGTATAATATCATGTATGAAACGAGTTGCCAGTCCAGGTTCGATGCATGATACTGGATGCTTGGGGCTGGTGCACTGGGACGACCCAGAGGGATGGTGTGGGGAGGGAGGAGGGAGGAGGGTTCAGGATGGGGAACACAGGTATACCTGTGGCAGATTCATTTTGATATTTGGCAAAACTAATACAATATTGTAAATTTTAAAAATAAAATTAAAAGAAAAAAAAAAAAAACCCCTCAACATTCAGAAAATGAAGATCATGGCATCTGGTCCCATCACTTCATGGGAAATAGATGGGGAAACAGTGGAAACAGTGTCAGACTTTATGTTTTTGGGCTCCAAAATCACTGCAGATGGTGACTGCAGCCATGAAATTAAAAGACGCTTTTTCCTTGGAAGATAATTTATGACCAACCTAGATAACATATTGAAAAGCAGAGACATTACTTTGCCAACAAAGGTCCATCTAGTCAAGTCTATTGTTTTTCCAGTGGTCATGTATGGATGTAAGAGTTGGACTGTGAAGAAAGCTGACCACTGAAGAATTGATGCTTTTGAACTGTGGTGTTGGAGAAGAGTCTTGAGAGTCCCTTGGACTGCAAGGAGATCCAACCAGTCCATTCTGAAGGAGATCAGCCCTGGGATTTCTTTGGAAGGACTGATGCTGAAGCTGAAACTCCAGTACTTTGGCCACCTCATGCGAAGATTTGACTCATTGGAAAAGACTCTGATGCTGGGAGGGATTAGGGGCAGGAGGAGAAGGGGACGACAGAGGATGAGATGGCTGGATGTCATCACTGCCTCGATGGACGTGAGTCTCAGTGAACTCCAGGAGTTGGTGATGGACAGGGAGGCCTGGCGTGCTGTGATTCATGGGGTCACAAAGAATCGGACACCACTGAGTGACTGAACTGAAGTGAACTTAACAATCTCCAATGTATGTTTTCCTAGTGAGTATGATTAAATGAATTCACCTGACCAAGAATTTTAAGATTATGACATTTTCCACACACATCATTGAATGATATTCTATCTTTTCTTAAAATCTCAGGCATTTAAATATGTTTCAATGATATGTTTTAACCTGTGACTATAATATTTTAAATTTTATATAGAGAGGGAACATAGTCTAATTAGCTCAACATGAGGTTTAAAAATATACATACATATTATAAACTACTTATAAACCTTTCAAATGTAGAGCCATATACAGTCGATTCACTGGAAAAGACCCTGATGCTGGGAAAGATTGAAGGCAAAAAGAGAAGGAACTGTCAGAGGATGAGATGGTTAGAAAGAATCACCAACTCAATGATCATGGATTTGAGCAAACTCTGGGAGATAGTGAATGACAGGGAAGCCTGACATACTGCAGTTCATGGGGTCACAAAGGGTCAGATAAGACTAAGTGACTGAAGAACAACAATAAAATTTCATGTGTACAGTATTTTGATATAATAAGCATATGTTGTAGTATGACTGTCATTGTAATTATTGTAGTTTGCCCCTCTAAGATATCACACAATACTCATTACTTGAGGTTGGAATAATTAAGATCTTGTCTCTTAGCAATTTTAATGATTATAATATGGTTGTCTATATTCACTATACTGAGCATGAGATCTCTAGGGCTTACTATAACTAAGTTGTAACCTTAAGCAACATCTTTCCTATTCTCTCACCTCCCAGCTCATGGTAGCCATCATTTAACTGTCTGTTTTAGTGTCTTGGCTTTTTTAGATTCCACATTTAATTGATATCACACAATATTTGTCTTTCTTTGTCTGACTTATCTTAATTAGCATAGTAGCCTCTAGGTCTATCCAGGTAGTCCCAAATGGCAGAATATTTTTCTTTCCAATGGCTAGTAATGGTCCCCTTTGTATACATACACCAAACTTCTTTATCCATTTATCTGTTGATGGGCACTTTAGTGGTTTCCATATCTTAGCTATTATGGATAATGCTGCAATAAACAGACAGTGCATATGTCTTCAGTATCTTATTTTCATTTCCTTTGAGTATATACCCAGATGTGGAATTGCTGAATCATATGCCAAGATGATAAGATATATGCACTTGTACACTGTTGGTAGTAATGTAAATTGGTTCAAACACTATGGAAACAATGATGTTCCTTTAAAAAATGAAAAATATTAATAGATCTACCATATGATCTAGCAATTCTACTTCTAGATATATATCCCTTAATTAAAAATAGAACCACATTTAAAATTTATTTTTTCTCTCTAATGATCCATTTTCTCACCTCATATGTCATTCTTTCTATATCCTTCTTTTCCCTTTCATCTGCATGCTAAATTTTATTATTTTAGAGGTCTTAGTTCAAAGCCTTATTTCTTTTAGAAGAGCAATCCAGTTAGAATTATAAGATCAATATATCAATTTATAGTACTAATACTGAGACTACACTCCTTTGTCTTTCGTTTAAATACTCAATTGAAGGAAATTCCCTGATGGCAAGGGAGGAAGGGAAAGATATATCCAAGTGAATGCAGAGTTCCAGAGAATAGCAAAGAGAGATAAGAAGGTCTTCAATGAACAGTGCAAAGAAATAGAGGAAAACAATGGGGTAGGAAAGACTAAAGATCTCTTCAAGAAAATCGCACATATCAAGAGAATATTTCATGCAAGGATGGGCACAGTAAAGGACAGAAACAGCCCTAAAAGAGGCAGAAGAGATCAAAGAAGTGATGGCAAGAATACACAGAAGAACTATACAAAAAAGGTATTGATGACCTAGATAACCATAATGGTGTGATCACTCACCTAGAGCCAGACGTCCTGAAGCGTGAAGTTGAGTGGGCCTTAGGAAGCATTACTACAAACAAAGCTAGTGGAGGGTAGTGCTAAAGAACGTTCCAACTACATTACAATTGCACTAATTTTGCATGCTAGCAAGGTAATGCTCACAATTTTTCAAGCTAGGTTTCAACAGTATGTGAACTGAGAACTTCCAAATGTACAAGTTGGGTTTAGAAAAGGCAGAAAAACCAGAGATGAAATTGCCAACATTTGTTGAATCACAAAGAAAGCAAGGGAATTTCATAAAAATATCTACTTCCGCTTCATTGAGTATGCTAAAGCCTTTGACTCAGTGGATCAAAAGAAACTGTGGACAGTTCTTCAAGAGATGGGAATACCAGACCACCTTACCTTCCTCCTGCAAAAACGTGTATGCAGGTCAAGTGGCAAGAGTCAGAACTTTGAATAGAACAACAGACTGGATCAAAATTTGGAAAGGAGTACACAAGGTTGAATATTGTCACCCAGTTTATTTGACTTATATGCAGAGTTCAGTTCAGTTCAGTTCAGTCACTCAGTCATGCCCAACTCTTTGCGACCTCATGGACTGCAGCACACCACGCTTCCTGGTCCATCACCAATGCCCAAAGCTTGCTCAAACTCACGTCCATTGAGTCGGTGATGCCATCCAACCATTCATCCTCTGTTGTCCCCTTCTCTTCCTGCCTTCAATCTTTCGCAGCATCAGGGTCTTTTCAAATCAGTCAGTTCTTCCCATCAGGTGGCCAAAGCATTATAGTTTCAGCTTCAGCATTAGTCCTTCCAATGAATATTCAGGACTGATTTCCTCTAGGATGTAGAGTACATAATGCAAAATGCTGGGCTGGGTGAATCACAAGCAGGAAACAAGACTTCTGGGAGTATATCCAATGATACCACCCTATTGGCAGAAAGTGAAGAAGAACTAAAAAGCCTCATGATGAGGATGAGAGAGGAGAGTGAAAAAGCTAGCTCACAGCTCAACATTCAAAAAACTAAGATCATGACATCTTGTCCCACCATTGCATGGCAAACAGATGGGGAAAAATTAGAAGCACTGACAGATTTATTATTTTTTTTTTTGGAGGGGGATGGGTGGGCTCCAAAACCACTGCACATATTGATTGCAGCCAGAAAATTAAAAGATGCTTGCTACTTGGAAGGAAAGCAATGATAAACCTAGACAGCATATTAAAAAGCAAAGACATCACTTTGCCAATAAAGGTCCATATAGTCAAAGCTATGGTCTTTCTAGTCATGTATGGATGGGAGAGTTGGACCATAAACAAAGCTCACTGCTGAAGCATTGATGCTTTTGAACTGTAGTGCTGGAGAAGATTCTTGAGAGTACCTTGGACAGCAAGGAGATCAAACCAGTCAACCCTAAAGAAATCAGCCCTGAATATTCATTGGAAGGATTGATGCTGAAGCTCCAATACTTTGGCCACCTGTTGGGAGGAGCAGACTCACTGAAAAGACCCTAATGATGGGAAAGATTGAGGGGAGGAGGAGAATGGGGAGGCAGAGAATGAGATGGTTAGGTAGCATCACAGACGCAATGGACATGAGTTTGAGCAAGCTCTGGGAGATAATGAAGGACAGGGAATTCTAGTGTGCTGCAGTCCATAGTGTCACAAAAGTTGGACATGACTTAGTGACTGAAAAATAACCCTGGCGGTCCAATGGCTAAGACTCTGTGCTCCCATGCAGGGGCCCAGGTTTGATCCCTGTCAGGGAACTAGATCCCACACACCACAACTAAGAGTTCATATACTGCAACTAAAGATTCTGCATGCAGCAACTAAGATCCAGTGCAGCCAAGGAATTATATATATGTGTATATATATATATATATATATATATATATAAAATAACATAAATACTCAATAGTCACCTGTTATTCCAAACATTACTAATGACTTCGTCATGAAAATATTTGATTAATTTGATCTATACTGATCATGGTCAGATGGCATGTTTTAGATGCTTCCTATCTCACAACCTTGGCTTTTGGAATACCCAGGCCTGGTGCAAGGATCTCATCTCCCTGGGCACAAGACTGAGTAGGCTAAGCATGTAAGCAAAGGTCTCAGTTATGATCTTTTATGATTCTGAACAGGTGCTGTCTTCCTTCTGTTATCATAAGAATCAAAGTCCATATAAACCTCCACATTCTAAAATTTATTAATAGAGTCACTATATAAGAAAGCTGTGATATGAACAGGACTTATAATCCATTGTTTAATATCTGCAAAAGTGATTGCTATTGTTGTTCAGTCACTCAGTCATGTGACTTCTTTTCAACCCCATAGACTGCAGCACACCAGGCTTCCCTGTCCTTCGCTGTCTCCTGGAGTTCACTCAAATTCATCTCCATTGAGTTGATGATGCCACCTAGTCCTCTCATCCTCTGTCACCCCATTCTGCTCCTGCCCTTAATCCTTCCCCATATCAGGTTCTTTTCCAGTGAATTGGCTCCTCTCATGTGGTGGTGGTATGTGAACTCAGCTTACTGAAGTTCCCAATATGTGAACTGGTAATACGGGAGAGAGCTTTCCTGGTAGTTCAGTGGTTAAGAACCTGCCTGCCAGTGCAGGGGATATGGGCTTGAAGCCTGGTCCAAGAACTGAGATCCCCAAAGGCAACAAGCCCATGAGCCCCAACTACTGACACCCACCTGCCTAGCACCTGTGCTCCACAGAGAGAGAAGAGAAGCCACCTCAGTAAGAAGCCTGCACACTGCAGTGAAAAGTAGCTTCCACTCTGCCACAATTAGAGAAAGCCTTCTCACAGCAACCACACATAAATAAATAAGGAATAGAAAATATAGCAGAAAATTTCAGAGCACAGACTCTGGAATCATCACCTAGCATGGGATTATAATTTGTTAATTAAAATCTATGTGATGATTGACAAATTAATGTAAGTTGTTGAGTTCTTCATTCCTTATCTATAAATTGAAAGTAATAAAATTAATAAGGTTGTTGTCGGATTAATCATGTTGGCATATGTAAAGTACTTAGAATTCTGCTTAGCCTGTATAAGGGCACAGTGATTGCTAGGTACTACATGAGACAGTAGGTTTGTTTGAATAGGGTTTTTCCTACACTTCAATAAAAAAAAAAAAAAAAAAAAAGGCTTTTTGTAATGACAAACATATGCAACACAGAGGATTATTTGTCTGACAAGAAAACATTTCCTACATTTTTCAGAAGATATTCAACATAAACCCATGAAGATTTTAATATTTGTGTTTCCCATTTGTTATCGTTGTTCAGTTGCTCAGTCCTGTCTGACTCTTTGTGACCCCATGGACTGGAGCACGCCAGATTTCCCTGTCCTTCACCATCTCCTGGAACCCGCTCAAGCTCATGTCCATTGAATTGGTGATGCCATACAACCATTTCATCTTCCATTGCCCCCTTCTCCTCCTGCCTTCAATCTTTCCCAGCATCATGGTCTTTTCTAATGAGTCGGTTCTCCGCATCAGGTGGCCAAAATATTCAGGGTTGATTTCCTTTAGGATTGACTGGTTTCATCTTCTTGCTGTCCAAGGGACTCTCAAGAATCTTCTCTAACGCCACAGTTCATATGGTCCAGCTCTCACATCCATACATGAGTGCTGGAAAAACCATAGCTTTGACTAGACAGACATTTGTTGGCAAAACAATGTCTCTGCTTTTTAATAAGCTGTCTAGGTTTATCCATTTACATTTGTGTTTCCATTTACCTTTAACTAACTGCTCACTCACATGCATTCATCCTCATGAAACTATTTTCATTTTAAAATGTTTTAATGTATAAGAAACTCTTCTATTTCAGGTAGAATTATATCCTGTAAAGTCATCCCCTCTATCACCTTCACATCAAACCCAGTAAGAGAAATATTCAACAATATACCTTAGTTTTTAAAGATTATATTGATCTAACTATTGGTATACCATTGATTAGATACACCAATTGTTTTTTTTTCCCCCCACATTTTTTTCTTCTATATGTTGCCAAGAACGTTTCATGACACAATTATGGTAGTCCTCCCTTCATCTGTAGATTTGCTTTCATGGTTTCAGTTACCTGTGGTCAACTCCAACCCAAAAATATTAAATAAAAAATTCCAGAAACAAGCAACTTCTAATTTTAAACAAAAATGTGGTGAAATCTCATGCTCTTCTGCTCTGTCTCACTCTGGACATAAATAATCTTGGTTCAGTGTATCCTACCTCTTGGTTATCAGATCGACGTCTAGGCATCACAGTGCTTATGTTCATGTTGCCCTTATTTTACTTAATAATGACCCCAGCATGCAAGCATATTGATTCTGGCAATTTGAACATAACACAAACAAGTGATAAAGTATTTCCTTTATGTGAAAATGTGACAGTTCTCAAATTATAAAGAATTAAAAAAAAAGTGTGCTGAAGTTGCTAAGATCTACCATTAAGTACTAATCTTCTGGGGCTTCCCAGGTGGCACAGAGGTAAAGGCTCCACCTGCCAAAGCAGGAAATGCAAGAGATGCATCTTCTATCTCTGAAACTGTAAGGAGGAAAAAAAGAAATTTGTGCTAGTCTTGCTACTGCACCTGAATCTGCAAAAGTTATAGGTAAAATGTATACCTGTGGCGGATTCATTTTGACATTTGGCAAACTAATACAATTATGTAAAGTTTAAAAATAAAATAAAATTAAAAAAAATAAAAATAAAAATAAAATAAAATAAAATACTTTAAAAAAGAAAAAAAAAAGTTATAGGTAAAGAGGGTGTTAAGCGTTAAGATGGAAAAAACATCTAATTTGTACAATAAGGTATTTGGGGACAGAGAGAGACCCCATTCACATAACTTTCATTACAGTATATTGTTCTTTTATTAGTTATTGTGGTTAATCTCTTACAGTGCCTAATTTATAAATTAAACTTTATGATAGGTATAGGAAGAAGCATAGTATATGTAAGGTTTGATATTATCAGTAGCTTGAGGTATTCATTGAGGGTCTTAAAAGGTATCCACCTCAGATGAAGGGGAACTACTGTATTTTTTGTGTGAAATTTTATTTCAGAATAAACATCTGGTGATATTATCTGGTCATTTTTTTATGTTCTCTTCACATAATTGAATGTATTTTCATTGGATGTGTACACATCTCCAACTAAAGATTTTCCAATCAGTCAATATGAAATTGACATCATTCTTACACAAAATATTATTTTACTCTTTTCTGAAATCCTGTTCTCTGCAGCAATTCTAATTTTTCACCACTTGTTATTTTCCTGAGTCTCTATGTTTTCCCAAATATACTACTAATTGTAAAGTCTTGTTTTATTCTAGAACATGGGACCATGCTTCTTTATAAGAAAGTGTCCACATAATATTGTCTTAACACATGTATGTGGAATCTAGGCAAATGGTACAGATGAAGCTCTTAATATTTCCAGGGCAGGAATAGAGACACAGATGCAGAGATCAGATGTGTGGACTCAGGTGGAGAAGGAGAGGGTGGGGTGAACTGGGAGATTAGGTTTGACATAAATACACTACTGTGTGTAAAATAGCTAGCTACTGGGAATCTGCAATAATGCACAGGGAGTTCAGTGATGACAGAAAGGGGTGAGCTACAGGGGTGTGAGGGAGGTGCGAGAGAGAAGGGATATATGTTCTCATATAGCTGATTCACTCCATTGTACAGCAGAAACTAATACAACATTGTAAAGCAATTATACTCCAAATTAAAAAAAAAATCCAAACTATAACATTGCTTTACTGTTTCACAGGATTTTTCCTCTTGGCTCTCACCACTCACTGTTCTTTAGTACCACCAGTTTTGATGTGTTGTCTCCATAGAATTGGTTGCCCTACACACTTGTTTCTTTGAGTATTCAAAAAAACTTTTTCAAAAATTTAATAATGAACCCAGGCCAAAGTTCCATTTCAAGCTTATACAAGGGAAGAACCTTCTTACTAAGCTTGTTCAAAAAGTTAATATTATGGGATAATTATATAGACAAAAAAAGTGTTTGCCTATTCTTTGTTATGTTATATATAAGACAAAAACATGTGTGAAGATCATTAGATTTATGAATGATAACTTCTTTGGTAGCAATCTAATTTGCTAAAAAAAAAGAATAGAAAATGAAAATTGCTTGATAACGTTAGTAGGAATTAGTTTCTCCATAAACAAAAGGTGTAAATGATATTGAAAGAAGGTATCTTTCTCAGATCAAGTTTTTGTTAATTTTTGTTTTACAAGTGTATTTTCTCCAGTACAGTTTAAAAGCTTTCATTATTTCTGAAATGTTCTTGCTTAAATTGGGAGAGTAATTTTCTTTTAGTAAGCACATAAGGGGAACTAGTTTGTGAGCTAAAACAAAGGTATGCCCCACAGGCAACGGCAACTGTAGAGTCAGCTACTACATCGCGAAGTGAGAGAGCTATTGTTAAGTATTGCCTTTCCCATTCTCAGCCCAAGGCCTCCAATCGCTTGCTTTGTCTGTTCCAAAATTCTCTATAAGAAGCTATTAAATTGTATTTCTACTTAACTTTCCTCGTGTTTCTTTATAGGCCAATTTGTACAGGTGAGAGTAAGTAGTAATCGCCAGTCTCCAATCAGCAATTAGCTCCAATTAATGCTTCCCAGCTGCTCAGGCAGGCCTGTGCTGACTTCTCTCAGCTGCTTTCAACACTGAGGCTTCATCATGGGCTAAAAATGTAAGAATCATTCATAACTAATCATTCTAAAGGACAAACTTTTTGATTAACTCCTGGTATTCAAGGAAATTACTTATCTTGTGATGTCTCTAATATTTGCAGCTGTAGGTACATTAGCATCCAATATTCAAAAGTACCTAAATATGAAATCACACTTGTGTGATTCATGAGGGATACTGTATAATCAAAATAACGATTAAAGAAATACAATAAAAAGGAAACAGACATATTGGGTTATCTCATATACAAGGGCAAACAAGCAGGTAGAAAGGCAGAATGAAAGAAGGAAGAAAATAAGAACTAGAGGGAAAAAAAGAGAAGGAATACCAATGCTAATAATAGGGTAGTAACTGGATTACTCATACTCTGCTGGTGAGAATATAAGGAAGTTTAGCCTTTCTAGAATACTGTTCATTAGTGTGTATAAAGAGCCTAAAATCTTTCAAATCACTAATAAAATCTGTGAAGATCTATTCTAAGGAAGAAGGGATAAGTGCACAACTTTTACTCAAATGTTTTAATCCAAGATTTTATACCGATTATAAAAGCCTAAAACAATGCACATTTTTGAATTGGGAAAATTTTAAAGTAATAAACATCTTTCTAGGACACTATAAAACTTTTAAAATTATGTCCTTGACAGTATATAATAATTTTCTATTTTATACTCTATGGACTTCATAATTTTGTGTTATACATTTATACCTGTGGTAATTTTGAGTAAATTTTTGTGAAAGATGTGGGGTCTGTGTCTGGATTCTTTTTTTGCTTTTTTATTTTAATTTTTCTTCTTCTTTTTTTTTTTGGCACATTGAAATCTACTTGTTCTGGTGCCATTTGTTAAAAAAACTATGTTTGCCCCAGTTTTCTCATGTATTAATAGATCTTAAATACAGTTTGCTAGATTTATACCTAAGTATTTCCCTAGTACTGGGATGCTACAATAAATGATACAATTTTTAATTCCAAATTACACTTGCTTATTGCTGTTGTATAGGAAAGCAACTGACTTTTATATATTAGCCTCTCACTATATAATGCATGCCCTAATCAAGAGTATTCCTTGGTGGTTCACTGGTAAAGATCCCGCCTGCAATGCAGGAGATGTGCCTCGATCCCTGGGTCAGGAAGATCCCTGTAAAGGAAATGGCAACCCACTGCGTTATTCTTGCCTGGGAAATCCCATGGACAGAAGCACCTGGCCGTTTACAGTGCACAGGACACAGAGTCAGATGTGACTTAGCTACTAAACAATGACAATAATAAAATATACAACACAAAAGTGAACCCCAATTAACTATGGTCTTTGTGTGATTACGATGTATGAATGTAAGTTCATCAATCCTAACAAATGTACCATTCTGATGGGGAAACTGATAAAGGAGACTATGCATACATGGGGGCAGAGAGTATATGGGAAATCTCTAACTTTCTGTCAATTTTGCTGTGAACCTAAAACTTCTGTAAAAAAATAAAGTCTATTAAAATATTTAATGGTATGTAATAAACTTAAAAAATAAGAGTAAATTATTTTTAAAATAGTTTTTTAGTACAGTCTACCTACCTATCTATAAACATATAAATTCATTAGCAAAATAAAAAAGAGAATGAAATAAAATAAAATTGCTAAGTGGCCCCAAAGAAAAAAGATTTAGAGTTTTCACTATCTGTTTCCAAGTGATACATTCAAGTGTGATCCTATTGAAACTTTGGGCAGAAGAGTGTAACATCAGTTACAGAGTATATATTTTTTTAATAGTCACTATTTATGATTTTGGAGAAGGCAATGGCACCCCACTCCAGTACTCCTGCTTGGAAAATCCCATGGATGGAGGAGCCTGGTAGGCTGCAGTCCATGGGGTCGCTAAGAGTCAGACACGACTGAGCGACTTCACTTTCACGTTTCACTTTCATGCATTGGAGAAGGAAATGGCAACCCACTCCCGTGTTCTTGCCTGGAGAATCCCAGGGATGGGGGAACCTGGTGGGCTGCCATTTATTGAGTCACATAGAGTCGGACATGACTGAAGCGACTTAGCATTTATGATTTAAGGGTGAATATGATCTAAGTTCTTAATAGTAGGACTTCAGAATGGTTTCAGGGTACGTGTGAAAGTGAGTTGCTCAGTTGTGTCTGATCTTTGTGACCCCATGAACTGTAGCCTGCCAGGCTCCTCTGTCCATGGAATTCTCCAGGCAAGAATACTGGAGTGAGTAGCCATTCTCTTCTGCAGGGGATCTTGCCAACCCAGGGATCGAAACAGAGTCTTCTGCATTGCATTGTATTCTTTACCAGCTGAGCTACCAGATTTACAGTAATAAATCCCTTGTATTCAGTTCAGCTCAGTTGTTCAGTCACGTCTGACTCTTTGCAAACCATGGACAGCAGCATTGAGGTGGTGATGCCATCAAACCATCTCATCCTCAGTCGTCCCCTTCTCTTCCTGCCCTCAATCTTTCCCAGCATCAGGGCTTTTTCAAATGAGTCAGTTTTTTACATCAGGTGGCCAAAGTATTGGAGCTTCAGCTTTAGCTTCAACATCAGTTGTTTCAGTGAATATTCAGTACTGATTTCCTTTAGGATAGACATTTGATCTCCTCGCAGTCCAAGGAACTCTCAAGAGTCTTCTCCAACACCACAGTTGAAAAGCATCAATTCTTCATTGATCAGCTATCTTTATGGTCCAACTCTCACATCCATACCTGACTACTGGAAAAACCCTAGTTTTCACTAGATGGACCATTTTTGGCAAGTAATGTCTCTGCTTTTTAATATACTGTCTAGTTTGGTCATAGTTTTTCTTCCAAGGAGCAAGTATCTTTTAATTTCATGGCTGCAGTTACCACCGGCAGTGATTTTGGAGCCCAAAAATTAAGTCTGTCACTGTTTCCATTGTTTCTCCATCTATTTGCCATGAAGTAATGTGATCCTTTGAGTATTAAAAAAAAGAGATAGTTTAAACTTACCCTCACTATACTTATTTTTTTCTAAGTATGTACTTTTACAATCAGAAAAAGTTGATTATCACAGAACTACAGTTCAGTTCTGTTCAGTCGCTCAGTCATGTCCGACAATGTGACCCGATGAATCGCAGCACACCAGGCCTCCCTGTCCATCACCAACTTCTGAAGTTTACACAAACTCATGTCCCTCTAGTCGGTGATGCCATCAAGCCATCTCATCCTCTGTCGTCTCCTTCTCCTCCTGCCCCCAATTCCTCGCAGCATCGGAGTCTTTTCCAAGGAGTCAACTCTTCACATCAGGTGGTCAAAGTACTGGACTTTCAGCTCTACAGTCATTCCTTCCAAAGAACACTCAGGACCGATCTCCTTCAGAATGGACTGGTTGGATCTCCTTGCAGTCCAAGGGACTCTCAAGAGTCTTCTCCAACACCACAGTTCAAAAGCCTCAATTCTTCCGCACTCACCTTTCTTCACAGTCCAACTCTCACATCCTTACATGACCACTGGAAAAACCATAGCCTTGATTAGACGGACCTTTGTTGGCAAAGAAATGTCTCTGCTTTTGAATATGCTATCTAGTTTGGTTATAACTTTCCTTCCAAGTACTAAGCCTCTTTTAATTTCATGGCTACAGTCACCATATGCAGTGATTTTGGAGCCCCCCAAAAATAAAGTCAGCCACTGTTTCCACTGTTTCCCCATCTATTTCCCATAGTCATGGGACTAGATGCCATGATCTTTGTTTTCTGAATGTTGAGCTGTAAGCCAATGTTTTCACTCTCCTCTTTCACTTTCATCAAGAGACTTTTTAGTTCCTCTTCACTTTCTGCCATAAGGGTGGTGTCATCTGAATATCTGAGGTTATTGATATCTCTCCCGGCAATCTTGATTCCAGCTTGTGCTTCTTCCAGCCCAGCATTTCTCACGATGTACTCTGCATAGAAGTTAAACAAGTAGGGTGACAATATATGCCTTGTGTACTCATTTTCCTATTTGGAACCAGTCTGTTGTTCATGTCCAGTTCTAACTATTGCTTCCTGACCTGCATATAGGTTTCTCGAGAGGCAGGTCAGGTGGTATTTCCATCTTTTTCAGAATTTTCCACAGTTTATTCTGATCCACACAGTCAAAGGCTTTGGTATACTCAATAAAGCAGAAATAGATGTTTTTCTGGAACTCTCTTGCTTTTTTGATGATCCAGATGATGTTGGCAATTTGAGCTCTGGTTCCTCTGCCTTTTCTAAAACCAGCTTGAACATCTGGAAGTTCACAGTTGATGTATTACTGAAGCCTGGCTTAAAGAATTTTAAGCATTACTTTACTAGCATGTGAGATGAGTGCAATTGTGCAGTAGTTTGAGCATTCTTTGCCATTGCCTTTCTTTGGGATTGGAATGAAAACTGATCTTTTCCAATCCTGTGGCTCCTGCTGAGTTTTCCATATTTGCTGGCATATTAAATGCAGCACTTTCACAGCATCATCTTTCAGGATTTGAAATAGCTTAACTGGAATTCCATCACCTCCACTAGGTTTGTTTGTAGTGATGCTTTCTAAGGCCCACTTGACTTCACATTCCAGGATGTCTGGCTCTAGGTGAGTGATCACACTATCATGATTATCTTGGTCATGAAGAACTTTTTTGTACAGTTTTTCTTTGTATTCTTGCCACCTGTTCTTAATATCTTCTGCTTCTGTTAGGTCCATACCATTTCTGTCCTTTATTGAACCCATCTTTACATGAAATGTTCCCTTAATATCTCTAATGTTCTTGAAGAGCTCTCTAGTCTTTCCCATTCTCTTGTTTTCCTCTATTTCTTTGCATTGATCACTGAGGAAGTCTTTCTTATCCCTCCTTGCTATTCTTTGGAACTCTGCATTCAGATGCTTATATCATTCCTTTTCTCCTTTGCTTTTTTGCTTTTTTGCATTTCTTTTTCTTATGGATGGTCTTGATCGCTGTCTCCTGTACAATGTTACGAACCTCCGTCCATAATTCATCAGGCACTCTATCATATCTAGTCCCTTAAATCTATTTCTCACTTCCACTGTATAATCATAAAGGATTTGATTTAGGTCATACCTGAATGGTCTAGTGATTTTCCCTACTTTCTTCAATTTAAGTCTGAATTTGGCAATAAGGAGTTCATGATCTGAGCCACAGTCAGCTCCTGGTCTTGTTTTTGCTGACTGTATATAGCTCCTCCATCTTTGGCTGCAAAGAATATAATCAGTCTGATTTCAGTGTTGACCATCTGGTGATGTCCATGTGTAGAGTCTTCTCTTGTGTTGTTGGAGGATGGTGTTTGCTATGACCAGTGTGTTCTCCTGGCATAACTCTATTAGCCTTTGCCCTGCTTCATTCTGTATTCCAAAGCCAAATTTGCCCATTACCCCAGGTGTTTCTTGACTTCCTACTTTTGTATTCCAGTCCCTTATAATGAAAAGGACATCTTTTTTTGGGTGTTAGTTCTAAAAGGTCTTGTAGGTCTTCATAGAACCGTTCAACTTCAGCTGCTTCAGTGTTACTGGTTGGGGAATAGGCATGGATTGCAGTGATATTGAAATGGTTTGCCTTGGAAATGAACACAGATCATTCTGTCGTTTTTGAGATTGCATCCAAGTACTGCATTTTGGACTCTTTTGTTGACCATGATGGCTACTCCATTTCTTGTAAGGGATTCCTGCCCACAGTAGTAGATATAATGGTCGTCTGAGTTAAATTCACCCATTCCAGTCCATTTTAGTTAGCTGATTCCTAGAATGTCGACATTCACTCTTGTCATCTCCTGTTTGACCACTTCCAATTTGCCTTGATTCATAGACCTGACATTCCACGTTCCTATGCAATATTGCTCTTTACAGCATCAGACCTTGCTTCTATCACTAGTCACGTCCACAAGTGGGTATTGTTTTTGCTTTGGCTCCATCCCTTCAGTCTTTCTGGAGCTATTTCTCCACTGATCTCCAGTAGCATATTGGGCACCTACTGACCTGGGGAGTTCCTCTTTCAGTATCCTATCATTTAGCCTTTTCATACTGTTCATGGGGTTCTCAAGGCAAGAATACTGAAGTGGTTTGCCATTCCCTTCTCCAGTGGACCACATTCTGTCCAACCTCTCCAGCATGACCCACCCATCTTGCATGGCCCCACTCGGCATTGCTTAGTTCCATTGAGTTAGACAAGGCTACGGTCCATGGGATCAGATTGACTAGTTTTCTGTGATTGTGGTTTCAGTGTGTCTGCCCTCTGATGCCCTCTTGCAACATCTAGCATCTTACTTGGGTTTCTCTTACCTTGGACATGGGTTATCTCTTCATGGCTGCTCCAGCAAAGCACAGCCACTACTCCTACCTTGGACGAGGGGTATCTCCTCACGCCCACCCCTCCTGACCTTGAACATAGAGTAGCTCCTCTCTGCCCTCCTGCGTCCTGCACAGCCACCAATCCTTGGACCTGGGGTTGCTCCTCGTGGGCCCGCCCCTGACCTCAGGCATGGGGTAGTTCCTCCCTGCTGCTACCCCTGACCTTGGACGTGGGATAGCTCCTCTTGGCTGCTCCTGCACCATGGCAGCCTGGAGCTCTTGACCGCTGCCCTGATCTCGGACGTGGGATAGCTCCTCTCAGCCGCCACCCCTGACCTTGGGTGAGGAGTAGCTCCTCTTGGCCACGCTTGTGGGTGGTCCATCAGTCCTATAAAAATTCAGCATAAGTGTGCTCCTTACAGCTAGGAGGAGCAGGCTCTAACAGCTGAGAAGAGGGAAACTAGACCTCTGAGTCTTTCTTTAGGCAAAACCAGAATGAGCTCCAAGTTGATGTTTCTCTCACCAGAACTATGCATCTTTTATTACTTTCAGTAATTTCATTGTATAAATATTATGTTGCACAAATAAAAACAGAATACTTGAAAACTATTTATACTTCAAAAGAAGGTTTCATGGAAACTGGTCTCCTTATCCATTATTCCCATTGTTGTTTTTCAGTTGCTAAGTCGTGTCCAACTCTTTCGGAGAAGGCAATGACACCCCACTCCAGTACTTTTGCCTAGAAAATCCCATGGACAGAGAAGCCTGGTAGGCTGCAGTCCATGGGGTCGCTAGAGTCGGACACGACTGAGCGAATTCACTTTCACTTCTCACTTTCATGCATTGGAGAAGAAAATGGCAACCCACTCCAGTGTTCTTGTCTGGAGAATCCCAGGGATGGGGAAGCCTGGTGGGCTGCCGTCTATGGGGTCACACAGAGTTGGACATGACTGAAGCAACTCAGCAGCAGCAGTCCAACTCTTTAAAACACACAGACTGCAGCATGCCAGTCTTTCCTGTCCTACAGTATCTCCCTGAGTTTGCTCTAACTCATGTCCATTGATTTGGTGATGTTCAGATCAGATCAGATCAGTCGCTCAGTCGTGTCCGACTCCCTGCAACCCCATGAATCGCAGCATGCCAGGCCTCCCTGTCCATCACCAACTCCTGGAGTTTACTAGGACTCACGTCCATCGAGTCAGTGATGCCATCCAGCCATCTCATCCTCTGTTGTCCCCTTCTCCTCTTGCCCCCAATCACTCCCAGCATCAGAGTCTTTTCCAATGAGTCAACTCTTCGCATGAGGTGGCCAAAGTACTGGAGTTTCAGCTTTAGCATCAGTCCTTCCAAAGAAATCCCAGGGCTAATCTCTTTCAGAATGGACTGGTTGGATCTCCTTGCAGTCCAAGGGACTCTCAAGAGTCTTCTCCAACACCACAGTTCAAAAGCATCAATTCTTCGGTGCTCAGCCTTCTTCATAGTCCAACTCTCACATCTATACATGACCACAGGAAAAACCATAGCCTTGACTAGACGAACCTTTGTTGGCAAAGTAATGTCTCTGCTTTTGAATATGCTATCTAGGTTGGTCATAACTTTCCTTCCAAGGAGTAAGTGTCTTTTAATTTCATGGCTGCAGTCACCATCTGCAGTGATTTTGGAGCCCAGAAAAATAAACTCTGACACTGTTTCCCCATCTATTTCCCATGAAGTGGTGGGACCGGATGCCATGATCTTCGTTTTCTGAATGTTGAGCTTTAAGCCAACTTTTTCACTCTCCACTTTCACTTTCATCAAGAGGCTTTTTAGTTCCTCTTCACTTTCTGCCATAAGGGTGGTGTCATCTGCATATCTGAGGTTATTGATATTTCTCCCGGCAATCTTGATTCCAGCTTGTGTTTCTTCCAGTCCAGCGTTTCTCATGATGTACTCTACATATAAGCTAAATAAGCAGGGTGACAATATACAGCCTTGACGAACTCCTTTTCCTATTTGGAACCAGTCTGTTGTTCCATGTCCAGTTCTAACTGTTGCTTCCTGACCTGCATACAAATTTCTCAAGAGGCAGATCAGGTGGTCTGGTATTCCCATCTCTTTCAGCCAGCATTAAATACATTCAATTCTACTAATTCCCTTTTTTTTTGGTAAGTATACTCATATTTTTTAATACTATGACTCTTTTTTTAGTTTTGAAAGAAAGCACTGTTGACTCAACAAAGATTATAAATGTTTTTGAATAATTCTTGGTCATTAAAGATCCAACTGAATCTCTAGGTCAAACGAGCACTTCTTCAGTTCAGTTCAGTCGCTCAGTTGTGTCTGACTCTTTGCAACCCCATGAACCACAGGACACCAGGCCTCCCTGTCCATCACCAACTCCTGGAGTCCACCCAAACCCATGTTCATTGTGTCGGTGACGCCATCCAACCATCTCATCTTCTGTGGTCCCCTTCTCCTCTTGCCCTCAAACTTTCCCAGCATTAGGGTCTTTTCAAATGAGTCAGCTCTCCACATCAGGTGGCTAAAGTATTGGAGTTTCAGCTTCAACATCAGTCCTGCCAATGAACACCCAGGACTGATCTCCTTTAGGATGGACTGGTGACTTTCTTCGATGTAAATAGTAGATATTATCACAGATTAAGAAAAATTGGCAGTTTTCCATTAAGTGCTGATGAAGTTATTCTTGGTATAGTACACAACCATTGTGATTAGAATCTGTGTTTCCAAACCAGCAGCAGTAGGCTCATCTGGGAACTTAAAAGAAAAGCAAATTCTCATCTTCACTGCACATCTACTGGTGGTGGGACCAGTATTCTCTATTTTACCAAACCATCTACACAAGGCTGATTTGAGTAGAAGTTGAGAACCACTGTGCTGCCATATAGTTAAGAATTGAGCTCAGCAGTACTAAGCGAGACTCAGTAATGGCTCAAAGGAGGCAGTTTGCCTCTTTCTTCTGTAGCTGTCTAAGTGTAGTGTGTTGATTTTATATCTATTGCTCTGCCTGTATCCATATGTAACTTTCATCTAACTGTTGCAGATGCTGCTCCAGTTCCCAGGATCCTTTCTATATTCCTTCTAGTAGGAACGGAGAAAGGGAAAACAGACTTTTCTCTTCCTTTTAAAGGCATGGGTTGTACACATAGCTTTTGTTCAATCTCAGTGACTTGAAATTAATCACATGCTGATATCTAGAATCTGAGGTTGGGTCTCAGAGAATCAAGCTAGAGCTAAATGAGTGTTTATTTAAGATTTCTATTTTTATGAAGAATTAAAACATATTAATTCTGGTGGCAAGTTACACCTTCTGCCATAAGCACCTATCACTACTAAATTCTTAAATTCCTTGTCAGAAATGTATATATCATAAATGTCTTCAAATCATCTTACATTATGTGATTAACTTAGTTGTTCAGGATCCCTCTATTTCCCTGTCTCTTTCTGGCTTGGGTTGGTCTAAAAATGTCATCCTTGATATTTCCTTTACCTATGTGGTAAGTTCCTTTGTTTCCTAAATTCTATGTTTACATTCTTCCTTTACTCACTGATAATCTACATTTTGATAAAGCCTTTGGAACTATACTCATTGATGTTTTTTTTCTTTCCCAGAGTTTTTCTCCTCAATGTGTATTTTCTTATCCATTAGGACAAGTTAGTATTCTTAAAATTATGTAAGTGATAGGTGAATTATTGTATTATGCAAGAGTCCAATCTTAATCTAAACCATAATATTTTTATTGTTTTCAATTTATATAGGAGAGTAATGATATCCCTCATGAGTAAAATAATGGCCTACCTAGAATTTTAAAGAATCAGTCTCATGATTAGAGATCCAAATAGCTGCAGAGTAGGTCATATTTGTTTAAACTTAAAAATGTATGGTTAAGTATGAACTGGTAATCCCTAAATTATACAGTTTATCATTAATTCAAGATATTAAATGCAAACTAATCAATTGAAATTTACAAAAATGTATACATATAGTCCTAATGTTAAATCAACAAAATGTGACTTTGGTTGTATAGGAAAAGCCCAGTTCAGTTGCACTAAAATCTCAAAAAAGGCATAATTATATATAATAAATAGAACACAAGATATGTAATTATAATGCAGCAGGATATATCCTATGAGATAACAATACAGAGTCTCATGTATTGATGTGAGCCCTCTCAGTTTTCTCAGGTCAGTAATTTCAAAAGGCAGTTATTGCTAGTTTCATGCTTTCTGACCTAAAGGATTATAAGTCTGTGCAGGATTCATTCATCATAAAAATCCAGGTGTGTATCTGAATAACAAGGGAGGTTAGTAAGTAGCTGTATGTACTCACATGGGTTGATAATGTCATTAAACCTTGGCACTAGCTCCTTGCTTGTTGGATAGAAAACTAAAGTAAAAGCAACCTTGAACTTAGGAAGAGGCTCCTATTAATTCATTAATCATTTCCCTTAGTTTGCAACCTAAAGTGTACTAATATTTTATAACTGGCTTTATATTTATTAAAATGTCCCACAAATATCATTTATGCAATTGTGAACAAAGTCAATAATTTTGATAAATCCTTTGCCTCATATTTTTAACTTGATTAGTGATTTTTAAAGCACAAACTCTGTTGATTAGAGATACAATGAAAATAATTATAATGATACAATCATTTAACTTAATTGTATATTATAATTTTTCTAATCTTTCACATTAAGTGACCCATACTCAGAATATAAATTTGAGATCTTAAGTACAGTAAGAAATCCCTAGACAATGGAATCAGTGTTGAGTAGAAATTCTAAACTAGTTAGCAAACTTTGATGTTACTTTTATACAAGTTCGAATTTTTCCCATTGTAAAACAAGGTATATGATAATGCCTTATGATAACATGCATTTGAGATTTAACAATTTACTGTAATAAAGATGCTCAGTACATCATAAGTGTCATAATTATTTCACACTTTTCTAATTCTCTATTAGTATGTCTTTAGGTAGTACAATCACAACAGTTTAAGAGAGGTCATACACCAATATTAGGCAGAGTCAATCTGTTTTCTCTTATGGAAACATGGTACAGAACTCATGTTCTAGCATTATTTGGATGACACTTTAATATTTATTAATCTAGTAATTTTTTTCTGAAATTAATCATATGTGTTGTAATAATACACACTATTTTGCTTTATTTTCCTTAACATATTTATTCTTAATTTCTGCTAACTGGGAGTCAAATATTCTTTTACAGTTGAAAATTTTAATAACCTTCTTTTAGTAATTGATATACCAAGCACATACTTAATCTAATTGACATTTAGAGAATACTTTATCCAACAACAGAGAAAACATATTTTTCTCAAGCTCCCTCACTGAACATTCACCAATAAAAGACCACATTCTGAGTGATAAAACACACCTAAACAAAGATAAAATAAAAGAAATCATATGAAGTATGTTGCGAGGTCACAAGGGAATTAATCAAGAATTTAGCAACAGAAACACAATAGAAAAACATAGTTTAAAATACTTGGAGATTAAACAACATGTGGCTAAATAACAAGTGGGTCAGAAAACAACTTACAAAAGCAACTACAAAATCTTTTGACTTAAAAATATTACATAAAAATTTGAGAGGTGCAGTGAAAGCAGTACCTGGGGAAATTTATAGTGTTGATTGCATATATTATGGGAAAAGGATTTAAAATCAACAACTAATCTACTTTTAGGAAGTTAAAGAAAAAAAAGCAATTTAATTGCAAAGAAGTAAAATAATAGGAATATAAATTATAAATCTTAAAGTAAAAAATGAAATTGAAAACCAAAAAATAGGAGATAAAGTAAAAAAAAATTTTCTTTAAAGACTAATAGAAACAACTCTTACCAAGAATAGCTAAGGAAAAAAAAGAACACACACATTAACAATATCATAAATGATAAATGTTCTTGATACTAATTCTGTGGATATTAAAAGAATAACAAAGGAACACTGGAAGCAAATCTGTGCCCACAGATTTGATTATTTAGATGAAAACTATATATTCCTTGAAAGACCCACCCACCCAAAGTTATACAAGGAGAAACAGATAATTTGAAGTGATTTGCAACTACATTAAAAAAAGATTCAATAATTAATTCTTTCCAAATAAGAATGTACCTGGCTCAAATGGTTTGGCTCAAATGAATGCTATCCAATTTCAATCACAGAGTGTTATACGTTCTTTTCTACCTCATCAAAAGAGAAGCAAAGGACACACTCACTAATTCTATAAGGCCAAAGTTATCCTAGTACCAAGACCAGATAAAAACATTATGAGGAAGGAAAACTATTGGCATATATCTCTCTTGAATACTGATGCAAAAATACCTAACAATACATCAGCAAGTTGAATCCAACAATGCATAAACATTATGCACACCACCAAGTGTAATGTAATCCTATTATATAAGATTAGTTCAAATGTTTAAATTTAGCATAATCTACTATATCAGTGCAAAAGAAGACTAATAATATAATATCAGCTGATGAAAAGCTTTACAAAATCCAACACTCATTTATGAAAAACAGAACAAAAAACTAAAAACAGATGAACAAAATCTCAGTGAGGGAACATTCCTCAACTTTATGAAGAATGTATACCAAAAAACATCATAATTATCAGAAATATGACACTCCATTCCTAAGATTATGAAGAACTTAAGGACATTATCTATTACCATGTTTATTCAATAATGTATAGGAAATGCTGCTATCACAACATGATAAGAAAAGAAAAATGAAAGTATGTATTAGAGGGAGCCAGAAAAAATACTTTGTAGATTATAATATCTCTATAGAAAATACAAATAAATGACCAAATTCTGGAATTAATAACTGAATATGGTAAGATTATAGGATACAAGATTTATATGAAAAAATGAACTATTTTCCTTACACCAGTAATGAACAATTGGGAGTTAATATTTTAAAAAAATTAAAACAGCATACATAGAAAAGGAAATAGGTAAGATATATCTAATAATATGTGAATAGGATATACATATATGCAAAAAACTATAAAACTGTGATGAAAGAAATGAAAGATCTAAATAAAAGGTGGACTATTTCATTCATGTATCAGGATGTTGTATAATGTGATAATGCAGTTTTTCTCAACTTTATGTATAGATTGGACACAATCTCACTCAAAATTTCATCAGTCTCTCAGTCTCTCTCCATTTCTCTCTCTTTGTCTCTGTCTCTCTCTCTCTCTCTCTATATATATATACAGATACACATACATATAGATAGATATAACTAATCTATCTATAAATTGTTAGATTGATTCTAAAGCTTATAAGAAAAAAAAAAAACACACACACAAAACTGGCATAGTCAAACACAATACTGAAAAAAACAAACTTGGAGGGTGCACCCTATCTGATTTCAAGACTTAAAACAAAACTGCAGTTGTCAAGACGGCACAGCATGAGTGAAAAGATATAGAGAATGCTTGAACAGAAGAAAGTATCAAGATATAGACCCACAGAAATATACTCAACTGACTTTAACAAAGAAGCAATGGCATTTCACTGGAGATAGGCTGTCATTTCTAAAAGTGGTGTTGGAACTTCCGGACTTACATATGTTTAAAAAAAAAAAAAACAAACATAGATATTGCATCTTTCATTAAACTTTAACTGAAAATGGATTTTTGGTCTAAATGCAAATATAATTTTAAAATTTTAGAAGGAAATATAGAAAATTTAGATTGATATGGACTTAGAGATGAAATTCTACAATGAAATTTAAAATACAGCTCTAAAAGCAAGATTCATGAAACAAAATACATTGTACTTATAAAAAGCCTTCTGCAATAAACACTGCTAAGAGAGTAGAAAAATTATCAAGAAAATATAATAAAAACATGTATCTGATAAAGGTCTTATATTCAGAATGCACATAGAATACTTAGACTGCAACAACAACTGGAAAACAAAAAGTTCTATTTAAAAAATGGGTAAAAGATCTGCATGGTAACCTCATCAGAATAGATAAACAGAAAACAATTATATAAAGTTATACTTAGCATCATTTGTCATTAGGGGATTACAAATGAAGACAACAGAGAGTTTTCAGTACCAACCTATAAAAACTGCTTTAAAAAACCACTGGAGATAGCAATTGTTAGCAAAGATAAAGAGCCACAGAAAGCCTTGTACATCTTTGGTGGGAATGCAAGTTGGTGCAGCCATTTTGGACAGTAGTTTGATAATATCTCACAAAATAAAACATAATCTTGCCATAAAGTCCAATGTTCATGTTCCTAGGTGTTTACCTAACTGATTTGAAAGATTACATCCATAAAACCTGCATGCACTTGTTTATAGGACCTTTAATGATAATCACCCCAATACTAGAAGTAATCAAGATACCTTTCAGTAAGCAAATGGATTAACTGTGGTGAATCCATAAAATGAGGTGGTATTCTGCAATAAAAAGTAATGACAGAATGAGAGGGGGGTTTGAGGGAGAATGGGTACATGTGTATGTATGGCTGAGCCCCTTTGCTCTTCACCTGAAGCTATCAAAACATTGTTAATCAGCTATAACCCCAATAAAAAATAGTTGCTTTTTTAAAGTAATGAACCTCAAGCCAAAAAAAAAAATAGATGAATCTTAAATATATATTGCTAAGTGAAAGAAATTTATCTAGAAAACCTACAGATTATATAATTTCAATCATATGACCTTCCGGAATAGCAGAGTTATAACAATGGTAAAGATACCAGTGGTTTCCAGAACCTGTGGGAAAACAAAACATGCCAAAACATATGCATATTGATGACAGCATATCAAAAGCATATCAAAAGACAGAAGCCAACTGAAGGAGCATGCAGTGGCCAATGCTGGAACAATTTGAGCAACAAGAAAACATTAAAGTGGTATTAGTTTTTAACCCTAGTACAGAATAAAAATGTATGACACATAGGGGTATAAATGATTTAGTAAATAAAAATAAGTGGTAAAGAAGACATAAAATTCTGTGCACAGAGGAATTCTAAATAATTTATGTAGAAATTCCACCCTGGAGGACCTGGAGTAAAATTTCCCAACCCTTAGATGTGCATGGTGCACTACAGTAAAGAAACCCAGAAAACTGTGCCTCTGTGAGGTAATCAAGGGTTTTACTTTTGAACTGTGCTGTTGGAAAAGACTCTGCAGAGTCCCTTGGACTGCAAGGAGATCAAACCAGTCAATCTTAAAGGAAATCAAGCCTGAAAGTTCATTGGAAGGACTGATGCTGAAGCTGAAACTACAATAATTTGGCCTTCTGATGTGGAGAATTGACTCATTGGAAAATACCCTGAGGCTGGGAAAGATTGAAGGCAGGAGGAGAAGGGGACAACAGAGGATGAGATGGTTGGATGGCATCACCAACTCCATGTACCTGAGTTTGAACAAGTTCTGAGAGTTGATGATAGACAGGGAAGCCTGGCGTGCTTCAGTCCATGGGGTTGCAAAGAGCTGCACACCCCTGAGGGACTGAACTGAACTGAGGTAATCAAAGTCAACATCAACAATAAAAATCACTGATATGTTTGCAAAGTAACTGTCCTATACTCCTCAAATGTCAAAGTCATCAAAAACAAGAAAAATCTGAGAAAGTGTCACAGCTGGGAGGAGCTAAAGGAGACATCCTAACCAAATTTAATGTGGCATCTTGGCAGGGATCCTGGAACAGGAAAAGGCACCAGGTTAAATCTAAGAGAAAATTTAAAAAAAAAGGGGGGGGGAGGGGAATCTGAATAATTTATGAACTTAAAAAAAATAATACATCAATAATGTTTCACTAATTGTGTTAAATGTACCACACTAATGTTGCTGTTGCTGCTACTGCTAAGTCGCTTCAGTCATGTCCAACTCTGTGCGACCCCATAGATGGCAGCCCACCAGGCTTCCCCGTCCCTGGGATTCTCCAGGCAAGAACACTGGAGTGGGTTGCCATTTCCTTCTCCAATGCATGAAAGTGAAAAGTGAAAGTGAAGTCACTCAGTCGTGTCTGACTCTAGCGACCCCATGGACTGCAGCCCACCAGGCTCCTCCATCCATGGGATTTTCTAGGCAAAAGTACTGGAGTGGGGTGCCATTGCCTTCTCCGATACTAATGTTAAGATGTCAGTAACAGAGGGGACCGGATGTAGAGTATAAAACACCTCTCTGTATCATCTTTACCTTTCTTCTATATTTCTAAATAAAACTGTTCTAAAACCTTTAGATTCTTTATTTTTTAAAAAGAATTGATTATCCCCAAGAAATAAATGAAAAAATATCTCCTGATAGCATATGCCATATTTCATAGTTCTTTTTAAGCAGTATTATGTCAAAGCAAGGACATTTTTCCTCATTATCATTTCATCTAGTGCTTGCAAGAATATGACTAAGAAAAAGGACTAATGGATAAGTTAACAATGTAGCAATGAAGGATAAATGATAAATGCTTAATTTACCCTTTTCTAAACTGTACTGTTTCAAATAGGCTAGAGTAATAGAAAATGTTATTTGGAATGCCTTATAATTTATGCACAGTTTTTAAAAATAAATATTCTGTGACACAATGAAGTGAGATATCAACACAAAGAATCATTTAAGTTAATTAATTTTTCCCCTGATAGGTATTATTAGTGTGTTGCCAGAATTTTTCAGTAATTTGAGGTTAACTATTAATCTACTTTTAGCTGTGATGAATTTTCCTTCTAATCTTTCTCTGCTTTTTCTTAGAAAAAACACTCAACTGTAAGGTTTTTAGCATTTTCATAATTAAAAATGTCAAAGGCTTTCTTGATATAACAAATTTTTAAACTTATAGCAAGGTGAAACTTATGTCCATCATAACACAACTGATAGTTCTTTAGATAAATTAAGCCATTTGAAGCAACATGGATGCAATTAGAGATCATCATACTAAGTGAAGGAAGTCAGAAGGAAAGACAAATACCATATGATATCACTTATATGTGAAATGTAAAATACGACACCAATGGACCTCTTTATGAAGCAGAAGCAGAATGAGGGACATTCTGAGTTTGGTATTAGCAGATACAAATATATATAGAAAGGATACAGATATATATAGAAAGGATAAAAGACAAAGTCCTACTGTGTAGTACAGGGAACTGCACTCAATACATGGTGATAGACCATAATGGAAAAGAATATGAAATATATATATATATATGAGTCACTTTGCTGTACAGTAGTAATTAACACAATATTGTAATTCAACTATACTTGAGTAAAAATAATTTTTTAAATAAGTAGGTATATTTTACTGCTAGAAGAGTAGATCTTAAAAGTTCTTACTACGAGGAAAAAATTGTAACTGTATTGTGATGGATGTTAAATATCCTTATAGAGGTAATTACTTTGCAATATTTATGCATATGAAAACATGTTGTGTACCTAAAACTAACACAAAGATCCGTCGTTATATCTCAATAAAAAATGTCAAACAACAAAAAGGTAATTAAATCATTTGCAATGCACATTGATTAAAGGGCTACTCTTTTTAATATATAAAATGTTTTTATCAAAGAATAAGAAAAGGATTAAAGCTTAATAGAAAATTGCCAGAAGTTCACAAGAATGTAATTTTATTTAAAATTTTTTTCTTTTAAATATATGAAAGAATTATTAAATCAAAGTAGCATTTATTTATAGTATATAAACATCAGGTGACAGCACGGTGATTCAGTATTTTTACAGATAATTCTTCATTTATTACAAGATTTTGGTAATAATTCTCCATGTTATACAATATAACCTAGTTGCTTATGCATTTTATAGATAGTAGTTGTGTATCTAAATCCTGCACCCTAATTTGCCTAATTTTAGAAGTTTAATAAAGGTATAATAAGAATGTATGTGTGCAAAATTGCCTCAATTGTGTCCGACTCTTTGTGACCCTATGGACTGTAGCCTGCTAGGCTCCTGTGTTCGTGCGATTCTCCAGGCAAGAATACTGGAGTGGGTTGCCATGCTCTCCTCCAGGGGATCACCCTGACCCAGGGAGAGAACTCACCTCTCACAGGTCTCCTGTTTTGGCAGGCAGGTTCTTTACAACTAGTGCAAACTGGGAAGCTATAATAAGAATCAGATCAGATCAGATCAGTCGCTCAGTAGTGGATCTTCCTGTCTCAGGAATTGAACCGTTGTTTCCTTCATCACAGGGGGATTCTTCACCACCTGAGCTATCAGGGAAGTGGTGGTATATTTTTATAGTACCTGAAGTCTTTCAGTTGTGGACGGGGGCAATTGAGTGACACTTCCAGATTATGCATGAAATTTCAGACATCTTTCTTTTAATACGGCTACATTGCTTGAAGGGACATTCATGGATATAACACAAAGGGTTCATAGAATTGTGCTAGAGGGGTTGGACTTAATTAGAGGGCAGGAGATCTGTGACTCTATATTAAGTATCATGAAAACATGGAATTAAATTACAAAACGCAATATATTGGGTATTAATAAACCATTATGTCAACATCATACTGTGATACTAGTACTATTAGTTACACTTTAAAAGTGAGTTTACCTTTGGACAATATGAACATTTTAACAACATCAAGTCTTTCAATCCATGAACATAAGATATTTTTCCACATCTCATCTAAAATTTCTCTCATACATGCTTTGTAGTTTTCAGTGTACAAGTCTTTCACCACTTTGGTTAAGTTTACTCTTAAATATTTTATTCTTTTTGATGTAGTTATAAATGGAATTGCTTTTTAAAAATTTCTTTATTGAATGGTTTATAATTAATGTAAAATAACCCCACTGATTTTTGTATGTTGATTTTGTATTCTGTAACTTTATTAATATTTTTATTAGATCTAACATTCTCTTTTGTAGAGTCTTTAGGTTTTTCTGTATAAGAAACTAGAGATAGGATTACTTTTTTCCTTTTTGTTTTGGATATCTTTAAAAATTTTTCTTTCCGGAATAATTACTCTGGCTGGAACTTCCAGTACTATATTGAAAAGAAGTGGTAGAGTGGGCATTCTTGCCTTATTCTTGATCTTAAAGATCTAAAACCTGTTTTTCACTGTCGAGTATGATGCTAGCTGTGGACTTTTACATAATGTCCATACTACCCAAAGTGATATGCAGATTCAAAGAATCTCTATTAAAATCCCAGTGACATTTTTTTTTTTTACAGAAACAGAAAAATCATTCCTAAAACTCATATGGAACCAAAATATGGGTAACTTAAGCAATCTTTAGTTGGAGGCAACTTACATCCTAATTTCAAAATATATTGTGAAGTAACACTACAGTAATTAAAACTGTATAGTACTGACAAAAAAAATAGTCATGTAGACCAATCAGTTCAGTCAGTTCAGTTCAGTTGCTCAGTCATGTCCGACTCTTTGCGACCCCATGAATTGCAGCACGCCAGGCCTCCCTGTCCATCACCAACCCCCAGAGTTCACTCAGACTCACGTCCATCGAGTCAGTGATGCCATCCAGCCATCTCATCCTCTGTTGTCCCCTTCTCCTGTCCCCAATCCCTCCCAGCATCAGAGTCTTTTCCAATGAGTCAACTCTTTGCATGAGGTGGCCAAAGTACTGGGGTTTCATCTTTAGCATCATTCCTTCCAAAGAAATCCCAGGGCTGATCTCCTTTAGAATAGACTGGTTGGATCTCCTTGCGGTCCAAGGGACTCTCAAGACTCTTCAACACCACAGTTCAAAAGCATCAATTCTTCAGCGCTCAGCTTTCTTCATAGTCCAACTCTCACATCCATACATGACCACAGGAAAAACCATAGCCTTGACTAGATGGACCTTTGTTGGCAAAGCGATGTCTCTGCTTTTGAATATGCTATCTAGGTTGGTCATAACTTTCCTTCCAAGGAGTAAGTGTCTTTTAATTTCATGGCTGCAGTCACCATCTGCAGTGATTTTGGAGCCCCGCCAAAAATAAAGTCTGACACTGTTTCCACTGTTTCCCCATCTATTTCCCATGAAGTGATGGGACCGGATGCCATGATCTTCTTTTTCTGAATGTTGAGTTTTAAGCCAACTTTTTCACTCTCCTCTTTCACCTTCATCAAGAGGCTTTTTAGTTCCTCTTGTAGACCAATAGAGCATAATATTGATATAGAGGCCAGAAATAAATACGATAGTCTCTTCAACAAATAGTGTTGAGAAAATGAGATGATCACAGGAAAAAGAATGAAAGTAGACTCAATTTTATGACATACATAAAAACCAATTTAATAAGACCTAAAGTTACAAAACTCCTAGAAGAAAATATAGGAAATGCGTTTATTGAAGTTAATCTCTGAGATGATTCTTTTGGATATGAATCTAAAAGCATTGGTAACAAAAATAAATTAGAGATGAGAGGATACAAAAAAGCTTCTACACAGCAAAGGAAACAATAAACACAGTGAAATGTGTAACCAAGGAATGAGAAAAAATATTTGCAAATTATATATCCAATAAAGGGGTTAATATTGAAAATATATATAGGACTACTATAATTAGGTAGAAAAAATATAAAAACTCATTTTAAAAATGGGTCCATGATTGGAATAGATATTTCTCCAAAGAAGACACACAAATGATCAACAGGCATATGAAAAGATGTTCAACATCCCTAATCATCTAGGAAATGAAAATCAAAACTATAATGACATATGACCTCACAGCAGTTAGAATGGCTACTATCAAAAAGACAGGGAAAAACAAAACAAAACACATGTCAGTGAGAATGTGGGGAAATTGGAACTCATGCACATTTTTGGTGAGAATGTAAAATGGTGAAAAAAACTACAGTTGCCTCAAAAACTTTAAAATAGTATCATATGATCCAGCAATCCTACTCCTGGGTAAATACACCCAAAAGAATTGAAATCAGGATTTTGAACAAATATTTGCACATTTACTGTAGTATTGCCAAGACATGGAAACAACCCAAATGCCCATCAGTGAATGAATGGATAAAGTAAATGTGCCATGTACATAGCTGTATTATTCAAGCTTAAAAAAGATGGAGATTCTTTCATATGTGACAACATGGAACAAACTGGAGGGTATTATGTGAAATGATATAATCCAGTAACAAAAAGACAAATCCTGAGTGATTCCACTTATATGAGATATCTTAAATAGTCAAGCTATTAGAAATAAGTAAATGGTGGTTGCCGGGGTGGTGGGGATAAATAAATAGGGAGCTGCCATTCAACAGTTATGCAAGGAAAAATAAAAGAGGCTGGAGAAGAATGGCTGTGACAATTGTTCAGTAACATGAATATACTTAAATGCCACTGACCTGAACACTTAAAAATGATTAAGGAAGCAAATTTTATTGTTATGTGCCTCAACTATACTTTAAAGAAGTTAGTTTACAAAAAGTTAAATAGACTTACCAAATTTACAGAGCTGTAAGATGCCAGAATGTGAATGCATATTTCTCTTATTCTAGTTTCTATTATTCTAATTACTAGGTTCTTATCGGATTTAAGACCTACCGTGACTCTGTGGTAAACAAAAAATATATCATGAAAGTGCAAAAGATGCTTTGTAACTTGAAATGATACTGTGTTTTCTATAAGTTAATTTGAAAAAAATAAAGTGTAAAGTTACTTTAAGGAAAAGCAAAGGAAATTCATATACAGACACATTTACCAACAGGCAATCATTTCACCATTTATCAGTGAGTACTTTTCTTGTCAGTATAAATAATGCATAGGAAATTAAGGACCACCACCTACCTAAAGTCCACAAATCCAGTTGAAAGGACATGATTATCACTTTTATCTTAACAGTAGCCCAAAATGTCATGCTGTTCACTATCCAATACCTCATTGACTAAAATGTAACCTCATCTATGGAAGCAATCTACTTATTTCCCCTATAATCTGAAAATTATATGGAACCCCAAATTGTCCTTGAACCTATGTAATCGAATTCACACTTAGAAATGCATAATATTAATGTATGATGCTGCTACTGCTGCTAAGTGACTTCAGTCGTGTCCGACTCTGTGCGACCCCATAGAAGGCAGCCCACCAGGCTCCCCCGTCCCTGGGATTCTCCAGGCAAGAACACTGGAGTTGGTTGCCATTTCCTTCTCCAGTGCATGAAAGTGAAAAGTCAAAGTGAAGTCGCTCAGTTGTGTCCGTCTCTTAGCGACCCCATGGACTGCAGCCTACCAGGCTCCTCCATCCATGGGATTTTCCAGGCAAGAGAACTGGAGTGCGGTGCCATGACCTTCTCTGGTATGATGCTAATAATTACCTTTTTAATATGTATCATGACCTCCTGAAGCACTTAAAGGAAGAGTAATTTCTTTAAAAACGAACAACCATTTTCAGGTTTTTCATAAAGTATAATAAATGTTGGCATTTTGACATGAAAAATTTTTTTTCACTAGAGGAAGGCAGAAAAATACATGTTTGTGTGTCTTTCACTTGGCATATAAATCTGATTGAGTTAAACTGCCATATCGGTATTAGTTACAATGTGCTTGCAATTTAATTGTATATAGCTAAAGGATTAATTGATCAAATTCACAATGCAATGTGTACATCATTTGCAAAAGGTAAGGGCTTGAAAATACCAATCCCAGAAATCATAGGTCTATCCTCCCAAGTGGAAATTGCTTGCTTCAACAGATTTTCCACTAGCCATAATTTTTATAACAGTAATGTATGAATTCTATTTAGCAAAATAATACTGACAATATTTTAAACATTATTCAGATAATATTTAAAACATGGTTATTTTAAATATTATGTTGGATGTCATTTGAATGAATGAGAAAAGTCCCCAGTTGCATCAATAGTTTATTCTTCAAGACCTAGAGATCATCATACTAAGTGAAAGTCAGACAGAGAAGCAGAAATATCATATGACATCCCTTATATGTGAAATCTGAAAAGAAATGATACAAATGAACTTAATTACAAAACAGAGACTCACAGACTTAGAAACAAATGTGTGGTTGCTGGGGAAAAGGATAGTTAGGGACTTCGGGAAGATCACTGATATATTTAAAATGGATAACCATCAAAGACCTACTGTATGGCACACAGATCTCTGCTCAATGTTATGAGTCAGCCTGGATGGGTTGGGAGAGGGGGTGGTTTGAGGGAGAATGGATACACTTATAAGTATGGTTCAGTCCCTTCACTGTTCACCTGAAACTACCACAATATTGTTAATTGGCTATGCCCCAATACAAAATGTTATGGTGTTAAAGAATAAATAAAATGCTTAAAAATAATTTATCCTTTAGTGATTTGCTTAGTGAGGAAAGCTTGTACAAATAGCTTTAACAGTTAGTGTTGGGATTTTAAGAAAAGTAAGTGTGTGTAGGATATGTTCTTGGATGCTTCTGTAAGTTATTTCTCCTTTCTTCTCTGCTGTCACAATTCTGACTTTCTCAATGCATACCCTCAGGCACGAAACATGATGCTTTAAGCCAGTCATGACACTATCATCCCATTTGTCATATTGTTAAGTTTCTCATGCAACTTCAGATATCCAGTGAAACATGTTCTAGGCAAAGGAACCAGAGATCAAGTTGCCAACATCCATTGAATCATAGAAAAAGCAAGAGAGTTCCAGAAAAACATCTACTTCTGCTTTATTGACTACACCAAAACCTTTGACTGTGTGGATCAAAAAAAACTGTGGAAAATTCCTAAAGAAATGGGAATACCAGACCACTTTACCTGCCTCCTGAGAAATCTGTATGCAGGTCAAGAAGCAACAGTTAGAACTGGAGATGGAACAACAAACTGGTTCCAAACCGGGAGAGGAGTATGTCAAGGCTGTATATTGTCACCCTGCTTATTTAACTACTATGCAGACTACATCGAGCAAAACACAAGGCTGGATGAAGCATAAGCTGCAATCAAGATTGCTGGGAGACATATCAATAACAGATATGCAGATGACACCACCCTTATGGCAGAAAGTGAAGAACAAAAGGACCTCTTGATGAAAGTGAAAGAGGAGAGGGAAAAAGTTGGCTTAAAATGAAACATTAAAAAAACTAAGATTATGGCTTCTGGTTCTATCACTTCATGGCAAATAGTTGGGGGAACAATGAAAACAGTGAGAGACTTTATTTTTCTGGGCTCCAAAATCACTGCAGTTGGTGACTGCAGCCATGAAATTAAAAGATGCATGCTCCTTGGAAGAAAGGTTACAAACAACCTAGACAGCATATTAAAAAGCAGAGGCATTACTTTGCTGACAAAGGTCCGTATCATCAAAGCTATGGTTTTTCCAATAGTCATGTATGGATGTGAGAGTTGGACTATCAAGATACCTGAGTGCCAAAGAATTGATGCTTTTGAACTGTGGTGTTTAAGAAGACTCTCGAGAGTCACTTGGACTGCAAGGAGATCCAACCAGTCAATACTAAAGGAAATCAGTCCTGAATGTTCATTGAAAGGACTGATACTGAAACTGAAACTCCAATACTTTGGCCACCTGATGTGAAGAATTGACTCATTGGAAAAGACCCTGATGCTGGGAAAGATTGAAGGCAGGAGGAGGATGGGACTACAGAGAATGAAATGGTTGGATGGCATCACTGACTCAATGGACATGAGTTTGACTAAGCTCTGGGAGTTGACGATGGTCATGGAAACCTGGCGTGCTACAGTCCATGGGGTCACAAAGAGTCAGACACAACTGAGTGACTGAACTGAACTGAGCCAATAGAAGGTAAGGTCAGGAATGTTGTGTGCTTCAGAGATTAATACATGGTTTTCATTAAAAAAAAAAAAAAGCAATTACAAGAGGAGGAATATTTTTATCTATGTTCTCCTTTTCTTTTGGGGATGTCTGTTTGTGGGGAGTGGCAGTTATCTTACAAGTTTCATGAAATCTTTAAGTGTTAGTCGCTCAATAGTGTCTGATTCTTTGAGACTCCATGGATTGTAGCCGCTAGGCTTCTCTGTTCATAGAATTCTCCAGACAAGAATACTGGGGTGGGTAGTTATTCCCTTCTCTTTTGATTAATACTTCCTTGATTTTGATATCCAAATCAAGAAACTAAGATCAATTTGACAGAGCATGATTCAGAATAGCTAGGAAGACTGACATCTCGCATTGACCAAAATTTGGATTCAGATGACTCATTTTACCTGGTTTGCTCATATATTTTATGAGGAAAGTATACAAATATATTTTCATAGGAAGAATCTAGCTCCTAAATCTGTGGTTAAAAGATCCCCAAAGAGTGACTATTCTGATAACAAATTAAACAGACCTGTCAATATCAGGAAAAAACAAACAAACAAAACAGTTATCAAACAAGTAACTGTTTGGTAGAACCTAAAAACTACCAATGGTAGGAAAATGGTAGGAAAGTTTTAGGAATGTTCTTAACAAAATAAACAGAAAAGCTTATACCATTTCAAAACATGCTAGTGACCAAAGTTTTTTAACTACAAACTCTCTTGGCATGCCATTTAACTTATTGAAGATATAATATTAAAATGTTTCTTTCAGTTTAAATTTACCTGGATATAAGTATTTTGGGCATGGAAAAAAATATCTTCCTTCCTCTTATCTAAAAAAAAAAAGAGAGAGAGAGAGTTAAAAAAAAAAGTATCCTAATGCCATGATCAACAGATCTTTAAATATGTATTTGTCATTTGAGTAATACAATACTACAGTACTCCCTGTTATTTTTCCTCTAGAATTTCCTGGTTATTTCCACAACAAATACATCCCCATGATGATTAATTTTACCTGTCAACTTTACTGAGTTAAGAAATGCCCAGATAGCTGATAAAACATGATTTGTGGGTGTGTCTATAAGAGTGGTTCTGGAAAAGATTAGTATTTAATTCAGTAGTCTAAAAGAGCAAAGATCACTCTCATTAATGTAAGTGGGCATCGTCTGGTCCATCAAGAGCATAAAGGTGAAGAAAGAGCCAATTTCCTCCCTACCCGGCTTCCTCTCTCCCACTTTTTCTCTCTCCCTTTCTTTTTGAGCTAGAATGTTCATCTTTTGCTACTGGACATCAGAACTACTGGTTCTTAGACATTTGGAATGTGGGACCATCTGTCCCCACTCCTCAGGCCTTCAACCTTGAACTTGAAGCTATACTATCAGTTTCCCTGGATCTCCAGCCTTCAAACACAGACTGTGTTATAACTGCTCCTCTGATCTCCAGCTTGTAGACAGCAGGACTTTGTGACTTCTATAACTGTGGAACATATTACTACAACCTCTGTCCCTCTCTCTCATATATATCATCTCCTACTGGTTACTCTTCTCTGAAGAACACTGACTAATGCAATCCCTTTACTGAGTTAAACTTGATAAGTTTTGAAGATCAAGTCCCGTTTAACTTTTTGTTAGGTTTGTATCATGTTTCAATATGATTTAAAAATTTTAATTTCATTTAAAAAATAGATGGAGCTTCCCTGGTAGCTCAGTCGGTAAAGAATCTGCCTGCAGTGCAGGAGAGCCAGATTTGATTCCTGGGTTGGGAAGATCCCCTGGAAAAGGAAATGGCAACCCGCTCCAGTATTCTTGCCTGGAGAATCCCATGGATGGAGGAGCTTGGCAGGCTACAGTCCGTGGGGTGGCAAGAGTCAGACACGACTCAGCGACTAAACCACCACCAACAAAAAATAGATAACTATCTTTAGTATATGATGCATGCACTGGGTTAAATGATTCAGACTAGAAAAATGTTTCTGAAGTGTCTTTTCTTGTATAAATATGGCATATATGGGTATTCATTTATAATATTTATTAATTATATATTAACTACATGAATATGTATAACTATATATGTAATTGTATACTAACTTCATTTAGATTGTCCTGAGAGTATAGTGAGAATCTAAATTTACACTGACAAGCACAGATTCTCCTACTAAATTACAGAAGAAGGTAAATAAGAAGGGCATAAATGGAAATATTTATATAATTAGAATTGCTTCCAAATCCCTACCTGGAAAACTTTCCTCAGCAAATAAAATTACATGACCTAACAGCTTCAAGGGCTTCTTTTGGTCTTCCTATGTTAATATAAGTTGAAATAGGACCCCTTTTCTCCAGCCAAATTTGAAAGTTTGCCTCTTTCTCTCATGCCAGGAAAAATGTTGACTATATTAATTTTTTTCTGTGATAAGAGCCTCTCCTCCTAGTATTTGGAAAGATTATGACTCTGAGAATTCCTATATTTAAACATTTGTTGTATTATCTTCTCCTCCAACAATTAATTTTGGGAAATTTGAGAACAGTAATGGTGTAGATATATCACAGTTTGTGGGATGATAGCTGGGTCATTTCTTCTGGACAAAAATAAAAGTGAATTAACTCTTTTATTATTAATTGGAGGATAACCAACACAGTGTTGTGTTGGTCTCTTGTCATACAGTTACATGAATTAGCCATAACCCATCCCATCCCTCTAGATTGTTACAGAGCACCAGAGCACTGTTTGAGCTCCCTGTGTTATACCGTAAATTCCCACTAGCTATCTATTTTACATATGGTAATGTATGTTTCAATGTTACCCTCTCAATTTGTCCCACCCTCTCCTTCCCCTCTATGTCCACAAGTCTGTTCTTTATGCCTGCATCTCTATTCCTGCCCTGCAAATAAGTTCATCAGGACCATTTTTCTAGATTCTATAATTTTATATTAATATACAGTTTTTGTTTTTCTCTTTCAAATTTCTTTACTCTGTATGATAGGCTCTAGTTTCATCCACCTCAGCAGAACTGATTCAAATGTATTCCCTTTTATGGCTGAGTAGTATTCTGTTGTACATATAAATATGTACCACAACTGTATCCATTCATCTGTTGATGGACAGGTGAATTAATTCTTTAGGAATTAAAGATAATCTAGTAGAAAGTATTGTGGTAACATGGTTAAAAATACACTTTTTAAAGCTACATACAAGACATACACCATATTTCAACATCATAATGGTTAATAAGTAAACATATCCTATACTATAGGAAATTCCATAGATAAAACACATCCAGATTCCTGACTTTTTGTAATATCTTTCCTTTGTCTTTCCACTTAAAGGCAATTTACCTTCAAAGAGGATTTTTACAGTCACATTATTTTGCCTCAAAACTTCAATTATTTTCTAAAGTTTGCCTCCTGAATTTGGTGTCCGACATATTTGTTCACTTCAGTATTTAGATTATTTTTGTCTCATACATATGGCCTTACTTCCTGAATGATTATGAAGTGCTTCATTTCACTTTGGATTTAGCAATGTGATCAATAACTATTTGAAACTCTATCCTTCACTGATTATTGGGTATACTAGGATAAATTGTGCCATCTTAATTATAGATTCAATTTATCTTTAAGGAAGCTTAATATTTTAAACTAATAGCAGTGGCTGTGTGGCACTGAAGCCGCCCTGAGGAGATATCCCACGTCCAATGTCAGGAAAGCCCCGGCAAGACAGTAGGTGCTGGAGTGGTGGCTGCGCAGTGCTGGAGTGGCTGTGAGGAGATACCTGATATCCAGGGACAAAGGAGAAGCCCCAGCAAGATGGTAGAAGGGGTAGATTTGCCTTTAGAATCAAAGCCAATTCCCACCAGAGGCGCTCAGAGGGCTCTAACAAATCTTGTGCACATCAGGACCCGGGGATCCCACAGATACTGAGCCAGAACTGTGTTTGAGTGTATCCTGAGAAGGTATGGGTCAGCAGTGGCCTGCTACAGGGATAGGGGCTCTGGGTGCAGCAGACCTGGGTATGGCATAAGCCCTCTTGGAGGAGGTCACCATTAACTCCACCATAGAGCTGCCAGAACTTACACAGGACTGGTGAAATAGACTCTTGGAGGGCACAAACAGAACCTTGTGTGCACCAGGACTCAGGAAGAAGGAGAGTAGTGACCCCACGAGAGACTGACCCAGACTTGCCTGTGAGTGTCCAGGAGTATCTAGCAGAGGTATGGGTCAGTGGTGGCCTGCTGCAGGTTGGGGGCACTGAGTGTAGCAGTACATGCATGGGATCTTTTGAAGGAGGTCGCCGTTATCTTCATTACTTCCACCATAGTTTAGTAAGTAACTAAAGTAACTGAGTTCTGTCCGACTCTTTGTGACCCCATGGACTGTAGCCTACCAGGCTCCTCTGTCCATGGGATTTTCCAGGCAATAGTACTGGAGTGGACTGCCATTTCCTTCTCCAGGGGATCCTCCTGACCCATGGATCGAATGCAGGTCTCCCACATTGTAGACAGAGGCTTAAACCTCTGAGCCACCAAGGAAGTCCCCACCATAGTTTGGCCCCAGGTAAATAGCAGGGAGGGAACACAGCTCCATCCATAAACAGAAAATTGGATTAAAGATTTACTGAGCATGGCACTGCCCATCAGAATAAGACCCAGTTCCCCTTCAGTCAATCTTTCCCATCAGGAAGCTTCCACAAGCCTCTTATCCTTCTCCATCAGAGGGCAGACAGACTGAAAACTACAATCACAGAAAACTAACCAAAGTAATCACAGGGACCACGAACTTGTCTAACTCAAGGAAACAATGACCATGCTGTGTAGGGCCACCCAAGACAGACAGGTCATGGTGGAGAGTTCTGACAAAATATGGTCCACTGGAGAAGGGAATGGCAAACCACTTTAGTTTTCTTGCCTTGAGAACCCCATGAACAGATGAAAAGGCAAAATGGTATGATACTGATAGGGGAACTCCCCAGGTCAGTAGGTGCCCAATATGCTACTGGAGATCAGTGGAGACATAACTCCAGAAAGAATGAAGGGATGGAGCCAAAGTAAAAACAACAGCCAGTTGTGGATGTGACTGGTGATAGAAGCACAGTTTGATGCTGTAAGAGCAATATTGCATAGGAACCAGAATGTTAGGTCCATGAATCAAGGCAAATTAGAAATGGTCAAACAAGATATGGAAAGAGTGAACATTGACATTTTATAATCAGTGAACTAAAATAGACTGGAATGAACAAATTTAATTTAGCTGACCATTATATGTACTACTGTGTGCAAGAATCACTTAGAAGAAATGGAGTAGACATCATAGTCAACAAAAGAGTCTGAGATGCAGTACTTGGATGCAAGTCTATGCCCCGACTGGTAATGCTGAAGAAGCTGAAGTTGAATGGTTCTGTGAAGACCTACAAGACCTTCTAGAACTAACACCCAAAAAAGATGTCCTTTTAATCATAGGGGACTAGAATGCAAAAGTATTCCTACAGACAAATTTGGACTTGGAGTAGAGAATGCAGTAAGACAAAGGCTAATAGAGTTTTGTGCAGAGAACACACTGGTCATAGCAAACACCCTCCTCCAACAACACAAGATGGAAGAACTCTATAGAGTCAGCAAAAACAAGACTGGGAGCTGACTGAGGTTCAGATCATTAACTCCATATTGCCAAATTCAGACTTAAATTGAAGAAAGTAGGGTAAACAACTAAACCATTCAGTTATGACCTAAATAAAATCCCTTATGATTATACAGTGGAAGTGAGAAATAGATTCAAAGGACTAGATCTGATAGAAAGAGTGTCTGATGAACTATGGATGGAGGTTCATGACACTGAACAGGAGACAGAGACCAAGACCATCCCAAAGAAAAAGAAATGCAAAGAAGTAAAAGGCTGTCTGAAGAGGCCTTACAAGTAGCTGTGAAAAGAAAAGAAGCAAAAAACAAAGAGAAAAGGAAAGATCTACCCATTTGAATGTAGAGTTCCAAAGAACAGCAAGAAGAGATAAAAAGCCTTCATCAGTGCCAAGAAACAGAGGAAAACAGTAGAATGGGAAAGCCTAGAGTTCTCTTCAGGAAAATTAGAGATACCAAAGGAACGTTTCATGCAAAGATGAGCACAATAAAAAACTGAAATGATATGGACCTAACAGAAGCAGAAGATATTAAGAAGAGGTGGCAAGAATACACAGAAGAACTGTACAGAAAAGATCTTCACGACCCAGATAATCACAATGGTGTGATCACTCACCTAGAGCCAGACATCCTGGAATATGAAGTCAAGTGGGCCTTAGAAAGCATCACTAGGAACAAAGCTAGTGGAGGTGCTGGAATTCCAGTGGAGCTATTTCAAATCCTGAAAGATGATGCTGTGAAAGTGCTGCACTCAATATGCCAGCAAATTTTGAAAACTCAGCAGTGGCTACAGGACTGGAAAAGTTTAGTTTTCCTCCAATCCTTAGAAAAGGCAAAGCCAAAAATGCTCAAAATACCACACAATTACACTCATCTCACACACTAGCAAAGTAATGCTGAAAAGTCTCCAACTCAGGCTTCAACAGTATGTGAACCTTGAACTTCCATATATTCAAGATGGATTTAGCAAAGGCAGAGGAACCAGAGATCAAATTGCCAACATCTATTGGATCATCAAAAAAGCAAGACAGTTCCAGAAAAACATCTATTTCTGCTTTATTGACTATGCCAAAGCCTTTGACTGTGTGAATCTCAATAAACTGTGGAAAATTCTGAAAGAGATGGGAATACCAGACCACCTGACCTGCCTCCTGAGAAATCTGTATGCAGGTCAGGAAGCAATAGTTAGAATTGGACATGGAACAACAGCCTGGTTCCAAATTGGGATAGGAATACATCAAGGCTGTATATTGTTACCCTGCTTATTTAATTTATATGCAAATACATCATGAGAAACCTTGGGCTGGATGAAGCAAAAGCTGGAATCAAGATTGCCAGGAGAAATATCAATAACCTCAGATATGCAGATGACACCATCCTTATGGCAGAAAGTGAAGAAGAACTAAAGAGCCTCTTAATGAAAGTGAAAGAGTAGAATGAAAAAGTTGGCTTAAAACTCAACATTCAGAAAACTAAGATAATGGCATCTGCTCCCATCACTTCATGGCAAATAGATGGGGAAACTGTGGAAACAGTGGCAGACTTTATTTTTTTGTGCTCTAAAATCACTGTAGATGGAGACTGCATCCTTGAAATAAAAAGGTGCTTACTCCTTGGAATAAAAATTATGACCAAACTAGACTGCATATTAAAAAGCAGAGGCATCACTTTGCCAACAAAAGTCCATCTAGTCAGGACTATGACTTTTCCAGTATTCATGTATGGATGTAAGAGTTGGACTATCAAGATACCTGAGCTCTAAAGTATTGATGCTTTTGAACTGTGGTGTTGGAGAAGACTCCTGAGAGTCCCTTAGACTGCAAGGAGATCCAACCAGTCCATTCTAAAGAAAATCAGTCCTGAATATTCATTGGAAGGACTGATGTTGAAGCTAAAACTCCAATAGTTTGGCCATCGGATGTGAAAAACTTACTCATGGGGAAAGACCCTGATGCAGGGAAAGATTGAAGGCAGGAGGAGAAGGGGACAACAGAGAATGAGATGGTTGGATGGCATCACCAACTCAGTGGACATGAGTTTGGGTAAACTCTGGGAGTTGGTGATGGACAGGGAGGCCTGGAATGCTGCAGTCCATGGGGTCACAGAGTCGGACACGACTGAGTGCCTGAAATGAACTGAACTACCTTTTTTTAATACCTTATATTTTATTTAAGGTTTATCTCAATACTTGTATTTTGTTTAGTAAATATTAAAATAATAATTTTATTTCTATTATATTTTATACTTCATTTTCATTTATATTATTTTCTAATTATTTGATATGCCATATCTAAATGCTATAATCATTAAGTTTTATGTTATTATATTTTACTTTATAACTGAATTTCTTATGTCTCAGGGTTTTATGAACAGTATGGAACCATTTGTCTTGAATATCCAGTGTAAAAACAAATTTCAATGTTTTTCAAATCATTTAAGAATATTAAATTATCAAATAATATTTAGTAGCTTGTATTTTTATTATTTTCTTTCTACTTAAAAAATACTTCCATTGACTAGCCAATGATCAATGTATTGTATATCCTCATGCAGGAACTGTGGTACTTTCACTCTATGATGTGATTTTTTATAGTATTAGTTATGAAGTTTAGAGCATACCATTTTGCTTTTGTTGTTGTTTTTTATTTTTTGATCAAGTAAAGGCACCAAAACTCTGCTTTAACTACTAGAAATGGCTTGGATAATTTATAATCTATCTTTAAATAATGGAATGTGATGTTTTTTGACTCAAAAGTATTTATTACCAATAATGAGAAAGAGTTGGAATTGTTTTTTTTTTTACCATAATTTTTCTTGAGGAAAAAAATAAAATAAGACATCTTCCCCCGCAAAAAGCAAAGGAAACACTCCAATCCTGGTATAAGTGCACCAAATCCAAATAGGTAGCAGTCACAATCATTGAGATAAATCTCAAGCCTAGGAATTGATTTTGTTCTACAGTTTCAATGTATCCTGGCTAATGACAAAGCTTGGTTTCTGTGAAGCCATATGAAGAGAATTCTCCAGTAATATCCTGCCAGCCTCCTGGGGAGAAACATGCTGAAGAGTAACAACAAGTGTCAATATACTTGGCCTGAGTAGAGCCCACTGTGACCTTGGCATTTCAGTTTTCAACAATAAGAGAAGCAGTTAGCCTTTTCAACATCATTCATGTGAATACAGGGTGACTTAATGGAAAGTAACAAATGCATCACAATTTTGACAGTTGTTATAGAAGATTTTTCTGAAGCAGGTGTGGTAAAAGGCTTTTTAAACAATAAACTCATAAAGTAAATTGGACATGAGAGAATGAAGAAAACGTGTCTGGGGGTGATTGATGAAGTGGCTCAGAATCTTATCTTTGGGAAAGTTAAGTGTAAGGTGGACCAGCCACCAGAGCCTGAAGTGTTTCAGCTAAAGCAGCTAAAATGTCTGCCTTTAGAAATACATCATATGTAAAATAGATCACCAGACAGGTCTGATGCATGAGACAGGGTGCTCAGGGCTGGTGCACTGGGATGACCCTGAGGGATGGGATGGGGAGGGATGTGGGAGGGGGCTTCAGGATGGGGAACACATGTTCACCCATGGCTGATTCATGCGAATGTATGACAAAAACCACCACAATATTGTAATTAGCCTCCAATTAAAATAATTAAAAAAATAAATACAAGATTAAATGTTGAGAAACCTTATGATGATAGAAAATTGAAATGTATTGTTAATTTCCTTAGTCAGTTTTAGGGATATTGCACTTAAACATTTTTTTCTAAAATATAAAATGACCAGGCCTTAGAAAAACTGACAGGTAAAGACCCCAAATTATTCTGAGTTTTATAATACATTTGAGATAACTATAATAAAATTTTACATTAATGATTTATTTTCTGATTTTCCAAAATGATCAACAGTAAAAGACTGAAAAATAAGAAAAATAATAACAAATTGAGCATGTTACTGTTATACAATTAAAATAGCCATTTTTTTTCATGCAAATATTCCTCAGAATAGAGAACTGCAAAGGTTAGCATAATAGGAAATCTAGAGATAGGTCACTGAATTTTTCAACAGTTTCATAATACAAAGTGTATTTACATGCAGGATGAGAGCAATGGAAAGATGAGACAGTACAGTCTGATTGAAACCAAACAGGACCCTGTGGGACTCCTGGGCACTGAAGCCTTTCTGTCCCCAATTTCTTGTTTGTAGAGAATAGACTCCAGCCTCCAGGACCTTCCCTGAGTCCCAAAGATCAGACTCCAAGAGTTGCCAATCAGGTAATGGAGGAAATGTTAGAGACAAGAGAGGAGCAGTCAAGAAATAAAAGTGTAGCCTTGGGGCAGGGTCCTAATTCCACCTCAAGGAACAAACAAAACAGTGTCTTTGACCACTTCACAGAACTTCATGCTAAGTCGCTTTAGTCATGTCTGACTTTTTGGAAAGCAATGGCCTGTAGCCCACCAGGCTCATTTGTCCATGGGATTCTCCAGGCAAGAATACTGAAGTGGGTTACCGTAATCCCCCCAAAATGGAAAATGTTAACATTCTTCATTCCAGATTAAACAAACCAGAGAAACTCTTCAAGAGACCACCTGAAGCCAGACTTAGGGAACCACAGAAACTTATCAGACCATCTGCAGCCAGATTAAAGGGGTATAGGCTCTGCAGACATCCTGACCCTTATTAGCAACCCCACCCTTGAACCATTGCTGTAAAACTCCTCACCAAATCCTCCTGGGTTGGGACACACAGCTTTGAGGGGCACAAAACCCACTGTGTACCCCTTTGGCTAGCAAAGTAATAAAACTATTCTTTTCTATTTCACCTAAAACTCTATCTCCAAGATTCGATTTGGCATCAGTGCACAAAGGCCAAACTTTTGGAATCATGATTACCATGTTAAGATTCAGTGACACTGAATTGTGTGCATATTTGGCTTGTACGCTCATATAGGCTATTAAGACTCTATCAGAGTGTTGGTGTCCCTTTGTGGCAAACAATAAACTCAATTTTATCAACAGGTTATTGGAATGGTGTTTATGAATTTTCAGACAACATGGATCTTAATGAGCCATGAAAATGAAGCTTTTATTTATTCATATATTCAACAAATTATTCATTGAGGGCTCATGTGTGCTCAATTTTGCAAAAAAAGTTTGTCAATAGATTCAAACATGATTATATTGGGTAGGAATTTTTAAAGCCTATTTCTAGGCAAACATCCACCATGAATTGCCAAATAGGATCAAAGATATGCAATACTTTACCCATTCCCAAAGGGGATCTCTAGCAGCTAATGTTTTTCATAGCAAAGCTCTGGGAAAGAGTTTAGATGAATTAATTCTTACAACAAATCGAAGGGGCTAGGTAGTCGCTGGGTCATGTGCTCAGTTGTCTCCAACTCTTTTTGATCCCATGGACTGTAGCCCACTAGGCTCCTCTATCCATGGGATGGATTTCCCAAGCAAGAACACTGGAGTGGGTTGCCATTTCCTTCTCCAGGAGATCTTCCTGATCCAGGGATTAAACCTAGGTCTTCTGCACTGCATGCAGATTCTTTACCATCTGACCTAGTGTTATCATCCAATTGTTTTGATGAAGCAATTGAGTTTAGAAGATTAACTTGCTTGAGTTCAATTCATGCATTAGTAACAGAACTGGGATTTGTGCCTTGGTCCTCCAACTTTATATCTGATAGACAGCTCACTACATGAGGATGACATGTAGACCTAAAACTGGGAATCTATTGCATTAAGACATCTATGAACATGGAAACAACTGGCATAAGCAAAATTGATATTGTGCTAAGCACCTGAACGTTTATGGTAGAATTTTGGAGCTTTCAGCTCTTTCAGTGTAGATTCATTTCTCCCCAGCTGTTCAGATTTTGTACTTCAAGAGGCTGACAGTGGGGCATTTTGTGATTGGCATCAGACATCTCTTACCTCATTGTGCTCTTGTTTTTGATTCCCCTCTACCTATTTTACTCCAGTTTAGCAACACTGATGTTTTATGATAAACAGTTTTAGCCCAAAGTTTAGATTATATTCTCATGATTTGGAGACTAATACATTAGCAAAGATATTCACCCCTAAACCACCACCTTTCTCCCTTCAAGTATAAAGTAAATGCAGTAATAACTTAAGTGTGGAAAGGAAAGAAAGACAACATAGTCACTGGTCACTTATAAAATCTCCTGGCTGAGTATCACGAATCCTCCCTTTCTCCATGTTGGATTAACTTCCTTAAAGTAGCTCTGTGACAGACTCCCTCCATCAGTGGAGATTATACCTTCCTTGATATGGCAGAATTCTAATAGCCAATCTGCTATTAGTTCAGGTTTTCAGAGTTAGGTTTGCCTAAACAATCACAGGCTTTTAAGCTAAAGTTTTTCTGGGCCAAACAATTTTCCCCCAAACTCAGGAGGTTTCTGATTTATTTGCTTCCATTCAGCCCCATGGGAAAGAAATTACAGTACAATCAGACAGACATCTACCCAGACTAGTTCTTGCGTCTGGATGACTCTCTTTTATTTACTGACATCTATACTCATTTTAAAGGCAGCCACCTCAAGGCCATGTGAAATAACAGGATGAGTGAACAGGAAACATACATAATCTGATCTTGCGACTGGGTTGGCTACCACTTTATGTCCTAGCACATTGGTGTGTAAGCTCCATAATCTTATCAACGGCTGCTCAGTGGACAGAAGCATTTGGCTTTTATAACTCTGCAAGACTTCATGTGGATTCCCAGTTAATTTAGATCGCAACTGTAGACAAAGTAATATTCCCTCCCTCCCTGCTCTGGTTTGTTAATCCAGCTTGTACTACCTTGCTAGAACAAGTAGGAATTTAAAAGAAATATCAATATTTAGACTTTTTTTTTTTTTAAGCTTTGTAGGTATCTTGTCTAGCTCTCCTGTTATTTCAAAGTGATTTCTCATGGCAGTATAACACGTGCCAAACACTTCCAATTCCTGTAATTAGTTAAAGTATGGTGCTATAACAGATGGCTCAACAAGGTGGGCATTGCTGCCTTCTGACAAAACTTGATAGGTGGATAGCCCAAGGAAGGAAGGTTGTTTTGTTCCCTGAGGTCATCCATGGATCCTGGCTCTTTTTACCCTCCTCATTTCTCAAGGCTTTCTCTCAGCCTTAGTTGAAGGCTGATCTCCAGCATGACATCTGAATTCCAGTTTGTTGTTGTTGTTGAATTGTTAAGTTGTATCTGACTCTCTGCAACACCATGAACTTCATTGTTCCAGGCTTCTCTGTCCTTCACCACTGCCTGGAATTTGCTCAAACTCATGTCCATTAAGTTGATGATGCCATTCAACCATCTCATCCTCTGTTGCACTCTTCTCCTCCTGCCCACAATCTTTTCCAGCATCAGGGTCTTTTTGAGTGAGACAGCTCTTCACATCAGGTGGCCAAATTATTGGAGCTTCAGCTTCAGCATCAGTCCATCCAATGAATATTCAGGGCTGGTTTCCTTTAGGAGTGACTGGTTTGATCTTGCTGTCCAAGGGACTCTGGGAAAAGAAAAATATAAAAAGGATAAAGACCCTCTGTTTCAAGGAATTAACCCATAATTTGAACATGTTACTTCCATCATATCTCTTCCTCTAGATGCCTCAGTCTTACAACAGTGCAGGATAAAAGAACAGGTGGGTTTTCAGATAAATAACCATGGTTCTTCTAAGGCTCTGACCTTGTGTTTGCTGTTATAAATAGTACAGAGTGAGAACTGAAAAGGAGTAAAATAGGTCCATAATTGATGGTTGTACCAAAGAAGATGACCACTATGATCCACTCACGTTTCCTCTTCTATAATTCAATGTCCACAGATTCTACACATTTTTCTGAGTGATGTGTGCTTTCTCTCAATAATTTTTAGGATTTCTTTAGATAGAGATGGATTAGATACATAGATTAGAAGGACAGATAGATGTGGATAGATAATATTAATATCTAGCTATTTATATGTTCTAATTATGCCATCTCATTAGAAGGAGATATACTTTTTTATATATAGGCACTTTAAAATATATTTTAATTGCGTCTTTCAAATTATTAACTATGAAGTCATTAATGTTTTACTTAAGAAACTGTTTTCAGAATTGAAATTATAATATACTTTATTCAAACTTTAAAGTTTTTAAATTTTGCTATTCACAATCATCTTTAATCCATATGATTCATACAGTATTAATGTACAGAAAAATGTTAGAAATTTCATTTAATTTTTTGTTTCTATAAGGAGAAACAATTCCCCTGACAACAATTTTTTTCATCTTATATGCAACATACACTTCCTAAATAAAAATTCCTAACTTTTATAATTTTCTATTCATTTTTTATAGATCTATCTTAATCTGAAAAGGTTTATAATAAATCATACCTGATAGGTATAATTCTGCCACATGTACCTCTATTTCATCTATTGCATATTCATGACATTGTTCTTCTATAGATATTTTGAAATCAAATCACAAAATCCCATTAAACTTGGGAATCCTAGAAGAAATAAATGAAAGCATTGAATATTTGGAAATAATTTATATATTTATTCACTGAGGCTCATTTTTAACAGCAGTGGTATATTTGTCCTTTTATTTCAGAGTTCTGAATTGTTTTCAATAAAATTTTATTAATTTAGTAAAGTTTTTAACATATTTTTATAAAGGCATCCTTAAATGTATTTTATATATTTATTATTCATATTTTAATTTTATTATTAATAACTTTCACACATATTTCAAAATTTAAATTTTTATTGATACATTTTATCTTTGGAAATTATCTTTTGTATCTATTTATCTTAGGAGTGCATTAACATTTCCATTGTGGAAATTAATGATAAGTCAAATATAATCTAGCAGGAGCATTTGTCATCATCTTTATTCTCTTAGCTTGCTGGAAGTCTCCTGTATTATTTATTATGCTCATTTAAAAAGCAAAATAATTCTAAACCCTGAAACATAGATATTCCCTCTTCAGTCAATTTAGTTCAGTCACTCGGTTCTGTCTGACTCTTTGCGACCCCATGGACTGTAGCACACCAGGCTTCCCTATTCATCACCAACTCCCACAGCTTGCTCAAACTCATCTCCATTGAGTCAGTGATGCCATCCAACCATCTCATCCTCTATTGGCCCCTTCTCCCACCTTCAGTCTTTCCCAGTATCATGATATTTTCAAATGAGTCAGTTCTTCACATCAGGTGGCCAAAGTATTGAAGTTTCAGCTTCAGTATCAGTCCTTTCAGTGAATATTCAGGACTGATTTCTTGTAAGATTCACTGGTTTGAAATCCTTGCAGTCCAATGGACTCTCAAGAGTATTCTCTAATACCACAATTCAAATTTTTGGTGCTTAGCTGTCTTTATAGTCCAACTCTCACATCCATACATGACTACTGGAAGCACCATAGCTTTGACTAGATGGACCTTTGTTTCCAAATTAATGTCTTTGCTTTCTAATATGTTGTCTAGGTTGGTCATAGCTTTTCTTCCAAGGAGCAAGGGTCTTTTAATTTCATGGCTGCAGCTACCATCTGCAGTTATTTTGAAGCCCCTAAAAATGAAGTCCTCGACTGTTTCCATGGTTTCCCCATCTATTTGCCATGAAGTGATGGGACCGAATGCCATGATCTTAGTTTTCTGAATGTTGAGTTTTAAACCAACTTTTTCAGTCTCTTCTTTCACTTTGATCAAGAGGCTCTTTAGTTCTTCTTCACTATCTGCCATAAGGGTGGTGTCATCTACATATCTGAGGTTACTGATATTTCTCCCAAAAATCTTGGTTCCAGCTTGTGCTTCGTCCAGCCCAGCATTTCTGCATTGAAGTTAAATAATCAGGGTGACAGTATACAGCCTTGACATACTCTATTTACAGTTTGGAACCAATTTGTTGTTCCATGTCCAGTTCTAACTGTTGCTTCCTTACCTGAACACAGATTTTTCAGGGGGCAAGTCAGGTGGTCTGGTACTCTCATCTCTGAGAATTTTCCACACTTTGTGGTGATCCACACAGTCAAAGGCTTTGACATAGTCAATAAAGCAGAAATAGATATTTTCCTGGAACTCTCTTGCTTTTTCCATGTGATTCAATGGATGTTCTCAATTTGATCTCTGGTTCCTCTGCCTTTTCTAAATCCAGCTTGAACATCTGGAAGTTCACGATTCATGTAGTGTTAAAGCCTGGCTTGGAGAATTTTGAGCATTACTTTGATAACGTGTGACAGGAGTGCAGTTGTGTGGTAGTTTGAGAATTCTTTTGCATTGCCTTTCTTTGGGATTAGAATGAAAACTGACCTTTTCCAGTCCTGTGGCCACTGCTGAACTTTTCAAATATGCTGGCATATTGAGTGAAGCACTTAAACAGTATGATATTTTATGATTTGAAATAGCTCAACTAAAACTCCATTACCTCTACTAGCTTTGATTGTAGTGATGCTTCCTAAGGCCCACTTTACTTCACATTCCGGGATGTCTGGCTCTAGGTGAGTGATCACACCGTTGTGGTTATCTGGGTCATGAAGATCTTTTGTGTATAGTTCTGCTGTGTATTCTTGCCACCTTTTCTTGATATCTTCTGCTTCTGAAGAACTATGGACAGAGGTTTGTGATATTGTTCAGGAGGCAGTGATCAAGACCATACCCATGAAAAAGAATTGCAAAAATGCAAAATGGTTGTCCAAGGAGGCCTTACAAATAGCTGAGAAAAGAAAAACACAAAAGGCAAAGGAGAAAAGGAAAGATATTCTCACTTAATATTATTAAAAAACACATTCATATTTTTATATTCTTGATGCCTCTGAATTTTTAGTTGAATCTTAAACGTGAAAGTGAATAAGATCTATTTTATTACATTTTTTCTCTAAACAATTATGATTGTTCTAATTTTCCAAGCTTCCATGGTGGTTCAAATGGTAAAGAGTCTGCCTGCAATGCAGGAGACCTGGGTGTGAACCCTGGGTTTGGATGATCCCCTGGAAAAGGAAATGGCAGCCCACTCCAATATACTTGCCTGGAGAATCCCATGGACAGAGGAAACTGGTGGGTTAATATTTCAAATTTCATTTTGGTTTTTCTTATTTACTTTTAATATAGTGATATGAATCACTATAGTGATTGTTGTTTTTCAAATGTTGAAACAGTCTTTTTTCTTAAAAAGCAAACAACAGTAACAAAAAAAGAAAAAGAAAAGAGAGAAAAAAAGAGAGGAAAAAATTAAACACTAGTTAAACAGAAGACCATCTTATCTGCAGAGTACATCATGGGAAATGGCAGGCTTGATGAAGCACAAGCTGGAATCAAGATTTCAGGGTGCAATATTAATAACCTAAGACATGCAGATGACACCACCCCTATGGCAGAAAGAAAAGAGGAACTAAATAGACTCTCGATGAAGGTGGAAGAGGAGAGTTATAAAGCTGGCTTAAAACTCAAGTGAAGATCATGGCATCCAGTCTCATCACTTCATGGGAAATAGATGGGGAAACAATGGAAACAGTGACAGACTTTACTTTGGGGGGCTCCAAAATCACTGCAGATGGTGACTCCAACTACAAAATTAAAAGACAATTGCTTCCTGGAAAGAGAGTTATGACAGACAGTATATCAAAAAGCCCACAAAGTATAGTCAAAGCTTTGATTTTTCCAGAAGTCATGAATGGATATGAGAGTTAGACCATAAAGAAGTGTGCACACTGAAGAATTGATGCTTTGAACTGTGTGTTGCAGAAGACTGTTGAGAGTCCCTTGGACTGTAAAGAGATAAAACCAGTCAATACTAAAGGAAATCAATCCTGAATATTCACTGGAAGGACTGATGCTGAAGCTGAAACTCCAATACTTTGGCCACCTGATGTGATGACCTGACTCATTAGAAAACACCCCAATGCTGGGAAATATTGAAGGCAGGAGGAGAAGGTGATGACAGAGGATGAGATTGTTGGATGGCATCACTGACTCAATGGACATGAGTTTGAACAAGCTCTTGGAGTTAGTGATGGACAGAGAAGTCTGGAATGATGTAGTTGATGGGATTGCAAAGAGTCAGACACCATTGAATGACTGAGCAACGACAAACAAAATAAGATGCCCAGCATCAGAGTCTTTTCCAATGAGTCAACTCTTCCATGAGGTGGCCAAAGTACTGGAGTTTCAGCTTTAGCATCATTCCTTCCTAAGAAATCCCAGGGCTGATTTTCAGAATGCACTGGTTGGATCTCCTTGCAGTCCAAGGGACTCTCAGGAGTCTTCTCCAACACCACAGTTCAAAAGCATCAATTCTTCGGCGCTCAGCCTTCTTCACAGTCCAACTCTCACATCCATACATGACCACAGGAAAAACCATAGCCTTGACTAGACGGACCTTTGCTGGCAAAGTAACGTCTCTGCTTTTGAATATGCTATCTAGGTTGGTCATAACTTTCTTTCCAAGGAGTAAGCGTCTTTTAATTTCATGGCTGCAGTCACCATCTGCAGTGATTTTGGAGCCCCACCAAAAATAAAGTCTGACACTGTTTCCACTGTTTCCCTATCTATTTCCCATGAAGTGGTGAGACCAGATGCCATGATCTTTGTTTTCTGAATGTTGAGCTTTAAGCCAACTTTTTCACTCTCCACTTTCACTTTCATCAAGAGGCTTTTGAGTTCCTCTTCACTTTCTGCCATAAGGGTGGTGTCATCTGCATATCTGAGGTTATTGATATTTCTCCCGGCAATCTTGATTCCAGCTTCTGTTTCTTCCAGTCCAGCGTTTCTCATGATGTACTCTTCATATAAGTTAAATAAGCAGGGTGACAATATACAGCCTTGACATACTCCTTTTCCTATTTGGAACCAGTCTGTTGTTCCATGTCCAGTTCTAACTGTTGCTTCCTGATCTGCATATAGATTTCTCCAGAGGCAGGTCAGGTGGTCTGGTATTCCCATCTCTTTCAGAATTTTCCACAGTTTATTGTGATCCACGCAGCCAAAGGCTTTGACATAGTCAATAAATCAGAAATAGATGTTTTTCTGGAACTCTCTTGCTTTTTCCATGATCCAGCGGATGTTGGCAATTTGATCTCTGGTTCCTCTGCCTTTTCTAAAACCAGCTTGAACATCAGGAAGTTAACAGTTCATGTATTGCTGAAGCCTGGCTTAGAGAATTTTGAGCATTACTTTACTAGCATGTGAGATGAGTGCAATTGTGCGGTAGTTTGAGCATTCTTTGGCATTGCCTTTCTTTGGTATTGGAATGAAAACTGACCTTTTCCAGTCCTGTGGCCACTGCTGAGTTTTCCAAATTTGCTGGCCTATTGAATGCAGCACTTTCACAGCATCATCTTTCAGGATTTGAAATAGCTCAACACTAGTTCCACAAATGTCTCCGAATGAAGAATTCCCCGGCCATATAATTCTAAAAAATGTAGCAAAATAGATCTTTTTTGGGAATTCACATTTTAACCTTGTTAAAAACCACCGAAAATTTCTGCAGTAATAAATCATGCTTAGGTTTGTTTCATAAATTATTTAATTAATTGTTCCAAATTATCTAAATCAGCAAAATCCACTTGTAGATAGAACTATAAAAATCAGTGAAAGAATTTCTATGGCAAATATTTTTCAAATAGTCTGTAAATCACACCATAAAGTGACTAATCAAAGAAAATGTATTAATAAATTAAAAATATAATCTAATATATCTAACAATTAATGTATTCATTAATATAGTTACTATTAAGTGCCAATATGTAAAACTGCTTTCCTACAACCCAGTCTGCTTCCATAAGAATGATCATGACTTGAAAAATGCAAACATGCTACAGGTATCATTTGAAATTCCTATCTACTTTTATCATGACAAAAATTCTTAGCAAATTCGGTATTAATAAATGTATCTCCACATAATAAAACCCATGTGACAAACCCACGGCTAAAATACTCAATGCTGAAAAACAAAACTATTCCTTAGGATCATAAATAAAAAAAAAATCCCCATTCAGTGCTTCTGTTCAACATAGAACTTGGAAGTCCTGAGCAGAGTAATTGATCAAGAAAAAAAGACATCAAAATCAAAATAATTTAAAATCTCTGCAGATCCACATGACATTATGTATAGAAAACTGTAAAAACCCCACCAACAAACCTGATAGAACTAATAAGAAAATATAGAACCAACTAAAAGTTGGTAACTCTCACTGGACACATCAAGAAATTGAAGCTGCAGGACAAACCACCACCTTAAAATCTCTAGAAAGATATATGAATACACAAAATCACAGCTGAGTTCAGGTTGTGCTTAGTTGCTCAGTCGTGTCTGATTCTTTTCGACCCTGTGGACTGTAGCTTGCCAGGCTCCTCTGTCCATGCAATTCTCCAGGCAAGAATATTGGAGTGAGTTGCCATTTCCTTCTCCAGAGATCAGGCTACATGGACCTAAAGGCACTGGAGCATTATTGATAAAAATAGCTAAATTTAATTTTGTTGCATTGCTAGAGGTTGATCTGGGACTAGTGTGATCATCACTATTGATCCCATGAACACTAAGAGTAATTAAGAAATTCTATAAACCTTTCTGTATTAGTTTGTTAGAACTATCATAAAACAATACCACAGGGTATTGTTAACAATAGATTTATTTTCTCATAGTTCTAGAGGCTAGAAAGTTTAAGGTTAAGATGTAAATTAAGTTTCTTCTGAGACTTCTTTCCTTGACTTGCATATGGCCACTTTTTTTTTTTTCACTGTATCCTCATATGGTCTTTTCCCTCTTGTCTCTCTCTCTCTCTTTTTCCCCTCTAATAAGAACACCAGTCATATAGGATTAGAGCCTACCCTAAAAACTTCACTTTAACTTAATCACCTATTTAAAGACCTTATCTCTAAATTAGTTTATATTCTGAGGTACTGGGGATTTGGACTTCAACATATGAATTTTAACAAGGACACAATTCAGCATATAAAAGTTTCTTTGCCTACAAATTTGGTGACTTCGATGACTTGGTCAATTCTTTTATGACACAAACTACCAAAACTCACACAGGAGAAATAAACAGATTATGTGTAAACTATTATAGATTAACTCAATATTTAGTAATTTGCCAAACAAGTGTCTGATCCAAAACTTTAAAGGAAAAGCCATACTAATAATCTACAAGCTTTTCTAGAAAACAATAGCAGAGGAAATTCTTCCTAACTCATTTTAATGGGCCAGCATTACTCTAATCCCCAAATCTCTCTCTCTCTCTCTCTCTCTCTCTCTCTCTATATATATATATATATATATATATATATATATATATATTTTAATTGAAGGCAAATTACTTTACAATATTGTATTGGTTTTGCCATACATCAACATGAATCCATCATGGATGTACATGTGTTCCCCATCCTGAAACCCCCTCCCTCCTCCCTCCCCATCCCATTCCTCTGCGTCATCCTAGTGCACCAGCCCTGAGCATCCTGTATCATGCATCAAACCTGGACTGGTGATTCTTTTCTTATATGATATTATACATGTTTCAATGCCACTCTCCCAAATCATCCCACCCTTGCCCTCTCCCACAGAGTCCAAAAGATTGTTCTATGCATCTGTGTCTCTTTTGCTGTCTCGCATACAGGGTTATTATTATCATCTTTCTAAATTCCATATATAAGTGTTAGCATACTATATTGGTGTTTTTCTTTCTGGCTTACTTTACTCTACATAATAGGCTCCAGTTTCATCTACTTCATTAGAACTGAGTCAAATGTATTCTTTTTAATGGCGAGTAATACTCTATTGTGTATATGTACCACACCTTTCTTATCCATTCATCTGCTGATGGACATCTAGGTTGCTTCCATGTCCTGGCTATTATAAACAGTGCTGAGATGAACATTGGGGAACACGTGTCTCTTTCAATTCTGGCTTCCTCGGTGTGTATGCCCAGCAGTGGGATTGCTGGGTCATATGGAAGTTCTAGTTCCAGTTTTTTAAGGAATCTCCACACTGTTCTACATAGTGACTGTACTAGTTTGCATTCCACCAACAGTGTAAGAGGGTTCCCTTTTCTCCATACCCTCTCCAGCGTTTATTGCTTGTAGACTTTTGGATCACAGCCATTCTGACTGGCATGATATGGTACCTTATTGTGGTTTTGATTTCCATTTCTCTGATAATGAGTGATGTTGAACATCTTTTCATGTGTTTGTTAGCCATCTGTATGTCTTCTTTGGAGAAATGTCTATTTAGTTCTTTGTCCCATTTTTTTATTGGGTCGTTTATTTTTCTGGAATTGAGCTACAGGAGTGGCTTGTATATTTTTTAGATTAATTCTTTGTCAGTTGCTTCATTTGTTATTATTTTCTCCCATTCTGAAGGCTGTCTTTTCACCTTGCTTATAGTTTCCTTTGTTGTGCAGAAGCTTTTAATTTTAATTAAATTAAATTATTTTACTTAAATTTAATTTAATTAATCATTTAATTAAATTAAATGGGACAAAGGTCCCATTTGTTTATTTTTGCTTTGATTTCAAATATCCTGGGAGGTGGGTCATAGAGGATCCTGCTGTGATGTATTTCGGAGTGTGTTTTGCCTATGTTCTTCTCTAAGAATTTTATAGTTTATGGTCTTACGTTTAGATCTTTAATCTATTTTGTGTTTATTTTTGTGTATGGTGTTAGAAAGTGTTCTAGTTTCATTCTTTTACAAGTGGTTGACCAGTTTTCCCAGCACCACTTGTTAAAGGGATTATCTTTTCTCCATTGTATATTCTTGCCTCCTTTGTCAAAGATAAGGTGTCCATAGGTGTGTGGATATATCTCTGGGCTTTCTATTTTGTTCCATTGATCTATATTTCTGTCTTTGTGCCAGTACCATACTGTCTTGATGACCGTGGCTCTGTAGTAGATCCTGAAATCAGGCAGGTTGATTCCTCCAATTCCATTCTTCTTTCTCAAGATTGCTTTGGCTATTCGAGGTTTTTTGTATTTCCATACAAATTGTGAAATTATTTGTTCTAGCTCTGTGAAAAATACTGTTGGTAGCTTAATAGGGATTGCATTGAATCTATAGATTGTTTTGGGTAGTATACTCTTTTTCACTATATTGATTCTTCCAATCCATGAACATGGTATATTTCTCCATCTATTAGTGTTCTCTTTGATTTCTTTCACCAGTGTTTTATAGTTTTCTATATATAGGTCTTCTGTTTCTTTAGGTAGATATATTCCTAAGTATTTTATTTTTTTCATTGCAATCGTGAATGGAATTGTAGACCAGCATCTCTCATGAACATAGATTAAAGAATCCTTAAAAAAATATCAGCAAATTGAATCCAATAACATATGGAAAAATGATATCCCATGACAAAGTAGAATTTATTCCATGTCCCAAGACTGTTTTATCATTAAAATCAATTAGTTTAAGCCAGCCTATAAGTAGACTCCAAGTGAAAATAACATCTCTTGTCTCTCCTATTCTATCTTATACTGAACATCCTAGTTTATGAAATAATACAAAATAGAAAGAGAAAGTATGCAAATTGGAAAGGGATAAATAAAACTGTGCTTATTTGGAGATGATATGATTGTCTAGGTAAAAAAAAAACACACACAAATAATCAAAAGAAAAAAAAAAAACAACATTCTGGAACTAATGACCTAGGAGATCACTCCATTTCATATGAAGTAACAAACAAAAGTCAATTGCTCTCTTACCCAGGAATGGACAATTGGGATTTGATACTAAAAGTAAAATACTGTTTATAATAACACTGAGATTAAATATTCAGGTATAAACCTAATAAAATGAGTAGAATATCAACATATGGAGAGCTACAAAAGTTTGATTAAAGAAAGCAAAGAATAGCCAAATAAATGAAGACATATTTTATGTTCATTGATTGAATGCCTCAATATTAAGATGTCAGTTCTTTCACACTTGATTGATATATTTTACAGCTCTATTCATAATTGTCAGAAACTGGAAGCTAGCAAAATAACTTTCAGTAAATGAATAAACAATAATAAATCCATACAATAGAATTAGTATCCTGCAGTAAAAGAAAATGAGTTATCAAACCACAAATGGATATGTTAAATGAAAGATGCTGGTTAGAAAAGGCTATATACTGTACGATTCCATTTATATGATATTCTGGAAAGGCAAAACAATAGAGACAGTGATTGTCTTGAGTGTGGGGAGAGGGAAACAGGGATAAATAAGGGGAAAACAGATTTTCAGGGGAGTTAAGTTATTCTGTATGATACTGTTGTCATGGTGAAATGGGGAATTGCATTTGTTAAAACCTGTAGAGTTTATAGCACCTTTAATGTTAGCAAATTAAGAAGAAAAAAAAAAAAAAATAGAAACAGGAAGTAGAGAGATCCCAGGAAGCAATGTGGACTGAGACAAGAGTATGTCATTCTATTTACAAATGTATGATCAACCTCAGTGAGAGGGCTGAGGGGGGAGGTCCTGAAAGAAGTAACTTTGGAAATAAGAAACATATGTAAGACTGAAGGTAAACGGACTTCACCAAAGCACTGTACTATAGATAAAGGGGATACTGCTTTAAAAGTCTGATATTTCTAAACATGTGTACTGGAATTGAAAAATGAAGTAAAGGGTAGTATAAAGATAGCGGATAGTAAGACCCTATCTGGCTTCTCTGTTGGAGTAGAAATTTACATAAAATCAGGGGCAAGAGACTTGAATGATTCCTGTGATACTGAACAGATATTAGAGACATCAGTAAGACAGAAATTAGAGTTGAAAACATCAGACAATTAGCATAATATAGATAGAGGTTGCTATGTATATATTTTATGTAAATATATATGGATTAGTGAAGTGAAGTTGCTCAGTCGTGTCCAACTCTTTGCGACCCCATGTACTGTAGCCCACTGGGCTCCTCCGTCCATGGGATTCTCCAGGCAAGAATACTGGAGTGGGTTGCCATTTACTTCTCCAGGGGAATCTTCCCGATCCAGGGATCGAACCCAGGTCTCCTGCATTGCAGGCAGATGCTTTAACCTCTGAGCCACCAGGGAAGCCCATATATGGGTAAGTATATACATAAAGGTTTATTTGATATGTTTGCTGAGAGGACATAAAGGAAATGACGCTTTAGTAGAACTTGTTTAATTTAGCCTGCAGATCTTGTTTTCTAATATTATTTTTTAATTAATTGATCCATAGCTCCTTGGATAAATAACTGATTCTAGGATAATGCCTAGAAATATACAAAATGAAACTGAACAGCTTGTAGTGCCAGAAAATAAGGAAATTCTCAAAAGTATTAAACACACATATACACACAAACACATCAACACTGATGGAAGCACATCAAAGGGGCACAAGAGCCAAGTAAAAGAGCTTCAAATTGTCAGTAATGACACAGAGTAAGAAACTAAATTAGGGTAGTACTGGATTGCTGTCCAAAACAAATATTATATTTTAATGCATATATATAGAATCTATAAAAATCATAGAGATGAACAGGGCAGAAATAGATGCACAAATACAGAGAATGGACATGTAGACATGGGTTGGGGGGGAGGGGGGAGATTAACTGGAAGGATGGGATTGGCATATACACACTACCATGTGTAGTATAGATAAGTAGTGGGAACCTGCTGTATAACACAGGGGATTCAGCTTGGTGTTCTGTGATTACCTAGATGGGGAGGATGGGGGGAGTGGTGGGAGGGAGATCCAAGAGGGAGGGAATATACAAACACACAGAGCCAATTCACTTGGTTGTACAGCAGAAACTAACACAACATTGTAAATCAACTATACCCAAATAAAAAGCATAATATACAAACCATGAGTCTATACTGATATAAATAAACGATTCTGCAAATAAACATATGAGAGAAAAGAAACAAATCTGCCATGCAGAAGAATTCTACATTCTTTATGTAGGCTCTCTATCATCAGGAGGGAGAGATCATTGCCCACTTTTAAGTGTGAGATAAATACAGTGACTTCCTTCCTAAGTGTAGAATGGAAAGAAAAAGGAAGTAAGGGTAACTTTACAGTAGAAAGTCCCTAGGCACTCCCTAAGTCAGGTGATCAAGGTCAACATCAATAGTCATTAATCATGATCAGTGCAATGAAAAAGGCACTGTACCTCTCCAGTCTTCCTATCACCAAAGATAATTGCAATCTAATCATGAGGAAAGCATCAAATCACAGTAGAGATCTACACTACAAAATGGCAACCATCACAGAATGGTCAGAATGGCCACCATCAAAATGTCTACCAAAAAAAAAAAAAAATGCTGAAGGGAATGTGGAGAAAATGGAACCCTTCTACACTGTTGGTGGGAATGTAAACTGATGCAGTCACTATGGAGAACAGAATGGAAGTTCCTTAAAAAACTAAAAATAGAGCTACTATATGACCCAGAAATCCCACTCCTGAGCATATACTCAGAGTAAACCAGGATTCCAAAAGATATATGCACCTCAATGTTCACTGCAGCACTATTTACAATAGCCAGGAAATAGAAACAAACTAAGTGTCCATTGACAGAGCAGTGGATAAAGGACTTGTGACACATATACACAATGGAGTATGACTCAGCCATAAAAAAGGAATGAAACTGAGCCATTTCTAGAGATGTAGGTGAACCTAGAAACTGTCATACAGAGTGAAGTAATGCAGAAAGAGGAAATATCATATATTAACACATATGTGTGGAATCTAGAAAACTAGTACAGATGCATCTGTTTGCTAAGCAGCAATCAAGACACAGAGGTAGAGAAAAATATATGCATACCAAGGTGGGGAGTGAGGGTGGAATGAATTGGGAGGTTGGGAATGGCATATATACACTATTATGTATAAAATATATAGCTAATGACAACCTACTGTATAGCACATGGAACTCTACTCAACACTCTGTAGTGACCTAAATGGGAAAGAAATCCAAATATATAGGCTTCCCAAGTGACTCAGTGGTAAAGAATCAGCCTGTCAAGCATGAGATACATTTTTGATCCCTGAGTCAGGAAGACTCCCTGGAGAAGGAAATGGCAATCTACTCCAGTATTCCTGCTTGGGAAATCCCATGAACAGAGGAGCCTGGCTATAGGCCAGGCTATAGTCAGGCTATATAGTCAGGACTATAGGCAGGTTATAATCCATGGGGTCACAAAGAGCAGGACACGACTTAGCTACTAAACAACAACATGTATCTATATGTGTATAGCCGATTCACTTTGCTGAACAGCAGAACTAAACAACTTTGTAAAGCAACTCTACTCCAATTACATATATATATATATATATATCTATCTGAGAGATGTCTGAGGTGGTGTTGTCAAAGGATGCAAACTTCTAGTATGGTGAATAAATTCAGGGGCTCTGATGTACAGCATGGTGACTATAGTTAAAAGTATACTTGAAAGCTGTTAAGAGAATTCACCTTAAATGTTTTTACCACCACAACAAAAAAGGTGATGGTGTGGAGTGAAGGATGTGTTTATGAACCTTATTGTGGTAATCCCTTCACAATATATACATGTATCAAATCATCATATTGTACACCTTAAAGTTAATAGAATATTATATGTCAGTTATCTCCCAACATAGCTAGAAAAACAAAGAAAATAAGTCTGAGAAAATTACACAGACAGCAGAAACCCAGGGAGACAAAACAACTAAATGGAATGTTATCTCCTAAGTGGAATTTTGAAACAAATCAACAAAAAAGAATATTAGAAAAACTGAAAAAACCTGAATGAGCTACAGACTTTAGTTGAGAAGCAGAGTACATCATGAGAAACGCTGGACTGGAAGAAACACAAGCTGGAATCAAGATTGCCGGGAGATATATCATAACCTCAGATATGCCAATGACACCACCCTTATGGCAGAAAGTGAAGAGGAACTAAAAAGCCTCTTGATGAAAGTGAAAGTGGAGAGTGAATAAGCTGGCTTAAAGCTCAACATTCATAATACGAAGATCATGGCATCCGGTCCCATCACTTCATGGGAAATAGATGGGAAAACAGTGGAAATAGTGTCAGACTTTATTTTTGGGGGCTCCAAAGTCACTGCAGATGGTGATTGCAGCCATTAAATTAAAAGACACTTACTCCTTGGAAGGAAAGTTATGACCAACCTAGATAGCATATTCAAAAGCAGAGACATTACTTTGCCAACAAAGGTCCATCTAGTCAAGGCTATGGTTTTTCCTGTGGTCATGTATGGATGTGAGAGTTGGACTGTGAAGAAGGCTAAGCACCGAAGAATTGATGCTTTTGAATGGTGGTGTTGGAGAAGACTCTTGAGAGTCCCTTGGACTGCAAGGAAATCCAACCAGTCCATTCTGAAGGAGATTAGCCCTGGGATTTCTTTGGAGGGAATGATGCTGAAGCTGAAACTCCAGTACCTTGGCCACCTGATGCGAAGGGTTGACTCGTTGGAAAAGACTCTGATGCTGGGAGGGGTTGAGGGCAGGAGGAGAAAGGGACGGCAGAGGATAAGATGGCTGGATGGCATCACTGACTAGATGGACGTGGGTCTGGGTGAACTCCGGAAGTTGGTGATGGACAGGGAGGCCTGGCGTGCTGCGATTCATGGGGTCGTGAAGAGTCGGACATGACTGAGCAACTGAACGGAACTGAATGTATGAATATAATTTCAACACTTGTAATAAATGACTATGCTAATGTAGAGATTAATAAGAATGGAAATTGAGGAATAGTTACATGGGAAATCTATTATCTTCTATATTGTTCTATTAATCTGAAACTTTTCTAAGATATACATCTGTAAAAGAATTAAATGACATTACAATAACCCACAAAGTCCCTGTAATACTGACCCAAATGCTGGTGTTTAGCTCAAGTCCTTAGCTCTTCATGTCTCTGCTCAAAAATATCCTCATAAGAGAGAAACTCCCATGATATCACAAGAAAAATAAAATACTTTCCTCAGTTCCTTCTCTAGAAATCCCAATCATTCTTGCCCAATTTTATTACCTTTTATAGAATTTATCAGTATTTGACATGTTATATATTTGCATGCTTATTTATTTAATGTCTGTTTCCTACTAGCATATAAGCAGATGTGGGGAGGAGTTTAACTATTTTATTCACTGTTGTATGTCCAGAATTTAAGAGGATGTAGTCAATGGCTGGCGTTTGATATATGAATGAATGCAACATGCACTAGGCTGATAAATACTTATAGAATCTCTATAAATATATGTTATTAAATTAGATATATATATATTTAACTACTACATTTTAGTAAAACTTCCTTTTTGCTCACCCTAAATTTCTGTGGATTTTGCAGAGTTTAAGTTTACATTTTATATCTATACAATACTTTATAATACTTCCATTATGACAGCTGCACTAGGCATAATGCTGTTTGCAGCACTGTGTGAATTGCAATCTGGAATAGATAATGTTTAAACCTCTGTCTGAACTGTAATATATAATTTAGCAATGTAGTAAAAAATGTGCATGAACTTGGCATTAAAAATGACAATAAAACATTATTACCAAGCAGATTTCTGGAATACTTCTTGGAGACTTGAGTGTGTACTAGAAAGGAAATGCCTTACTAGTACTCAGTTCATGAACTTTACTACAAAAAAAAATTGACAATTGGGCTACATCACGGTGTCACAATTTGGATGCCATATGAAAACCCTGGAGTATGTAAGATATGAGAAATAAAATACTAAATATGCTTTCTGTTGAGTATTCAAATCTGTTTTAAACACAAAATGAATCTATAAAATTCCATATTAATTTTCTTCCAACTGTATAAGCTTGAGGAAATGCTATGCTGTATATTGGATATGCTGAAATTAGTCATAGCAGAGACAAAGATGTAAAACAAGTGATCTGGAAACACCCATTATTGGCAGATATCTTTAAACAATGAAAATTAAGATACATATAATTTTTCAAGTATTATAACTAACACTGAATCCTTGCAGCTAAGATATTCACAACACAAGTTTTTTAAAAAGCTCATTAGGCTGAACATCCATTAATATATTCACAACCACCTGACATTTCTAGACTCATCCACTTGTCATTGTTATAGTTCATTGTTCTAAGATTTCAGAAGTTTTGAGCTTTAGGTTTGGGAAATTCTAGGTGTTCTATATTGCCAATGCATTGGCAATAATTTATTAAGCCTTAGTTAGAAAATAATAAATTGTTCACTGGATAAATATTACTACTATTCAAGAAATATTGACAGAACATCTACTATACTTGTTTTAAGGAAATATTATTCATCAAGAAATAGCCATTGAAAATCTACTCTATTAAAGGAAATCTCACAAATCCAAAATTTAGAGAAGCAATACCAGACTACCTTATCTGCCTCTTGAGAAATCTGTATGCAGGTCAACAAGCGAGAGTTAGAACCAGACATGGTACAATGGACTGGTTCAAAATTGGAAAGGAGTACTTCAAAGCAGTCTATTGTCATCCTGCTTACTTATGCAGAGTACATCATGCAGAATGCTGGACTAGATGAAGCAAAAGCCAGAATCAAGAAAAAGCATGTTCATGGATCAGAAGAATTAATATAGTGAAAATGAGTATACTACCCAAAGCAATCTATAGATTCAATGCAATCCCTATCAAGATACCATCGGTATTTTTCACAGGGCTAGAACAAATGATTTCACAATTTGTATGGAAATACAAAAAACCTCAAATAGCCAAAGCAATCTTGAGAAAGAAGAATGGAATTGGAGGAATCAACCTGCCTGACTTCAGGATCTACTACAAAGCCACAGTCATCAAGACAGTACGGTACTGGCACAAAGACAGAAATATAGATCAATGGAACAAAATAGAAAGCCCAGAGATAAACCCACGCACCTATAGACAATCTCTTTAACAAGTGGTGCTGGGAAAACTGGTCAACCACTTGTAAAAGAATGAAGCTAGAACACTTTCTAACACCATACACAAAAATAAACTCAAAATGGATTAAAGATCTAAACATAAGACCAGAAACTATAAAACTCTTAGAGGAGAACGTAGGCAAAACACTCTCTGACATACATCACAGCAGGATCCTCTATGACCCACCTCCCAGAATATTGGAAATCAAACAAAAATAAACAAATGGGACCTAATTAAAAGTAAAAGCTTCTGTACAACAAAAGAAACTATAAGCAAGGTGAAAAGACAGCCTTCAGAATGGGAGAAAATAAGAGCAAATGAAGCAACTGACAAACAACTAATCTCAAAAATATACAAGCCACTCCTGCAGCTCAGTTCCAGAAAAATAAACGACCCAATCAAAAAATGGGACAAAGAACTAAATAGACATCTCTCCAAAGGAGACATACAGATGGCTAACAAACACATGAAATGATGTGCAACATCACTCATTATCAGAGAAATGGAAATCAAAACCACAATGAGGTACCATATTATGCCAGTCAGAATGGCTGTGATCCAAAAGTCTACAAGCAATAAACGCTGGAGAGGGTGTGGAGAAAAGGGAATCCTCTTACACTGTTGGTGGAATGCAAACTAGTACAGCCACTATGGAGAACAGTGTGGAGATTCCTTAAAAAACTGGAACTAGAACTTCCATATGACCCAGCAATCCCACTGCTGGGCATACACACTGAGGAAACCAGAATTGAAAGAGACACATGTACCCCAATGTTCATTGTAGCACTGTTTATAATAGCCAGGACATGGAAGCAACCTAGATGTCCATCAGCAGACGAATGGATAAGAAAGCAGTGGTACATATACACAATGGAGTATTACTCAGCCATTAAAAAGAATACATTTGAATCAGTTCTAATGAGGTGTATGAAAACAGAGCCTATTATACAGAGTGAAGTAAGCCAGAAAGAAAAACACCAATACAGTATACCAACGCATATATATGGAATTTAGAAAGATGGTAACGACAACCCTGTATGCGAAACAGCAAAAGAGACACAGATGTATAGAACAGTCTTCTGGACTGTGTGGGAGAGGGAGGAGGGGATGATTTGGGAGAATGGCATTAAAACATGTATAATATAATATAAGAAACGAATCGCCAGTCCAGGTTCAATGCAAGATACAAGGTTCTCAGGGCTGGTGCACTGGGATGACCCAGAGGGATGGTATGGGGAGGGAGGTGGGAGGGGGGTTCAGGATGGGGAACACGTGTACACCAGTGGTGGATACATGTTGATGTATGGCAAAACCAATACAATATTGTAAAGTAAATAATAATAATAAATAAAAATAAATAAATAAATATTTGTTATTTAAAAAAAAAGAAAGCTTGGAGAATATCAATAATCTCAAATATCCAGATAACACCACCCTTATGGTAAAAAGCATAGAGGAATTAAAGAGCTTTTTGATGAAGGTAAAAGAGAAGAGTGAAAAAGCTGGCTTGAAACTCAACATTCAGAAAACTAAGATCATGGCATCTGGTCCTTTCACTTCATGGCAAATGGATGGGGAAGTGATGGAAACAGTGACAGACTTTATTTTATTTTCTTGGGCTCCAAAATCACTGCAGATGGTGACTGCAGCCACAAAATTAAAAGATGCTTGCTCCTTGGAAGAAAAGCTATGACAAACCTAGACAGAGTATTAAAAATGCAGAGATATTACTTTGGCAACAAAGGTCCATATAGTCAAAGCTATGGTTTTTGCAATAGTCATATATGGATGTGAGAGTTGGATCATAAAGAAGACTGAGTACTGAAGAATTGAACTATAGTGTTGGAGAAGATTCTTGAGAGTCCCATGGACTGCAAGGAGATCAAACCAGTCAATCCTAAAGGAAATCAGTCCTGAATATTCATTGGAAGGACTGATTTTGAAGCTGAAGCTCTAATATTTTGGCCACCTGATGAAAAGAGCTGACTCATTAGAAAAGACCCTGATTCTGGGAGAGATTGAAGGCATGAGGATAAGGGCACAATAGAGGACAAGATGGTTGGATGGCATCACCAACTCAACAGACATGAGTTTGAGAGATCTGGGAGATGGTGAAAGGCAGGGAAGCTGGCATGCTGCAGTCCATGGGATTGCAAAGAGTCAGACATGAGCAACTGAACAACAACAACAAAATAGGGAAGATAAGTTTCATAAGTAAATATGTATAATAAACAAGAACAGCATGAGTTGTATCACTATTTTTGTATATTTATAATAAAGAAATGAGTGTAATTCCACAGAAGATAGTTAATAAACCTGAATTTCTGGCAACAATTACTAACCCAAGACTTAGAGATACCACCAAAAAAAGAATGAACTATATAAAACTGCAGTAAAAACTCATTAAGAAAATTTTTAGATAGAAAAAACTTAGAAAACAGACAATGAAATAAAAGATCAAGAAGGAAGAGAAACAAAATTTATTGAAGAGAGAGCTTTTCTCTTTATTTTATATTACCCTGGGTTATCAATACTCACTGAAACCATACTCACAGAAAACTAGTCAATCTAATCACACTAGCACCACAGCCTTGTCCAACTCAATGAAACTAAGCCATGCCCATGGGGCAACCCAAGACGGGCGGGTCATGGTGGATAAATCTGACAGAATGTGGTCCACTGGAAAAGGGAATGGCAAACCACTTCAGTATTCTTGCCTTGAGAACCCCATGGACAGTATGAAAAGGTTAAATGATAGGATACTGAAAGAGGAACTCCCCAGGTCAATAGGAGCCCAATATGCTACTGGAGATCAGTGGAGAAATAACTCCAGAAAGAATGAAGGGATGGAGCCAAAGCAAAAAGAATACCCAGCTGTGGATATGACTGGTTATAGAAGCAAGGTCCGATGCTGTAAAGAGCAATATTGCATAGGAACCTGGAATGTCAGGTCCATGAATCAAGGCAAATTGGAAGTGGTCAAACAAGAGATGGCAAGAGTGAACATTGACATTCTAGAAATCAGCGAACTGAAGTGGACTGGAATGGGTGAATTTAACTCAGATGACCATTATATCTACTACTGTGGGTAAGAATCCCTCAGAAGAAATGGAGTAGCCATCATGGTCAACAAAAGAGTCCAAAATGCAGTACTTGGATGCAATCTCAAAAACGACAGAATGGTCTCTGTTCGTTTCCAAGGCAAACCATTCAATATCACAGTAATCCAAGTCTATGTCCCAACCAGTAACGCTGAAGAAGCTGAAGTTGAACAGTTCTATGAAGACCTACAAGACCTTTTAGAACTAACACACAAGAAAGATGTCCTTTTCATTATAGGGGACTGGAATGCAAAAGTAGGAAGTCAAGAAACACCTGGAGTAACAGGCAAATTTGGCCTTAGAATACAGAATGAAGCAGGGCAAAGACTAATAGAGTTTTGCCAAGAAAATGCACTGATCATAACAAACACCCTCTTCCAACAACACAAGCGAAGACTCTACACATGGACATCACCAGATGGTCAACACCGAAATCAGATTGATTATGTTCTTTGCAGCCAAAGATGAATAAGCTCTATACAGTCAACAAAAACAAGACCGGGAGCTGACTGTGGCTCAAATCATGAACTCCTTATTACCAAATTCAGACTTAAATTGAAGAAAGTAGGGAAAATCACTAGACCATTCAGGTATGACCTAAATCAAATCCCTTATGATTATACAGTGGAAGTGAGAAATAGATTTAAGGGCCTAGATCTGATAGATAGAGTGCCTGATGAACTATGGAATGAGGTTCATGACATTGTACAAGAGACAGGGATCAAGACCATCCCCATGGAAAATAAATGCAGAAAAGCAAATGGCTGTCTGGGGAGGCCTTACAAATAGCTGTGAAAAGAAGAGAAGTGAAAAGCAAAGGAGAAAAGGCAAAAATATAAGCATCTGAATGCAGAGTTCCAAAGAATGGCAAGAAGAGATAGGAAAGCCTTCCTCGGTGATCAATGCAAAGAAATAGAGGAAAACAACAGAATGGGAAAGACAAGATCTTTTCAAGAAAATTAGAGATACCAAGGGAACATTTCTTGCAAAGATGGGCTCAATAAAGGACAGAAATGGTATGGACCTAACAGAAGCAGAAGATGTTGAGAAGAGGTGGCAAGAATACACAGAAAAACTGTACAAAAAAGATCTTCATGACCCAGATAATCACAATGGTGTGATCACTGATCTAGAGCCAGATTCCTGGAATATGAAGTCCAGTGGCCTTAGAAAGCATCACTATGAACAAAGCTAGTGGAAGTGATGGAATTCCAGTTGAGCTATTTCAAATCCTGAAAGATGATGCTGTTAAAGTGGTGCACTCAACACACCAGCAAATTTGGAAAACTCCTCAGTGGCCACAGGACTGGAAAAGGTCAGTTTTCATTCCAATACCAAAGAAAGGCAATGCCAAAGAATGCTCAAGCTACTGCACAATTGCACTCATCTCACATGCTTGTAAAGTAATGCTAAAAATTCTCCAAGCCAGGCTTCAGCAATACATGAACAGTTAACTTCCTGATGTTCAAGCTGGTTTTAGAAAAGGCAGAGGAACCAGAGATCAAATTGCCAACATCCACTGGATCATGGAAAAAGCAAGAGAATTCCATAAAAAACATATATTTTTGCCTTATTGACAATGCCAAAACCTTTGACTGTGTGAATCACAATAAACTGTGGAAAATTCTGAAAAAGATGGGAATACCAGACCACCTGATCTGCCTCTTGAGAAATTTGTATGCAGGTCAGGAAGCAACAGTTAGAACTGGACATGGAACAACAGACTGGTTCCAAATAGCAAAAGGAGTACGTCAAGGCTGTATATTGTCACCCTGCTTATTTAACTTCAATGCAGAGTACATAATGAGAAACGCTGGACTGGAAGAAACAGAAACTGGAATCAAGATTGCCGGGAGAAATATCAATAACCTCAGATATGCCAATGACACCACCCTTATGGCAGAAAGTGAAGAGGAACTAAAATGCCTGTTGATGAAAGTGAAAGTGGAGAGTGAAAAAGAGGGCTTAAAGCTCAGCAATCAGAAAACTAAGATGGCATCTGGTCCCATCACTTCATGGGAAATAGATTGGGAAACAGTGGAAACAGTGTCAGACTTTATTTTTCTGGGCTCCAAAATCACTGCAGATGGTGATTGCAGCCATGAAATTAAAAGACGCTTACTCCTTGGAAGGAAAGTTATGACCAACCTAGATAGCATATTCAAAAGCAGAGACATTACTTTGCCAACAAAGGTCCGTCTAGTCAAGGCTATGGTTTTTCCTGTGGTCATGTATGGATGTGAGAGTTAGACTGTAAAGAAGGCTGAGAGCTGAAGAATTGATGCTTTTGAACTGTGGTGTTGGAGAAGAGTCTTGAGAGTCCCTTGGACTGCAAGGAGATCCAACCAGTCCATTCTGAAGGAGATCAGCCCTGGGATTTCTTTGGAGGGAATGATGCTAAAGCTGAAACTCCAGTACTTTGGCCACCTCATGTGAAGATCTGACTCATTGGAAAAGACTCTGATGCTGGGAGGGCTTGGGGGCAAGAGGAAAAGGGGACGACAGAAGATGAGATGGCTGGATGGCATCACTGACTCGATGGATGTGAGTCTGCGTGAACTCCGGGAGTTTGTGATGGACAGGGAGGCCTGGTGTGCTGCGATTCATGGGGTCGCAAAGAGTCGGACACGACGGAGTGACTGAACTGATCTGGGTTATCAAGACCTGTCCTACCAGGACTATGAATCAATCATCTGGTAGTTTTAAAGTATGCCCCCAATTTTCTTAATGCTCCTAGCTTCAAAAGGCAGAGTCTTAATTTCTTTCATCTTAAGTATGACTGACTAGTGGTTGACTTAAGACAATCACAGTAGCTTAGAAATGATGATGTTCTACTTTAGAAACGAAGTCACAAAAAGTACTTAGACTTCCTCTGGGATTTCTGGCTCTAGGGAAGTTATTTTCATGGTGTGAAGACAGTCAAGTGGCCTTTAATCTTTCCCTGCACCAGGGTGTTTTCAAATGAGTCAGTTCTTCACATCAGGTGGCCAACGTATTGGAGCTTCAGCTTCAGCACCAGTCCTTCCAATGAATATTCAGGACTGATTTCCTTTAGGATTGACTGGTTTGACCTCCTTGCATTCAAAGGGACTCTCAAGAGTCTTTTCCAACATCACAGTTCAAAAGCATCAATTTTTTAGTTTTCTCTTATAACAAAATTACTATCAACATGTATTACCAATCAGTTTTGGAAAGTCCAAGTCCTTGAAGCACGGGTTTTTTCAGACTCAGAGAATCATGTATCAATTCTCCAATGGTATTTTTCACAGAATTAGAGAAATATTTTCATAATCTTTATGGAAACAAAAAATATCCCAAATAGCCAAAGCAATCTTGAGAAAGAAGCTGAAGGAAATAGGCTCCCTGACTTCAGACAAAGCTACAGTAATCAAGACAGTATGGTACTGGCACAAAATGAGAAACATAGATCAATGGAACAAGATAGAAAGCCCAGAGATAAACCTACCCGCCTATGGTCACCTAATCTATGACAAAGGAGATAAGAATATACAATGGAAAAAAGACAGTCTCTTAATGAAGTGGTGCTGGGAAAACTGGACAGCTACATGTAAAAGAATGAAATTAGAACAGTCCATAAACCACAGACAAAAATAAACTCAAAATGGATTAAAGACCTAAAAGTAAGGGCAGACACTATAAAAATCTTAGAGAAAAGCATAGGGAAAAACACTCTGACATAAATCACAAATTTTTTGATCCACCTCCTAGAGTAATGAAAAAAAAAACAAAAACAAAAATAAACAAATGGGACTGGCTTAAAAGCTTTTGCACAGCAAAGGAAACCATAAACAGATGAAAAGACAGCCCTCAAAATGAGAAAATATCTGCAAATGCAGCAATTCACAATGAATTAATATCCAAAATATATGAACAACTCATGCAGTATCAAAATAAGAGTGAAGTAAGCCAGAAAGAAAAACATCAATACAGTATTCCATATATATGGAATTTAGAAAGATGGTAATGATAATCCTGTATGCAAGACAGCAAAAGAGACACAGATGTATAGAACTGTTTTTTGGACTCTGTGGGAGAGGGCAAGGGTGGGATGGTTTGGGAGAATGGCATTGAAACATGTATATTATCATATGTAAAATGAGTCGCCAGTCCAGTTTCGATGCAGGATACAGGGTGCTCAGGGCTGGTGCACTGGGATGACCCAGAGGGATGGGATGGGGAGGGAGGTGGGAGGAGGGTTGAGAATGGGGAACACATGTACACCCGTGGTGGATTTGTGTCAATGTATGGCAAATCCAATACAATATTGTAAAGTAATTAGGCTCCACTTAAAATAAATAAATCTATATTTAAAAAATAAATGAATAAAATAAAAATCTCTAGAATTCCATAAAATATATGTGTGTGTGTGTATATATATACATATACACACAATCCATATATATATATATATATGTATATATATATATACATACAATCCAATCAAAAAATGGGCAGAAGACCTAAACAGACATTTGGTTTCCATAGAAGATCCACAAATGGCTAATAAAGACATGAAACGATGTCCCACATTACTAACTACTAGAGAAATGCAAGTCAAAAGTACAAAGGGATATCACTTCATACCTCTCAGAATCAGTCAGTCGGTCAGTTCAGTTGCTCATTTGTGTCTGACTCAGTGACCCCACGAACTACAGTACACCAGGTCTCCCTGTCAATCATCAACTCCCAGAGTTTTCCCAAACTCATGTCCTTTGAGTCCGTGATGCCATCCAACCTTCTCATCTTCTCTTATCTGCTTCTCCTCCTGCCCTCAGTCTTTCCCTGCAACAGGGTCTTTTCAAATGAGTCAGCTCTTCACATCAGGTGGCCAGAGTATTGGAGTTTCAGCTTCAAAATCAGTCCTTCCAATGAAAACTTAGGACTGATCTCCTCTAGGATGGACTGGTTGGATCTCCTTGCTGTCCAAGGGACTCTCAAGAGTCTTCTCCCACACCACAGTTCAAAAGCATCTATTCTTTGGCATTCAGCTTTCTTTACAGTCCAACTCTCACATATATACATGACTCCTGGAAAAGCCATAGCTTTGACTAGACGAACCTTTGTTGGCAAAGTAATGTCTCTGCTTTTTAATATGCTGTCTAGGTTGGTCATTACTTTTCTTCCAAGGAGTAAGTGTCTTTTAATTTCATGGCTGCAGTCACCATCTGCAGTGATTTTTAAGCCCCCAAAATAAAGTCTCTCACTGTTTCCAGTGTTTCCCCATTTATTTGCCATGAAGTGATGGGACCAGATGCCATAATCTTAGTTTTCTGAATGTTGAGTTTTAAGCAAATTTTTCACTTTCCACTTTCACTTTAATCAAGAGGCTCTTTAGTTCTTCTTCACTTTCTGTCATAAGGGGGGTATCATCTGCATATCTGACGTTATTGATATTTCTCCTGGCAATCTTGATCCCAGCTTGTGCTTCATTCAGCCCAGCGTTTCTCATGATATACTCTGCATATAAGTTAAATAAGCACAGTGACGATATACAGCCCAGATATACTCTTTTTCCTATTTGGAACTAGTCTGTTTTTCCATGTCCAGTTCTAACTGTTGCTTCCTGACCTGCATACAGATTTCTCAAGAGGCAGGTCAGGTAGTCTGGTATTCCCATCTGTTTCAGAATTTTCCAGTTTATTGTAATCCACACAGTCAAAGCCTTTGGCATAGTCAATAAATCAGAAATAGATGTATTTCTGGAACTCTCTTGCTTTTTCGATGATCCCATTGATGTTGGCAATTTGATCTCTGGTTCCTCTGCCTTTTCTAAATCCATCTTGACTATATGGAAGTTCATGGTTCACATATTGTTGAAACCTGGCTTCGAGAATTTTGACCATTATTTTACTAGCATGTGAGATGAGTGCAATTGTGCAGTAATTTGAGCATTCTTTGGCATTGCCTTCCTTTGGGATTGGAATGAAAACTGACCTTTCTAGTCCTGTGGCCACTGCTGAGTTTTCCACATTTGCTGGCATATTGAGTGCAGCACTTTCACAGCATCATCTTTTAGGATTTGAAATAGCTCAACTGGAATTCCATCACCTCCAGTAGATTTGTTCATAGTGAGGCTTCCTAAGGCCCACTTGACTTCACATTCCAGAATGTCTGGCTATAGGTGAGTGATCACACCATCATGATTATCTGGGTCATGAAGATCTTTTTTGTACAGTTCTTCTGTGTATTCTTGCCACCTCTTCTTAATATCTTCTACTTCTGTTAGGTCCCTACTATTTCTGTCCTTTATTGAGCCCATCTTTGCATGAAATGTTCCCTTGGGATCTCTAATTTTCCTGAAGAGATCTCTAGTCTTTCCGATTCTATTGTTTTCCTCTATTTCTTTGCATTGATCACTGAGGAAGCCTTTCTTGTCTCTCCTTGCTATTCTTTGGAACTCTGCATTCAGATGCTTATATCTTTCTTTTTCTCCTTTACTTTTCACTTCTCTTCTTTTCACAGCTATTTGTAAGGCTTCCTTAGATAGCCATTTTGCTTTTTTGCATTTCTTTTTCTTGAGGATGGTATTGCTCCCTGTCTCCTGTACAATGTCATGAATCTCCATCCATAGTTCATCAGGCACTCTATCAGATCTAGTCCCTTTAATCTATTTGTCACTTCCACTGTATAATCATAAGGGATTTGATTTAGGTCATACCTGAATGGTTTAGTTGTTTTCCCCACTTTCTTCAATTTAAGTCTGAATTTGGCAATAAGGAGTTCTTGTTTTGAGCCACAGTAGCTCCTGGTCTTGTTTTTGCTGACTGTATAGAGCTTCTCCATCTTTGGCTGCAAAGAATTTAATCAATATGATATCAGTGTTGACCATCTGGTGATGTCCATGTGTAGAGTCTTCTCTTGGGTTATTGGAAGAGGGTGTTTGCTATGACCAGTGTGTTCTCTTGGCAAAATTCTATTAGCCTTTGCCCTGCTTCATTCTGTACTGCAAGGTGAAATTTACTTGTTACTCCAGGTGTTTCTTGACTTCCTACTTTTGCATTCCAGTCCCCTATAACGAAAAGGCAATATTTTTTGTGTGTTAGTTCTAGAAGGTCTTGTAGGTCTTCAAAGAATCATTCAACTTCAGTTTCTTCAGAGTTACTGGTTGAGTCGTTGACTTGGATTACCATGATATTGAATGGTTTTACTTGGAAACAAACAGTGATCATTGTGTCATTTTTGAGACTGCATCCAAGTACTGCATTTTGGACTCTTCTAAGGTATTACTACCCACAGTAGTAGATATAATGGTCATCTGAGTTAAATTCACCCATTCCAGTCCATTTTAGTTCGCCGATGCCTAGAATGTCGACGTTCACTCTTGCCATCTCCTGTTTGACCACTTCCAATTTGCCTTGGTTCCTGGACCTAACATATCAGGTTCTTATGCAATATTGCTCTTTACAGCATCGGACCTTACTTCTATCACCAGTCACATCCAGCAAGCGGCAAGCAGTTGAGAGGAGATACCCCAGGTTTAAGGTAAGGGAAACTCCTGTAAAACAGTAGGCACTGAGAGAGGGCATCAAAGGGCAAGCAGACTGAAACCACAATCACAGAAAACTAGCCAATCTGATCACATGGACCACAGGCTTGTCTAACTCAATGAAACTAAGCCATGCCATATAGGGCCACCCAAGATGGACTGGTCATGGTGGAGAGTTCTGACAAACTGTGGTCCACTGGAGAAGGAAATGGCAAACCACTTCAGTATTCTTGCCTTGAGAACCCCATGAACATTATTAAAAGGCAAAAAGATAGGCCATTGAAAGATGAACTCCCTAGGTTGGTAGGTGCCCGATATGCTACTGGAGATCAGTGGAGAAATAACTCCAGGAAGAATGAAGGGACGGAGTCCAAGCTAAAACAACACTCAGTTGTGGATGTGACTGGTTCATAGAAGCAAAATCCGATGCTGTAAAAATCAGTATTACATAGGAACCTGTTAGAATGGCCGTCATCAAAAAATCAACAAACATTAAATGCTGGAGCAGGTGTGGAGAAAAGGGGACCCTCTTGCACTAGTGGAGGGAGTGTAAATTGATACAGCCACTATGGAAAACAGAATGGAAGTTCCTTTAAAAGCTGAAAATCGAACTACTATATGACCTAGCAATTCCACTCCTGGGCATATAGCCAGAGAAAATCATAATTCCAAAATAAACATACATCCCAATATTCATTGCAGCACTATTTACAATAGCTAGGACATGAAAGCAATGTGAATGTCAATAGATGAATGGATAAAGAAGATATAGTACATATATACAATGGAATATTACTCAACCATAGAAAGGAACAAAATTGTGCCATTTGCAAAGATGTGGATGGATCTAGAGACCATCATACTGAAAAACAAATACATATTAATGCATATATGTGTAACCTAGACAAATGGTATAGATTATCTTTATTGCAAAGCAGAAATACAGACTGAGACATAGAGAACAGGTATATGAATACCAAGGGGGAAGGGAGAGGTGGGATGAGTTGAGAGATTGGTTTTGACATATATACACTACTCATGCTATGCATAAAATAGATTACTAGTGAGAATCTACTGTGTAGCACAGAGAACTTTACTCCATGTTCTAGGGTGACCGAAATGGGAAGGAAATCCAAAAAAGAGGGGATATATGTATGTGTGTGGTTCATTCACTTTGCTGTACAGCAGAAAGAAAAACAACATTGTAAAGCAATTATGTTGTTGTGGGTGTCAGTCACTCAGCTGTGTTTGATTCTTTGTGACCACATGGACTGTAACCCACCAGGCTCCTCAGTCCATGGAATTCTCCAGGCAAGTATATTAGAGTGGGTTGCTATTCTCTATAAAAATTTTTTAAAAAATTGGAAAGCTTCATTCTGACCATTAAGTTGTTCAATATAAGCTAGTCCAGTGATTTGTTCTTCTGCCCTAGCCCTCTGAAATAGATTTTTGAAACAAATCTAGAGAGTAGAAGTAGGTAAAACTATAATCTGAGTTGGTTGCCTGGAGTGGAAGCTAAAGCCATTTGATATAAATTTGGAGTTAGTTGTAGAATAATTATTTTTATAATGATATGTTTATTTTTCTTGGATGAAGAGCTTTTAGGAACTGCAGTCCCTGGGAAGGTCCTGCTGATGTGTAGACTCTGTATCAGTCTCTGGGCCATGCAATTGGAAGATGCCCCTATACCTCTCATTAAGTTTCAGTGGGAATTCCAAGGCAATTTGTCTCCTGTGAAGACACATTTACAAGAACACCTGGCTGGCTCAAGAGATGACTTTTTGGAAACTAAACATGTTCATTTCTTTAAGAACTTTATCTTTGAGTCTTACACTAAAAATGGAAAAATAAGATAATGAAGAGACACCATTTGTAATAAAGAATCTGACTCCAGTTTTCAAACCGAGACTGCTGACAGCTTCTAAGTCTCACTCCTGTCTCTTTTCTGCCTGTGTGCTCTCATCTTTGCCACTAGTGGGAGATTTAAATCACACAAGCCTCTGACCACAGACAGATTCCAGTTGCATCCACTAATCACGATAAAAATTTGTCAGTCTTTTTTTTCCCTGTCTTCTCAAGCTACCTTTGGACCAGTTTGGTAAGACTGCTTTGTTGTTTCTGGAAAACCTTAATTTGTCAGTGATATATCTTCCATGCTGTCTTGGTGTATGTGACATATTGAGGTTCAATCTGAACCAAATTTTGGATGCGGGTCCATCCTGTCCCTGTGGGGTGGTCACAGTGATAATGTCAGTAAAAAAGGAGATTTTCATCAAGGATATAATCTTCAAATTTAACCAGATCACTAATGAATTTCAAGTTGGGATTTATAATTTGTAGAATGACTGATGAAATCAGAGCTCGTATCTGATTGGCCTCACAGCTTCAACACAGGGAGATCTTCATATTTAGGTCAAGTGTCCTTTAGGGGATTACATTGTTTCTGAACAGTGGCAATAGTTTCTCTATTTGATTTAACTGGAAACACTAAGAGAGTGATTGCCCATTCTCCCAAATATCCCAAAAGAATAATTTTTGATCAAAAAAAGATGGGTCTAGTGCAATATTGGAGAACATCATCTTAATAGTCATATAAGAGGATCTGTCTAAAGCTCTAAAACATAAAGTTATAGGTATGACTAGATGGGTAGAGATAAAGAGAGACAGGTATATATAGAGACCCTTAAAACTACATATTGGAAAGAAATTAACAAATAATATTTGCTTTAATTTTTTCTTGGGACTGTAATTTTGTGTGCTAATGTCTTATTTATAGTTTTATATTTCCTAATTAATAATTGTCCTTTTCTTCTTTTGCACTTATTTTTTCTGGATCTGAATTAGCAAAATAGGTTAATCATACCACTCAGTTCAAGGTGTATTATTTTTTTTTTCAGCTTTAATGAGGTATAGTTAACAAATTAAAAATTGCATACATTTAAGTTGTAGAGTTGTTTTGATAGAAATATACCTTATGAGACTACCGCAATCAAGCTAGCTAACAAAGCCCCATATACATTGTTACTCATCTCTAAACGTCTTCCTCTTACTTGATGTACATGAAGGATATTATATATCTTATATAGCTGCATCCTATATTCCTACATCCTTAGAAACATTAATACTTAGTGCCACTCAGCTTTTGAATTTTTGCCAGTAAAATATATGCTGAGATGTTGGTGCCATATTAACCTGGAATGAAAATAATTGTCATTGGTTCAAGAGCAACAGCAGAGAAGTGTGGGTTGCCCTTCTAGAACCTTTGACTTTCACAGGAAAAAAAAAGCCTTTGTGGAGCTTAAATGTGAAAATGATGATGTTATTGATGCTTCACTTTTGAAAGAAATACAAAAGAGCTTTAAAAATACATTCATAAAATGTTTTAAACACTTTTAAACAATCTGTTCCTTTATCATTTTTATCTCATAATAAAAAAGTATTAGCCTTTCATTATTATTTACTAAAAATAATAAGCTGGTAAACTAATATTTTAGACATTGTATATGCAACATAGAGAATGAACTTCATTTTTAACTTCTACAGGTTATATTCATACATTTTGACTCATCAACACAGCTCATTGTTGATTAGCATAACAAATTTTATATTCTCTGTGGCTTTATTATGAAATAATATATGAATAAAAAGTCTATAAACACTTTTAATATTCATATCCTATTTAAACAGTAGTAAGTTGGTGAATTAAGCAACTTGGTTGTGTAGATTTAAATACATCAGTGATTTGAAAACACGAATGTTAACTCTCTTTTTTGTGGCCAGTAATAATAACTTCATTATGTTTAGATGGTATGATTAGATTTCCATACAAAACTTCTTAAAAGTTTCAAATTATGCCTGATTAACAGAATGATTAATAAATTTTAATAATTATAATTTAATTTTAATAATCTTTGGGCAAAATTGAAGAATCTGGTAAATATAAAAGCACAAAACCTTAGAGTATTTTTTCCATAATTATTCTCTACTTGAATACAAGTTTATTTTCACAAAGCTATTGGCAGAGAGAACATATATGATTTTATATTTCTGGTACCTAGGCTAATTCCTAAGAATAATAGATGTTCAATAATTGTTGTTACAATTCTGCTTTATTGACTATGCCAAAGCTTTGACTGTGTGGATCACAATAAACTGTGGAAAATTCTGAAAGAGATGGGAATATCAGACCACCTGACCTGCCTCTTGAGAAATCTGTATGCAGGTCAGGAAGCAACAGTTAGAACTGGACATGGAACAACAGACTGGTTCCAAATAGGAAAAGGAGTATGTCAAGGCTGTATATTGTCACCCTGCTTATTTAACTTATATGCAGAGTAAATCATGAGAAATGCTGGACTGGAAGAAGGAATCAAGATTGCTGGGAGAAGTATCAATAACCTCAGATATGCAGATGACACCACCCTTGTGGCAGAAAGTGAAGAGGAATTAAAAAGCCTCTTGATGAAGGTGAAAGAGGAGAGTGAAAAAGTTGGCTTAAAACTCAACATTCAGAAAATGAAGACATGGCATCTGGTCCCATCACTTCATGGCAAAGAGATGGGGAAACAGTGGAAGCAGTGTCAGACTTTATTTTTAGGGCTCCAAAATCACTGCAGATGGTGACTGCAGCCATGAAATTAAAAGACACTTACTCCTTGGAAGACAAGTTATGACCAACCTAGATAGAATATTCAAAAGCAGAGACATTGCTCTGCCAACAAAGGTCCGTCTAGTCAAGGCTATGGTGTTTCCTGTGGTCATGTATGGATGTGAGAGTTGGACTGTGAAGAAGGCTGAGCACCGAAGAATTGATGCTTTTGAACTGTGGTGTTGGAGAAGACTCTTGAGAGTCCCTTGGACTCCAAGGAGATCCAACCAGTCCATTCTGAAGGAGATCAGCCCTGGGATTTCTTTGGAAGGAATGATGCTAAAGCTGAAACTCCAGTACTTTGGCCACCTCATGCAAGAGTTGACTCATTGGAAAAGACTCTGATGCTGGGAGGGATTGGGAGCAAGAGGAGAAGGGGACGATAGAGGATGAGATGGCTGGATGGCATCACTGACTCGATGGATGTGAGTCTGGGTGAACTCCGTGAGTTTGTGATGGACAGGGAGGCCTGGTGTGCTGCGATTCATGGTGTTGCAAAGAGTTGGACACGACTGAGCGACTGAACTGAACTGAACTGAATGAAAAATATAAAGGCACGTGGGAAAGTGTTTTGATTCATTTATAATGTAATTAAATACTAAAATTTTTAAAAATTCTAGCAGTGAAGAACAGTAATACATAAAATGGAGAATAGAAAACAACAGATAAAATCAGTTATAACAAAAGTTGACTATTTGCACAGATCAACAGTAGTGCAAAACCTCCTGCAACACTGATTAAAAAAAAAAAAGTGTATTTTAAAAATTCAGACATGGAAAACAGGCCATCATTACTAACTTTACAAAAGTGAGAGAAAACAATATAAAGGACAATATTAACAACTGTATGTCAACAAATTCATTAACCTTGTGAAATGGACAAATACTAAAAAGACAGAAACTTCCAAAATTGACACTAAAACAAATAGAAAATCTGAATAGACCTATATGTAGAGAAACTGACCTGAAAATAACAACTTTCCTATGAAGAACAACCTAGTCCCTAATGACTTCACTTGTGAATTCTGCAAATTATGTAATATAAAATGAACAATTTATAAACTCTACCAAACAAACAGAAGCAAAGGAGACACTTCTCAATACATTAGATAAGGCCAATATTATCCTAATTTCAAACTAGAAGCATCAAAAGAAAAAAGCTACAAGCTGATATATCTTATGAATGCACATGTAGATAGCTTCAACATAGTGCCAAAAAGCCAAATTCAGGAGCATCAAAAAAAGAATAGTACACAATGACCAGGTGGGATTTATTCAAAGTATACTCTTTAGATTAGTATCTAAGAGTAATTAATGTAATATACCATATCAGTGGTAAAATAAAATTTAAAAGCATGTGATTATCTTAACAGAACATAGAAAAAGCATCTAACAAACTTGATGGCCCTCTTCTAATAAAAATCTTTCAATAAAATAGAACTGAACTTTCTTAACCTGATAAAAGACACCTAAACAAATGTACAATTAACATCATATTTAATGGTGAAATGCTGAATGTTTTCCATATAATACTGGGAACAAGAAAATACAGCTGTCATCACCTCTATTCAATATACGCTATATGTGAAGTCAGGGTATAGAAGTAAGAGAAGACAGAAAAGTATTTCAGTGTGGTAAAAAGTAAAATTAAATTTATTTGCAGATGGCATAATATTTCATGTATAAAATTCTAGGCAACCCCCCCTAAATCAATAGAGAACTCAAAAAGTCAAGAGGAGCAAAGTTCAAGATGCAGTTCAGTTCAGTTCAGTCACTCAGTCTTGTCCGACTTTTTGTGACCCTGTGGATTGCAGCATGCCAGGCCTCCCTGTCCATCACCAACTCCTGGAATTTACTCAAACTCATGTCTATTGAGTCAGTGATGCCATCCAACCATCTCATCCTCTGTTGTCCCCTTCTCCCACCTTCAATTTTTCCCAGCATCAGGGTCTTTTCAAATGAGTCAGTTCTTTGCATCAGTTGGCCAAAATATTGGAGCTTCAGTTTCAGCATCAGTCCTTCCAATGAATATTCAGGATTGATTTCCTTTAGGATTGACTGGTTTGATCTCCTTTCAGTCAAAGCGACTCTCAAGAGTCTTCTCCAACACCAGAGTTCAAAAGTATCAATTCTTCTGTGCTCAGCTGTCTTTATATTCCAACTCTCACATCCATACATGACTACTGGAAACACCATAGCTTTGACTAGACAGACTTTTGTTGGCAAAGTAATGTCTCTGCTTTTTAATATGCTGTCTAGTCATAACATTCCTTCCAAGGAGTAAGCGCCTTTTAATTTCATGGCTACAGTCATCATGCAAGATACAAGATCAGTATTAAAGAATATGTATTTCTTCATGTTAGGAATGAACAATCTAGAAGTGTAAATAAGAATATAATTTCATTTATAATACATAAAAATAAGATAATTAGAAGTAATTTAAATAATTGAAAGACTTCTACATTGAACACTACAAAACATTATTCAAAGAAACTTTTAAAGATATAAAAAAAAATGTTTAAGACAATCTGTGCTCATGGATCTTCCACTCTTCATGAAAGTTAATCCAAAATCATTCATAGGCCTAACTGTAAAAATTCAAAACTATAAAACTTCTAAAGATATTACAGGAGAAAACCCAGACAATCTTAGTTTCTGACAAGAATTTTTTAGATGCGATAGTAAAGGCTGCTGCTAAGCTGCTGCTAAGTCACTTCAGTCGTGTCCAACTCTGTGCGACCCCATAGACGGCAGCCCACTAGGCTCCCCCGTCCCTGGGATTCTCCAGGCAAGAACACTGGAGTGGGTTGCCATTTCCTTCTCCAATAATCTATGAAAGAAATAATTAGTGAGATGGCTTTCATTACAACTAAAAATGTTCTGTGGAACACATGGACCAAAAAATGAGGTGATAAGCCACAGTCAGAGAAAACTTTACAAAAGACATCTAATTAGGGACCTTTATCCAATAAATGGTTCCCAAATGGCACTAGTGTAAAGAAATTCAATCCCTGGATCAGGAAGATCCCCTGGAGGAGGAAATGGCAACCCACTCCAGTATTCTTGCCGGGAGAATCTCAATGGACAGAGGAACCTGGTAGGCTATAGTCAGGCCACAAATAGTGGGGTCAAAAAGAGTCAGACATGACTGAGCATACACACAAATATACCCAATATACAAAATAACTCACAAAATTCAACAATAAGAAAATGAAAACAAGCTGATCAAAATGTGGACAGAAAATGAGAACAGACACCTTACCAAAGAAGAAACACATCTGGCAAATAAGCATAGAGAAAGATGTTACAATCATACATCATCAGATAAATTAAAACAATTAGATCCTACTACACACGTATTAGAATGGCCAAAATCCAGAACACAGGCAACACCAAATGTGGGTAAGAATGTGGATCAACAGAATATCTTGTTCACTGCTGATAGGAACGCAAAATAGTATGGCCACTTTGGAAGACAGTTTGGAGGTTTTTTTAAAACAGGAAACATATTCTTACCACAGCCAGTAATTATACACTTTGATATTTACCAACAGGTATTTATTATTTATTTTCTTGGGCTCCAAAATCACAGCATATGGTGACTGCAGCCATGAAATTAAAAGACACTTGCTCCTTGGAAGAAAAGCTATGACAAACCTAGACAGCATATTAAAAAGCAGAGACATTACTTTGCCAACAAAGGTCCGTCTAGTCAAAGCTATGGTGTTTCCAGTAGTCATGTATGGAGGTGAGAGTTGAACCATAAAAAGAGGCTGAGTGATGAAGAACTGATGCTTTTGAACTGTGGTGTTGGAGAAGACTCTTGAGAGTCCCTTGGACTGCAAGGAAATCAAACCAATCAATCCTAAAGGAAATCAATCCTGCATATTCATTGGAAGGACTGATGCTGAAGCTCCAAAACTTTGGCAACACTATACAAAGAGCTGGCTCATTAGAAAAGACCCTGATGATCAGAAAGATTGAAGGCAGGAAGGGAAGGAGAAGATAGAGGATGAGATGGCTGGACGGCATCACCGACACGATGGACATGAGTTTGAGTAGGCTCTGGGAGTTGGAGATGGACAGGGAAGCCTGGAGTGCTTTTGTCCATGGGGTCACAAGGAGTCAGACACAACTGAGCACCTGAACTGAACTGAAAAATAAAGACAAATTAAATCAGCCATTTCATGTTCAATGATTGGAAGAATGAAAAATTTTAAATTGGCAAATATCCTTAAATTGTTATACAGAATACTATAGATTCAAAGCAACCCCAGTCATCGTCCCATCAGGTATATTGTGGTGTGAGTATGTGTGTGTGTGTGTATGTGTATGTGTATGTGTGTGTGTGTGTTGCAAAGTGGCAAAGAAAATTGAAGATGCAGCTGAAAATGAGAACAAAGGTAGAAGTTTATATTAGCCATTTCTAAGACTATATCACTACCATAATTATTGGTAGAATAGCCAAATATTGGTAGGATAGCTAAATAGACTTATGGAAAATAATTTAGTGTAGAAACAGACTCACCTGTATATATTGTCACCCAATTTAGAAAATGAACCACTGCAACACAGTAAAAAATAATATTCTTTCCAGTAAAAGTTATTGGACAATATGGCTTTTCACAGGCAAAGATGAAAAAAATGAGTTCCATTATCTAGATTCCTACCTTACACTACATACAGAAATCAATTCCAGAGGAACTGCAGACTTAATGTGAAAGGTAAGTTAACAGATCTTCTACAATACAGGGAAAAATATCTTCCTGAACTTTGCATACACCAAACTCTAACCCTTAATTAAAAATTGATGAATTGTACTTTATTAAAATCATCAGATATTATTAAGAGGGGAAAAGGGAAAGCCAGAGAATGGGAGATGATAGTCCCATTGCATCAAATGACATAAACTTGTATCCAGAATATATAATGAAAGAGTAAAAACTGGACTGTAGCTGAAAGATTGAAAACTAACTTGTATTGAAAAAAGAGAAAAAGCAACCTTGCCATTAATCACAGTGGGAGGACAGGCACAGATAAAACCAGCTACAAAATTAACTGGAGGGTTTGTTTTTCCCAAGGTCATGTGGCAACTGTGAAATCCCATAATAATTTCTACTTTTAATGATTATTACTTTTCTATAGAACCACTTTTCCACTTCCATATTTTACCGGTGTTACCTAATCCCTAAACTGCCCTGGCCTTGTGGAAGACTCTTGCTCCCTTTAGACTTTCCTAAGACTTATTTGCTGATGAGCTACACCTCCAACAAGATGATTCCCTAATCTCTCTTGTGAAGTGGCATTTTTCTGGTTCTCTTGGAGTTTCCCCTTTGCTGCATCAGGTCAGTAAATCTAACTTTGTCAGCCTTTAGCTTTTTCTTTTTTTGTGTGTGTGATGAGTCTTTGCATTTTTCAGGCTTTAGCATATAGCAGCCTCTAATAATCATAATCATAAGGAGGACTTCCCCGGTGGTCCAGTGGTGCCCCATGGACCAAATGGGGCACAGGTTCCATCCCTGGTAGGGGAGTTATGGCATACCATGCATGGCCAAATGGGCTTCCCTGGTGGCTCAGATGGTAAAATATCTGCCTTCAATACAGGAGACATGGGTTTGATGCCTTCGTCAGGAAGATTCCCTGGAGAAGGGAATGGCTACCCACTCCAGTATTCTTGCCTGAATAATTCCATTGACAGAGGAGCCTGGCAGGCTACAGTCCATGGATCACAAAAGAATTGGACATGATTGAGAGTTTAAGCATGCACATAATCATAGGAGGAGGACTAGCAAAAAGATGAAGAAGGAGAGAATAAGGAGAAAGAGCAGTTGTAATGAATCAAATGGACATAAGAAAGTATAAATTAATTCCACAATAAGATATAGTATACCATTCCTAGAATAATTGTTTTAAAAGTGAAAAGTACCAAAAGCTGAAGAATATATGGAACCACTAGGTCTTCTATACTCTGTTGATTTGAATGTAAATTCTTACAACCATTTTGGAAAGTTGATTAGCAGTGTCTATCAAAGCAGAACACAGGTTACGCTATGACCAAACAATTCTAGTCCATGGTATACACCTAAAAGGACTCTATATGTGTGTGCAAAACACATACATGTAAAATGTTTTTTTTTCTAACAGTATTATTCATAAAAGCCTCAAACTGGAACAAGCAAAATATCCTTCAACAGATTTGATAAGTACACTTTAAAATAGTCACATAATGGTAAACTGTAGAGCAAAACAATGAATGAACTCACACTACTCGCAACATTATTAATGGATCTCCCTACTATTTTACTGGGTAAGAGAGAACAGAAATAAGGGAATATTTAATGTGTATTTTCATTTATATAAGGATTGATAAAAGATTAAGCATTTATGGTGATGAGAGTTTGATTCAGTGATTGTGAGTGGCAAGCATAGCATAACATAGGTTTCTGACAATAATCCATAATTGCATGGTGACAAATCTTCTAAGCTATATATGTAATACTTCTGCATTTCAAAACAGTTTTCTTGCATTTTATAAGTAAAAATAAAACTCAAGATTTAAAAGTTGTTAAATGGCAACCATGTTTGAATAAATAATTAAAATGCTTTAAAGTTTCATAAATTTTGGCAATTTTGTTGTTTTCTTTTGATTATAAAGTTTCACTCTAATAGTCACTGCACTATGGTAGCTATTTAACATTAGTAATCATAATGCAGAAAAAACAGAGGCCAGCATAAATTTTTCATAACTTTTATCCACAAAGTAAGTGAATAGTGTTTATTTTTTGGGCTTTCAACATGCCTCAGTGGTAAAAGAATATGCCTGCCAAGGCAGGAGTTGCTGGAGACCTGGGTTTGATCCCTCGGTGCACAAGATCCCCTGGAGGAGGAAATGACAACCCACTCCAGTATTCTTGCCTGGAGAATCCCACAGACATAGGAGCCTAGCAGGTGGGCTACAGTTCATAGAGTCTCAAAGAGTTGGACAAGAGTTAGCACACAGGGACCACATAGTCAATTACCTAACAGTATAAGAGAAGATTACGTATATAGTAAATTGCTATAACCCACTGCACCTGGAAATTATAGCAGAATTTAAGAAAAACAAACTTCAAATCTTATCACTATAGCCATTAAATGTTTGTGAATGTGAAATTCAAATTTAAAAATAATAAAATGTGTGCTTGTATTTCAGTTCAGTTCAGTCACTCAATCGTGTCCAACTCTTTCTGACCCCATGGACTGCAGCATGCCAGTCTTCCCTGTCCATCACCAACTCCTGGAGCCTGCTTAGACTCATGTCCATTGAGTTGGTGATGCCATCCAACCATCTTGTCCTCTGTTATCCCCTTCTCCTCCCGCCTTCACTCTTTCCCAGCATCATGGTCTTTTCTAATGAGCTGGCTCTTTGCATAGGGTGCCCAAAGTGTTGGAGTTTCAGCTTCAGCATCAGTCCTTCCAGTGAATATTCAGGACTGATCTCCTTTAGAATGGACTGGTTGCATCTCCTTGTAGTCCAAGGGACTCTCAAGAGTCTTCTCCAACACCACAGTTCAAAAGCATCAATTCTTCGGAGCTCAACTTTCTTTATGATCCGACTCTCACATCCACACATAAATAACTACTGTAAAAACCATAGCTTTGACTATACTTTTGTCATTAATGTATTTAGTTTTATTTAAATGACAGTAAATAATAGAATGAGAAAAAGTGACTTCTAACTTTTAAAATGAAGGTATTGAAAATAACTGCAATGTTTTAGCAAATGTTTTTTGGTGGTGATATGAAAAGAAATTTATTTTTATAGTTTACAATACTGAAAATTATCTAGATGTGTTTTTCTCTTTATTATTTAAAAAAACCAAAGCTTTTACGCCAGCCAACATTTCCTGGGGTAACATATTAAATATCAAATTTTTATTTAAGAACATTTATGTTGATCACTTTATTCAAATAAACCATCAGTCCAACAAGTGTATATTCTTATTTTTCCAGTTTTACAGATGAAAAATATGAAGCTTGTAAAGTAATGACATTTTACCAGATCCTACTCCTATAATGTTGGATCCTGGATATATACCTGAGCAGTATAAATTCAGAATCTGTGCATTTAATTTCCAGATGTTGCTGCCTTTTTCCCTGAAATTTGTAATATTCCAAATTTACTGTAATTAAGTCAGAGGAAAAGTAATACATCTATTTTTTAAAATCCCATCTAAGAAATATCTGCTACAATATACTTTTCTACATAGTAAGAAGTAATGATTTATGGTTCTCATGACATTTAGTTCATTATCAAATAAAACTGAACAATACTAAGCATTGCTTTAGGCAAGTGATGTTCTTTTTTTTATGCTGATAGTAACATTAAACACAATTTTTCAACATCATTGTTCAAGATTCTTTTTGAAAAACCCACTTTTAAATTTTAGTATAAGGTAATTGTGATAAAATTTTACATATTGTATATATAAAGTATTTTAAAAATATAAAAGCAAATTACATTGGAAAAAGTAATGGCTATCAATTAAGTAAATTTTCTGTATGGTCACCTTATATTGAATATTTCTGCTTTTCATATATATAGTAGAAAATTAGAGTTAGTGTTCAAGTCATCATTAAGTTTTGTGTGGACTATTCACTTATTCTTTTTGAGCCTCAGTTTCTTTGTTTATTTAAGATAATCTTTTTGTATATATTACTTATATATTCTAATAATTATAATGAAATATGTATATGCATTAATATGTTTAAGCATACAATTTGAATTTTATGTATATTAACATATGCATATTACTATATTTAACTATCATAAGCAGCTGAGAGAATTAAGTCTCCCAAGACCATATATAATATTATTATTGATAGGTAAATTTTGAATTGCTCAAAATGAAGAAATGCTTATCATCCTAGAAAAGGCCCTGGAATTCTCTAAGGTTCAGTGGAAATCAGCTACAGTTTGATGCTTAAAATGATAATTTCTGGTCAAACTGTAGGGATTGGTCAAGTTCAAGGCTTAGAGCCCATCATTTCTCCAACTTTTGATCATGCCAAGGTGTATCTAAGAATCCCAGAGTGACCATTTCTGCCTAAAATTTTCTGATAAATAAAGATGCATCTGCAAAGCTTGTACCCCCAAACTGTGGTTATATATGGGAAGGGCCTGTTTAATCAGATACATAACAGACTAAGCTGGTACCTAGGAGTAAGAGCTAGTGCTTCCCCAATCATGCAGCTTATGTTCCTATCCATCCAAGAGTCAATGTTCTATCTAGATCCAGAAGAGGAGAACAAAGTATGAGATTTTGGGGTTTTATTAACAATTTGGAAAGAATAACTGAGAGACAGAGAAGACTCTTGAGAATACCTTGGACTTCAAAGAGACTAAACAGGTCAGTCCTAAAGGAAATCAACCCTGAATGTTCATTGGAAGGACTGATGCTGAAGCTGAAGCTCCAATACTTTGGCCACCTGATGTGAAGAGGTAATTCACTAGAAAAGACCCTGATGCTGGGAAAGATTGAAAGCAGGGGGAGAAAGGGACAACAGAGGACAAGATGGCTGAATGGCATCACTGACTCAATGGACATGAATCTGAGCAAACTCTGAGAGATAGTGAAGAACAGGGAAGACTGGCATGCTGCAGTCCATGGGGTTGCAAAAAGCGACTTAGCAATTGAACAACAACCAAGAGATACATACCATGGAAAAAGGGGAGTGATGAACCTATTTTCTGATATAATTTTGAGGCAAAAAGACAGCATGGGGTTCTCTCCTTTAGCACAACTGAAGGATTTGCCCCATTATTCTGATGTCTTAATTATAAAAATTGAGTGATTAATAGGAGAGGGCACAGATGAACCACAGGAGGAGAATAAGAGGAACCCTAATATTTTACTTCTTGGAGTGGTTAGAATGGTTAAGATAACTGACGTGCTATCAGAGTAACACTTGGCTTCTTTGAACATTTCCCTGAAATCACAGAGTAAACTGATGATTCAGATACAATATTAATAATTCATTCGACCTGACACTGGAATATTCTTCACAGTTCAGGAATCAATGCCAGGCTCTTCTGTACATGATATGATGGGAATCCAAAATTTTGTTTATTTCTAAGAATATATTTTCCTAATAATCTCTGATTTTGTTTACTTACACCATTGATATTATAAAACTTACTAAGTAGACCCAAAGAAAGGTTATTTAATATATATACATCACATAGTTTATATTCTCAAGTGTACACAATGTCAGACTGGGAAGAAAAATAATTTAGGGTTATATTACTGCAGCTTTGTGCCTTACTAGAGTTTTTGTCTTAACATAAAAATCAACAGTTTCTTATTTACAAAACAAAAACAAGCTTTACCAAGGAAGGTGAAAAGTGGACATAATGTGTATAATTTAGCAACCTACATTAGTGTTTAACATTTGGTAAGTGGATTCAATCTGTGATTATTACTGCATGTATGGTAGTATTATGAAATGAATGAATAAAATTATGAATACCTAAAATAATACATATTTCAAATAAAAATAACACATAAAAGAGATAGGAAATTTGAAGTTCCTGTACAAAAAAGATCTTCACAACCAAGATAATCACAATGGTATGTTCACTGACCTAGAGTCAGACATCCTAGAATGTGAAGTCAAGTGGGCCTTAGAAAGCATCACTACGAACAAAGCTAGTGCAGGTGATGGAATTCCAGTTGAGCTATTTCAAATCCTGAAAGATGATGCTGTGAAAGTGCTGCACTCAATATGCCAGCAAATTTGGAAAACTCCGCAGTGGCCACAGGACTGGAAAAGGTCAGTGTTCATTCCAATCCCAAAGAAAGACAATGCCAAAGAATGCTCAAACTACCACACAATTGCACTCATCTCACATGCTAGTAAAGTAATGCTCAAAATTCTCCAAGCCAGGCTTCAGCAATACATGAACAGTTAACTTCCTGATGTTCAAGCTGTTTTTAGAAAAGGCAGAGGAACCAGAGATCAAATTGCCAACATCTGCTAGATCATGGAAAAAGCAAGAGAGTTCCAGAAAAACATCTATTGCTGATTTATTGACTATGCCAAAGCCTTTGACTGTGTGGGTCACAATAAACTGTAGGAAATTCTGAAAGAGATGGGAATACCAGAGCACCTGACCTGCCTCTTGAGAAACCTATATGCAGGTCAGGAAGCAACAGTTAGAACTGGGCATGGAACAACAGACTGGTTCCAAATAGGAAAAGGAGTATGTCAAGGCTGTATATTGTCACCTTGCTTATTTAACTTATATGCAGAGTACATCATGAGAAATGATGGGCTAGAAGAAGCACAAGCTGGAATCAAGATTGCTGGGAGAAATATCAGTAACCTCAGATATACAGATGACACCGACCCTTATGGCAGAAAGTGAAGAGGAACTAAAAAGCCTCTTGATGAAAGTGAAAGAGGAGAGTGAAAAAGTTGGCTTAAAGCTCAACATTCAGAAAACGAAGATCATGGCATCTGGTCCCATCGCTTCATGGGAAATAGATGGGGAAAGAGTGTCAGACTTTATTTTTGGCAGGGTTCCAAAATCACTGCAGATGGTGATTGCAGCCATGAAATTAAAAGACGCTTACTCCTTGGAAGGAAAGTTATGACCAATCTAGATTGCATATTAAAAAGCAGAGACATTACTTTGCCAACAAACGTCCATCTCATCAAGGCTACGCTTTCTCCAGTGGTCATGTATGGATGTGAGAGTTGGACTGTGAAGAAGGCTGAGCACCGAAGAATTGATGCTTTTGAACTGTGGTGTTGGAGAAGACTCTTGAGAGTCCCTTGAACTACAAGGAGGTCCAACCAGTCCATTCTAAAGGAGATCAGTCCTGGGTGTTCATTGGAAGGACTGATGCTAAAGCTGAAACTCCAGTACTTTGGCCACCTCATGCAAAGGGTTGACTCACTGGAAATGATTCTGATGCTGGGAGGGGTTGGGGGCAGGAGGAGAAGGGGACGAAAGAGGATGGATGGCTGGATAGCATCACCAACTTGATGGGCATAGTTTGAGTAAACTCTGGGAGTTGGTGATGTATAGGGAGGCCTGGCGTGCTGCGATTCATGGTGTCACAAAGCGTCGGACATGACTGAGCGACTGAACTGAACTGAACTCAATCACATTGTTTTATCATTAAAATAATTATTCTCAAATATTTTAATATTTCTGTTAACATATTGAAAGTGGTTATAGCACTTAATTTTAAATCTAATTTCATATATGCATTTTAAAGTGCAATTAATGTCATAGAATATCTACTGTGATTAAACTGGAGCAGTATCTCAACTCACTCAACTATTATACTACATTAGGTATTTAATAAAAACAGTCTCACCTTTTGAACTTAATTTGTAATTAACAGTAATTATTTGCAAACACACATACCTCCAGCCTTCCCCAGTTCCCATAGCAGTTCAGCAGTTCATACAAGGTAGCTTTAAACCTTCTCTATTATTATAGTTGTTTAGGTAATTATTTTAAGATATCAATCCTGTCTCATACAGTCAATTTTCAATAAATCATTTTTTTTTTGCATTTTAAGAAACTTTAGTAAGGAGTTATTATTCCACCTGGTTAGTATTTTATAGTTAGCGACACTAACTTATCTAGTATCATGTCTTTCTGTGCTTTTGTTTGCTTTTCCAGGATAGTAAAAAGTTGCCAAATGCTAGCTTTGTTATTGGTGAAAAAGGATTATAAATATTTTGACATCACAGAATATTTAATTGTTACAATAATGCCTATTTAATATGTAGTTAAATTTATTATCTTATTTTTAAACTATATAACTGACATTTAGAGCAATTTGTAGTCTATATTCTCAATATATTTTAAAAATTAAATAGCATAAGATTAAAATGAGCCTTCCTAGCACATGGATCTGTGCTTTGGGGTTAAAAATATATATCACATCCAAATTTCTTGCTACATCTCAAAGACCACATCACTAGAGAGGAATAGAAGCTTTCCTTACATTCTTTAATTACCAATAGAATTACTTTCCTAAACTTTTTAATCTTTGATAATTACAAATTCACTTGTACAAAATAATAAGGAACTCCCATGTGTCCTTTAACATCTCACAGAACTAAAGTACAATATCGGTGTCATAACAGGTGATTAATATTGAAGATACAGAGCATTTCCATCTTCAGAGGATCTTTTCCATTGCTCTTTTATAGCCATAGTAGCATGTCCTTCCATCCCTTTATTCCATTATCCTCTGGCAAACACTAATCTGTTCCCCACATTTGCAATTCTATCATTTTCAGGTTACATAGATGGAATTATCCAGCATGTTATATTTTGGGATTGACTTTTTCACTAAGAATAATTCCCTGGAGATTCTAGGTTGCTGCATGTGTCAATAACATGCTCCTTTTTTATTACTGAGTAGTATTTCACCCTAGAAATGGACTATGGTCTGCTTAATGATTCACCCACTGAAGGTCATCTCAATATTTCCAGTTTCCAGCTATTAAACATTAAGCTACTTTAAACCCCAGGGTACAGGTTTTTGTGTAAACATAATTATTAATTTCTATGCGATAAATCACTGTGCTGTGTTGTGCTGTGTTCAACTCTTTGCAACTCCATGGACTACAACCTGCCAGGCTCCTCTGTCCATGGGATTTCTCCAGGCAAGAATACTGGAGTGGCTTGCCATGCTGTCCTCCAGAGGATCTTGTGAACCCACGGACTGAACCAAGATCTCCTGCATTACAGGTGGATTCTTTATCATCTGAGCTACCAGGGAAGCCCACGTATACTGGAACAGGTAGCCTATGCCTTCTCCAGGGGATCTTCCTGATCCATGAATAGAACTGGGGTCTCCTGCATTGCAGGTAGATTCTTGACCAGCTGAGTTACAAGGGAAGGCTTGTATCACAGCCTTGTCTAACTCAATGAAATTCTGAGCCATGCCATGTAGGGCTACACAAGATGGATGGATCATGGTGGAGAGTTCTGACAAAACGTGGTCCACTGAGGAAGGGAATGGCAAACCACTTTAGTATTCTTGCCTTGAGAACTCCATAAAAAGGCTAAAAGATATGAGAAAGTTCATAGCTTGAACTTTTCATGACAAAGTTCATCTTTCAGATGAACTTCCCAGGTCGGTAGGTTCCCAATAAGCTACTAGAGAAGAGTGGAGAATTAGCTCAGGAAAGAATGAAGAAAATGAGCCAAAGCAAAAACAACACCAGTTGCAGATATGATTGGTGATGGAAGTAAAGCCTGATGCTATAAAGAACAATGTTACATAGGAACCTTGACTATTAGGTCCATGAATCAGGGTACATTAGAAGTGGTCAAACAGGAGATGGCAAGAGTCAACATCAACATTTTAGGAATCAGTGAACTAAAATTGACTGGAATGGGAGAATTTAATTCAGATGACCATTATATCTACTACTGTGGGCAAGAATCCCTTAGGAAAAATGGAGTAGCCTTCATAGTAAACAAGAGACCAAAATGCCGTACTTGGGTGCAATCAAAAAAATGACAAAATGATCTATTTGTTTCCAAGACAAACCATTTCCAAGACAACATCACAGAAATCCAATTCTATGACCCAATTACTAATTCCAAAGAAGCTGAAGCTGAATGGTTCTGTGAAGACCTACAAGACCTTTAAGAACTAACACCAAAAAATCAAAATGATGTCCTTTTCATCAGAGGGGACTGTAATTATTGCAAAAGCAGGAGATCAAGAGATACCTGGAGTAAAAGGCAAGTTTAGCCTTGGAGTACAAAAAGAAGCAGGGCAAAGGTTAACAAAGTTTTGCCAAGAGAACACACTGATAATGACAAACACTCTCTTCCAACAACACAACAGAGGACTCTACACATGGACATCACAAAATGGTCAATCATGAAATCAGATTGATCATATTCTTTGTGGAAAAATGGAGAAGCTCTATACAGTCAGGAAAAATAAAACCAGGAGCTGACTGTGGCTAAGATCATGAACTCCTTATAGAAAATTCAGACTTAAATTGAAGAAACTAGGGAAAACCACTAGATCATTCAGGTATGACGTAAATCAAATCCCTTACAATTATTCAGTGGAAGTGACAAGTAGATTCAAGGGATTAGGTCTGATAGAGTGCCTGAAGAACTATAGACAGAGGTTCATAACATTGTAGAGGAGGCAGTGATCAAAGCCATCCCCAAGAAGAAGACATGCAAAAAGGCAAAATGATTGTCTGAGGAGGTCTTACAAATAACTGAGAAAAGAAGAGAAGCCAAAGGTAAGTGAGAAAAAGAAAGATATATCCATCTGAATTCCGAGTTCCAAAGAATAGCAAAAAGATCTAAGGAAGACTTCCTAAGTGATTAATGCAAACAAACAAACAAACAAAAAAAAAAAATAGAGGAAAACATAAGAATGGGAAAGACTAGAGATCTCTTCAAGAAAATTAGATACCAAGGGAACATTCAATCAAAGATGGGCTCAATAAAGGACAAAAATGGCATGGAAGATAGTAATAAGAGGTGGCAAAAATACACAGAAGAACTATACAAAACAGATCTTAATGACTCACATAACGATGATGGTCTGATCACTCATCTAAAGCCAGACATTCTGGAGTGCAAAATCAGTGGACCTTACGAACCATTGCTACAAACAAAGATATTGGCAGTGATGGAATTCCAGTTGAACTATTTCAAATCCTGAAAGATGATTCTGTGAAAGTATTGCACTCAATATGCCAGCAAATTTGGAAATTTCAGCAGTGGCCACAGGACTGGAAAAGGTTAGTTTTCATTCCAATCCCAAAGAAAGGCAATGCCAAAGAATGCTCAAACTACCGCACAGTGGCACACATCTCACACACTAGTAAAGTAATGCTCAAAATTGTCCAAGCCAGGCTTCAAAAGTACATGAACTGTGAACTTCCAGATGTTTAAGCTGGATTTATAAAATGCAGAGAAACCATAGATCAAACTGTCAAAATCCACTGGATTATTCAAAAAGCAAGAGAATTTCAGCAAACCATCTAATTCTGCTTCATTGATTGAGCTAAAGCCTTTGATTGTGTAGATCACATCAAACTCTGGAAAATTCTGAAACAGATTGGAAAACCAGACTACCATATCTGTCTCTGAGAAATCCATATGCAGGTCAAGAAGCAATAGTCAGAACCAGACATGGAGCAACAGACTGGTTTCAAATTGGGAAAGGAGTACTTCAAGGCTGTATATTGTCACCCTGCTTATTTAACTTATATGCAGAGTACATCATGGCAAATGTGGCATTGGATGAAGCCCAGGCTGGAATCAAGTTTCAGGGAGAAATATCAAGTACCTCAGATATGCAGATGAAACCACCCTTATGGCAGAAAGTGAAAAGGAACTGATGAGCTTCTTGATGAAAGTGAAAGAGGATAGTGAAAGAGCTGGCTTAAAAGTCATCATTCTAAAAATGAAGATCATGGCATCCAGTCCCATCATGTCATTGTAAATAGATTGGGAAACAATGGAAACAGTGAGAGACTTTTTTTGGGGGGGCTCCAAAATCACTGCAGATGGTGACAGCAGCCATGAAATTAAAAGATGCTTGCTGCTTGTAAGAAAATCTATGACAAACCTAGACAGCATATTAAAAAGCAGAGACATTACTTTACCAACAAATATCCATATAGTCAAAGCTATGGTTTTTCTAGTAGTCATGTATGGATATGGGAGTTGGACTATAAAGAAACGTGATGACTGAAGAATAGATGTGTTTGAACTGTGATGTTGGAGAAGACTCTTGACAGCCCCTTGGACTCCAGGGAGATCAAACAAATCATTCATAAAGGAAATCAGTCCTGAATATTCATTGGAAGGACTAATCCTGAAGCTCTAATACTTTGGCCACCTGATGTGAAGAACTGACCCATTAGAAAAGGCCCTGATGCTGGGAAAGACTGAAGACAGATGGAGAAGGGGACCACTGAGGATGAAATGATTGGATAGCATCACCAACTCGATGGACATGAGCTTGAGCAAGTTCCAGGAGTTGTTAATAGACAGGGAAGCCTGGAGTACTGGAGTCCATGGGGTCATGAAGAGTTTTACATGGCTGTACAACTGAACTGGACTGATGAGATAAATGTTTAGGAGTCTACTTGCTAATTTAATAAAGAAGAAAATAATTTAAAAATCTACCAGGTAGACTTTTACTTGATTATTCTGAGGAAAATAAAGTCAGCCTCTTTTTTGTCACTGATGTTCTCTGTCTTTTTACCTATATTTAACATATTTCAAAGATGTGTCACTCATGATTCAAGTTAGAATAAAACATTTGGTTACTACAAAAGAGAATGTAATTCATAATTTTATCTGCATTTAAGTGAGATAATTTTCTTTTTTATTAAATAATGCTATACTGGGACACCATAAACTTGGTTCAATGACATATAATTTCTTAATATAGCTAGTAACTGATAGATTTTAACTCTAAGGACTATTAGTTAACTGTCACTTTGACAGGGCTTTAATGTTTTATTTTATAATCTACTTTTATCCTAGTTAATAATTTATACCTAATCCACAAATTCAGGTTAAATTTTTAGCACTTTTTATCAAGAAGGGAGTCAATAGCTGCACATATGTTATTATTTGCTTTTATGTAGACAATTTATTTGAGAAAATCAGCAAACATGTCTCAAGTCAACATTATGGTTTGAGAAATACCTAGGGATATTATGAAAATGCTGTGGCAACAGTGAAGGTAAAGAATAGGATGAAGTACTATGCTATGTGCTCAGTCATGCCCAACTCTTTGCAAACACCATGGACTGTAGCCCACCAGGCTCCCCTGCTCATGGAATTCCCCAGGAAAGACTACTGGAGTGGGTCACCCTTTCCTTCTCAAGGGGGTTTTTCTGAATAGGATGAAGAGACAACATGAATAAGGTAGAAGTTCCTTTCAATCCAGTTGTAGAACCATGACAAACTGACTTTGCTTCAGCTGATCCTGTATACATATGCACTACATTGATATTCCCACGTGAGTTTACCATATGACTTGGAACAGGTAAAGCAACAGAAAAGAGATGTAAATATGTTATATATAATGTCACAGGATACTATGACATTGTAGAAGAGGTAACTTTTACAGGACGGAAAGTCTAAGATAGGTCAGATTTGTCAAAGAAGTCTCTTTACAATTGGAAAAAACTCAGATAAGTGTTGAAGAATAAGGATGAGAAAACCCAGTGAAGAGATTAAAAGGTCTCCAGAAAGAAGGAAAAAAAATGAGACAAGGAAGAGAATGTGTGCATTGAAAACTTCAGTAGTTTGGTAATATCAAAGCAAACATTTGACATCGAGGTGAGAGATCATGGTGAAGAGAATGGATGGGGCTGATGCCTCCTGCAAAAAGGCTCATGTTATGTCTGAAGAGGATTTTAAGGAACATGATGACAAATCAGATTTATTTTGTACATAAAACAAACTGTGGAAGTCAGATATGAGGTAAGTAAAGCGAAATACCAGGAATCCCATTGTGTAAGGATCATAATAATTAAATTAGAAACCTAAAAAAGAACATAAGACAAGGTATGAGATATAAAAAAATAACATTTAAGGTTAAAAATGATAGAATAAATATTTAATAGAGGGAAGCAGTCAGACTTGATGCTGAGAAGAGGGAAGGAACATTTTAAATATCTTTTGACTTAAGTTCATGACTTGAGTAATGGTGGGGATGACGGTAAAGTTTCAAATTCAGGATAAAAAATAGGATTGAAATAAGGGAGGACATGGACCCTGTCACTCACAATTTGCCTTGTTCTCCTTTTCTATTGGAACCCTCAACAAAGTAAGGCCTTGGGGATCATTATTGCTGTAAGACAGTGCAGACGTTTCCTGCATTTTTATGTGCCACTAACTACACTCAAATTAGACATTTAAAATAAAGAAACTAAGCCCTCACTACATTATATTTCTGGACATACATCTATGATAACTCAAAAAGTTGGTGTTGTTCTTCAAGTTGCTAAGTTGTGTTCAACTCTTTTTGACCCCACGGACTGCAGCACACCAGGCTTTCTTGTCCATCACCAACTCCCAGAGTTTGCTCAAACTCATGTCCATTGAGTCAGTGGTGCCATCCAACCATCCTATTCTCTGTCATCCCCTTCTCCTCCTGCCTTCATTCTTTTCTGCATTCAGGGTCTTTTCCAACAAGTCAACTCTTTCACATCAAGTGGCCAAAGTATTGGAGCTTCAGCATTAGTCCTTCCAATGAATATTCAGGTTTGATTTACTTTAGGACTGACTGGTTTGATCTCTTTGCTGTCCAAGGAACTCTCAAGAGTCTTCTCCAGCTGTTCAAAAGCATCAATTCTTTGGAGCTCAGCCTTCCTTATGGTCCAATTTTCACATCCATCCATGACAACTGGAAAAACCATAGCTTTGACTGGATGGACCTTTGTCAGCAAAGTAATGTCTCTGCTTTTTAATATGCTGTCTAGGTTTGTCATAGCCTTTCTTCCAAGGAGCAACTGTCTTTTAATTTCATGGCTGCAGTCACACTTCACGGTGATTTTGGATACACCAGTAGTATATTTTTAAAATCATGCCTTCCAAATTTTACTGAAAATATTTTTGAAAGAATATGTTCTGTGCTTAATTGCTCAGTCATGTCCAGCTCTTTATGACCCCATGGACTGTAGCCCACCAGTCTCCTCTGTACATGGAGATTCTCCAGGAAAAATACTGGAGTGGGTTGCCATGCCCTGCTCCAGGGGATCTCCCAACTGAGGTCCCCCACATTGCAGGTGGATTCTTTACCATCTGAGCCACAAGGGAAGCCCATGAATACTGGAGTAGGTAGCCTATCACTTCTCCAAGGGAATTACCCATCCCAGGAAATGAACCAGGGTCACCCAAATTGCAGGTGGATTCTTTACCAGCTGAGCTACAAGGAAGTCTTTGAAAGACTATACCTGTTACTTAATAGTTATTGACCTCCTAGGTAAACAAATACATGTATACAGTTATACAAATACTATTTTATACATGCAGTACTTAAGTTCCAAAGAATAGCAAGGAGAGATAAGAAACCCTTCCTCAGCAATCAATGCAAAGAAATAGAGGAAAACAATAGAATGGGAAAGACTAGAGATATCTTCAAGAAAGCTAGAGATACCAAGGGAATATTTCATGCAAAGATGGGCTCAATAAAGGATAGAAATGGTAGGGACCTAACAGAAGCAGTAGATATTAAGAAGTGGTGGCAAGAATATACAGAAGAACTGTACAAAAAAGATCTTCACGAAATAGATAATCACAATGGTGTGATCACTCACCTAGAGCCAGACATCCTGGAATGTAAAGTCAAGTGAGCCTTAGGAAGCATCACTACAAACAAAGCTAGTGGAGGTGATGGAATACCAGTTGAGCTACTTCAAATCCTGAAAGATGATACTGTGAAAGTGCTGCACTCAATATGCCAGCAAATTTGGAAATCTCAGCAGTGGTCACAGGACTGGAAAAGGTCAGTTTTCATTCCAGTCCCAAAGAAAGGCAATGTCAAAGAATGCTTAAACTACCTCACAATTGCACTCATCTCACACGCTGGTAAAGTAATGCTCAAAATTCTCCAAGCCAGGCTTCAGCAATACATGCACTGTAAATTTCCTGATGTTCAAGCTGGTTTTAGAAAAGGCAGAGGAACCAGAGATCAAATTGCCAACATCTGCTGGATCATTGAAAAAGCAAGAGAGTTCCAGAAAAACATCTATTTCTGCTTTATTGACTATGCCAAAGCCTTTGACTGTGTGGATCACAATAAACTGTGGGAAATTCTGAAAGAGATGGGAATACCAGACCACCTGACCTGCCTCTTGAGAAACCTGTATGCAGGTCAGGAAGCAACAGTTAGAACTGGACATGAAACAACACACTGGTTCCAAATTGGGAAAGGAGTACGTCAAGGCTGTATATTGTCACCCTGCTTATTTAACTTCTATGGCAGAGTACATCATGAGAAACGCTGGACTGGAAGAAGCACAAGCTAGAATCAAGATTGCTGGGAGAAACATCAAGAACCTCAGATATGCACATGACACCACCCTTATGGCAGAAAGTGAAGAAGAACTAAAAGAGCCTTTTGATGAAAGTGAAAGAGGGGAGTGAAAAAGTTGGCTTAAAGCTCAACTTTCAGAAAACTAAGATCATGACATCTGGTCCCATCATTCATGGCAAATAGATGGGGAAACAGTGGAAACTATAGCTGACTTTATTTTTCTGGGCTCCAAAATAACTGCAGATGGTGATTGCAGCCATGTAATTAAAAGACACTTGCTCCTTGGAAGGAAAGTTATGACCAACCTAGACAGACTATTAAAAAGCAGAGACATTCCTTTGCCAACAAATGTCCATCTAGTCAAGGCTATGGTTTTTCCAGTGGTCAGATATGGATGTGAGAGTTGGACTATAAAGAAAGCTGAGCACTGAAGAACTGATGCTTTTGAACTGTGGTGTTGGAGAAGACTCTTGAGAGTCCCTTGGACTGCAAGGATATCCAACCAGTCCATCCTAAAAGAGATCAATCCTGGTTCTTCATTGGAAGGACTGATGTTGAAGTTGAAACTCCAATACTTTGGCCACCTGATGTGAAGAGCTGACTCATTTGAAAAGACCGTGATGCTGGGAAAGATTGACGGCAGGAAGAGAAGGGGCCGATAGAGGATGAGATGGTTGGATGGCATCACCGACTTGATGGACATGGGTTTGAGTATACTCTGGGAGTTAGTGATGGACAGGGAGGCCTGGCGTGCTGTGGTTCATGATGTGGCAAAGAGTCAGACATGACTAAGTGGCTGAACTGAACTGAACTGACTTATGTCATAGCAATATGGTTTGCTAATACCTCTCAATTAAAGTTTTTAATAAGCCATGGGAAAAGGTTTATGCCTTACTGTGATAAAGTATGTCTAGCTGAAGCTAGGAGGATGTCCATTAAAATAAAGCATAGAAAAGCCAAAAGAACCAATTAGAAAATTAGAATTGATTCAGTATGTAACATCCAGAGAAATAACTATGAGAATCTTTAAATCTTTAGACATAGCATACTCATGACTACAAAGAAAATAATATAAAAATATCTATCTTTAAAATTATAGTTTTATATTTCTTACAATTCCTAATATAAAAACAAGGAAAAATCTACATGTACACAAAGAATTTAAATTATATTTAGAAGGATATTATGGGAAGATTAATTTAGATTTGAACACATTCAAGTTGCTTTGTCACTGCAAATATAAGTGCAATGACATCATTTACATATGGGTTTTTCCACATCTGAAATTGTGTTATTAAATCACAATTAAATATGAAGCACAGATTTTTAAATAAATCAGATAGCTCTTTGATGTATTTATGATACATAAATATATACCCATCTCTGTTTATATATATATATTTAAAATCTGCTTATATATGAATGCAAGCATTTATTATATATGGATATAAATTATTTTTATTCATATATAACCATAGAATAAAAATAAAACATAAAGATAAAAATGATTACTAAAGAGCTAAAAAGTTTATCAGATTCAGTCCTTACTACCTCTTGAATGCTAGTTATGTGAATACAAAACTATTTCCTATTGCACCATGTGTCAAGAATTATGTGTTTTTAATATGTGAATATTAAATGTGATTTCTTAGACAAAACTGCTATGTTTACAAATAAAGAAAACACTTTAGTTGATTAAAAATTTTGTATTATTGCAAATATAGTTGCTTTCTAATATAATAAACAGACATTAGGTGGTAGCTGAAATTTCTCTCCTTTGATTAATTGTTTTATTTTGATTACATCCTGTTATGAGTAAACACACATAGATTATGAGGGGTCACAACACTATTTTTAAAAGATAAATCATTTAAAATAATCATTTTAATTAAAAAAGCAAAATTCAGTGAATAATTGTATCAAATGTAGCAAATGTTACTCAAAAGAATATCTACATTTTGTTGCAAGATTTTATCTTGCCAGATATATATATTTCTAATATATTCATGATTCAGATTTATTTTTCAAAATTCTACCTGACAGCATCATTCTCATGACTTTAAATAAAAGGAAATTATGGACCTACTAAAGGGACTTATTTGTATTTATAAAGCTTTCAATGTTATTCTCTTTATTTAAATGTTTTGCTTGACTGCTTCAGCTTTTAGAAGTGTATGCTTCATCTGAAGTCACTTCTGGTCATAGATCCTGTCATATAAATCTTTATCTAGAAGAGTATTCAGAAAGGGCCCTGAACAACAAGAAATAAAGCTACTTTTTAGTCAGATAAACACTAGCTTCAAGAGTGCTTTTTTGGGGGGAGGGGCGGAAGAGGGTAAGATTAAACAGTGGCAAAATAAGATGCATTGAATAGTTACTGAATCATTGTCTCCCTAGGAAACACCAGGTAATCACTCCCAGAGGGCTTTATTAAGTTGAATTGAGGGGCTGAAAAAGATTCAGCCTCATTTTTTACATCTTCATAATCCCCAGCTTCCTTTCTCCTAGCAAATATTTCTCTAAACATGTTTCCATTATTTTATAAATGGAAATTAGAGACATTAAACAGGTATTCCGCACCTCTCTCCCAGTTCAGTCAGTAAAGAACCCGCCTGCCATGCAGGTATCTGCCTACAGTGCAGAAGATCTAGGTTCGATTCCTGGGTCCAGAAGATCCCCTGGAGAAGGAAATGGCAACCCACTTGAGTATTCTAGCATGGAAAATCCCATGGACAGAGAAGCCTGGCAGGCTACAGTCCATGGGGTCACAAGAGTTGGGCACGACTTAACGACTAAACCACCAGATAATCCACAGTAAAAAATAATAACACCTAAGTTTAATGATAATAAAATTGAGTGAAACTATGAGTGAGTTTCTCACTGGTCACTAAATCACGTTTAATAAACTTGTAATCTATGTGTGATGTGAAACTATTAAAGTTCTTGAGATGAAATATCCCTTTGCTCTTCTAATTGATTTGCTCTGCACAACTCTTTTTAAATATAGCATAACTTTAAATAAGTGATTTTGTAACTATTTCTGTTTTAAAAGGAAAGCTAAATGGTACAGAATGCTTTATTGTAACTTGAAATGAATGTATGGTGTAAATTTATGATCAGTTCAGTTCAGTCGGTCAGTCATGTCCGACTCTTTGTGACACCATGAACCATAGCACGCCAAGCTTCCCAGACCATCACCAAATCCTAGAGTATAATCAAACCCATGTCCATCGAGTTTGTGATGCCATCCAACCATCTCATCCTCTGTTGTCCCCTTCTCCTCCTGCCCTCAATCTTTCCCAGCATCACGGTCTTTTCAAATGAGTCAGCTCTTCACATCAGGTGGCCAAAGTATTGGAGTTTCAACTTCAACATCAGTCCTTCCAATGAACCAGGACTGATCTCTTTTAGGATGGACTGGTTGGATCTCTTTGCAGTCCAAGTGACTCTCAAGAGTCTTCAACACCACAGTTCAAAAGCATCAATTCTTAGGTGCTCAGCTTTCTTTATAGTCCAACTCTCACTTCCACACCTGACCACTGGAAAAATCATGGCCTTGACTAGACAGACATTTGTTGGCAAAGGAATGTCTCTGCTTTTTAATATTCTGTCTAGGTTGGTCATAACTTTCCTTCCACGGAGTGTCTTTTAATTACATGGCTGCAATCACCATCTGCAGTTGTTTTGGAGCCCAGAAAAATAAAGTCTGACATTGTTTCCACTGTTTCCCCATCTCTTTGCCATGAAGTGATGGGACCAGATGCCATGATCTTAGTTTTCTGAAAGTTGAGCTTTAAGCCAACTTTTTCACTCCCCTCTTTCACTTTCATCAAGAGGCTCGTTAGCTCTTCTTCGCTTTCTGCCATAAGGGTGGTGTCATCTGCATATCTGACGTTATTGTTATATCTCCCAGCAGTCTTGATTCCAGCTTGTGATTCCTGCAGCCTAGCGTTTCTCATGATGTACTCTGCATAGAAGTTAAATAAGCAGTGTGACAATATACAGCCTTGACATACTCCTTTCCCAATTTGGAACCAGTGTGTTGTTCCATGTCCAGTTCTAACTGTTGCTTCCTGACCTGCATATTGGTTTCTCAAGAGTCAGGTCAGGTGGTCTGGCATTCCCATCTCTTGAAGAATTTCCCACAGTTTTTTGTGATCCACACAGTCAAAGGCTTTGGCATAGTCAATAAACCAGAAATAGATGTTTTTCTGGAACTCTTGTTTTTTCGATGTTCCAGAGGATGTTAACAATTTGATCTCTGGTTCCTCTGCCTTTTCTAAAACCAGCTTGAACACCAGGAAGTTCACGGTTCATGTTGCTGAAGCCTGGCTTGGAGAATTTTGAGCATTACTTTACTAGCATGTGAGATGAGTGCAATTGTGAGGTAGTTTGAGCATCCTTTGGCATTGCCTTTCTTTGGGATTGGAATGAAAACTGACCTTTTCCAGTCCTGTGACCACTGCTGAGATTTCCAAATTTGCTGGCACATTGAGTGCAGCACTTTCACAGCATCATCTTTCAGGATTTGAAGTAGCTCAACTGGTATTCCATCACCTCTACTAGCTTTGTTCATAACGATGCTTCCTAAGGCCCACTTGACTTCACACTCCAGGATGTCTGGCTCTAGGTGAGTGATCACACCATCGTGATTATCTGTTTCATGAAGATCTTTTTTGTACAGTTCTTCTGTGTATTCTTACCACCTCTTCTTAGTATCTACTGCTTCTCTTAGGTCCCTACCATTTCTGTCCTTTATTGTTCCCGTCTTTGTATGAAATGTTCCCTTGGTATCTCTAATTTTATTGAAGAGATCACTAGTCTTTCCCATTCTATTGTTTTCCTCTATTTCTTTGCATTGATCCCTGAGGATGTCTTTCTTGTCTCTCTTTGCTATTCTTTGGAACTCTGCATTCAAATGGGTATATCTTTCCTTTTCTCCTTTGCTTTTTGCTTCCCTTCTTTTCACAGCTATTTGTAAGGCCTCCTCAGAGAGCCATTTTGCTTTTTTGCGTTTCTTTTTTTGGGGGATGGTCTTGATTCCTGTCTCCTATACAATGTCACAAACCTCCATCCATAGTTCTTCAGGCACTCTGTCTATCAGATCTAGTCCTTTAAATCTATTTCTCACTTCCATTGTATAATCATAAGGGATTAGATTTAGGTCATACCTGAATGGTTTAGCGGTTTTCTCCACTTTCTTCAATTTCAGTCTGAATTTGGCATTAAGGAGTTCATGATCTGAGCCATAGTCAGTTCCCGGTCTTGTTTTTTCTGACTGTATAGAGCTTCTCCTTCTTTGGCTGCAAAGAATATAATCAGTCTGATTTCAGTGCTGACCATCTGGTGATGTCCATGTGTAGAGTCTTCTCTTGTGTTGTTGGAAGAGGGTGTTTGCTATGACCAGTGCACTCTCTTGGCAGAACTCTATTAGCCTTTGCCCTGCTCCATTCTGTACTCCAAGGCCAAGTTTGCCTGTTACTCCAGGTGTTTCTTGACTTCCTACTTTTGCATTCCAGTCCCCTATAATGAAAAGGACATCTTTTTTGGGTGTTAGTTTTAGAAGGTCTTGTAGGTCTTCATAGAACTGTTCAACTTCAGCTTCTTCAATGTTACTGGTCATGTCATAGACTTGGATTACTGTGATATTGAATGGTTTGCCTTGGAAATGAACAGAGTTCAGTCTGTCGTTTTTGAGATTGCATCCAAGTACTGCATTTTGGACTCTTTTGTTGACTATGATGGCTACTCCATTTCTTCTAAGGGATTCCTGCCCACAGTTGTAGATATAGTTGTCATCTGAGTTAAATTCACTCATTCCAATCCATCTTAGTTCACTGATTCCTAGAATGTTGATGTTCACTCTTGTCATCTCCTGTTTGACCTCTTCATGATGGACATGGTGAGCCTGCCGCCAGGCAGCTGGGTAGTCATGCCAGAGATTGGTTCCATATGAGGTCTTGGCACTGTTCTTTGATGCTCTCATGCTAACTGACCTTTGCGAACTCAAGTCCATGCTCTTGATCTCATGAGTAACCTACCTCCCTGCTACCAGGGCCACCTTGTTCGGGAGCTCCGGAAAATGACAAGGGAGGCTGGGGGAAGTAACTGCTCTTACAGAACTGGCCAACTGGCCAATACATTTTGATGTATTTGATCGTCAAAATCTTCCTCTGCTTAGGTCACCCACTGATGGGCCTTCATTTGGAACACAAATATCTTCACTTTTTTGCCAGTCAGAGATGCCAAACTACATACTTTTTCCCTAAATATTTGTCACCAATTTTTCAATCATGTTCCTTTTAAATCCCTGATATTTCAGCCATTCCATGGGCCACAGCCCATGAATCAGTAGACAATCACATTTCTGGCTATTTCTCCTGCAGAACAAAGTGGCTAATCAAGTGCACTGCTTTGAGAAGATTTCCCTTCACCATGTCCTTCAGGGATGTTCCAAAATGGGGCTGTGTTGCCACAGATGTCAGCTTCATTTCTACAGAACCATCTGCAAACCATCTGCAAAGCCTGGTGTCTCTTCTGCTCTGTTAACTGATCTTAGTTACTGCCTATGAAGCCATAACTGCAAGCTGGCAGGGAGAAGATGGTGCAGCAGGAGTAGAGATCATCGGTATTTGGGCCACTCTTCATGTAATGTACTCATACCTTCAGGGCCTTTTCAGGCTCTGTTACATATATACCACTTCGATTTGATGATGGAATGTTGCTGTGCACGTGCAACTTTATGACTTGGTAGATCAGATAATGCCCAGCTCCTGATGAGAGGATCAGGTTGCATGGAAACCTAGTGGCCCATCAATCAGCATTCAGTCTCTAAGGCTCAATTGCAGGCCAAGAGCTGTTTCTGAAAAGGAGTATACATATCTGCAGAGAATGGCAGGGATTTGCAGTAAAATCCTAAGGTTTGCATTACTTTCCAGCTGAGGGGTCGAGAGAGAATCCAGACAGTATTTCTATGTTCTGCTGACACCACTGGGTCTGTTGGGCCATATTCCTGATGTGGTGAGCAACTTGCACAGCAGCTTGGATCTGCTACAGAGTCCTCTCTTGTTCTGTACCCCACTCAAAACAAGCAGCTTTTCTGTTCACTTGGTGAAAGGGCTGGAGTAATATAACCATATGGACTCCATTGTCTCCAAAGACCCAAGAGGCCCAGTAGGCACTGTGCCTCATTTTTGGTTGTAGGGTGGCCCAGATACCACAACTTCTAGGAACACTAGCATTTCCAATCTTTCTAAGTCTTCGAATCCCTTCCTTTACATTAAATCAAGATGGGTTTGGCTTTTCCAGCTTGCTCACTGTGGGACTCCTTGTCTCAGCCACACAACTAAACAAACTGTTAGAGCCCTTCCTGACTTCTTGAGTTGAAACACTGAACATAGAATCTGTGTGTAGTGAGCCTGTGCTATTCATTATATCCAACTCTATATTTCTAACATTAGTGTCCCGTACCCTAATTACCTATTCACACATATGGTCTTTGATTTTTGTGTGTGTAAGTTAGAAGCCAAGTAGTTTCTTTGAAGTATAACATGTCTATTCATAAGTCTCACAGTGTACCTCAACTTTAGGGAACTGCAGTGACTTGTGTCCAGCTATTGGTCTTGATGCAAAGTGGGATGTTGGCCATGAGTCCTGAGATGAATCAACAGTGTCTTGCATGGCAACTGTCCCAGAGGAGGCCAATAGAGTCTGTTCCCTTCCGCCTCAGACAGAAATGGAAAGAAATATATGACTGTGGGTAGAGAGGTCAGTGCCACTGGGGGTAGGGAACCCACTTATGTAGATGGGGAAACCACTACTGCTGGGGATGAAGGACCTTCTTCCACTGACAGAGAAAATTCATGAGAATTCAAAGGTCAATGTCCCCAGTTTCACCGGGGTCCTCATTTAGTTCTATGTCAACATATAAGATTCCATTCTAGGAATTGCTTTTCCATTTCTACCCCAATTTATGTGGCTACTGGATATTTCTTTAATTATTTTCTACATGAATCAGCAGAAGTCACCTTCTATTCCTTACAAGTATGATATATCTGATATCTTGTTTTATTTCTATATTTGATATAGATTGATATAGATATATCAATACCAGGTTCATATAGTCTAAACTGTTCTATAAGTGGAAATGTTACAAAATTCATCATGTAAATAGAACACAGTTTCTTATTTATGTATTATTTTTCTTTTTCTAATTAAGAAGTAGTATGTGTCTGGAATATTGGCTTAAATTTAATCAGTAGCCATTTGTTTTTTGACAATTCTGAACAAATCATATCTCAAACAAATCAGATCTCTAAGAGCTACAACCATGCATACCCTGCAGTAATCAATTTCTCCACATGTTGAATACTGTGTAGGCAGCCACAGAACTCCTAATATGCGATGGAAAAGTGTGTGTGTCTTAAAAACACATGCTCAGCATAATTAAAGACATTGGTAAAATATTTGAATATTCATGATTTTTTTTAACATCAGTACCAATGATACAGATGCTACCTCATAATTTACTTTGGCCATATTGTGGATTATGTAGAAAGGGAAATCTTGTATTTAAGTCAAATGTGCAAAATGATTTGCAAAACACAGGTATTGATAGTTACAAAGCCTTAACCATATGTTTTAGAAGAGCAACTTCCCCAGATGCCAAACTGTAAACTACTGTGAATTCATTTTTTCAAAAATCACTGGATGGTAACAATAACCCTGTGTACGAAACAGCAAAAGAGACACTGATGTATAGAACAGTCTTTTGGACTCTGTGGGAGAGGGTGAGGGTGGGATGATTTGGGAGAATGGCATTGAAACATGTATAATATTATATATGAAACGAGTTGCCAGTCCAGATTCAATGCACGATACTGGATACTTGGGGATGGTGCACTGGGACGACCCAGAGGGATGGTATGGGGAGGGAGTAGGGAGGAGGGTTCAGGATGGGGAACACATGTATACCTGTGGCGGATTCATTTCGATATATGGCAAAATCAATACAATATTGTAAAGTTAAAAAAGAAAATAAAATTAAAAAAAAAAAAGAAACACAAAGCAGGCATACTTATGGTTACCAAAGGGGAAGATGGGTTTGGGGAAAAGATAGATAAATTTGGAGGCTGGGATTAATCTATCTATCTATCTATCTATATATATAACTGAATTGCTGTTCTATATGTTTGAAACTTACATGATATTTTAAATCAACTATATTTCAGTAAAAAATTAAACGTTTACATGATAAAAAAAAAATCACTGGATTAGTGACTATGTTCCAGCTCCATGCTATCCATTGGAAATACAGCAGTGAACAAAAGAGGTATAATCTGTCATGCAACTCATATTCTAGTAAGGTGTGACAGATAGTATACAACAAATTTCATGATAGATAAGAGTGGTGATTATGTATATATACAATAGTTAGCCTATCTATTGGCCTATCTATGATAAAACGTGAATATCAGTAAAGTTGTTTCTGTAAAGGTGAGATTAAAGGAGATCGATAAATAAAATCAGAAACTGAGCCATATGGAGATCTGGGAAAAGAGCATTATGTAGACATAGAATGTATGATATTTTGAATCAGGAAAAAAAATAATGTATATAAGGAAAGATATTACTGTGACTAAAATAAAGTAAATTGAGAAAAATGTAATAGGAGATAAAAGTAGTCAAATGGGGATTCATATGCTTCAAGTGTTGTGGGCCATGGATGGAACTTAGATTTTATTTTGATCACTGCATGCTCAGTTGGTCAGTTGTGCCCGATTCTTTGTGAACCTTTTGACTGTAGCTTGCCAGGGTCCTCTGTCCATGGGATTTTTTAAAGCAAGAATACTGGAGTGGGTTGCCATTTCCTTCTTCAGATCTTCCCTACCCAGGGATTGAACCTGCATCTCTTGCATCTCCTGAATTGCAGGTAGATTCTTTACCTGCTGAGCCATCAGAGAAGTCAGTGATTACTGAGCAAGTCATTAATTGAATTTATGACTTATGTTCTGTAGTGCTCATCATGAAGGAATAGATTTCTAGTCCTCTGAATTTCTTTCATAATGGCCACTATGTTGCCCTTTATCTTAGTGGCCTATTTACTTATTTGTTATTTTTCCTTAAGTCCCACTAAGAATATATGAGGATGTTGGTTATCCCTCATTCTCTATAATATTTAATGTTTCAACCTTTGTTAATTTTAATCATTCTTTGATGGGAGTAATTGCATATCATTATAATTTTAATTCACATTTCCTTGTTGACAAGAGGGGCTGAGCAAGTTTTTGTGTGTGTATTGGCTATTTGTGTATCTTTATTGTGAAGTGTATATACAAGATTTTTTTTTCCCATTCTTATACTTATTATTATTGATTGTTACTGCTATTCAGTTGCTAAGTTGTATCCAATTCTTTGTGACCACATAAAGTGCAGCACACCAGGCTTCCCTGTCCCTCACTATCTCTCTGAGTTTGCTCAAACTCATGTCCACTGAGTCAGTGATGCCATCCAGTCATCTCATCCTCTGCTGCCCACTCCTCCTCTTGCTCACAATGGTTCCCAACATCACAGTCTTTTCCAGCGGGTTGGTTATTCACATCAAGTGGCCAAAGTATTGACTGTAAAGGTTAATTACATATTTTAGATAAATATCTCTAATATCTGTATTCATCTAATCTATCATATTATACACAAGTTAATATGTGGGAATTCTGCTAGATTTCAATGTATCATATTTAATTATTTATGTTTAATACTTTAGTGTTTCTTCATAAAGTCTTTGCCTACATTCAGGTTGCAAAGATATTTATATTTTCTTTTAGAAATCTTGTATTTTCAGCTTTATGTTGATGCATATCTTGAATTAATTTCCGTGACTGGTATAATGTAGACTGCAGTGCATTTTTTTTCTAAAGTTATCTAGCTTTTTCAGCTCCATTACTTGCAAAGACTTTTAATTCTCCATTGATAGGTTTCCTATTTTTGTGAAGTTTAATACTAAGTGTTTTTGGTGCTTTTGTAAATGGAATTGTTGGTACCTTTTAAACTGAAAATCAATAGCTTACTTGAAATTCCAGAGCTGTGGACATCTATTTCCACTTAACTGGTAAAAGTATGTCATGCACAGCTACCCACAAAGACAGGAGAGCTACAACATGCACTTTTTGTTTTTTTCAGAAATGCTCACTCTGAATCAAATTGTGACTTTTACTTTAAAGAATATGAGATTAACATGCAGTAGATAGATGACTTTCAAAATGTGGCACCATCTCTCAAAGTCACCTTCAATTCCTGTTTCTTCTCAAGACCACTCAATTGGAATAATTTTCCACCATTGCCCACTCTCCTATGGCACTACAACACCAAAATCCCATTCTTAAAGAAATGCTTTGCTAGTTCTCTTTAAAGGAAAAACATCTTGTTGTAATAAATATCCTAATTAACACAATATCTACTGTAATTTAAACATATTTTAAACACAGAATTGAATTAGTTTGTTGTGTACATTAATGTTAATATCTTTATAATTATTTTGATCATATGCTCAAGTAAGTAATTATTCTTCATTACTTGCATCAGAGCTATTATTTCTTAATCACGATCCTATCTTCATATATTTCATGTCCTGTACTTTTAATTTACAAGTGGATTTTTAACCAAACTATCATAATTTTATTTATCTATCCTCTTTGATAATGCCTTCACATATTGACCATGGGCTTAGACATGTGACTTGGTTTGGCCAGTGGGACAAAACAAATATAATTCAGGTAGCATCTTCAAAAAAGCACTTGCATACTTTAATTTCTTCACTTGGTCCTCTGCCTTTGCTATGAAAATATACTCGGTCTAGCCTAGTGAATACCAGAAACGTTAGTAGAGCCAAGTTTCCCCAATTGAAGCCGTGTCATCCCAGCCAAACAAGAACAAATTTTTCAGCTGGCTGCAGATGTGTAGGTAAACTCAGATAAGATTAAACAAACCTGAATCTTATCATCAGAAATATTTAAATGTCTGGTTGTTGTCTGAAGCACAACATTAAGCACACAATTTTTGATGCAGAAAAAAAGAAAAACCTGATTGACTTTTCTCAGAAGGCAAATGAAGTCATTATTCAAATACCCAAAAAGCCATTAATATGCACTTATGAACATAGGTGTAAAATGTAAAAAAATATCTATGTAAAACTTGAATTCAGCAGTCAAGTAATGCAAGGATGGCTTGCTATAACACATTAATAGAAAACAGAAGGAAATTACATGACTGATTCAATATATGCCAATGAAAATATTTAATTGAACTGAATTTTCAATCATGAAAACAAATTCCACTTAGAAATATAAGTGAAGCCTACTGAAAACATATTAATTAACATCCCCAATGAAGTCAGGAAGAAAATCAAAAGTGCTCCCTAGAATTGTTCTGATTAAATGTCATATTAGGGATTGTAGATAATCCATTCAGATGAAAATGAATGCACAGTGGAATAAGTGATATATGAATCAACAAAGAAAGTAAAAATGTCCTTATGTGAAAATATAAAATTTTGTCACAAAAATCTAACTCTTTGTGACCCCATGGACTGCAGTCTGCCAGGCTCTTCTGTTTCTGGGATTCTCCAGGCAAGAATACTGGAGTGGGTAGCCATTTCATTCTCTAGGGGATCTTTCTGACCCAGGGATCACACCATTTCTCCTGCATTGCAGGCAGATTCTTTACCCACTGAGGTACCAAGGAAGCCCCACAAAAATGTGAATGAATGTATAAAGTTTAGTAATTAATAAAGTAAAATTTTATCTGTTAGTTGCTTAAAAGTCAGCATGAAATAATCTATGATGCTATGATACATCCTTAACACTCAAAGATTATTCACAACAGAAGGAATAATCATAACAACCTTAACACTCTAATTCAACATTGACTCATCACAATGACATCAGCTAAGCCACTTTGATTGTTGCATGTGGACACATTTTGTAGAAAAACAGGCATTAGAGGTTGAAAAGCGAAGTGAAGTAAAAGTTGTTCAGTCATGTCTAACTCTTTGTGACCCCGTGGACTATAGCCTGCCAGGCTCCTCTGTCCATGGAATTCTCCAGGCCAGAATACTGGAGTGGGTAGCCATTCCCTGGGGGCTCAGATGGTAAAGAATCCTCCTGCAATGTGGTAGCCCTGGGTTCAATCCCTGGGTTGGGAAGATCCCTGGAGAAGGGAACAGCTAACCACTACAATATTCTGGCCTAGAGAATTCCATGGACAGATGAGCCTGGCAGGCTATAATAGTCCATGGGATAGCAAAGAGTGGACATGACTGAGTGACTTTCACTTCATTTCACTTTCTGTTTGGAAGTTGAAGTGGTGGTATTTACAAGTTCACCAGAGAAGATCATTTTCAACCATTTGACAAGAAGTCAGCCAAATTCTTTTTAAAGTTAGTACAAATGTATCAATTCCTACCATTTGAATGTCAACATTGAGCTATAATAGTTAATAATTGTTGAGTGCTTGTTATGTGGTAATGATATTCTAAGCATTTTATAATTATTACCTCATTTAATTATTATAATAAGCTTATGAGTAGACATTATTATTTCTATTTTATAAAGAAGCAATCAATTTTTCAGTGATTCTTTTTTCCAAGGTTAAACATAAAGTTAGGATTTGGAGAGACATATTCTGGATGAAGCCAGTTTCTTTACTTTTGACTTTGACATTTTATATAAACTTAAAATTTTAAAGTTGAAAGGTCCATGAGGAAAATTATATTACTTTATCTAAATACTTTTAGATGCACAAAAATATATTATTATTATGGGATATACTTGTTAGTATTTTAAACACTTTAGTTATATATAAAGACAAACCTAGAGAGCATATTAAAAAGTAGAGACATCATTTTGCTGACAAAGGATGGAATAGTCAAAGCTATGGTTTTCCAGTAGTCATGTCTGGATGTGAGAGCAGACCAAAAAGAATGCTGAGCACTGAAGAATTGATGTTTTCAAATTATGGTTCTGGAAAAGACTCTTGAGAGCCCCCTGAACAGTAAGGAGATCAAACCAGTCAATCCTGTAGGTAATCAATCCTGAATATTCATTGGAAGAACTGATGCTGAAGCTCCAATACTTTGGTCACCTGATTTGAAGAGCTGACTCACTGGAAAAGGCCTTGATACTGGGAAAGATTGAGGGAAAGAGGAGGAGGGGGCAACAGAGGATGAGATGGTTGAATGGCATCACTGACTCAATGGACACGAATTGGAGCAAATTCTGGGATATATTAAAGGATAAGGAAGGCTGGTGTACTGCAGTCCATGGAGTCACAAAGAGTTGGACATGGCTTAGTGACTGAACAGCACTAACAAAAACAAACTAAATGGACTTTTACAAAACTTTTACAAGCTACCTGAATGAATAATGAAAAAAAATATAGCCAGGATAACTTTTGAGATGGAGGAGAAAATGATAGAATTTGATCCATTGAATAATACAATAAAGTTATAACATTTAAATCTAGTAATACTAACACAGAGATACATACTTCAACTGACATTCGATTCACGTCAATCAAATAACATTTGATTCATTTTTTTAATATAAATTTATTTATTTTATTTTTTTAAATTTAAATTTATTATTTCAATTAGAGGCTAATTACTTTACAATATTGTATTGGTTTTGCCATACATCAACATGAATCCATCACAGGTGTACATGTGTTCCCAATCCTGAACCCCACTCCCACCTCCCTCCCCATACCATCCTTCTGGGTCATCCTAGTGCATCAGCCCCAAGCTTCCTGTATCCTGCATTGAACCTGGACTGGTGATTGGAGGCTAATTACTTTACAATTTTGTATTGGTTTTGCCATACATCAACATTTTTAAAGCAGCATTACAGAACAGTAGGTTATTTGGGGCTATTCCTTAAATCACTAAGTTTTGCTGAAAGAAAATATTTTTCTATATTAAAAAAAAATTAAGCTAGTTTCCTACTTCACACCAAACCTTACTAAACATTGCAGTTATATTGAAGAAACATTAAAATAACAAAAAATAATATGGGCCTATCTTCTGACTGTGACATAAGCAAAGATTTCTTAGGCATATCACAATCCCCCCAGACTTCCAAATTTAATATAGTCATAGTAATAATTATTCAGCATGACAAAAGGTACTATAAAGAAAATTAAAGAACAAGACACAGTTCAGAGTAACTGCTTTTAATGTCTACCACAAATAAAGGAATATCCAGAATACTAAGGCCTCTTAAAATGATCAAAGCAAGCATTCCCTCTAATATAGAAATGAGACAAAGATACTACTCTTTCCACTTTTATGCAACATAGTTTTGGAAATCATAGCCCCAGCAATCAGAGAAGCGAAAGAAATAAAATAAATCCAAATTGTTGAAAGGAAGACATAAAATTGTCACTATTTGCACATGACATGACACTATACTTAGGAAATGCTACGACACTACCAGGAAACTACTGGAGCTCATCAATGAATTCAGGATACAAAAAAGTTTCAGGATACAAAATTTATATACAGAAATCAGTTGCATTTTCATACCCTAACAGCAAAATATTGGAAAGAGAAATTAAGGAAATAATCCCATTTACTATTGCATCAAAAAGAATAAAATATCTAGGAATAAGTCTAGGAATAAGGCAAAGGAGCTGTACTCTGAAAACTAAACAGTGCTGATTAAAGAAATTGAGAATGACACAAAACAGATGGAAAGATATACCATGTTCTTCTATTGGAAGAATTAATATATTGTTAAAATGACCACATTACCAGGCAATCTGCATATTCAGTGCAATTCCTGTCAAATTACTAGTGGCATTTATCACAGAACTAAAACAATTTTTTTTTTCTTAATGTGTATAGAAATACAAAAGGCCCTGAAGAGCCAGAGCAGTCTTGATAAAAGAGAATGAAGCTGGAAGAATGAGTCTCCCTGACTTCAGACTATACTAACAAAGCTATACTAATTAAAACAATATGGTCCTGGCACAAAACTAGACACTAGGAAACTAAGAAATAAACCCATGCACTTATGGTCAATTAATCTACCACAAAGGAAGCAAGAATATACAGTGGAGAAAAGACAGTTTTGTCAGTATGTGGTGCTGGGAAAACTGAACAGTTAAGTGTAAAAGAATTAAATGAATGAAATCAGGTAATAACATATACAAAAATAAACTCAAAATGGATTAAAGACCTAAACGTAAGACCAGATACTATAAAACTCCCAGAAAAAAACACAGAACAGTCTTTGACATAAATTGCAACAGTATTTTTTTGGATCTATTTCCTGAGTTGCTGCTGCTGCTAAGTCGCTTCAGTTGTGTCCGACTCTGTGCGACCCCATAGACGGCAGCCCACCAGGCTCCCCCGTCCCTGGGATTCTCCAGGCAACAACACTGGAGTGGGTTGCCATTTCCTTCTCCAATGCATGGAAGTGAAAAGTGAAAGTGAAGTCGCTCAGTCGTGTCTGACTCTTAGCGACCCCATGGACTGTAGCCCACCAGGCTCCGCCGTCCATGGGATTTTCCAGGCAAGAGTACTGGAGTGGGGTGCCATCGCCTTTGGAAGCAAAAATAAACAAATTGAACTTAATCAGATTTAAAAGCTTTTATACAGCAAATGAAACCATAACACAACAAAAAGACAACCTATGGAATGGGAGAAAATATTTGTAAATGATTCAACTGACAATGGATTAATATTAAAAATGTACAATAGTTCATAAAATTCAATATCAAAAAAGCAAACAAACCAATCAAAAAATGGGCAGTAGACCTAAATATACATTTCTTCAAAGAATACATACAGATCAAAATCAAATCTACAGTGAGTTTTCACCTCACTCTCGTCAGAATGACTATCATCAGAAAGTCTAAATAGCTTGCTGGGGAGGGTGTGGAGAAAAAGAACTCTCCTACCCTGCTGGTGGGAATGCAAATTGTTACAATCACTAGGCACCATGGTATGGAGGTTCCTTACAAAACTAAAAATACTGTCACCATAGGATCTCACTCCTGGGCAAATATTTGGATAAAACTATAATTCAAAAAGATACACTTACCCCAATGTTCACAGCAGTACTGTTTACAATAGCCAAGACATGGAAGGAACTTAAATGTCCATTGAAAGATGAATGGATAAGAACATGATACAGACATACAGATGAGGATGCATGCACAAAATGGAATTTTACTCAGTTATAAAAAATGAAATACAATTTTCAGCAACATGAATGGACCTAGAGATTATCATACTAAGTGAAGTAAGTCAGAGTCAAATATCATATGATATCACTTAAATGATATCATATGATACAAATAATAATGATACAAATAGTATCATTTGTACTATTTGTACAAATGATACAAATAGTAACAATACAAATAAACTTATTTAAAAATAGAAGAATAAAATACAGAAATAGACCCATAGACATAGAAATAGAAAACAGACATTGTTATCAAAGGGGAACAGGGGAGAAAGATAAATTAAGAGTTTGGGCCTAACAGATATACACCACTATATACAAAATGCATAAACAACAAAAGACCTACTGCAGAATACAGGGAGCTGTATTCACTATCTTTTAATAACTTACAACAGAGAAAGAGAATACAAATATATGTTTGTGTGTATGTGTGTGTGCATAACTGATACACTTTGCTATACATCTAAAGCTAACAAAAAACTGTAAATCAACTGTGGTGGTGGTTTAGCTGCTAAGTCGTGTCTGACTCTTGCGGCCCCATGGACTGTAGCCCGCCAGGCTCCTCTGTCCATGGAATCTCCCAGGCAAGAATACTGGAGTGGGTTGCCATTTCCTTCTCCAGGGGATCTTGCCGACTCAGGAATCAAACCCAGGTCTCCTGTACTGCAGGCAGATTCTTTACCAACCAAGATATGAAGGAAGCCCTCATAGCTCAACTATACTTCAATGATGGTACGGGGAGGAAGGAGGGAGGAGAGTTCAGGATGGGGAACACATGTATACCTGTGGTGGATTCATTTTGATATATGTCAAAAGCAATACAATATTGTAAAGTTAAAAAATAAAACAAAATAAAAAAAATCAGCATATAGCTGATTTAGAATTATATCTTGCAAAAAATGTAATATAAGTTAAATAATAACATAAAGATTCACCTCACTTAGTAATCAGAGAAATGTAAATTTATGAAGCAAAAATTGCCATTTAACAACTCTTATATAAGCGATATTAAAATCCAATTATAATATGAGGAACAAAAGAAACTGATAGTGCTATAAACGAGTACAACCGCTTTCAAAAATAATCTGATAAAGCCTAAAAATTTTTAAGGGAGCATGCAATTACAGGGAAGAAAACAAAGACACAGGCACCATGTGTCTCTCTATAACATCGAAAACATGCAAGAGGGGTCTACTCATTGCATGGGTGCAGAAACATGTATTAAACACATAAACACATACACAGAAGGACAAACATAAATTTAACGTTGGTGCCTTACGCTGAAGAAGTTGGAGGTGAATGCCATTGGCAGGACACCACCAGCCTAACACCATCTATAATACTGATAAGAAAATCTAATAATATGATGGGTATGAATACATTTGTTATCTTGATCTTTAAGCATATATTCATGTTAAAATCTTTATCCACATTTTTTAAAGGAGCCATTAAGTTTTTGACTGAACAAAAATAATTGAGGCCCTCATTTGTCTCAGACTTTAAGTTCACTTTGCCCAAAGGGTAGTGTGTATGGTTCAGGCCAGTAGGGAAGATGGGTGGAGAAGGGTAAGAAGATAAGCAGTAAAAACATAAAAATATATTATATGTTAGGTGCTAAGTGGAAAAATATATAAAACAGAGATAAGGAGCCAGAGCTTAATAAAGAATATTAAGTCTGTTCAGAGAGAACCTTTGTGGTAAAAATGTGATTTTTATAAATGAAGAAGTGAGTGAGGGGAAAGTTTGGGGGAGATGGTTTGGATAAAGAGAACAGCAAGTGCAAGTGTTCTGAAGAGCAAATGTTTGTTATTTTCAAGAAACAGGAATCTGAAAAAGGCCAGTGTGGCAGAAACGATTACATGTCACCTCTTAGAAATCATTTCCAAAATTTAAAATTGTCATTAATAATGAAAAAACACACCACATTTAAAGTTCTTTAAAAAATAATAATAGAAACATAAAATATGCAGCTTATTGTAACCACAGGTATTTCATTTTGTGAAACAATTTGATAGTTTATTTTCCCCCAAACAAATAAGAAGGATCTTACTATGTTTCACTTAGTATTTTTATGTGATATATAAGAAAAAGACTTTACCAAAAATTTAGTGTTTAAAGTCAGTATATTAGCTGTCCATTCAAACTTTGTTATAAAAATATAACTGCTGCTGCTAAGTCGCTTCAGTCGTGTCCGACTCTGTGTGACCCCATAGACGGCAGCTCACCAGCTCCCCCGTCCCTGGGATTCTCCAGGCAACAACACTGGAGTGGGTTGCCATTTCCTTCTCCAGTGCATGAAAGTGAAAAGTGAAAGTGAAGTCGGTCAGTCGTGTCTGACTCTTAGCGACCCCATGGACTGCAGCCCACCAGGCTCCTCTGTCCATGGAATTTTCCAGGCAAGAGTACTGGAGTGGGGTGCCATCGTAGGTGCTAAAAAAGCACTAATGAAAATTCACCCCAAATCAATTTGTATGCATGTATTTTAATGAAATTAAGCGGCGTTGAATTTTGCTTCTCTTTTCCATGGAAATGTATTCACATTCATATTTGTGCTGCAGAATTTGAAGTGTGCTTCAAGTACATTCAGAAGTGTCAAGAATGACGTATGGGAGAGACAACATTGCGATGTAAACAAACAGAACTCTTTTGATCTCTTAGGGATTTGGAGAGCTGCACATTTTGATGCAAGTCAAAACTATAATTTGAACACTGAGAAACAAAGATGGGGTGGAATAAAACAGAAGGTTTAAAACCTAAAGGAACAACAGTGGGACATCAAAGTAGCTTACAGACAAACTAAATTAGCATGAGGCCAAGGCAGAAAACCTCTTTCCCTGAAATATTTCTTCTCTATTAAAAAATAAAAAGAATAACTAGGAACTCTTTATCAGAAACAAAGATGTTTCTTAAAATTATATATTATATAGACATTATAATACATACAAAATATAAGTTCCATCTAGTCATTATATATATATATATATATATATGTATTTATATATATATTTGTATGTATTATGGGCTTCCCTGATGGCTCAGACAGTAACTAATTCTCCTGCAATGTGGGAGAACTGGGTTCAATCCCTGGATTAGGACGATCCCCTGGAGAAGGAAATGGCTACCCACTCCAGTATTCTTGCCTGGAGAATCCCACGCGCGGAGGAGTCTGGAAGGCTACAGTCCATGGGGTTGCCAAGAGTCAGATACAACACAGGAACTTTGACTTTGTGTATTATATGTATACAAATGTACAGACAGATCATGGTAGATAAATAGAGATGAATATGATAATGATAGAGACAGAGAGAAAGAGGAAGGAAGAAAGGAAGAGAAAAAGAAAGGAAGGAAAAAAGAAACTTTTAAACACTATTTGCCTCTGTTGTCTGTATTCTATGTCCTTTGATGAATTGGGAGCACAGTCCTTGGTGTTAGATAGACCTGTGTTTGATTCTTGACTTTATATTAATTAGAAATAATTTATTTGTATTGTATTCTTGTGCCAGCCAAACAAATTAGCAGGAATTTTGAAACAAACAGAAATCTAGTGTGTCAGATTTCTGAAGGACAGACATCTGAAGACAGTATCGCTAGGCCACAATCAAGGTGTTAACAGGGCCACGCTCTTTCCAAAGGCCCTAGGGGACAATCCAACCCCTGCATCTTGCAGGTTCTGTTGGCTGCATTCAATCTGGCTTCTGGGTGTATCATTTTCTTCTCTTTGTCTCTGTTTTGCACCTTACTTTCTCTAAATTTCTTCTGCCTGTCATAGGACATTGTGATTGCATTTAGGACCTGCCTGGATAATCTAAAATAACCTTTCCATCTCAAGATTCTTGATTTAATCATATTTTCAAAGCTCTTTTTCCTTGTGATGTATTTATAGGTACCAGAAATTGGAACCAGCTATCTTTATGGTGCCATTATTCTGACAAAATTGTAAAACCAGACAAAAAAGGCACAACACATTTAAAACAAAAATTAAGAAAGGAAACTTTGAATCTCCTATGAATACAAAGGAAGGCTGGCTCCTGACTAAATGATTTGGAGGCCAGTGGTGTCATTAGAGTGGCAGCTTTGTGCAGAGGTAATTCTTCCATTCTGCTTTGCCAGGTAAGAGAACTCCATCCTCAGGTTTCCTTCATCATTAAATAAATAAATAATTAAGTAAAAATAAAAACAGCAAGTATGGTGCAACAGTTACCAACTACATAGCATAGCCATGTCAGTCAACTACAATCTCTTTGGCTTAAATCAGGAAATACACCCAGATCAGAATAAAACATTATGAGCAATGGAAACTTGGTTTAAGTCACTAGGATTTCACCTGTGATCAGAGTTACCATTTAATTAATCATACCTAAATCACAGCCCAAATAGGACAGATTAATTTGGCTCAAAGTAAAAGTGACTCAGATGATAAAGAATCTGTCTGCAAAGCAGGACACCTGGGTTGGATCCCTGGGTCTGGAAGATCCACTGGAGAAGGGAATGGTTACTCACCCTAGTGTTCTAGCTTGGGAAATCCCATGGACAGAGGAGCCATGGGCTGCAGTCCACGGAGTTGCAAACAGTTGGACACAACTGAGTGACTAATACACACACATAGAAATCCTTTGTGTTTTCAGTTGGAGAAGGGAAAGAATGATGCTAGGGTGCAATCATTAGAGTAGGGGTCCCCAATTCCTGGGTCACTGACTGCTACCAGTCCATGGCCTGTTAGGAACCGGGGCTGTACAGCAGGAGGTGAATGCAGCAGGCCAGTGAGCAAAGCATCATCTGAATTTACAGCCACTCTCCAAGGCTTGCATCACCACCTGAGCTCTGCCTCCTGTCAGATCAGTGGCAGCATAATGAATAGAATGAGCTTTAATGATCATGAAACCACCCCCACCCCACCACCCTAGTCCATGGAAAAATTGTCTGCCATGAAACTGGTCCCTGGTGCCAAAAGGTTGGGGACTACTGTATTAGACTAACTGAGTAATCTAATCATTTAACCACTAAGCCTTACTTTCCTCTTCCACAGAGTGGTGTGTTAAGTCATTGACCGTGTGTGTCTGCGTGCTTGCTCAGTTCTGTCCAACTCTTTGTGACCTCATGAACTGTGGCTTGCCAAGTTCCTCTGTCAAGGGAATTTTCAAGGCAGGAATATTGCCATTTCCTCCTTCAGGGATCTTTCCGATCAGGGATCGAACTTACATCTCTTGGGTCTCCTGCACTGCCAGGCAGATTCTTTATGACCCTTAACCAGCCATTGACCCATCCTCAGTGGTAATTAATCTGTCAGCTAGAGCATTATTACTGTCTTACATGAGGACAACTGTTCCTAGAAATAATTGATAAAGGTTCCTCAACAAACTGATAAGAAACATGCTTTATATACAGTTAAAATAGACAATATTGTACATTAGATGTTACTGTTCAATACTAATAAATATCTGAAATTAAATGCACTTTTTTGACTAAAAGAGAACTGAAGTCTTGTCCAGCTGAACAGTCAACTTGGAATGGCTTGGGACTACCTTTCCAGGTAGCTTTTGGAAATGTATGTTTAATTCAGTAAACTGAGCTTCTAGAGATATCTTCAGGCTAGAAATAAAAATATAATTTTCCTGCTTGATTTCAGAAGCAATATTCAACAAGCCTTGTGCCTTTCATATCTGTGCTACAGAATCTGAAGCACACTCAAGCCATTCCTAAGGCAAAGACAATGATATACCAGTCTATATAGACATAGACATAAGCAAAGACTGGATTTTTTTTGTCACTTAGGACAATGAGTAATGATTATTAAACTTTATTTTTAAACAAGGATTTCTTTTACTAGTTCCACAATTTTTCTTAAATATAAAATAAAAAAATATAATTGCAAAATTTTAAATATTATAATCTTTATTTTAAAAAGTGTTGAATGCCTACTGTGTGCTACACAATGCCCTTAGTGCCAGAGAAAGAGTAGGTTTTCTGATTTGGGGATAGATAAACAATTTAGCTCAAATGTTTCTCTCTCTCCCCCAAATGCTAATAAAAATAAATAACTGAATATAAAATTACAGGGGACAATATTCATTGGACTTGGGAATGAGGATTTTGACACATTTATATTATGCCAACACTAGGAAAATGTCAACAAATTAAATGAAAGCAGCAAGGATGAGTTCATTTTTCCCCTTCCTGAAACGTTATAGTTTGATGAAAAGTAACAGCAATAACTTTTGCTGGTTACATTTTAAGTACTTAAACATTAACTGATGCAACAGGCTCTATGGCTGTAATATTGTCATCCCTACCTTCACAATGCAAAAATCGGGGTCCAGAGAGGCTAAAGAACTAGTCCATGGTCACTATCAGGAAGAGGCTGAGCTTCAAATACAAACTCAAAAAGCTGAATCCTAGTCTTCACTCAGTTACTTCAGTATATGCTTTCCTGTGGAAGTCAGAGTTTGAGTAAGGAGGCAGGATGATTAAGAGCGATATAGAAGAAGAGAATTAATGTAAGAAGTGATTACACTTCAGGTTACTGTGAAAGCCATTAAAAAAAAAAATGCTCTATTGAAGACTGTTACATCTGGGCCTAACGCTGGGCGTAGCGTCTCTACAGGTCAGTAGAAGTCATTAGATGAAATGAAAATTTGGATGTGAAGAAGAGGAATATGATGAGCCCATGAGAACACAATGGAATCCATATCATTGTCCCTCTGCCTCCAACCTTGACTATGCAGGGACCAGCAGAAGGAGCTGGCACCCTTTACCATGGAGCTCCTCATGTTTCTGGCTTAAGACTCAATGCAGCTGAAGCAGGAGACCCACAGCGTTGAGGGGCCTGCAGCTTCCCCAAGCCTGCAAGACAAGTCTGCTCGTCCGTGACAATGTGTGCAAGTCACAGCACTGCCTGGCATCCAACATCAATCTTGAAAATGTAACTGTTGCTACTTCACCTACTTCTCTTAAATTTCATACAAATATCCTTGTGGCCCATGCTAACCTAGAACTATGCAAAAAAGGGAATTTTTGAGAAATTTAGTCCAATCTTAGCTAAGCGATAATGGTGCAAAGTCATCATACCACATATAAGACAAAGAGATTCTGGAGCAAACCCAAAAATAAGACTTAACTTGAAGAAATATGCATATAAGCTTACTGGTAATGTTTGGAGCATTTCCTTTGGAATCCTTTCACCAAAGCAGCACAGAATTTGAAATCTACTACTTTGGGAGGCTACAGGCAAGAGCAACCTACTTCCCTTGGGAAGAAAATAGTTACAGAGTGACTCAATCCCCCAACTCCATCTGGAAGGGTTCTTTTATTGTTTGCCAGGGTCTTGGAATAAGACCAGAAAAAAACCATGTGGTCATATCCAAATTTGGAAGTTAGTCAAAATGAAAATTTCATTAAGAAAAATGACCCAACATTGAGTAGCTTTACTAAACAGATAATATTGTGAGGGAAATGTTCCATAGCATTGACAGTTGAGATCACAGAACTGGTAGCTGATTGGCTATACTTCAATTTTAAATATGAAAGAAATAGACTAACATTACCAAGGACATTTAGGAAAGTAAAAATTACTATCAGTTTTGAAGCAAATTAAAATTTCTTTGTTTTAACCAGTTTTAAAATAAGTCAATCTTAAAATAAATCATTCCAGAAATGCAAAAGACACAAGGACAGAAGATTTGAAAAGCTAGTTTATGGCTAGGAACTATCAAGGAGCATTTGGAAGGGTCTTACAAATATGGAGCATTATTTAAAAATTGTCACTTTTTCCTGAACCTCCAGAAACATTTACCACACTGTGTTTCCAGTTTTCTCCAAACCTACCCACTGCCTTCTATCCTGTGCTTGTTGCCAAGCTACAAAGTCAAAGTCAATTTTTTTATGGCAACATACCTGTTCTATGTGGTAATTTGTGTGTCAGTTACATATTGTTGAATATCAAACCACCACAACACTCAGTGGCTTAAAACAATGATTTGCTATTTTCCATATTTCTTTGTGTTGGCTGGTCTCAACTGGACAGTTTTTCTGTTGCATGTGTTACTGGCTGGGGTCATTCACATGTTTATATTCATAGGAGATCACCTATATTGGCTGTTAGCTGAAACATCTGGCTTCTACTCCAAATGGCCTCATAACAGAATAACCAAGAATTCTTTGTGTGTCCAAAATCTAAAAAGTAAAAACAGAGACTGACGTCTTTCTTAATGCCCACTGTCAAATTGTCACTTTCACCATATTTTACTAGTTAATGAAATTCACAATAAAATTCATGGAAAGTTGAAATCGACTCATCTTCTTGAAAGGAAAAAACAGCACATACCTGCAGAGATGGGAAGTGCAATTGGCAAGCATTTCCATAGACTAGAGTCAACAATGCTTTTCCTAAAGGACCAGATGGTAAACATTTTAGGTTTGCAGGCATCTGGTTTCTATCACTCACAACTATTTAATGCTGTTTTTACGATGCAAAAGCAGTCATAGATAATACATAGATGAATGGATGTGGCTGTGTCCCAGTAAAACTTTGTTCACAGAAACAGGTGGTGTGCTTCTGGCTGTGGATACCTACCGTGATACTCTCCATGAAAGGAAGAGTTCTCATATTTAAGTAATTTATCTTCAAGAAATATGGATATATAGAAATGTTTATCTGTTTGTTTATAGGAATGAGAAAGCAGAATAATCCTAACTATTTATGAACAAACACAACTTACATAAAATCATACAGTGTTATATATTTAGATTTTTAAATGAATATTCTCCCCACCCCTACCTACTCTATGGTCAGAATATAAGTCCACACCCAATTGATGTTGGACATGGATACAATAAACATTTGAATTGAAGGAATGAATTTGGGAGTGAAGCTGTGTCCAGTTTGAGCAGAAATTTAAAAGACAACTCATGTTTCTCTTTCCTTTTTTGAGTAGCTTTGAAATACTACCAGGGAAACCTAACAGGTAGTGGTTTCTCCGACTGGGTTCTACAATGAGGAGACATGAGGAACAGAATGGACCAGAACTGACTTACAGATTAGGGTTGAGGCTCAGTTCAGTTCAGTTCAGTCACTCAGTCGTGTCCAACTCTTTGCAACACCATGAATCACAGCACACTAGGCCTCCCTGTCCATCACCAACTCCCGGAGTTCACTCAAACTCATGTCCATCGAGTTGGTGATGCCATCCAGCCATCTCATCCTCTGTCGTCCCCTTCTCCTCCTGCCCCCAATCCCTCCCAGCATCAGAGTCTTTTCCAATGAGTCAACTCTTCGCATGAGGTGGCCAAAGTTTGGAGTTTCAGCCTCAGCATCAGTCCTTCCAATGAACACTCAGGACTGCTCTCCTTTAGGATGGACTGGTTGGATCTCCTTGCAGTCCAAGGGACTCTCTAGAGTCTTCTCCAACACCACAGTTCAAAAGCATCAATTCTTCAGCGCTCAGCTTTCTTCACAGTCCAACTCTCACATCCATACATGACCACTGGAAAAATGATAGCCTTGACTAGATGGACCTTTGTTGGCAAATTAATGTCTCTGCTTTTGAATATACTATCTAGGTTGGTCATAACTTTTCTTCCAAGGAGTAAGCGTCTTTTAATTTCATGGCTGCAATCACCATCTTCAGTGATTTTGGAGCCCAAAAAATAAAGTTTGACACTGTTTCTACTGTTTCCCCATCTGCCATGAAGTGATGGGACCAGATGCCATGATCTTAGTTTTCTGAATGTTGAGCTTTAAGCCAACTTTTTCACTCTCCTCTTTCACTTTCATCAAGAGGCTTTTTAGTTCCTCTTCATTTACTGCCATAAGGGTGATGTCATCTGCATATCTGAGGTTATTGATATTTCTCCCGGCAATCTTGATTCCAGCTTGTGCTTCTTCCAGTCCAGCGTTTCAGGGCTGAGCCTAGCCAAGTGCAAATGGTCCACAAACCTCAGCACCAAAAAGAAATGTTTGTGTCTGTAAGCTACTGAATTTTTAGAAGTCTCTTAGACAAAGTTATTAGAAAAGATCTTATAAATATGCAAAGGACCTATTAAAATTTCTATTTTGGATTGTATATTGATTGAAAGCAAATTATGACTGAAAATTCGATTTGAAAAGCTATTTTGTGATGAAATTTATAAATAATCTTTTGTATTTTAATGGCCATCATGGCTGTCACTGGTTAGGAGAGATAATACATGCTTCATATAATTTTTTGAGTATTTTCTTTCTAGATTATCCTAAATTAAGCATTGCTTCACTGATTAAAAAATGATTTCAATACCTCTATTTTCCTTTCTAATTCTCACCTTAAAATTTACCTGAGAAAGGTAAGGAAGATAATGAAACGATAGTAGAAGCATCAATGCATGGCAGAATAAAAGTCCTCTATATAATAATACTGATGAATATTATAATTATATGAATATTATACCACATAAAAGTTCAATAAATCACTTTAAAATATCAAATAATAATATTCTATTTGGGGTCTTCCAATAAATTGAAGGAATTCTGTCTGAAAAGCATATGCTTTGCTTTTAAAGGTCTAATTTGTACTGTTTCTATAGAAAGCACCATATTATTTTGGACAAAAAGCTTTATCAGAGCTAAATCAAGCTTGTACCAATTGTATTCTTACAAATTAAAAGTCTGACAGATATCTATGACATGATACAGCTTTGGTTTCCTTACTTTTGTATATATCCACATGTGCTAACATTGCCATCCCACCATAAGGAACTGATGTAACCTTAAGACATAACTTCAAACTTCTGAGTATGTAATAATGTTCAGATACTAATAAGCATCATCCTTAATATGCATAAAACCTTGGCATATTTGCATCATTCTCCACAATTAATACAAAATTAATGGTTTCAAAGATAAGTTACAGTGTCCAAGGAAATCCAAGTAGAGATTCAAAACCAGCTATGTCTGATTCTGTAGTGCATGTTTCCAGTAATATAATACCTAGTTTCTAAAATATTACTTAATTGTACAAGGTAAAATATATGATAAAACTTTTGACTTGTTTAAAGCAAAAACTAATGGAAAATTTGACTTGTGTTATGAATATTCTGTTACAGTGACTGCTTTGATGGCTCTAATTAATAGTCTCTCTGTTTCCACATCCCTTGTCTGATAACTTTGAAGTCCCTACACACTCTGATTCTGGAATGAACTTGGAATTTAGTTTGGCCAATAGAATGCTATGGAAATGATGCTGTGATATTTCTGAGTCTATACCTCAAGATGTTCTGTTTTACTGCTTGAAGTAGCTCTCTCTGTCATGGTCAATTTGCCTCTCCCATGATAACCTTGCCTCTGCCATCCTTGCCCACAGATGCTTGGGCTGCCTATTGAGAATGAGTCAACACATGGAGGAGAGCCAAAGCTTCCCTCAAAACAGCCAGCCAACCTTGAATAGCATAGCTACCTACCACCATCTCCTCAGGAAAATGGGAAACATCATTGGTGCATTCTGCCCAAGATGGGCACAGTAAAGGATAAAAATGGTAGAGACCTAGTAGATGCTGAAGAGATCAAGAAGAGATAGAAAGAAAATAAGGAATAACTGTATAAAATAGATCTTAATGAGCCAGATTACTATGATGGTGTCACCCAGAGCCAGACATTTCAAAGTGCAAAGTCAAGTGGAGCTTAAGAAGCACCACTGTTAATAAAGCTAGTGGATGTGATGGAATTCCAGCATAACTATTCAAATCCCTAAAGGATGATGCCATCAAGGTTTTGTATTCATTATGTCAACAAATCTGGATGACCCAGCAGTGGCCACAGGACTGGAAAAGATCGATCCTCATCCCAATCCCCAAGAAGGGTAGTACCAAAGAATATGCTAACCATTGGACAATTGCACTCATTTCCCATGTTAGTAAGGTCATGCTTAAAAACTTGCATGCTAGGCTTCACCATTATGGGAACCAAGAACTTCTAGATGTCCAAGCTGGGTTTAGAAAAGGAAGAGGAACTGGAGCTCAAATTGCCAACATCCACTGGATTATAGAGAATGCAAGAGAATTTCAGAAAAAAAAAAAAATCTATCTCTGTTTCATCAACTACAATAAAGTCTTTGACTGTTTGATCATGAAAGACTGGGAATAGCTCTTAGAGAGATGGAATATCAGACCATCTTACCTGTTTCCTGATAAACCTGAATGCAGGTCAAGAAGCTACAGTTAGAACCCTGTATGGAACAGCTGATTGGTTCAAGATCTAGAAAAGAGTATGGCAGGAATGTCTGCTGTCACCCTGTTTGTTTAACCTATACACTGAGCCCATCATAAGAAATATCTGCCTGGATGAGTTACAATCTGGAATCAGGATAGGTGGGAGAAACATCAACAACCTCAGATATGTGGATGATACCACTCTAATGGCAGAAAGCGAAAAGGAACTAAAGAACCTCTTGATGAGGGTGAAGGAGGAGAGTGAAATAGCCTGTTTAAGACTAAATATTAAAAAAAGTAAAATCAGGGCATCTGGCCCCATCACTGCATGGCAAATAGAAGGGTAAAAGTGGAAGTTGTGACAGATTTCCTCTTCTCGGGCTCCAAAATCACTGCGGACGGTGACTGCAGCCATGAAATCAAAAGAGGATTGCTTCTTGGAAGGAAAGCAATGACAAAACTAGACAATGTGTTGAAAAGCAGAGACATTACTCTGCTGACAAAGATTCATATAGTCAAGGCTATGGTCTTCCCAGTGGTCATGTTTAGTTGTGAGAGCTGGACCATAAAGAAGGCAGAATGCCAAACAATTGATGTCTTTGAACTGTAGTGCTAGAGAAGACTCCTGAAAGTCCCTTGGAGACTTTCTTAAGGGAGATCTTAAGGGAGATCAACTGGAAGGACTGATGCTGAAGCTGAAGCTCAAGTATTTTGGTTATCTGATGTGGAAGGATAACTCACTAGAAAAGTCTCTGATGCTGCGGAGGACTGCAGGCAGAAAGAGAAGAGAGCATCAGAGGATGAGATGGCTGGACAGCATCACTGATGCAATGAATATGAACTTGAACAAACTCCAGGAGACGGTGAGGGACAGGGAGGTCTGGCGAGCTGCAGTCCATGGCATCACAAAGAGTCAGACACGGCTGGGTGACTGAACAACAGCAGCAATAACAACAACAACAACCTACACCCACCCCCATAGCTGTGGGAGCAGAGTGTCAAAACCAAATGATCTCGAACTGAAATTTCTATCATAATTAGTGATGTTGAACATCCTTTCTTATGCCTGTTAGTCATCTGTATATCTTTATACAAAAAGCTATAGGAGAGTCTGGTTTTTTTTTTTTTTTCCCCTTAAGATTGTTTTGGCAATTTGGGGTCTTTTGTGGCTTATTTTTGGATTATTTGCTCTAATTCTGTGGAAAATGCCATGTTGCCATGTGCTTTTTTTTTTTTTTTTAAGTAGAGATTTGCATTATATCTGTAGATCTCTTTGGGAAGTATGGCCATTTTAGCTATATTAATTCTTCTAACCCAAAAGCATCACATATCTTTCCATTTACTTGTATCAACAATGAGATAGCACCTCACACCTGTCAGAATGGCCACCATCAAGATTTGGACAAATAACAAATGTTGAAGAAGATGTAGAGAAAAGGGAACACTTGTACACTGTCAGTGGGAATATAAATTGGTGCAGCTACTGTGGAAAACTGTATGGAGAGTCCTCAAAAAAAAAAAAAAAAAAACTAAAAACATAATTATCATGCATGTCTGCTAAGTCGCTTCAGTTGTGTCCAATTCTGTGCAATCCTATGGACTATAGCCTTCCAGCCTCCTCTGTCCATGGGATTCTCCAGGCAAGAATACTGAAGTGGGTTGTCATGCCCTCCTCCAGGGGAATCTTCTAGACCCAGGGATTGAACTTCCAACTCTTATATCTTCTGCCTTGGCATAGGGTTCTTGCCTTGGCTAGTGTGTTCTTCACCACCAGCATCAGCTGGATCCAGCAATTCCACTTCTGGGTATATATCCAGAAAATATGAGGGCACTATTTCAAAAACACACATACTTAAGGATATTATTTGCAATAGCCAAGACATGGAAGCAACACAAGTGCCCATCCACAGATGATTTATTAAGATGTTACACACACCAGAATATCACTCAGCTAGAGAAAGAAGAAAGTTCTACCATTTGCAGCAATGTGGATGGATGGACCTAAAAAATATTATGCTTATTGAAATAAGTCAGAGGAAGGCAAAGTTGTGTGATATCACTTATATGTGGAATCTAAATCTCTCTCTCTCTCTCTCTCTCTATATATATATATATATGTATATATATATATAAATATATATATGTGTAATGGATATATATGTAAAACAGAAAGACTCATAAATATAGAAAGAAAAAAACATGTGGTTACTGGTGAGGAGAGGGAAGGAAGGAGGGATAAATTAGGGGTATGGGATTAACAGATATAAACTACAATGTATAACATACTATGTGACAAGAATATGCTGAATAGCACAAGAAGTTATAGCCATTATCCTGTAATAACTTAAAATGAAGTATAATCTACAAAAATACTGAGTCACTACAGTTCAGTTCAGTCGCTCAGTCGTGTCCAACTCTTTGCGACCCCATGAACCGCAGCACACCAGGCTTCCCTGTCCATCACCAACTCCCGGAGTTTACGCAACTCATGTCCATTGAATCAGTGATACCATTCAACCATCTTATCCTCTGTTGTCCCCTTCTCCTCCTGCCCTCAATCTTTCCCAACATCAGGGTCTTTAAAAATGAGTCACTACACTCCATGCTAAGTCGCTTCAGTCGTGTCTGACTCTGTGTGACCCCAGAGATGGCAGCCCACCAGGCTCCCCTGTCCCTGGGATTCTCCAGGCAAGAACACTGGAGTGGGTTGCCATTTCCTTCTCCAATGCATGAAAGTGGAAAGTGAAAATTGAAAGTGAAGTTGCTCAGTCGTGTCTGACTCCTAGCGACCCCATGGACTGCAGCCTACCAGGCTCCTCTGTCAATGGGATTTTCCAGGCAAGAGTACTGGAGTGAGGTGCCATTGGCTTCTCTGACTACACTCCATAGCTAAAACTAAAAAAATATTGAAAATCAACTGTATTTCAATGAAAAAAAGTCAGATAAAGTGTCCTGCGGAGTCCAGTCTAAATGTAAACCTGTTAGCACTGGAGTGACAAGATCAAGATGGCAAAATAGGTTGTTCCTGACTTTTAGTTCCCTTCACCAAAAGATCAGCTAGCAAGTATCCATAGCAAAAACATCAATATGAAAATCCTGGAACACAGGAGGGAAGCTGAGGCACCCCCTTGATCCAGAGACTGAGATAGGCAAGAAGAATGGCATTAGAAGCACAAGAGGCAGGCACAGTGCCAAACCAAGGGTTTCTCCAGTAGGAAATAAAGAGCCCAAGGTGGGCATTCAGCACCCCAGCACTGTGGGTCACTTCCTAGGAGGCCCACTCAGGTCTTTCCCTATAGGAATAGACGGGGGATTTGAGGGACTTGACCACTGGAGACCAGATTGAGATGGAGAAGGAGGAAGAGACTTGGATGAGCATGTGGACCTCAGCAGGTTGCCTTTCTCTGTTCAGCTGCTCCAAAGTAGATATCCAAGGCAGTACTCTGCAGGACTGTAGAGATGAGCTGATGAATCAATCTGGCCAAGCATCTCAAGATACAGTTATGCTTGATTTGCATACACAACCAAAGAACCATATATGCCCCTACAGCATTTTCTATCACCTTGCCTGGGCAAGATAGCAAATTTGCAGGCCTTCCTGCTGCTGAATATAGTCTTAAGTTTTACCCAATCAGGCAGCCTAACAAAAGGACCTAAGAAGTGGCCTAGCTCATCCAACAACCATGGTTAAAATGGCACCAGAGCAGAGAGTCCAACCAGTGGATCTATCAATGTGCAGAGCCAGATGGTGGCCCTGCCTGGCCAGAGAGACCAGTGAGAAGATTTGCCTGATTCAAACCTCAACCAACAAGCCAAACCAGCCTTGGAGCCAGTTCTGCAGCCCCAACAGGACAGAGGAGCAAATTGAAAGCCCAGTCCACTGGGTGATGTATAGCCCCCAATACAGTCTGGCTTGGAAACTGGCTGGAGCAAGAGGGAGCACCATGTATCATCCTCCAGCCCCATTTAAAGCAGTGTCAGAGCAGTTCTGCTTGTTTTGGGTCCCCATCCAATCAACCAAAGCGATTTAGAACCTGTTCCACCCACTCGGGCAAGGTTTGTGGCCCAGCCTCGTATTGAGTATTGCTTTCAGTACCATTCAACCAGGAAACCTGACTAGAGCACATGGGCAGCTTGTTGCAGTGCCCAAGCAGAGAGCCCTGTTAGCAGTTCTGCTCCTCTGCAGAGCCCAGCTGATGGTCCTACCTGGCCAAGGAGTTCAGTGGGCAGATATGCCTGATTTGGATCCACATCCAACAAGCCCCTCAAGCTATGATGCCTGATTACCTAGCTAATGATTGCAATCAAATTCAAAGGCCCATCTAAGGCTAAATATAGCTTCTAGCCCTGTCTATCAAGGAGGCCTAACCACAGCATCTAGAAAGCTGTGATTTTTTTTTTCTATATCTCTGCCAACAATGGCACACCCAAGTGGAAAATTTTATCCATCTATATTGGGCATGGCTGGCCCAAGAGCTTCATGGAAATTCTGCCTGATTTGGATCCCAAGATATTCAGTAGTAATAGTCATGGAGCCTCTTCTACAGCCCCACTCAGGTAGGAAAGCAAATTCACAGCCTTGTCCAGCTACTGAGGGTAGCATCTAGTGTCATCCAACTAGGAAGCCTGAGTAGAGAATCCACATATCTGCAGAGACTATCATAGCCACTCTTGAGCAGAAAACCCAGCCAGCAGTCCTATCCAAGAGCTCTTAGCAAGGAGCATGCACCCAGACTCATAGCTCAGGCTGTGATGTTACCAAATAGAAACCCCAATAGCAAGTTTTACCTGTCCAAGGACGCTACCAGCAGACTCATCCAAAACTGCAAGCTGGATCGACGGGTAAAGGACTGTCTCCGCTGAAAGCAAATTGTAAAGTGTGGAAGAGGAGACTGCTTACCTAAATGCATACATACCAAGGCAAGGAATCATGAGTCATGAAAGATTGGGTAAATATGGCACCACAGAAGAAAAATAAGTTCCAATAACTGACCCTAAAGAAATGAAGATTTATGAACTTTCTGACAAAGAATTTAGAATAATCCTCTTAAATAAGCTGTAAGCTAAACAAATAAAGAAACAGAAACCATTAGAAAAGAAACCCTAGAGTTTAAGAAGTCAATAATTAAACTGAAGAAGTCGACAGAGAGCAACTCAACCAAGAGGAAAAACCAGTGAACTCAAAAATAAGTCATTTGAAATTGTCAAGTGAGAGAAGTAAACAAACAAACAAAAGAACAAGAAAAGAAAAAAGAAAAATGTGAAGTTTACTGAACTTATGGGACACAAATAAAGAAAACAACATACACAGTTTGGGAATCTCAAACGGGAAAGAGATAAAGAGATGGGCAGAAAGTATATTTATATTTTTTCTTTTTTTTTTTAAATTTTATTTTATTTTTAAACTTTACATAATTGTATTAGTTTTGCCAAATATCAAAATGAATCCATCACAGGTATATATGTGCTCCCCATCCTGAACCCTCCTCCCTCCCCATACCATCCCTCTGGGTCGTCCCAGTGCACTAGCCCCAAGCATCCAGTATCGTGTATATTTAAAACAATAATAGCTGAAAACTTCCCAAATCTAGGAAGAGAAATGGACACTGAGATTCATGAAGCTCCAAAGACTCCAACTAGGTTAAACCAAAGGGGCTATACCAAGATACACTATAATTAAATTTTCAAGAGTCACAGAAAAAGAGAGGGCATCATGCTAAGTAAAATAAAACAGACAAAGACTCACACTGCATGATCACATTTATATGTGAAATCTGAAACAAACAAACAAACATAAAAAAGGGAACAGATTGGTGATCACCAGAAGTGAGAGCCAGGGGATGGAGTAAATGGATAAAGGTGAGCAGATTCCTAGCTACAAGATCAATACATTCTAAAATTGCACTCATCTCACACGCTAGTAAAGTAATGCTCAAAATTCTCCAAGCCAGGCTTCAGCATATGTGAACCATGAACTTCCTGATGTTCAAGCTGGTTTTAGAAAAGGCAGAGGAACCAGAGATTAAATTGCCAACATCCGCTGGATCATGGAAAAAGCAAGAGAGATGCAGAAAAACATCTATTTCTGATTTATTGACTATGCCAAAACCTTTGACTGTGTGGATCACAATAAACTGTGGAAAATTCTGAAAGAGATGGGAATACCAGACCACCTGATCTGCCTCTTGAGAAATTTGTATGCAGGTCAGGAAGCAACAGTTAGAACTGGACATGGAACAACAGACTGGTTCCAAATAGGAAAAGGAGTTCATCAAGGCTGTGTATTGTCACCCTTTTTATTTAACTTATATGCAGAGTACATCATGAGAAATGCTGGACTGGAAGAAACACATACTGGAATCAAGATTGCCAGGAGAAATATCAATAACCTCAGATATGCAGATGACCCCACCCTTATGGCAGAAAGTGAAGAGGAACTAAAAAACCTCTTGATGAAAGTGAAAGTGGAGAGTGAAAAAGTTGGCTTAAAGCTCAACATTCAGAAAACGAAGATCATGGCATCCAGTCCCATCACTTCATGGGAAATAGATGGGGAAACAGTGGAAACAGTGTCAGACTTTATTTTTCTGGGCTCCAAAATCACTACAGATGGTGACTGCAGCCATGAAATTAAAAGACGCTTACTCCTTAGAAGGAAAGTTATGACCAACCTAGATAGCATATTCAAAAACAGAGACGTTACTTTGCCAGCAAAGGTCCGTCTAGTCAAGGCTATGGTTTTTCCTGTGGTCATGTATGGATGAGAGAGTTGGACTGTGAAGAAAGCTGAGCGCCAAAGAATTGATGCTTTTGAACTATGGTGTTGGAGAAGACTCTTGAGAGTCCCTTGGACTGCAAGGAGATCCAACCAGTCCATTCTGAAGATTAGCCCTGGGATTTCTTTGGAAGGAATGATGCTAAAGCTGAAACTCCAGTACTTTGGCCACCTCATGCAAAAAGAGTTGACTCATTGGAAAAGACTCTGATGCTGGGAGGGATTGGGGGTAGGAGGAGAAGGGGACGACAGAGGATGAGATGGCTGGATGGCATCACTAACTCAATGGACGTGAGTCCGAGTGAACTCTGGGAGTTGGTGATGGACAGGGAGGCCTGGCATGCTGCGATTCATGGGGTAGCAGAGTCGGACACGACTGAACGACTGATCTGATCCAATGTGAACTATGTATATAATGTATGTGTGTGCTAAGTAATTTCAGTCATTACTTCATTCCGACTCTTTTCAACCCCATGGACTGTAGGCCACCAGGCTCCTCTGTCCATGGGATTCTCCAGGCAAGAATACTAGAGTGGGTTGCTGTGCCCTCCTTCAGGGGACCTGGAAGTTCAATCTCAACCCAGGGATTGAACTTGCATCTCTTATGTCTCTTGCATTGGTAGAGGGGATCGTTACCACTAGTGACACCTCAGAAGCCCTATATAATGTATAGTATGATGAACTCCAGGAGATAGTGAAGGACAAGGAAGCCCAGTATGCTGCAGTCTGTGGGATTGCAGAGTCAGACATGACTTAGGAACTTAACAACAAAATGGTAAACTGGAGTTAGAAACACTGCACTGTATATTTGAAAGTTGCCAACAGAGTGGACCTTAAAAGTTCTCACCACAAGAAACGTTAATTTTAAGTATGTGAGGTGATGGATATTAACATTGCAACAATCAATTTCCAATATACACATATATCAGATCATTATGTTATACACTAAATTGTATCTGAGTAAAACCGGAAAAAAATCCTCATGAATCATGTGCTTGGTAAACGATTGTTTGAAGTCACTTTTTTGAGGAAGGATATTAATGAAAAGGATGTGCTGAAGAGGATAATTCTGGAAATGTATTTTCCTAGTAACAAATAATGAAAATTATTCTTTTAAGAAAGGTCACAAATTCAAAGTATATTTACAAAGCTGTTTTTATTCTGATAATATTTTGTACTACTTTTTGAAGTCAAATAAGATCTATCAAAGAACATAAAAATCTTGAGACTGCTACAGAATGTATGTATATGTCTGTGTGTTTTGAGAATGCACAAATTATTAAAGAAAGAAAGATGAAAGATTTTTTTTAATTAAATACGGCCATGAAATAGAACTAAAAATAAAACTTAAAACCTTCTGAAGTCTTCTGGGAATTTCAAATAATGTAATTTTTATTTATTTTCCAAAAGCTATATATTGAAGAAAGGAGCAACTCTTGTATACACAAACACACACACACACACACACACACAAATTTTAAGTAATACTATTTTTATTAAAAAGAGTTTCACATATTTCAATTACTTAGGTCTGGCATATGCATTAATATGCAATAAAATGTATATTGTTTTGCATTCTAACTTTAGCTTTTATTCTTTCTTTACTTGTTATTTTCTTGGTCAGACTTGCTGCTTTATTACTTTGGGCCAATCCCATACTGTAAGGAAAGCTACTGGTTTAAGACTGTACCACCAAGCATCCCTTAGATACAATACATCTGAGATCAGCTGAGTATAGGCAGGATTGCCTGACTTCAAACACAGAATCTATGATCCTATGATAGTAATTTTTAAAATATTTTTTAAATGATTAATAGATTTCCTTTTATTTTTTTATTTTTTTTTTATTTTTTGACTTTACAATATTGTACTGGTTTTGCCATATATCAACATGAATCCACCACAGGTATACATGTGTTCCCTATCCTGAACCCTCCTCCTTCCTCCCTCCTCCCTTCCCATACCATCTCTCTGGGTCGTCCCATTGCACCAGCCCCAAGCATCCAGTATCGTACATTGGACCTGGACTGACGACTCGTTTCATATATGATATTATACATGTTTCAATGCCATTCTCCAAAATCAAGCTGTGATACATATGCACAATGGAGTATTACTCAGCCATTAAAAAGAATACATTTGAATCAGTTCTAATGAGGTGGATGAAACTGGAGCCTATTATACAGAGTGAAGTAAGCCAGAAAGAAAAACACCAATACAGTATACTAACTCATATATATGGAATTTAGAAAGATGGTAATGATAACCCTGTATACGAGAGAGAAAAAGAGACACTGATGTATAGAACAGTCTTTTAAAATATTTTTAAGCCACTAAGTTTAATGTTTTTGTTTTTCTTTTAAAGAACAACAATAGCTACTTGATGAAAACTTTTTTAGACTTATCAATTAAAATTTTTGGTAAAGATTTAATTACAAGCAATTAAGTTTCCCTCTTTAAAATTATTTTTACAGTTTTCACACTCTCAGTTAATGTTACCATCATCCACTAAGACTTCTTGAATTTACTGGTAGGAGAGGGCAATGGCAACCCGCTCCAGTACTCTTGCCTGGAGAATCCCATGGACGGAGGAGCCTGGTGGGCTGTAGTCCATGGGGTCGCGAAGAGTCGGACACTTACTGAGCGACTTCACTTTCACTTTCATGCATTGGAGAAGGAAATGCAACCCACTCCATTGTTCTTGCCTGGAGAATCCCAGGGACGGTGGAGCCTGGTGGGCTGCCGTCTGTGGGGTCGCACAGAGTCGGACACGACTGAAGCGACTTAGCAGCAGCAGCAGCAGCAGCACCCTTGCAACTCTCATCTATCATAACTACAAGCCCTATTTGCTCTATACTTGGTATGTGTGACATACAATTTTACCTCTCAGGATCTGAAATGCTGCCACATGCCATATCTAATCTCTTAGAAATCCATTTTTTTCTTCAAAATATATGCATAATGTTAATATTGTTCATCACTCCCCATACTGTTAAACTCTTCAAGGGACTGTCATCTCCTGCCTGCATTGTTGATATAGATTGGCAGTGGTTTTCTATGCTTCTACCACTGATACTCAGTATTCTATTCATAGGAAAGTTGCAAAAATGATACTTTATACCATAAATCAGATTATGTCTGTTTCTCAAAATGCTCCTTGGCTTCCCACATCATGTTATTGGTAACAGAAGCATATTCATCACACACACACAGGAATTATGTCTCTGTAATTAATAAGCTAAGGCTAAACTCCATTTATAACCAGGCACACAGTTGTGGATTATACTACTATATACTATATATACTACTAGTTGGAATATAAATTTCAAACTCATACCCAGTTGGTATGCATCTGTGTTTATATGTTTTTATTCACTGTATAGTCTTCCTTTTATATGGAAATGCTATATGTAAATCAGATCAAAATGGATTTATTCTGGTTGATAGGAGGGAAATGTGATGGAATGGAATAAAATTCTCCTTCCTCTCATCCACCAGAAACTTCTGATATAAGTCTTCTGAGAAACATCTTAGAGATGTTTCTAATTTAAAGAACACTAATTTAAAGAACAATAAATAAATATAATATGTGATGAATACATCTGATAGAAAATAAAATTATAGCATCTAATGTGCAAAAGACATAATTCTAAGGTGCATTAAAAATCATAGTACCAGTTTTTGCATTACCCCAGCATCACTGCAGTGGAGAATAAGCCAGAATCCTTATGAATTTGCTTTTTAAATTATTCTCAAATACAAAATCGCTTCACAAGTTTATTTTATCTTTATAAATACACTGGGCTGTGGAGGCTGAAGATAATGACCTACAATAGAATGCATCCTTGGCTTCTATCTTTCTAAAAAATGGCTCTAGTTCTTAACTTTTTATATTAGCAAATCATTGGAAATATTTTAATAGCTGCATTTTACAGTCTCTTCCACACCACTTTGCAAATACAGTCTCTTAGTATTAGGTTGAAAGAGGTAGAATGTAACAAGGGCGGGAAGATGCCTGAATTAGCCCTGTGGTGACAGTTCTCTGATCATTTACAAATCTTGGCCCAGGGAGTTAAAATTTAACAAGTGGAGTAGTAAATATAGAAGATTGCTTTGAAAAATGAAATCCCTGTAGAGCAGGATTTGGAAGAATCTGAAGGAAATTTACATTTCAACACATTGTTCATTTCTACTTCCTATGGAGGACTCTCACAGAACAATTGCACTTTTCAGAGTTCTTTGCTTTAGTTTGAGTCAATGGCAGAAGTCCTGCTGCTAAGCCACTTTATCAGAACATTTTGAAAGGACATTCACATAGTCCAAAGTCACTTTGTTAAATAACACCCTTTACAAATTGGTGCTGTGAGAAAAAATTAAAAACCCTGGATTTTGTTAATCATGATTCAATACTCTCAAAGGATTTCAGCTTTTATTTATGTAATTTATAAGATCATTTAGGAACATTGTTTTTTTCTTTCCTTAACATAGAAAACTGATAAATGATCTCTTTATATGCATTTCATCAGTTGTATGCTAAAATTCTGTGAGGAATTGTATATATGCAGATGTTCTGTGAAACTTGCGAAACATAGTCTTCAAGGTTAAAATTTTGTCAATCTCTAAAACTTAGACTACCATATTCACTGAAATAGAGCATCAACTATCATTTGCCAACCATGCCATTTCCTTATAGGAAAAAGATACCTGAACATTGTAAAGAGTTATTCTCTGTGTAAAATTTTATGCATATTAATTTGTATGTGGCGATCATTATGTTCAGTGATGTAGAGTAAATTTCCTCTTGGTATGTTTAACATTCAGTTGTATTCTTTAACTATTTTCATGTCTCCCTTTACTTGCCAACAGAACATATGATTTGCATTAGAGCAATTACCTGTTTCAAAATTCCAAGTAAATGTACTAAATCTACTAAATGTACCATAGCATAGCCCTACCACTTTAGAATATTAGAATTGGAAGAATAAAGAAAAGGTAACTAGACTACTTCCACAAATGTGGAATTATCTTCCAACATTTCAGATATTTATTCAGCTTCTATTTGAATCTTTTCAATGATGCATAAATATCTGGATGATGAGATATTTTATTACCTTTTTGGAATAACTGTGGTTATACCCAAAAATCTTTTTTTTTTAACATATATTAGACCGAAAACTTCTTGTGCTTTTCACTATTGCTCCTAGATGTCTCTGCTGCTGCTGCTAAAGTCACTTCAGTTGTGTCCGATTCTGTGCTACCCCATAGATGGCAGCCCACTAGGTTCCTCTGTCCCTGGGATTCTCTAGTAAAGAATACTGCAGTGGGTTGCATTTCCTTCTCCAATGCATGCATGCATGCTAAGTCGCTTCAGTCGTGTCTGACTCTGTGACCCCATGGACAGCAGCCCACCAGGTTCCTTTATCCACAGAATTCTCCAGGCAAGAATAGTGGAGTGGGTTGCCATGTCCTTCTCCCCCTAGATGTCTCTGGAATCATGTAATTCTTCAAATGTGATAAAAATCTGTATCTTCAAAGAGGATTGTACAAAATATTTGTGACATCTTAATTCATAATAGATAAACTCTGCTGCTGCTGCTAAATCGCATCAGTCGTGTCTGACTCTGTGTGACCCCATAGATGGCAGCCCACCAGGCTCCCCCATCCCTGGGATTCTCCAGGCAAGAACACTGGAGTGGGTTGCCATTTCCTTCTCCAATGCATGAAAGTGAGAGGTGAAAAAAAAAAGAAAGAAAGTGAAGTCGCCCAGTCGTGTCCCACTCTTCGCAACCCCATGGACTGCAGCCCACTAGGCTCCCCTGTCCATGGGATTTTCCAGGCAAGAGTACTAGAGTGGGTTGCCATTGTCTTCTCTGAGATTAACTCTAGAAACAGCCTAAATGCCCACAAAAAATAAATGGATGAATGATATGTGCATTATTTATATAATGAGAAACAAACAATTCAGCAATAAAATAAATGAACTACTCATAAAAAGAATGATATAAATGATTTCAAATACATTGTGTTGAATAATAGAAACAGGATGCAGAAGTACATAATGTAACGTACCTTGGACATGAAATATAAAAACTTCATACCCTTATGCTGATAGAAGTAAGACAATGGTTGCCTCAGGGACTGTGGAGAAAAATGCCTAGAAAGGACACACAAAAAAACTTCCTAGAAATCTGTTTCAGGTCAACAATAATCATCCAAATGCTGTATGAGGTATTAAAAAACATATGCTGAAGTTGGAAGTTGGCAATATTTCATCACACTTGATTCTCAGTCCAAACTACCTCATTTATGCACACAAACAACAAAAAAACTTGGATGACAGATAAACTTTCAGCATGACACTTAAAATAATCAAATGCATCATGGTGACTAGTTTCTCACAATCTGAATCTGAGAGTAATAGCTTTGTATCAACATTAAAATTAAAATTTGTCCAATATTAACTCAAATACCTCCAAAAGGAATATATTTTCCCCTTAACTCAGCTATGCTTAAAATGATTCAAAGAGATTAGATTCTAATCCAATTCCGTGTTTTATTTTTGTGAAATGTCTCATTTAAGTACCAGGCAAACACAATATAATTTGGAATTATTTGTAAACAGATGCTTTATGCCAACTGTTAAATACAACATTCTGTATTTGGAAGGAAGATTTGGGGGCATAGCTGTTTTTTCCAATGTAAGTTTGAATGTTTGATAACCAAAACTTAATTTTTTAGAAGGAGCAATTTAAAATTTATGAAAATAACCCCACAAAATATATTATGAGACCTCCTGTCCTTCATGAAGTGGTTTTCATCTTTGGGCAATGAAGGCTTGCAATTGCAACTGCAGTATTTAAGATGTTTTAATGCAAATATGTTATCGAGATACTTTTTATTTCCAGTGATTATGACATTCGATTTTAAAGCTATAGGTTTGTGTGTGTGAATTTTTGTTTAGTTTTGCTGAGATTAGTAGTCATTTAAATATACAATATCTATTTCTACTTCAATGAATTTATTGTTTAAAGATATACTTTTTTTTATGAAGTCTGTGAATTAAAGGGTGATTTTAAGCCATTCATAGTGAGTATATCTTTATTATTAATAGTTCAAGAGGATCAATTAGAATTGGTAGGACTGACTTTCAGTTATTAATGGAAAATATTTCTAAACTATTTTCTCAGTGTGACAGTGGTTCAAGTTAAGACTTTAGATATAGTTTTAAAAGTTTTTATTTAAAAAGAGCAAAAAGACTGTTCTATACATCTGTGTCTCTTTTGCTGTCTCGCATACAGGGTTATTGTTACCATGTTTCTAAATTCCATATATATATATATATATATAAAATAATCTTTTGGACTCTGTGGGAGAGGGTGAGGGTGGGATGATTCGGGAGAATGACATTGAAACATGTATATTATTATATGTGAAATGAATTGCCAGTCCAGGTTTGATGCATAGGGCAGGATGCTCGGGGCTGGTGCACTGTGATGACTCAGAGGGATGGTATGGGGAGGGAGGTGGGAGGGGGGTTCAGGATGGGGAACACATGTACATCCGTGGTGTATTCATGTCAATGTATGGTAAAACCAATACAATATTGTAAAGTAATTAGCCTCCAATTAAAATAAATAAATTTATATTAAAAAATAGCAAAAAGAAAAAGAAATACTGTCCAGTGAACCAATCAATTGATGACTTTCAAAAACTCATATATAGTATTGAAACAGTGGCCCACGTATGCACTGCTTGTTATCATATTTGTAATATTTTAACTTAACTTTTTCAAATTCTAAAATTATACCATGGTATGATTCTGAAATTTCTATGATAATTGAAACATTACAGAGATCATTATTCTAAATATCATCATATTTTTCACATCACCCATAAGAGAAGGTCAATAGGAGAACTTGATTTGTGGCTATATATAAGGAACGCATCAATATTGTGCACACTGGATCCATCAGAAATTTTCTTAATGTAAAGATGGATCCTATGCATAGTCTTTCATTTTAGATTTGCCCTGCTTATTGTTCGGTAGCTAAGTCATATCCGACTCTTGTGACCCCATTTCTGTCCACGTAATTCTCCAGTCAAGAATACTGCAGTGGGTTGCTGTTCCCTTCTCCAGGGGATCTTCCAGACCCAGGGATCGAACTTGGATTTCTGGCATGCAGACAGTGTCTGAGCCACCAATAAAAGATGAAATTTATTTTTAAAGTTTTCAGAGAAATTATTGTAAAATTATGGATCTAACTTGAACAAGTTAAGTGTTTCTCTTTAAAAATATTTTTGTCCTTTTTCAAGAAAGTTACATGTACTAATCTTTTGAAATGTACTAACTTTTTAGGCTTCTGTGTATTTATACTTCTTGTGTACTTATGGAAGAGTCATTTAAAGATTTGTTATTAGTTTTAATATAAATAAGTTGTTTACATTGAGAAAATATAACCAAATTAGATCACCTTTGCATAAAATGTGAAGATGTGAGATATATTATAATTATTAATATGGTAAAACTAACCAAATTCTATGATACTTTACTAAATAATTATTTTCTAACTAAATCTTTACTATTATCAAAGCCAACTCTACTAAACATTAAAGATACATTTTTATCTCAAAGTTATTTATGATGGCATAACTGGGAAGGAATATTGCAAGTAAATTTTGTGATATCCTTTGAGAAACTTTAGCAATTTCTTGGGCTACTTTATACATATATCATGCTCCTGAAATATAAACATAATTCAGCTTACTGAAGTTGTTGTCTGTGATCATATTTTGCAATATAGAACTTGTTCTGGGTTTCTGTGATAATATTATTGAATTACTGTTATTGACCAAGGGAAGCTCACACAGAAAATTAAAATTATGAAATCTTATATGTATGTCAGCAAAACTAAATTGAAATTACATACAGAAAATTATAGGGTATAAACCATAGATATCAAACAAAAATAAGAGCACTTAGAATATTTGAAAACATATAAATAATTTTAAAAAATAAATTAAAAAAACATATGCAGGGTGTTTTACAGAGAATATAAGGCTAAATATCTGTGGCAAGGACTGGGACGACCCAGAGGGATGGTATGGGGAGGCAGGAGGGAGGAGGGTTCAGGATGGGGAACACATGTATACCTGTGGCGGATTCATTTTGATATCTGGCAAAACTAATACAATTTGTAAAGTTTAAAAATAAAAATAAAATTAAAAAAAAAGTAAAAGAAAAGAAAAGAATTTGAACACTCTATCTTAATTGTTTGTATCACAAACGTGTACAGGAGATCAATATTATTCAGTTCAGTTCAGTTCAGTCACTCAGTCGTGTCCAACTCTTTGCAACACCATGAATCGCAGCACACCTGGCCTCCCTGTCCATCACCAACTCCCGGAGTTCACTCAAACTCATGTCCATCGAGTCAGAGATGCCATCCAGCCATCTCATCCTCTGTCGTCCCCTTCTCCTCCTGCCCTCAATCCCTCCCAGCATCAGAGACTTTTCCAATGAGTCAACTCTTTTTGCATGAGGTGGCCAAAGTACTGGAGTTTCAGCTTTAGCATCATTCCTTCCAAAGAAATCCCAGGGCTGATCTCCTTCAGAATGGACTGGTTGGATCTCCTTGCAGTCCAAGGGGCTCTCAAGAGTCTTCTCCAACACCACAGTTCAAAAGCATCAATTCTTCGGCACTCAGCTTTCTTCACAGTCCAACTCTCACATCCATACATGACCACAGGAAAAACCATAGCCTTGACTAGACGGACCTTTGTTGGCAAAGTAATGTCTCTGCTTTTCAATATGCTATCAAGATTGGTCATAACTTTCTTTCCAAGGAGTAAGCGCCTTTTAATTTCATGGCTGCAGTCACCATCTGCAGTGATTTTGGAGCCCAAAAAAATAAAGTCTGACACTGTTTCCACTGTTTCCCCATCTGTTTCCCATGAAGTGATGGGACCAGATGCCATGATCTTCATTTTCTGAATGTTGAGCTTTAAGCCAACTTTTTCACTCTCCACTTTCACTTTCATCAAGAGGCTTTTTACTTCCTCTTCACTTTCTGCCATAAGGGTGGTGTCATCTGCATATCTGAGGTTATTGATATTTCTCCCAGCAATCTTGATTCCAGCTTGTGCTTCTTCCAGCCCAGCATTTCTCATGATGTACTCTGCATATAAGTTAAATAAGCAGGGTGACAATATACAGCCTTGACGTACTCCTTTTTCTATTTGGAATCAGTGTGTTGTTCTATGTCCAGTTCTAACTGTTGCTTCCTGACCTGCATACAGGTTTCTCAAGAGGCAGGTCAGGTGGTCTGGTATTCCAATCTCTTTCAGAATTTTCCACAGTTTATTGTGATCCACACAGGCAAAGGCTTTGGCATAGTCAATAAATCAGAAATAGATGTTTTTCTGGAACTCTCTTGCTTTTTCTCTGATCCAGCGGATGTTAGCAATTTGATCTCTGGTTCCTCTGCCTTTTCTAAAACCAGCTTGAACATCTGGAAGCTCACGGTTCACGTATTGCTGAAGCCTGGCTTGGAGAATTTTGAGCATTACTTTACTAGCGTGTGAGATGAGTGCAGTTGTGCAGTAGTTTGAGCATTCTTTGGCATTTCCTTTCTTTTGGATTGGAATGAAAACTGACCTTTTCCAGTCCTGTGGCCACTGCTGAGTTTTCCAAATTAGCTGGCATACTGAGGGCAGCACTTTCACAGCATCATCTTTCAGGATTTGCAATAGCTCAACTAGAATTCCATCACCTGCACTAGCTTTGTTCATCGTGACTTCACATTCCAGGATGTCTGGCTCTAGATGAGTGATCACACTATCATGATTATCTGGGTCGTGAAGATCTTTTTTGTACCGTTCTTCTGTGTATTCTTGCCACCTCTTCTTAATATCTTCTGCTTCTGTTACATCCATACCATTTCTGAGGTTGCATTTAAAATGCTATTATTCACATTACATGAAAGATAAAGGAAAAATCATCCCTTTATAACAAATGATATCATCATTTTGTTGGTGCCTCTCAGATCTTCCGATGTGAGATTCTGATGGACATAATAGGAAACCTTCTAAACCATACTTGTGCCTGCCATCCTTCATTACAAAAGTGCTAAATAGGTAAATCTCAATTTCTGTTCTGTCCTTCAAAGAACTAATCACACAGACAAAATTTGGCACACTGTGTCTTTCAGAAGATGTTATCTATTTGTTCCCAAAGGGTAGGCTTGAGTACTAATGTTTTGTCAACTAGGAAAACATTCTGTTGCCCTCAAGAATTTTTATGTACAAAATTGAATATATGCATGCAACATTAAAAGTATCATTGTATCATTTTAGACTTTTTTATAAGTAACGTCAGAAATATTCTTATCAAATCTAAGATTAAGAACTCTTTAAAATGTTTTGGGTTTCTGCAATACGCTTATGTTCTACTTTACATATTGAAAATTAAGTTATGTTTTTAGTTACACATTAGGATCCAATGAGGTGTGAATGTGTCAGTCACTCAGTCCTTTCAGACTCTTTGCAACCCCTTGATCTGTAGCTCTTGAGGATCCCCTGTCCATGGAATTTTCCAAGCAAGAATACTGGAGGGCGTAACCATTCCCTTTGCCAAGGGCTCTTCCCAACCCAGGGATCCAACCCAGGTCTCCTGCATTGCAGGCAGTTTCTTTACCACCTGCCCCACCAGGGAAGCTCAGTTACATCTAAGTTCACAGCAATTAGTAATAACTAACAAGTATGTAGCCGGTATTCTGAGAGCATGTACCATTTTCCTTATTTTTAAGATTACTATTTGGTGTGAAAGATTAGCTTTAGATATTAGTTTACTATTTATATGCTTGAATATGACAAAAGAGGTGCTGGAGAAAAAATGGAAGTCTAAAATTTTACAAATCATTGAGTAGTAGCAAAATTGAATGAAAATGTTAAATAAATCAATCTATGACTTACTAGTGGTTAAGGTTATCTGACAGTGTAAATTGATGTTGATATCAAGATTAGATAACTTACATCACCATATAGATATAATTTGCATTTTTGTAACTGATATAGATGCTGGCTCCTTGGAAGAAAATCTATGACAAACCTAGACATCATATTAAAAAGCAGAGACATTACTTTGCCAACTAAGGTAGGTATAGTCAAAGCTATGGTTTTTCCAGTAGTCGTGTATGGATGTGAGAGTTGGACCATAAAGAAGGCTGAGTGCCAAAGAATTGACAGTTTCAAACTGTGGTGTTGGAGAAGACTCTTCATAGTCCCTTGGACATCAAGGAAATTAAACCAGTCAACTTTAAAGGAAATCAAACCTGAATATTCATTGGAAGGAAGGACTGATGTTGAAGCTGTAGTGTCAATACTTTGGCCACCTGTTGTGAAGAGTCAACTCATTGGAATATACCCTGATTCTGAGAAAGACTGCGGGAAGGAGAAGAGGGCAGCAGAGGATAAGATATTTAGGTAGCATCATTGACTCAACAGACACGAGTTTGAGCAAATTCAGGGAGATAGTTAAGGACAGGGAAGCCTGGTGTGCTGCAGTCTGTGGGACTGCAGAACCTGACATGACTTAATGACTCAACAACAACCAAAAGACTTTTGTAAGATCTATTAATAGAGTTTTTAAAGTCATTTTGCACCTTAAAAATTAGAAAAAAATATGCAGTTGACAAATACATCCTACATATCAGTCATGCAAAAAAAAAAGTTTCAACCCTATAGTTGTAAAGTTATTTTTATATATGATAATATGCTAAAACTGTTACTAGAATATATAGTATATTGATGCTGCAAATGTCAGCATAAGTGGGGTCACCTTCAAGAGAAGACCAACATATAACCTACCTAATGATTTTATAAGTTTTTTGACTATGTTATATGTAAATAAATACTTCAAAAATTTTTACATGTAAAATGAGGAATCTATTTCTAACACAAACATATATCTGTACACACATGAACATACATATAATAAAATAACTTTAATATTATCATATTATATAATATGGAAAGTATAATTTGTACTTTATTGTATATTATATGCCATATGTCATATTTCAAATGGTGTATGTCATAAATTATACAACCTCATTACATATTTACATATATCTTTCATTTATACATTGTACTGATGTTAGCAAGCATTTGAATTTCATGTGAATAACATTTAATTAAAATCAAATTAGTTTTCAATAACTAAATAAAGAATAGATAATCAGAGGTTGATTGAACATGGAATACACAGAGACAAATGTACAAATTTGTCCAAGCACTAGCCAGGTCAGGGTGGGTCTTAGCCATTCCTAACACTGTGATGAAGATGAGTATAGCATAGTTTAGCCTGATGCAGTTCAACATTCAAATATTGTAATGATCCCACACTCATCAAGTCAACTATGCTTATTATTCAACTCCCTACAGTTTCTGACTTTAAAAGAGTATGCTAATTATCCTGCTTAGTTTTCTGGTCTGTCAAACAAATACATTTCTTAAGACAAAGAAATAAATTGATATGGGAATTTTATACATCAGTATTCTGAGCCTGCATGAAGTGAGAACCCTTGTGAGAAACAGGTCCTCTTTTATCCTAAATCATATTGAGAATTAGAGATGGTATAATCAAAGAGTAACTAAAGTAATTTTCCTGCAAAAACTCTTTAGACATGATCTGTTAAACTTTTCACAGTACCAGCTCTCTGAATTAGTAACCTTGCCTTGCACTGTACTTAGCACTTCAGTATAATGTTATAAATAGAATAATGTAAAAATATCTGTCCAAAAAATAAACAAAAAGCCTCAATTATATAGAGTTTAGGAAACAAGAGGAGGTCTCATGCCTTCGGGCAATAGCAGAGCCCAATAGGAAGATGAGATTCTCTTCTTTCGTGACAAAGACTCAGCCAATAAAAAGCCATGGACTCTGTTCACATAGTCCTCTCCACTTCTTTTTCTTCTCCGAGTGGTGGAACCTCAATTTACATTTTCTACTAATCCCCAAAAAAGCCCATCTTTGCTGGAGAGATATCTGAGAGTCTCTTTGTTTAGGTCAACATTGTGGTATGTTCTACAGGGGCCAGAGAAGATCTCTGAAGGCTCTGGCCCTGGTGGACACTCAGATGCAACACCTACATTGAGTGCATTGTCACTCACTGCTTTCTCACTACCCTGGAGTTGATATGTCCATGCATTTCTTCCTCCTGGAACAAAGCTCAGTTTTGGAGCTCTCGGGCATTATTCAGTATCTATTTCAAGGTTGTTCCTTTCTGGTTAAGGCCTTATTCTCCATGTGAGAACTCACTGGACATTTCAGTCTGATTCTGAGAGCAGACTGTTTCATCTAAAGCTAGCTGTGAAGCCATCGGCCATTCCTCTGGGAATAGGGGCTGCTTCACTGAAACTGTGCCAGTTCAACCATTGGCCCATTCCTTTGGACTAGGGTGTACTTACTGAAAGCAGGATAAAAAGACCTTTGGACTAGATCCTCTAGGACTGAGCTGGTTTTTTTGTTTGTTTGTTTGTTTTTATGCTGGCTGGTTTTAGCTTGTGAGCTATTTGAATTGAGCTGTTTGTGCTGTAAGCTATTTACCTTGTTTGAAAATTATTTTCCTTTCTAGAGGAAAATCTCAGAAATGGTATCCAAATTATCTAAATATTTTGAAGGTGGTCCCCTTACAGAGGCTCTGGTTGTTTTTATGTTTAAAAATCATAGTCCTTCCTCATGTGTATTTCTCACTGGCTCAATCAAAGAGAATTTAGAGTACCAGTTGCCATTAAAGGAAACTTTCAAAATGTCCAAACTGAATTTTCTTAATAGCAAGTAGGACTATAGTAGCTCAAAAATTTCCAGAACTGAAGCGTATGCCTTTTTGGATTAGTGTTTTGAGGTTCCCAAATGTTATCAGGAGCCTAAAAGTGCCTCTCTGCAAAATAAGATTTTAGGATTAAATCAAACAAACCAATGATTGATAAAAGAAAATGACTCCTGGATCCTCAAGCTCTTATTCCTTAGCCTCTCTGTGCCAGGCTTTGTCTCTGTTGCCATCTTATCTCACTTCCTCAGCTCCTGTGGTCAGACTCCATATCCAGCACCATAGCCCTCCTTCCCTTCTGTGCCTCCTCTGCTCTCTCAGCTCCCCTATGCAGGCAGACCCTATAGATACTGCAGGTTGGATGCAAATCACCACAGTTATGCAAATCTTGCAATAAAGTGCGTCACATGATTTTTTGGCTTCTCAGTGCATATAAAACTTACATTTACAATATACTATGTCTATTAAGTGTGCAATAGCATTATGTCTAGGAAGAGCAATATATATATAGAAATTAATTAGAAACACAAAAGAAAAATAAACAATTACAACATACCATCAAAGATCACTGATCACAGGCCACAAATTAAACATGATAATAATAAGTTTGAAATGTGAAAATTACCAAAATATGGCAGACATGAAGTGAGCAAATGTTATTAGCAAAATGATGCTGATAGAGCTGCTCACTGCAAGGTTACCACAAAGCTTCAACTTGGGGGGAAAAAATACAATATCTGTAAAGCATAATAAACAGAAGCACAATAAAATGTATTTATGTATTGATATATTATTTTCTCCAAAATCCTTTCTTTTCTCTCATTGTCTCTGAATAGAGTGAGGTTGACACACACACATGCATATGTGTGTGTGTGTGTATATATATATATATATATATATATAGAGAGAGAGAGAGAGAGAGAGAGAGAGAGGGAAAGAATATGATCTAGAGATCAAGAGAACCAAATATGTCCCTTATGTTAGCTTCGATCTTATCAGTCAGAATCAAATTTGCTGTTTATATGCTTAGATAACAAGTTTGAATAATACTGTCAGATTCAATTTGCTCTGCTAGTTGATCAAGAACCTAGTTAGTGGTCACCTTAGGTTATTATTATTATTTAATTAACTGATATGGTAGTGCTTTCAACTCATTATCTTTGAAACTTAGATGAATGCCCTGAATGTATCATATAGTTTCCTTTAAAGATTTCAACCTCCTTGTATAATATCTTCCCCAAAGACAAACATATTTTGATAATATATTCAATATAAAAATGTCATTTTCCTCATAGAAATCAAGAAGTCTTTGAACTATTTAAAAATCCTAAAGACTTCAAAGAACAATCAAGAGTTATAGAATATGATCCATTAATGCAGATAAAGTTATCTGAGAAATCTGAATTTTTCTCACTGTAGTGGAGAAGGTACTCTACTCCCCAAATTGGTAATAATATTGAATTTTCATTTTTCATATATTTCTAGGTACCCTAATGTGAAAATATTCCTGGAAATGTCTCTCTGGTACAACACATTTGCACTCCATCAGTTCAGTTCAGTCGCTCAGTCATGTCCGACTCTGCGACCCCATGAATTGAAGCACGCCAGGCCTCCCTGTCCATCACCAACTCCCGGAGTTCACTCAGACTCACGTCCATCGAGTTGGTGATGCCATCCAGCCATCTCATCCTCTGTTGTCCCCTTCTCCTCCTGCCCCTAATCCCTCCCAGCATCAGAGTCTTTTCCAATGAGTCAACTGTTCACATGAGGTGGCTAAAGTACTGGAGTTTCAGCTTTAGCATCATTCCTTCCAAAGAAATCCCAGGGCTGATGTCCTTCAGAATGGACTCGTTGGATCTCTTTGCAGTCCAAGGGACTCTCAAGAGTCTTCTTCAACACCACAGTTCAAAAACATCAATTCTTCGGCTAATCTATAATTCCATTTACTTTTAAGATACAATTTGCTGGTTTACTAGCCTAATGTCTGGATTTCATTCTGACCCTCTATAAACAATGCAGAATACTCTCTCCTATTTTGTGTGAATGCATAAGGTACTAGGGAACTATTTCAATCAGGTTGACTTTTTTTTGAAGTAAAATTTTCCATTCTGCTAAAGTTCAACCGACATTGACTTCACTGAATGGCTGTTGGAAAATTGCCCTCGGAGCTTTATTTGGCATGGCTACCATCTTCCTAATGGAATGTTGTATTGTGAAAGTCACGCTCAGAGTGTTGATTCTGCTCCTAAGTGGCAGTTGGAGCATAACACACATTTAGTTACCTACCTGACAAGTTGTCTATTTAACAGAGAAAAAATGATCTGACTATGACTGATGGCACAGCCACCCTTTCTCAGTGATGGGTAAAATCAGCTGAGTCAAACCAGATCTGGCTACAGCAGAATGCCTGTCTGCAACCCTGTTCCCTCATTTCTCTTCATTTGGATAAGAAGGCTTTCCTTTGAGCACAAATTCCCACAGTCTCCAATCTACCAACCGCTGTGCTTATTGCTTTCTTCTTTCCACTTTGAAATTACTTTAGAGGCATTATTCTGCTCTGCTCCGCATTAGAGAAAAGCTTTTCATACATTTTTAGCTACATGCTCTCTAGGTCAAGGACAACAGTGCTGAAAATTAGAGTCCTTGGTCAAAAGTATTTAGTGAATTATTTACTTTTTGGCCATAAGCTTCCTCTGCTGACACTCTGACTTGAGGTTTTTTTCCTGCATCACTGAAGTAAGTTGCCTTTAGATACCGACTTGATAATTGTTGTGACATACAGTAAAATTGAAATCAAGATCCAGTGACTAATTTGTTGCCCTCTTTTGCCTCCCTTTATTTATTTATTTATTTTTTCATTTAGGGTTGATAGTTCAGCATGTCCAGTGGCAGAGACTAAAATGAAAAGATATATTGTAAAAATCAAAGCCAGTCAGTAAAGTTTATATTCATTCCTCACAAGGACAATGTTCAGGGGCTAAGTGTCACTGCAGCAATGCAAACGACTGATTTGTAGGGATTAGAAACATATAATCCAAACAGCCCCACTGGGTATAAATACTGGATATTAAAATAGGCACTCGTTGGTAAAAGAGGAAAATTTATACTGAAAAGTCATATATATCACAGCTCTGTTTCCTTTTGACTTCAATTCATTTAAATTCAAGTGCAACAATCAGAAGACCTGGAATTTATATCAGACTCCAGGGAAGTATACATGGTATTCAAGCACACACACATAAAACTAGGCTGTGATGAGTCTGGAAAAGTAAGATGCAAGTGATAACAACATGCGCGGAATTTAAAATCAATTTTGGAAATGATATATCGTAATACCAAATAAAAAATCAGAAAAAAGCCCATAAACTAAGATGTTATGATACTGTTTCTTACATGGAATCCACAGCTTAGCTATAGCAGGGGAGCATCCATGAAGGAATATTTGCCAAAACATCCATATTTGCAAAAATCACAATGTCTTTTTGTGAACCTCACTAAAGTAGAATCTTTAAACATATTTCTAAACTGTGGTTTTAACTAGATTATTTATTTACAAATGAGAGATAATTAGAATACAATTCCTTATGTTTTCTTGCATAACTGATGCAGAAAACCTGGCCAGAATAGCAGTCTCTGTAAACCAAATAGGACTACTAAGGGAGGAAGTGGAATCTATTGCTTTTGATTTGTAAAAATGTCCCAAGCAATATTGCCATAGAGGGAAATTTATTTTTTCATTCAAAATGGAAAATGGAAATGCTTTTTCTTTCCATGTATCCTATAATAAACAAAAATGCAGTTTGCCAGATGATAACAAGCATTACAGTGAAAAAATATACTAGAGAAAGGACTATTAAAATATATTAATGCTTTGTAAAAGTATAATTTGTTGTATTTTAGTTGCTAAGTTGTGTCTAACTCTTTTGTGACCCCCTGGACTGTATGTAGCCTACTGGGCTCCTCTGTCCATGTGATTCTCCAGGCAAGAATACTGGAGTGGATAGTGCTGCAATAGACACTAGGATACATGTGTCTTTTAGAATTGTGGGTTTTTCAACATATATGTCCAGTAATGGGGAAGGATAGAGTGGGATGAGTGGAGAAAGCATCAACATATATACACTATCCTGTGTAAAATAGATAACTGGTAAGAAGTTGTTATATAATACAAGGAGCCAAGCTTGGTGCTCTGTGATGACCTGGATGAGTGGGATGGTAGGTGGGGGGAGTCTCAAGAGAGAGAGGTATATGTATAATTATGGCTGATTTGTGTTGCTGTATGACAGAAACCAATACAATATCCTATTAATAAAGCAATTTTCCTCAAATTAAAAAATAAATTCAAAAAAAAAAAAAAAAACAATACTGGAATGGGTTGCCATTTCCTTCTCCAGGGGATCTTCCCATCTAGGAATCGAACCTGTGTCTCCTACATTGACAGGCAGATCCTGTACCATTGATCCACCTGGGAAGCCCAGCTTTCCTTGGACCACTTAGAAAACTGAGGTGGTTGGGAAAGCTGCCAATCTAAACTTGGGAGACTTAGGTGTGTACATAGAGTCACAACCAAGATATACTTAACTGGAGCAAAAGCCATAAACAGATAGGAAGACTCAAAGAGCAATGTGGACAGACTTCCAGAGGCTGAACATATACTAGCATGAGAATAAGAAACTCCTAAGTGATACAGTCTGAGGCAAAGGCAGCACATTAGCAGACATTATCTCTAGGACCCACCGTGTATCCTTAATGATGATCTGATGGTGACCCGCTCATATCTCTGATAGGAGAGGAGAAGTAGTAATCATTTTGAATCATATTAAGTGACTTCCTCACAGCAAAAAGTCTGCTTTCCTAAAAAAGTCTATGATAAGTCTTATTCCAATTGGAGGAAGGATAAGCCTCCCACTAAAACACCCCTAACCTTTCTGTACCACCTAACAAGGGGAGAATAATCAACAAGTATTAGGGCTTTGAGAAAACACATCAAGAGTGTGGCAGCTACAAGAGGGTGTGAGGATTGGTAAGAAAAAAGCCATATCACTGGAGAAACACCTGAAGATCTCAGTACCAAGGCACAGATCCACTAATACATGGCTTTTTATTTGAAGATTACAGAATATACCTATTCCTTCACTTCTGTCACATGAATCAGCTCCAATATAATAACAAGGATCAAAGCTGAAAGACTAGTATATATTAATACTACCCTCTTTGAGGAGGAAAACAGGGAACCTCAAAGTCAAGATGGGAAGCAAAAACAATGATAGTAGAGGAATCTGATGCCACTGACACATAAAGTTATAAGAAACATTAAACAGAGACTAACTTATAACCAACATAGTTGAACAGTAATGGTGAGAGTGGGTACCCTTGTCTTTTTTCTGATTTTAGAGCAAATGCTTTCAATTTTTCACGATTGAGGATAATTTTTGCTGGAGGTTTGTCATATATAGCTTTATTATGTTGAGGTATGTTCCTTCTATGCCTACTTTCTGGAGAGTTCTTATCATAAACGGGTGCTTAATTTTTGTCAAAGGCTTTCTCTGCATCTACTGAAATAATCATATGGTTTTTATCTTTTAATTTTTTAATATGGTGTATCACATTGACTGATTTGTGAATATTGAAGAATTTTTGAATCCCTGAAATAAAACTGACTTGATTATGTTGATCATGATCATTATGTTGATGTATGATCTTTTTAATATGCTCTTGGATTTTGTTTACTAGAATTTTGTTGAGGATTTTTGCATCTATGTTCATCAGTGATATTGGCCTGTAGTTTTCTTTTTTTTTTGGTGGCATCTTTGTCCGGTTTCGGTATCAGGGTGATGGTGGTCTTGTAGAATGAGTTTGGGAGTTTTCTTTCCTCTGCAATTTTCTAGAAGAGTTTGAGTAAAATGGATGCTAGGTCTTCTCTAAGTTTTTTGTAGCATTCACCTGTGAAGCCATCTATTCCTGGGCTTTTGTTTATTGGAAGATTTTTGATTACAATTTGTATTTCCAAGCTTGTGATTGTACTCAGTGGGAGAAGGCAAGTGTGGGGTGATTTGAGAGAATAGCACTGAAACAAATACATTACCATATGTAAAATATGGTCAGTGCAAGTTCAGTGCATGAAGCAGGGCACCCAAAGCCAGTGCTCTGGAACAACTGAGAAGGATAGGGTGATGAGGGACGTGGGAGGGGGCTTCAGGATAGGGGGACATGTATATACCTGTGCCCAATTCATGTTGATGTATGGCAAAAACCATCACAATATTGTAAATTATCCTCCCATTAAAATAAATAAAATAAAGTAACCAATATTGTATACATCTTCACAAAAAGGCCTATTTTATTTTCAATTCCTATTAATAGACACATGTACAATTTTCAGCAAGAACTTATAAGGCATTCCAAAAGGCAAGTCAAACTAGTGTGGAACACATTTTGGAACTATCATAAAGGAAATGTAAAGTAACTATGATAAATATATGAGTTCTAATGCAAGAACTAGACAGCATGCAAAAACAGATGTGTAATGTAAGCAGAGAGATGGAAACACTAAGAAGAAATCAAAAGGATATGTATGAAATTAAAAGCTATGAGAAGTAAAAATATACTTGAAAGCCCACCAGTAGACTCAGCACAAATGAGGAAAGATCAATGTGCTTGAAGACAGACACTTTTCAAAATAAAATGCAAGCAATATCAATAATAGAACATATAAAAATTGGAGCCAATTCTAAAACATGCAGTTAAGAAACAACAGATACAGGAAGCTCAGAGAACTAAAGGAATAATAAGTAAGCAAAGCAAAGAAATAAGCAAATAAAACAAACTCCCAAATAATAAAGCTAAGCAAATGTGTTAACTTGATAAGGCTGCCATTACAAAGAACTAACCTTGGATGGTGTAAATACCAGATTTATTTTTCTCACATTCATCAGGGTTGGTTGCTTCGGAGAGGCATGTGGTAAAGAGATGGTGCATATAGACCTATAGAAGGCTGCTTACTTCTCGTGTCTTCCTATCACCTTCCCTTTATGATGTCTGTGACCAAATCCCCTCATTCTTATTAGGACACCATTCTTATTGAATTTGGATCCATCCTAATGACTTCATTTGAACTTGATTAGCTCTATAAAAATTCTCCAAATGAGATCACAACCTGAGTACCAGGGGTAGGACTTCAGCATGTGAATTGTGGGGAAGGGAGTTGCAGTTTCACTTCAGTTCAGTTCAGTCATTAAGTCGTGTCTGACTCTTTGCAACCCCATGGACTGAAGCATACCAGGCCTTGCTGTCCATCACCAACTCCCAGAGTTTACTCAAATTCATGTCCATAGAGTTGGTGATGACATCCAGCCATCTTATCCTCTGTTGTCCCCTTCTCCTCCCGCCATCAACCTTTCCCAGCATCAGGGTCTTTTCCAAAGAGTCAGTTCTTCACATTAGGTGGTCAAAGTATTGGAGTTGCAGCTTCAACATCAGTCCTTCCAATGAATATTCAGGACTGATTTCCTTTAGGATGGACTGGTTGTATTTCCTTGCAGTTCAAAGGACTCTCAAGAGTCTTCTCCAACACCACAGTTCAAAAGCATCATTTCTTCAGTGCTCAGCTTCCTTTATAAATTAAGAAGATGGACCTAAGTTACTTTATAAATAACATCCATACATGACTACTGGAAAAAATCATACCCTTGACTAGGCTTGACTACTTTGTTGGCAAAATAATATCTCTGCTTTTAAATATGCTGTCTAGGTTGGTCATAACTTTTCTTTCAAGAAGCAAGCACCTTTTAATTTCATGGCTGCAGTCACCATCTGCAGTGATTTTGAAGCCCCCCAAAATAAAGTCTGTCACTATTTGCCATGAACTGATGGGACCAGATGCCATGATATTTGTTTTCTGAATGTTGAGTTTTAAGCCAACTTGTTCACTCTCCTCTTTCACTTTCATCAAGAGGCTCTTTAGTTCTTCTTCACTTTCTGCCATAAGGGTGGTGTCATATGCATATCGGAGGTTATTGATATTTCTCCTGGCCATCTTGATTCCAGCTTTTGCTTCATCCAGCCCAGTGTTTCTCATGAATTAAATAAGCAGGTTGACAATATACAGCCTTGATGTACTCCTTTCCCTATTTGAAACCAGTCTGTTGTTCCATGTCCAGTTCTAACTGTTCCTTCCTGATCTGCATACAGATTTCTCAAGAGGCACGTCAGGTGGTTTGGTATTCCTATCTCTTTCAGAATTTTCCACAGTTTATTGTGATCCACACAGCCAAAGGCTTTGGCATAGTCAATAAAGCAGAAATAGATGTTTTTCTGGAACCCTCTTGCCTTTTTGATGATCCAGCGGATGTTGGCAATTTGATCTCTGGTTCCTCTGCCTTTTCTAAATCCAGCTTGAACATCTGAGAGTTCATGGTTCATGTACTGTTCAAGCCTGGCTTGGAGAATTTTGAGCATTACTTTGCTAGCGTGTGAGATGAGTGCAACTGGGCAGTAGTTTCAGCAAGTCCCTCCAGGGACAGAGAGACAGGGTGCAGTTTAACTCATTGCAATATACCACATTCAAGTTGCAGAAAACCAAAGGCAAAGAGATAATATGGGGACAAGGCACATGGGGTTGGGGGAATATCTTTCTATAGGAGAACAAGAATTTCAGTAGAAGTCTTATAAGAAACTATGCAGATATGAATAGAATAGAATAAAATAATGAATGATTTGAAAATGTATAAAACCAATCTAGAATTCTCTCTCTCCAACAACATTAATCTTCGAAAATGAAGGGGTATAAAGATTTTCTTAGACAAACAAAAAGTGAGGGACTTGACCATCAGCAGATCTGCCACACAAAAAAATGTTTTAAAAGTTCTTAAGCAAAAAGAAAATAAGATAGACCTGAAACTAGAAACTACATATAGAAAGACAGAGTTAAAGAGTAAGAAAAAATGAAGGTCAAATAAATACTTTTCTTGTTCTTAATTCATTTAATGGTTACTGTTTGTTAAAACAATAATAGAAACATTTTGGGTGATTCTAGCAAAGGATACACAAAATAAATGACAACAATTGTATAAGGGACAGGAATAAGGAACTGGAGAACACTTAGTCATATCTGTACTACTTCTGATGTACTACAGTATTATTTGAAGATGGACCTAAGTTACTTAAAATCTATTAATACAAACTCTAGGTCAATCAATAAAATATATTTTTAATAAATCATGATTTGTTATCTAAGAGAGAAGTGCATTCAGATAAAATGATTAGAATCCACAGAAGCAAAAAACATAATAAGAGAGAAAATAAGAAACAAAGAACGAAAGCAGTTAATAGTAAAAAGTCATAAGCACTGCAATTATTAATCCAACTTTGTCAAATATCACTTTAAGTGTGAACAGTCTACCAGTTAAATGATAGATTGTCATGCATTTTTTTAAAACCCCCACTATAAGTTGATTAAAATAAATCAACTTTAAATATAAATATTCAGAGAGGTTAGAGTAAAAAGATAGGGCTGCAGCCATGAAATTAAAAGACGCTTACTCCTTGGAAGGAAAGTTATGACCAACCTAGATAGCATATTCAAAAGCAGAGACATTACTTTGCCAACAAAGGTCCATCTAATCAAGGCTATGGTTTTTCCAGTGGTCATGTATGGATGTGAGAGTTGGACTGTGAAGAAAGCTGAGCGCCGAAGAATTGATGCTTTTGAACTGTGGTGTTGGAGAAGACTCTTGAGAGTCCCTTGGACTGCCAGGAGATCCAACCAGTCCATTCTGAAGGAGATCAGCCCTGGGATTTCTTTGGAAGGAATGATGCTAAAGCTGAAATTCCAGTACTTTGGCCACCTCATGTGAACAGTTGACTCATTGGAAAAGACTCTGATGCTGGGAGGGATTGGGGGCAGGAGGAGAAGGGGACGACAGAGGATGAGATGGCTGGATGGCATCACCAACTCGATGGACGTGAGTCTGAGTGAACTCCGGGAGTTGGTGATGGACAGGGAGGTCTGGCATGCTGTGATTCATGGGATCGCAAAGAGTCGGACTTGACCTAGTGACTGAATTGAACTGAACTGATACCATGTTAACACTAATGAAAAGAATGCGATGATGGACATATTAATTTCAAAAAACAAGAGGGGTATTCATAATGATAAAATATTCAATTATCCAGTCAGATCAGATCAGATCAGTCGCTCAGTCATGTCATTGTTAGAGACATCAGTGCTTCTTTATTATTAATTGATAGATCAAACAGGTAGAATTTCATAAATGCAAGTTTAAGAAATAAAACATCCTTCAAAAAAGTATTATTCAAGAATCCTAATCCAAGAGGTTTTTCTCATTTAAATCCAAACAGTTCAGTTCAGTCGCTCAGTTGTGTCCGACTCTTTGCAACCCCATGGACTGCAGCATGCCAGGCCACCTTGTCCATCACTGACTCCCGGAGCTTACTCAAACTCATGTCCATTGAGTCAGTGATGCCATCCAACCATCTCATCCTCTGTCATCCCTTTTTCCTCCCGCCTTCAATCTTTCCCAGCATCAGGGTCTTTTCCAGTGAGTCAGTTCTTCACATCAAGTAGTCAAAGTATTGGAGTTTCAGCTTCAGCATCAGTCCTTCCAGTGAATATTCAGGACTGATTTCCTTTAGGATGGACAAATCTAAACAAATATATCATAATTATATAGCAAGATCTATTTATTACATGCTTACACTATGCATCTTTGTTCATCTGTTTTACATCACTCTTATAACACTGATTTACCTACTTGTTTTTTAATCAGCTGGTCATGTACAACTCTTTTGCCACCCCATGGACTGCAGCTTGCCAGGCTCCTCTGTTCATGGGATTTCCCAGGCAAGAATACTGGAATGAGTTGCCACTTCCTTCCCCAGGGGATCTTCCCAAACCAGGTATTGAACCCTCATCTCCTGCTTTGCAGGCAGATTCTTTATTACTGAGCCACCAGGGAGCCCCTTAAAAACTTAGGTACTATAAATATTAGAAAGAAAAGACACAAAAAGATGTCAATATTAAATATTAATGGGAAATTTTAACAAATTAAATAGTAAAGAGAATAAAATAACCTATATCATACTGGAGGAAAAATGCAGTTTATGACATGAATTTACACATATAAAATTAAGAGAATTTATTAGGAAAAAATTAGATGTTAAAAGGAAATATGATAGAAAAATAGACAAAAATATTTTTTATGCATGCTATTATATGGATCTCAAGGTAGAAATAAAGAAATATAACACATTGACATTGACTATGGAAATATCATATATCCAAAAATAAATGTAACAAGGAATTTGTGGGGATCATATGATAAAGATAATTTTTTGGGCTTAAAATAATACCTAACATAGAAGATATACTACATTCTTGTTTGTACTTCCGAAGGAAAACTTATTACCATAAAATAACTATTTTTGCAAAATTAATTTTTTCATTTAATTAATTATAATTGGAGGCTAATTTTCTTGAGTTAGAGAAAAGCTGACATTAAATCAAAAAGAATTAATGAGACTAGAAAAAATGATTTTCTATAAAATTGTTTTATCTGTCATTGATATATGCACATTAACCAGTGAAAAATGAAAGTGTAAGTTGCTCAGTCATGTCCAACTCTGCGACCCCATGGCCTCATCCATGGAATTCTCCAGGCCAGAATACTGGCCTTTCCCTTCTTCAGGGGATCTTCCCAACCCAGGGATCAAATCCAGGTCTCCCACATTACAGGCGGATTCTTTACCAGCTGAGCCACAAGGGTAGCCCATTAATCAACCAGTAAAATAGAATAAAAGAGCACAAAAATTAATATTGATAAACATAAGGATTTTGTATATACTAAGATAGTTACTTAAGCTTAGTGAACTCATCCATATAAATGGTGCCTGCAAAATCTAATTGCAGTCTTCAGGGGAAAAAAAAAACTGGATTCCTACTTTGCACCATACGGAAATACCTAAAAAATATTATAATAAAAATAAAACAGGAATATACATGTTTGGAGTGGATATTTTCATAGTGACATATTCCTAAAAGCTTAAGGCGGAAAAAAAAAACATGTATTTAATATATGAAGATTAAAATCTTTTTAAACAAGTCTACTATGCATATATTATAAATGAAAAAGTAGTCAAGGATAAGGAAATTGATGTCTCATTATAAAAATCATAGGAAATCTAAACTTTCTGAAATTTCAAGAAGACAAATTATAGGAAAAAGAACCAAAAATATTAGCTTGTTTAGAGGAAAAATATGTCATTTGGAAATCTGGTTTTAATATGAAAAATAAATAAACAGTCTCAAATTCCAGAGAAAGGCAATGTCATTGTTTAGTCACTAAGTCATGTCCAACTCTTTGAGATTAATGGACTATAGCCCTTCAGGCTCCTCTGTCCATGGTATTCTCCAGGCAAGAATACTGGAGTGGATTGCTATTCCCTTCTCCAGGGGATCTTCCCGACCTAGGGAGCAAACCCATATCTCCTGCTTGGAGGGTGGATTCTTTACAACTGAGTCACCAGGGAATCCCAAATTAATGTGTATCTATAAAGTTAACAGAATATAAAAAGAAATAATATGTATTGCTAAACATTTTGTGGAGAAAAGGAGATTGTCATAAATTAATGATAGATGTATAATTTTCAAGGCCTCTTTAGAAGGCAGTCTGGTAATATTTAATTAAGCACACATACAGTTTCAATAATATCTAACAATTTCATTCCTCAAAATCAGTTCCACAAAGTAAATGCAGCTGAAAGTGAAAGTGTTAGTCACTCAGTCATGTCCGACTCTTTGTGACCCCATGGACTGGAGCCTGCCGGGCTCCTTTGTCCATTGCATTCTCCAGGGGAGAATGCTGGTGTGGGTTGACATTCTCTCCTCTAGGGGATCTTTCTGACCAGGAAATTAACCTGGGTCTCCTGCACTGCAAGCAGATTCTTGACTGTCTGAGCCACTAGGGAAGCACTAACAACTTAAATGTATTGTAGTAAAGATAATCATTGAACCTAGACAGCATATTAAAAAAAAAAAAATCATTGAACCTGGACAGCATATTAAAAAGCAGAGATGTTACTTTACCAACAAAAGTCTGTCTAGTCAAAGCTTTGTTTTTTCCAGTAGTCATGTATGGATTTGAGAGTTGGACTATAAAGAAAGCTGAGTGCCAAAGAATTGATGCTTTTGAACTGTAGTGTTGGAAAAGACTCTTGTTCACTTGGACTGCAAGGAGATCAAACCATTCAATCCTAAAGGAAATCAGTCCTGAATATTCTTTGGAAGGACTGATGCTGAAGATGAAACTAATAGTTTGGCCCCCTGATGTGAAGAACTGACTCACTGGAAAAGACCCTGATGCTGGGAAAGACCGAAGGCCAAAGAAGGGGATGACAGAGGATGAAATGACTGGATGGATCACCAACTCGATGGACATGAGTTTGAGCAAGCTCTGATAGTTGGTAATGGAGAGGGAAGCCTGGCATGCTGCAGTTCATGGGGTCTCAAAGCATTGAACATGACTGAGTGACTGAAATTAACTGAACTGAATCATTGAACCAATGCATATAGTGGCAAAAGGGTGGCTGCAAAATGAATGTTCATCCCCAAGTGATTAAATAAATTATGGTTCCTACATACTATTTTACATGGCCATTGGATGAATAATGGCTTTGGGATGCATTATCATTCAGTTTTGAACAAAATAAGATTCAGAGAAGTACATATTAAGAATTAAGGTGAACAACCGTATATATCAAACTGTAATTTATTTCTAAATAACATAACAATTCAAACCAGTCAATCCTAAATGAAATCAACTCTGAATATTCATTGAAAGAACTGATGCTGAAGCTGAAACTCCAATATTTTCACCACCTGATTCACATCATTGGAAAAAAAGTAACCAAGAAATTTTAGAGTCAACTTATTGGAAAAGACCCTGATACTGGGAAAGAATGAGGGCAGGAACAGAATGGGGTGACAGAGGATGAGATGGTTCGAGGGCATCCCTGACTCAATGAACATGAGTTTGAGCAAACTCCAGGAGCTAGTGAAGGACAAGGAAGCCTGGCTTGCAACAGTCCATGGGGTCACAAAGAGTCAGATACAACCAACTGAATAACAACAAAAATAATTTATTTCTAAACAACATAACAAATTTATAAAAATTTAATGTGCCTAGATTTTACAAATTTACTTGAGTATTAATATTAAAACTTTACTTTCAATTTAATATGAGCATTTCAATGATTTTTCACTGTTTAACTTACATAATTTGTTTCATGTGTTAGATCATTTTTACATCTATGTGTTTTTCAATGGCTGAATCAGAAATGGTCCAGTAATTAAAATTATTTTCCCCAATGCATTAGTTTAATTAACAAATGATGGTATATTATGAATGAGCATCGAAAGTGAAAGCTGAGAAAATATTAAATTCAGGTACCTGTACTCTATGTCAAAGAACTTATTTTTCTTTGATACGGCTTCAAAAGTCTTTCATCCTCATGCTTCACTGACACTTAAAACAGTGTCATGGTGGGAGTAGAAATATAAGTGACAGGTCTAATAAATTAGCAATATCCTGCTCACTACACTCCCCCTCATTTTTGCTTGAAATTTCACTTCTTATTAAAATTTGTATTCTTCAAAGTTGAATGGGAGTTCTCTGAGTTTTATCTGCTTTAAAGATGAGCTAGGCTCAAAATCCTACAGCTGAAAAATGTCACTGGTCTTTCTCTTGGAGTAGCATAGAGCTTTCAATATTTCCAGGAGGCTGGGTCAAGTCTCTAATGGTTAAATAAATTGCCTTTCAAATGCTATAGTCACCACAGTCTGGACTATTGTATGATTGATAGTCTTCCCTACAAATAATAAGGTATTTGTACTTCCTGTTTTCTTAAGTATATATTAGAATATACATTTTAAAAATAATCATAATTGACACTAGAGGCAGTGATGGCAGTGATGTTTCAATAACTAGACCTCTTGATCAATGGTTCTAGATTTTTGCTTTTTTTAAACTGGTTCCTGTGAATCTGGTTGGTATGCCTCAACCAGCATTAGAAAATGAAAAATAAAAAGTGATAGAAAAGAACTGCATGTAATAGAATAAAATTTAAATAGTGTGTTCACATGTATCAGTACCTCTTAAAAACTCTTTGTTTATACATGCACACATATTTATAATGCTGTATATACTCTGTGTCGTGAGGCTTCCCTGGTGGCTCAGTGGGTAAATAATCCACCTGCAATACAAGAAATGCAGGTTTGATCCCTGGGCCATTAAAACCCCATGTAGGAGTCCATGGCAACCCACTCCAATATTCTTGCCTGGAGAATCCTATGGACAGAGGAGCCTGGCAGGCTATACTCCATAGGATCGCAAAGGGTTGGACATGACTGAAGTGACCAACCACTCATGCAAACTCTGTGACCTAATGCAGAACCATGTTCTTATCATGAATTGTATGAACTGTACAAGAAAAAAAAATTTTAAGTCATTGCTTTATGTTTTGTGCTATGATTAGAACCTTTGTCCATCCATTAGGCTTAAAATGAATCAGAAAGGACACTCTGCATCAGATTAGATATGTTAAAACAATATATACAAGTCCCAATATCTTCATCAAGTTTGTTTTCTGAGAACTCCTTCTGTTTAATATAGTGAGAGAAAAAAAATAAAATGATAATACCCACAGTTTAAAAACACTTGCATGAATAGCACGAAGTATCACAAATAAAGTTTTTTCATTTGTATAATGTGCCATGAAAGTATATTTATCTGTCTGAATTAGAAAGTATAAAACTGCCTAGGAAACTATGTCTCCTCTTGCTTGTTGCATAGGAAATTCTTCAGATATTTAAAATAACAATATTGAATTACACTACATAAAATTTTTAAAAATATATATTTTATTACATTTGTATATGTATGTATGCACAATTTATTAAATGTAAGCATCATGATGGTTATGTTGTAAACATCTTTCAATACACACCTTCTTAACAGGTAATCATGCTATCCAGAAAGGCAGATGATTCCTCCACAATGCTCACACATCTTTCTGTCAAAATAAGTCAAACTCCAAACTGTCCCTGGAATGAAGTTTGCTAAGGGAAGTGTTAAACCCACAGGAATGAAACTGACAGAATTGCATGCAGTTCTAGAATTGAAAGAAATCATTCAAGCTAATGTAAATATGAGAAAGAGATGAATTTGATTCTAAAAGTGGGAAAAAAAAACTTTGGAATAGTAACAAAATCAAGGTTAAATATACTTGGTTTGCAAACTAGATGCCTAATTTAAATTTTTATAACACTTTATTAATTTGTCATGCTACGTGTACAGAGTTTCAAAAAAGCATGATTTTAGGAGGACCTTTGACTGTTATCCATACTGGATGTCAATTTTAATATTATTCAGAACTTTGCAATGTTGCCCATTCATTCTGAATTAAATCAGACTGAAGAAACAAAAATGTCAAACTAAATCCATTACTCTTCTCTTCACATATCCAATAATAATTTTTATTATACTATTGCATGTGGAAATTAAAGTCTGGCCCCTAATCACTTTTAATAGAATATTATATTTTGGGGAAATGTATATTATAATAATATTACATAAATATTTTAGAAACAAATGCTTATCATAAGTAACTTCAAATATGTATTTGATGGATTTTCATTCTTCCTAGTTTTCATCCTGTGAGGTAGATTAGTAGGGACGGAAGCAGGCTATTATTTTCATACAATGCCATTTAAAGTTGTGTGACCTCATTCAAGCTACTGAACTTAACCAACTCTGATGATTCTTCTGGGTAAAATGCTGGTTACAATATTATTTACCCCATAAGATTGGAAGATTTATGCAAGAGAAGTATTTGAAACAAAATAAGACTAATATGTATCATATACCATTACTATTTCTGCCATGATTATTTTTTGTAGTTACTCATAGATTGAAAAAAAAAAAAAAGTGTGCTTCTGCTTTGACCAAGTGTGCTTTGGTTATAATCTTGTCTGCTCGATTTTATGAAAGAAAAAGTGTTCAAGGTATTTCAAAAATAATCTCATATCTTTATCGTATCTATTACTTTTACATATATGTGGTTTCTGACATTATGTTCATTGTTACCTTAGTATACTGGAATGCCTCCTTCCATACGGACAGTGATATGCCAGGTGGGAAAGTTAAGGCCAGCCATGCTTCTTCAAAATGACTACCTTCCTTAAACATGGTTTTTAGGAGGTAACTTGACTAAATTTGGCCCAATCAATAACATTCTCAGGATTTAGGATTGGGACAAAGAATCAACCTACCTTTCAATAGTTTGACCAGTAATGAAAGTTTTTAGGAGCTTGATATAAGAAGTATAGATATATGTAGGGTGTCGAACATGGTGTAAATGTCTATAGATGTAAGAAACATCTATGTTTACTGAAGAAGCAGAGAGTCTTTTCTACACAGAGAAAAAGAAATGGAAGAGATGAACAGGGAGTTAGAAATATAAAGTATTAAGATGGCTGTTTAAACTGAGATCAGAGTACCTTTTTGAAGTACAACTCCATTCTTTTATTTTATGAATCATCCCTGTACCCTTGTAACGTATTCTCATTTTAGTTTGGTGAAGTTTGATTCTGTTTTTGTTTTTTCCTCAAACCAAAGGAAAGTGCAAGAGGAACAGTCGTCTCTATACGCGGAAGTAGGAGTCAACACACTTTTCATATAAATGGGGAAGTAAACAACTAGAATTTGCAGGCAGAGATTCTCTATCACAACTACACGGCCTTGCCATTGGAGCACAACATAGCCATTGGTTATAACTGGAAGATAAATGTGGCTGTGTTTCAATGAAACTTAATTTATGGGTATTGGCATATGAATTTAAAATTTTACCTGTCATAAAACATTATTCTTTCAGTTTTTAGAGGGAGGGGATATATGTACACCTATGGCTGATTTATGCTGATGTTTGACAGAAAGCAACAAAATTCTGTAAAGCAATTATCCTTCAATTAAAAAATAGATAATTTAAAAAATGTAAAAAATTAAGAAAAAACATTGTAATATGTGCATCATACAAAAATAGGTGACGGGCTACATAGCGAATCTAGTAAGCAGGGGAATCACTCTGAAATTTATAACAAAGTTTAAATGTTTCCCAATCAGTTTCTTTTGCAAAACACATCCCAAATTCTTTCTTCTTTTTAGGTACCACACTACTGGTTATCCACTCTACTATATTCTTCTGTTCTACATTCCTTCTCTACTATAAGTAAATATTTCTGGTTATGGCAAGATAATTTATGTTTTCAAATTTCTTTACTCAAGAGAATTTTAGTTTATAAATGAAATCATATAACTTAGGATGCTTGGGGCTGGTGCAATGGGATGACCCAGAGGGATGGTATGGGGAGAGAGGAGGGAGGAGGGTTCAGGATGGGGAACACATGTATACCTGTGGTGGATTCATTTTGATATATGGCAAAACCAATACAATATTGTAAAGTTAAAAAAAAAAAAGAATTCTGGGAAACCAATATGGCAATAAATAAATAAAATATTTAATAATCTAAAAAAATAAAATAAATAAAATAAAACGTCATTATTTGAATTTTATAAAAGTAATTAGAAATGATAGGCATCATAAAAACAGAATCAATAGCTGCTGCCGCTACTGCTGCTAAGTCGCTTCAGTCATGTCCGACTCTATGCGACCCCAGAGACGGCACCAGGCTCTGCTGTCCCTGGGATTCTCCAGGCAAGAACACTGGAGTGGGTTGCCATTTCCTTCTCCAATGCATGAAAGTGAAATGTGAAAGGGAAGTCGCTCAGTCATATCCAACTCTTGGCGACCCCATGGACTGCAGCCCACCTGACTTCTCCATCCATGGGATTTTCCAGGCAAGAGTACTGGAGTGGGGTGCCATTGCCTTCAATAGCAGATCACATTAAAAGTATTTGAAAACAAAAGGTAACTCTTAAAATCATCAAAGCTGTTTATTGGTACATAGCAATTATATGTACAAAGATGGAAAAAACTTAATGTCGATTTCATTATCAATTAAAAATTATCCTAGAATGAGACTATAAATGCTATTAGACTACTACCAAAAGAAAAAAAGTTATATTGCAGACCTCAATATATGCTATTTCTAATTTAATGGAGATAAATATTCTTTTCAATATAGTTCTGTGGTGTCACAAAAATAAGACTGTCAAATATATGATAAAATAAATAGCTTATCAAAAATTTTGTAGCAGGGACTAATGGTGTCAAGATACACTTGTTAGGAAGTACAGCAGCATTTGAAGTCAATGTATTTTAAATTCACTTTAGTCCAGCAGGCCTTTTAGGAAGTCTAGAAAGATGTTAGGCCAATTTTGCATGCCAAGTACATAAATGTCAATAGCAGTTTAGAACAAGAGTGGATGTGAGAATGTTTCCAGTTCAATATTTTGCTCTAAAGGCAAATAATCAGTATGAGATTTTTGCAACAGAAATCTAACAGAAAATCCACTGAGGAGAAGAACCAATAAGCATACTAAACAGAGATGTTTTGGAATAATGAGATTCCACTGGTTATTTGATTCACAAACAATTCCCATAGGGCTTTTTATGAATTTTATGTTTTCCTAGAAGGCCACAAATTTGAGACTCTTCCCCATGTCCTCAACAATGGCATTCAGTAATAGAGGTTCCTTTTCGGTGTTCTGCTGCTCTCACAATACATTATGGTATTTATTTTGAAACTTGAGCAGAACTTTTATTGGGTAGTGCTCTACAACTGACCACTATTTCCTGAGTATGGAATTTCCAATCCAGTTTCTCACAGAATTTCGAAGGTAAAATTCCAGATGAAAGGTACCAACATCAATGTTTTTCCAAAACCTACCAGAAGACTTGACAAATACGTAAGTAGTATCCAGTTAATATTTATTGGATGAATACTCTTATACCTAATGCTATTTACTTGTGTTGCAAAGGTATTTGAAAATCTAGTTTGAAGAGTTATGGTATTAATAAATAAAGTATGAAAATTCCTCCTCTGTGAAACTGTCATTATATCAGAATGTGTAATGTAGGTAACTATAGATGTTTTATAATAAGACTCCCTGACTTCAGACTATACTACAATGCTACAGTAATCACATCAATATGACACTGGCATAAACATGATACATAGATTAATGGGACAGCATACAGAATCCACAGATAAATACACATGCTTATGGTCAATTAATCTACAACAAAGGAGGCAAGAATATATGACAGAAAAGATAGTCTCTTCAATAAATGGTGCTGGAAAATCTGGACAACTACATGTAAAAGACTGAAATTGCAACATTCTCTAACACCATATACAGAAGTAAACTCAAGATAGATAAAGACCTAAATGTAAGACTAGATACTGTGAAATTCCTAGAGAAAAACAGAGGAAGAACACTCTGACAAACTGCAGTAATATCTTGTCACATCCATTTCCTAAAGTAAGAAAATAAAAGCGAAAATAAAGAAATAGGATCTAATTAAACTAAAAGTTTTGGCACAGCAAAGAAAACCATTAACAAATGAAAAGAAAATTTCTCCTACTGAATGGGAGAAGATAGTTTCAAATGATGTGATCAATAGGGATTAATATACAACATATATAAATAGCGTATACAACTCCACATCAAGAAAATAAACCACCTGATTAAAAGTGGAAAGAAAAACCGAACAGACATTTTTCCAAAGGGGAAATGCAGATGGCCAAGGGGCTCAACGCTGCTAATCATCAGGGAGAAGCAAATCAAAACCACAATGAGATATCAATTCACACCTATCAGAGTGGTCATCATCAAAAAGAACACAAATAACAAATGTTGGTGTGAATGTGGAGAAAAGGGAGCACTCATACACTGTTGGTGGGAATGTAGATAAGCGTAACCACTGAGGAAAACAGTATGAAGTTTCTTCAAAAACTAAAAATAGAACTACCATATGGCATGGCAATTCCACTACTGGATGTCTATATGGAAAAAAATTAAAACATCAATTCAAAAAGCTATGCTCCAGTGTTCATAGTAGCATTGCTTATAATTGTCAAGACATGGAAGCACCTTAAAGGTCCATCAATAGATGAATTGATAAAGAATACTTGTTGTTCAGTCACTAACTTGTATCTGACATTTGTGATGCCATAAACTACAGCACACCAGGCTTTCCTATTCTTCACTAACTTCCTAAGTTTGCTCAAACTCACGTCCATCGAGTCAGTGATGCCGTCCAATCATCTCATACTCTGTCGCTCCCCTCTTCCTCTTGTTTTCAATCTTTCCCAGCATCACGGTCTTTTGAATGAATCAACTCTTCACATTACGTGGTCAAAGTATTGGAGTTTCAGCTTCAGCACCAGTCCTTCCAATGAATAATCAGGGTTGATTTCCTTTAGGATTGATTGGCTTGATTTCCTTGCTGTCCAAGGGACTCTCAGGAGTCTTCTCCAGCACCACAGTTTGAAAGCATTAATTCTTCAGCACTCAGCCTTCTTTATGGTCTAATTCTTACATTTTTACAGGACCACTGAAAAAACCATAGCTTTGACTATAAGTACGTTTGTCAGCAAAGTGATGTCTCTGCTTTTTAACACGCTATCTAGGTTTGTTGTAGCTTTTCTGCCAATGAGCAAGCATTTTTTAATTTCATGGATGCAGTCACCATCTGCATTGAATTTGAAGCCCAAGAAAGTGAAATCTGTTTCCTTTGATTCTCCATCTATTTCCTATGGAGTGATAGGGCCAGGTGCCATGATCTTCATTTTCTGAATGTTGAGTTTTAAGCCAGCTTTTTCACTCTCCTCTTTCGACTTCATCAAGAGGCTCGTTCATCTCCACTTTCTGCCATTAAGATTGTATCATCTGCATATCTGAGGTTGCTGACAATTCTCTTGGCAGTGTTGATCCCAACTTGTGAGTCATCTAGCTCAGCATTTTGTATGATGTACTCTGCATATAAGAGTGTACTCTGCATGTACTCTGCAAATAAGCAGGGCGACAATATACAGCTTAGGCATACTTCTTCTCCAATTTTGAAGTATTCCCTTATTCCATGTCCAGTTCTAACTGTTGCTTCTTGACCTGCATACAGATTTCTCCGGAGGAGGTAATGTTGTCTAGTATTCTCACCTCTTTAAGAATATTCCACAATTTGCTGTTATTCACACTGTCAAAGGCTTTAGTATAGTAAATGAAGCAGATTCTTTATTGGATCCCCCTTGCTTTTTCTGTGATCCAGCATATGTTTGCAATTTGATTTCTGGTTCCTCTGCCTTTTCTAAATCCAGTTTCTACATCTGGAAGTTCTCGGTTCATATACTGCTGATGCCTACTTTGAAGGATTTTGAGTATAAACTTGCTAGATGTGAATTGGCTGCAATTGTAGGGTAATTTGAACATTCTTTGGCATTGCCTTTCTTTGGGATTGGGATGAAAACTGAACTTTTCTAGCCCTGTGAGCACTTCTGTGTTTTCAAAATTTGCTGGGATAATGAGTGTAACACTTTAACAGCATCATCTTTTAAGATTTGAAATAGCTCAGCTGGAATTCCACTACCTTCACTAGCTTTGTTCATAATAATGCTACCTAAGGCCCAGTTGACTACACCCTCCAGGATGTTTGGCTCTTGATGAGTGACCATACCATTGTGGTTATCCTGGTCATTACAACCTTTTTTGCACAGTTTCTCTGTGTATATTTGCCACCTCTACTTAATACCTTGTGCTTCTTTTAGGTCCCTGCTGTTTTTGTCCTTTATGGTGCCTATCTTTGCATGAAATGCTCCCTTGGTATCTCTGATTTTCTTAAAGTGATCTTTATTCTTTCACATTCTGTTGTTTTCCTCTATTTCTTTGCGTTGTTCACTTAAGAAGGCTTTCATGTTTCTCCTTGCTATTCTCTGAAACTCTGCATTCAGTTGGCTATATCTTACCCTTTCTTCTTTGCCTTTTGCTTCTCTTCTTTCTCAGGTGTGTAAGGCCTCCTCAGGCAACCACTTTGCCTTATCGCATTTCTTTTTCTTGGGGATGGTTTTGTTCATCACCTCCTGTACAATGTTATGAACCTCTGTTCACAGTTCTTCAAACACTCTGTTTACCAGATGTAGTCCCTTGAATCTATTTGTCACTTCCACTGTATAATCATAAGGGATTTGATCTAGGTCATACCTGAATGGCCTAGTGGTTTTTCCCTACTTTCTTCAATTTGAGCATGAATTTTGCAATAAAGAGCTGATGATCTGGGCTATAGTCAGCTTCAGCTATTGTTTTTGCTGATTGTACAGAGCTTCTCCATCTTTGGCTGCAAAGAATAAAATCAATCTGATTTCAGTATGGATCATCTAGTGATTTCCATATGTAGAGTCATCTTTTGTGTTGTTGGAAGAGGGTGTTTGTTATGACAGTGTGTTCTCTTGGCAAAACTCTGTTAGCCTTTGCACTGTTTCATTTTTTACTCCAAGGTCAAACTTATCTATTACTCCAGGTATCTCTTAACTTCCTACTTTTGCATTCCAGCCCCCTATGATGAAAATGAAATATTTTTTTCTTTTGGTTTTAGTTCTAAGAGGTCTTGCTGCTCTTCATAGAATTGTTCAACTTCAGCTTCTTTAGCATTACTGGCTGGGGCATAGACTTGGATTACTGTGATGTTGAATGGCTTGCCTTGGAAATGAACCAAGGTCATTCTGTCATTTTTGAGATTGCAACCAAGTACTGCATTTTAGACTCTTGTTGACTATGAGGGCTATTCCACTCCTAAGGGATTCTGTCCAGAGTAGTAGATATAATGGGCATCTGAATACTACTCAACCATATAAATAAAATGAAAATTTCCTATTTCCAACAACATGGATGGACTTCTAAGGCATTATACTGAATGAAATACATCAGAAAAAAGCGAATACTTTATTACATCACTTATACATGGAATATAAAAAATACAACAAACTATATAACAAAGAATATAAGCAGACCCACAGACACAGAGAACAAACTAGTGGTTACCAATGTGAGGAGTGATATTATGGGGGTTAGGAGGATGAAAGGCACAAATAATTGGGTGTGAGATAGGCTATAAAGATACAATATAATATATATAGTCAATGGAGTACGACATTTAAAATTTGTTTAATTAAAAAAAATAAACTAAAAAATCACACACACAAAAAATGAAACATATAGGCCTAAGAAAATATTCCAATTTCCATTCGTTTTTGAAGCTATTATAGGCAGAAGCTAAATCTGTTCATATCTGCTGAAATATTATAGAAAAAAGCAATGCAATTTTCAAATGTTTCTTATCTGATATGTAAAAATTTCTGTATAAATGTAGTCTATGCATGCATGCTAAGTCACTTCAATCATGTCCAAGTCTTTGCAACCCTATGGACTATATCCTGCCAGGCTCTTCTGTCCATGGGATTCTCCAGGCAAGGATACTGTAGTGAGTTCCATGTCCTCCTCTAGGGGATCTTCCCAACCCAGGGACTGAACCACCATATATAGTGTTCATCTAATGTGAATAGACACAGTGTGAGAATCTGGTATAAGAGTTAAGAGAATTCAAACAGACTGACAGATATTTTTCAGTATTTTGCATTTAAGTAAATATATTTCCATTTACTCTTAGGTCAACTCTGAATGTGACTTACTCTCAGTTGTTATAAATGAATTCTTCTTCAGTATAAAGTTTCTCAAAATAGCTATTCATAAAATACATACTACGCTTTTCCTCATACAAAATACATATAAGTAAGTGAAAACCATATCAGGTTTTGAAAAAATAAATCTCATGGATGTAGCTATCCTGAATTAATTAGGACAATATTCATGTGGATTTGTGAATCACTGTTGTTCAGTCATTCAGCGCTGTCTGACTCTGTGACCATTGCATCAGTGAAGTCATCCAGCCATCTCATCCCCTGACTCCCTCTTCTCCTTCTGCCCTCAATCCTTGCCAGCATCAGGATCCTTTCCAATGTGAATCACTCAGTTCAGTTCAGTTCAGTTCAGTTGCTCAGTCATGTCTGACTCTTTGCAACCCCATGAAACACGTCTGACTCTTTGCAACCCCATGAAACACAGCACACCAGGCCTCCCTGTGCATCACCAACTCCCGGAGTTCACTCAAACTCATGTCCATCAAGTTGGTGATGCCATCCAGCCATCTCATGCTCTGTCATCCCCTTCTCCTCCTACCCCCAATCCCTCCCAGCATCAGAGTCTTTTCCAATGAGTCAACTCATCACACCAGATGCCATGATTTTCATTTTATGAATGTTGAGCTTTAAGCCAAGTTTTTCACTCTCCACTTTCATCAAGAGGCTTTTGAGTTCCTCTTCACTTTCTGCCATAAGGATGGTGTCATCTGCATATCTGAGGTTATTGATATTTGTCCCGGAAATCTTGATTGCAGCTTGTGCTTCTTTCAGCCCATTAGACAATCATTTTGGGGGCTTCCCTGGTCACTCAGTGGCAAAAAATCCACCTGCCAAAGTAGGAGTTGAGGGCTTGATCCCTGGGTGGAGAAGATCCCCTGAAGAAAATGACAACCCACTCCAGTATTCTTGCTCAGAAAATCCCATGGACAGAGGAGACTGCCAGGCCACAGTTCGTGGGATGACAAAAGAGTTGGACACGACTGAGTGACTAAACAGCAACAGTAAACTCAACCCTTTACAAACAATTACCATAAAGTGGTCTTGGCCTTGGCTCATGTGGAACTACAGATTGTGTGTATTCTGGGCTACTTATCGCTGAGCCATTGAAAGACGCACTGGATACTGGCTTTATTCACTTATTGGCATCTTACTGAAGAAAAGACACCAACAATATTTTTAAGTCAACACAATCCAATCACAAAGGACAGGGATGTTGATTCTGCTTTCATGGTTTCCAAGTATATGAAGAGAAATATGCAAGAATTATGCACATTTTCATGGAAAAGGGTCTCAATTTTGAGTCTGGCATATTAGGTAGGTATTTGTCTTGTCCTGCAAGAAAAGAAGATTTGGAGAGGCATAAACTTAAGACCCCTGTTCCTCCAAAAGGTCTGTGGTGAATCACAAAAAGTGTCCTTCAAGTCCTCAAAGTCAGAGATAAAACTCCCTTTCTAAAATGTGTTAATTTGCTTCCTTCATTACTCCTGTCACTAACAAGTGTTGCTTTTGAGAAAAAAAAAATTAGAATACACATTTTACTTTAATGTAGATATTATAATGTAAATGAATATAGATATAATTACTCTTTATACGAGATTTTCTGCCTCCATTTTTGCATTTGTAAGTATGAAAACATTTTCTGTTATTCCTTATAAAATATATATTTTAATACCAAACTAAGCCCTATACTTTATATGCAAATCAGTGAGATTTTCTAATACAAAATATACTGAATTCTTTGCATAATCCTTAAAAGAACTTTGATTTTTTTTCATCCTTACTCATGAAAATCCACGAATGGAAAGTCTTTTTCAGCTTTTGCTATTAAAATATTGGGCTCTGAATGCAATATAGGTACAAAATATGAAAAAAATGGATATATGAATATTACAAGTATGTATTATGCTAAAATAACCATCTGTTAACCTAAATATGGATGATATGTAATATGCACTGAAAAGCAACATGAAAGTACAATTTTTGTCACAAAACAGGCACTCATGACAGTGTACATTCATTTTTACTGAAATACTCAAGGATGTCTAAGCCAAGCCCTGTGAAAGTACGAGGTGCACAGAGTGTAAAGAACTGTCATAGTTTGCAATTATCAAGAATATAAGAAGATTAAATGGCTCAGTTCCCTTCTTTCTTATGAATTCTTATAAACTGAGTTTATCTCCTTGCACAGAATGACCACGGAACAGTGTAGACAAACTACAAAGACAAACGTAACTAGGTTTTGAAGTTTTTCTTTTGAGCATTATTTTACAAAGTTAAGATGATGATTGTCCCTGCCAAACAGAGTAAAAAATTCAGGAAATAGTTGAATTCAAAGACTTGAATAAAACATATATCAGCATGTCATTAACTGTGCAATTACTAAAAGTATATTTTGAAGAAATTATAAAGCTATTTATAATTTGGCAAAGTAAATAAGTTCAGTTAATATCAGACACTAAATATTACTGAAAGGAGTAATCTTTGTCACTGCATGTGTCAGAACAACAGTTCTGGCTTCCTACTTGGTCTCTCTAGGGTCTATTTCCCAATGTATTATATATATCTTCAAATGATTTTTAACTATATTCATTATTTCATCTCTGTGGCCAAAATTATTTCCCTAAATAACTGTAGGGTGATATTCTTAAATAACTGCACTGATTATGTCATTTCTCTGGTCAGGTACTTTAATGGATTCCCAAGAGCCTATAAGAAAAAGCTTAAATTCACTTGCAAGATCCTACTGTTTCACACAGCTGTGGCATCATTTTACTTTGGTTATTTATATGGAAGAATAATGCATCTTATGTTTCCAGGTGGCACATTGGTAAAGAGTCTGCCTGCCATTGTAGGAGATGCAAAAGAAGCAGATTCAATCCCTGGGTTAGGAAGATCTCCTGGAGAAGGAAATGGTAATCTGCTTCAGTATTATTGCCTGGGAAATCCCATGAACAGAGGAGCCTGGCAGGCTACGGTCAGTGGGGTAACAAAGAGTTGGACATGACTGAGCACATAAGCAGGCACACAAGCTTTTATTTTGCTTGTTAGCAAATTAGATTCTTTCACCTTTGCTGTTTTATAATGTTTTACATGATTTTTAAAAATCAAGAGAATTCTTTAAATAGCAAACCTTATTAACATTTAAAACAATATTTTAAATTCTTGAATTTTCACAGTTAATTCAATCAACTCGCCAAAGACTTATATTCCAATCATTTTCAAATTTAGCTATAAAAAATAATACTGCATCTATTATTTCTGTATATATATTCATCTAAAAATATAACATTATCTTAAAAACCATTGCCTAATTGTTTTTAAATCGAGTCCTAACACTTTATTTTCTCATAAACCATGTAGATCCATTTTTTTCTATCCTTATTATCACCAAATATCATCTCCTTCTTTGTTTTTCCATGTCTGATAGTCAAAAACAACATTTTAATCCTTTGTATTTCTTAAGAAAAAGTAGGATAAAATATTTATTCCTGGACTAATATTTGAATTTTTTTTCTGTTAGTTTCATTTATGTATCTTTTGCACATTTGTTTATATGTAATTAATTGTCTTTTCAATTTCTAGAGATGAGAGATACTGAATACTAAAATGAACAACTAGAGTATTGTAGTGTGCTTAAATATATTTCAGAGTTCAATTCTGAGCACTACCTCATACTAACTGTGGCTGTGGGCTGGTTCCTCAATTATACATTTACAGTAAAATTAGTAACTATCCCAGGCATGTCTCATTAGCACTGAATAGAGAATAAATTTTAAAATGTTTAGAACTTTCCTCAGTTCAGTTCAGTCACTCAGACATGTCTAACTCTTTGTGACCCCATGAACCACAGAATGCCAGGCCTCCCTGTCTGTCACCAACCCCCGGAGTCCACCCAAACCCATGTCCATTGAGTCGGTGATGCCATCCAACCATCTCATCCTCCATTGTCCCCTTCTTCTCCTGCCTTCAATCTTTCCCAGCATCAGGGTCTTTTCCAAAGAGTCAGCTCTTCCCATTAGGTGGCCAAAGTACTAGAGTTGCAGCTTCAACATCAGTCCTACCAATGAACACCCAGGACTGATCTCCTTTTGGATGGACTGGTTAGATCTCTTTGCAGTCCAAGGGACTCTCAAGAGTCTTCTCCAACACCACATTTCAAAAGCATCAATTCTTCAGTGCTCAGCTTTCTTTATAGTCCAACTCTCACATCCATATATGACCACTGGTAAAACCATAGCCTTGACTAGATGGACTTTTGTGGACAAAGTAATGTCTCTGCTTTTTAATATGCTGTCTAGGTTGGTCATAACTTTCTTTCCAAGGAGTAAGCATCTTTTAATTTCATGGCTGCAATCACCATCTGCAGTGATTTTGGAGCCCAGAAAAATAAAGTCAGCCACTGTTTCCACTGTTTCGCCATCCATTTGCCATGAAGTGATGGGACTAGATGCCATGATCTTGGTTTTTTGAATGTTGAGTTTTAAGCCAGCTTTTCCACTCTTCTCTTTCACTTTCATCAAGAGGCTCTTTAGTTCCTTTATTCTTCACTTTCTGGCATAAGGGTGGTGTCATCTGCATATCTGAGGTTATTGATATTTCTCCCAACAATCTTGATTCCAGCTTGTGCTTCCTCCAGCCCAGCATTTGTCATGATATACTCTGCATGTAAGTTAAATAAGCAGAGTGACAATATATAGCCTTGACATACTTCTCTTTCTATTTGGAACCAGTCTGTTGTTCCCTGTCATTTCTGACTGTTGCATCCTGACCTGCATACAGGTTTCTCAAGAGGCAGATCAGGTGGTCTGGTATTCCCATCTCTTTCAGAATTTTCCATGGTTTATTGTGATCCACACAGTCAGAACTTTCCTAGACACAGTATTATTAACATTTATTGTTGCTTGATTTTCTGTCATATGTCTTGTAAATACATTTCCCCAATCTCTCTTATTAAACATGTGTGTGTGTGTGTGTATGCTTCTGTCTACAAACACAAACCCATGAGCACTCACATTATTTTCAAAATACTTTTATCATTCAGTTTTTATTGTAACTTTTTATATACAAATTCACATGTTTTTGCTTTGGTTCCAAATTGGGAAAGGAGTACATCAAGGCTGTATATTTTCACCCTGCTTATTTAACTTCTATGTAGGGTACATCATGAAAAATGCAGGGCTGAATGAAGCACAGACTGGAATCAAGACTGCTGGGAGAAATGTCAATAAACTCAGATATGCAAATGAAACCACCCTTATGGCAGAAAGCAAAGAGGAAAGGAACTAAAGAACCTCTTGATGAAAGTGAAAGAGGAGAGTGGAAAAGCTGGCTTAAAACTCAACATTCAAAAAACTAAGATCATGGCATCTAGTCCCATCACTCCATAGCAAATAGACGGAGAAACAAAAGAAACAGTGACAGATTTTTTTTTTCCTTGGGCTTCAAAATCAGTGCAGATAATAACTGCAGCCATTAAATTAAAAGATGCTTGCCCCTTGAAAGAAAAGCTATGACCAATCTAGACAGCATATTAAAAAGCAGAGACATTACTTTGCCAACAAAGTTCTGTCTAATCAAAACTATGGTTTTTCCAATTGTCATGTATGGATGTGAGAGTTGGACTATAAAGAAAGCTGAGCGACAAAGAATTGATGCTTTTGAACTGTGGTGCTGGAGAAGACTCTTGGGAGTCCCTTGGACTGCAAGGAGATCAAACCATTCAATCCTAAAGGATATCAGTCTTGAATATTCATTGGAAGGACTGATACTGAAGCTAAAACTCCAATACTTTGGCCACCTGATGTGAAGGTGACTCATTGGAAAGGACCCTGATGCTGGGAAAGATTGAAGGTGAGAGGAGAAGGGGATGACAGAGGATGAGATGGTTGGATGGCATCACCGACTCAATGGACATGAGTTTGAGCAAGCTCTGGGAACTGATGATGGACAGGGAGGCCTGGCATGCTGCAATCCATCCTCAGGGAGGCCTGGGATCACAAAGAGTTGGACATGTCTGAGTGACTGAACTGAACAGAATTGAACTTCCTCTTATTAGCTCCTCATTCCTCAATATACATATTTATTCTCATTAACGTAGTTATTATTGTACTTCGAATGTAAAATTATATTACTATGATATATTACATGTATGAAAATAATCTTGAAAATAAAAAGATTGATGTCTTGTTTAACTGGCTCTCTGCTACTTCTTGACAATGCCCTTATACAACTTTGGGTAGTTTTCTTTCTGTAATGTCAGAACAACTTTCGCAAATCTTCAAATTTTATAAAGTGCTCTATAATCTTACCCCTGGTCTTTCATAGAAAATACTGAGACTATCAGTCACTTCTTTGCAAAGTTATATTGGTCCTATGATAACTCATATTTTTCTGTACTATACATACACCTTTTCTTCACTTTTATTTTTTATTATTTTTCTTTTTTCTTCTATGAGTTAGGTACTCTTTTTATTTTATTTTTTTATTGAAGTTTAGTTAATTTACAATGTTTCAGATACACAGCAAAGTGATTCAGTTTATATATATTCTCTTTCAGAATCTTTTCTATTATCCATTCAGTTCAGTTGCTCAGTCATGTCCAACTCTTTGTGACCCCATGGACTCCAACATACCAGGCTTCCTTGTCCATCAACAAATCGCAAAGACTGCTCAAACTCATGTCCATTGAGTTGGTGATGACATCCAACCATCTCATCCTCCATTGTCCGCTTCTCCTCCTGCCTCGAATCTTTCCCAGCATCAGGGTCTTTTCCAATGAGTCAGTGCTTCCCATCAGGTGGCCAAAGGATTGGAGTTTTTGCTTTAGCATCAGTCCTTCCAATGAATATTCAGGACTGATTTCCTTTAGGACTGACTGGTTTGATCTCTTTGCAGTCCAAAGGACTCTCAAGAGTGTTCTCCAACATCACAGTTCAAAAGCATCAATTCTTTGGCGCTCAGGTTTCTTTATATTATAGTCCAACTCTCACATCCATACATGACTACTGAGAAAACCATAGCTTTGACTAGACAGACTTTTGTTGGCAAAGCAATGTCTCTGCTTTTTAATATGCTGTATAGGTTGGTCTTAGCTTTTCTTCCAAGGAGCAAGCATCTTTTAACTTCATGGCTGCAGTCACTATCTGCAGTGACTTTGGAGCAGAATAAGATAAAATAAACAAAATAAATACAGTCTGTCACTGCTTCCACTGTTTCTTATCTATTTGCCATGAAGTGATGGGACCAGATGCCATGATCTCAGTTTTCTGAATGTTGAGTTTTTTTTTTTTTTGCACTGGTTTGTAATTTCTTTTTTTTTTTAATTTTATTTTTTAACTTTACAATATTGTATTGGTTTTGCCATATATCAAAATGAATCCACCACAGGTATACATGTTTTCCCCATCCTGAACCCTCCTCCCTCCTCTCTCCGCATACCATCCCTCTGGGTCGTCCCAGTGCACAAGCCCCAAGCATCCAGTATCGTGCATCGAACCAGGACTGGCGACTCGTTTCATATATGATATTATACATGTTTCAATGCCATTCTCCCAATGTTGAATGTTGAGTTTTAAGCCAACTTTTCACTCTCCTCTTTCACTTAGATTAAGAGGCTCTTTAGTTCTTTGCTTTCTGCCATAAAGGTGGTGTCATCTTCATATCCGATGTTTTTGATATTTCTCCTGGCAATCTTGATTCCACCTTGTGCTTCATCCAGCATGGCATTTTTCACGATGTACTCTACATTATAAATTAAATAAGCAGGGTGACAATATACAGCCTTGATGTACTCCTTTCCCCATTTGGAACCAATCTGTTGTTCCACGTCCAGTTCTATATGTTGCTTCCTGACCTTCATACAGATTTCTCAGGAAGCAGGTCAGGTAGTCTGGTATTCCCGTCTCTTTCAGAATATTCCACAGTTTGTTATGATCCATACAGTCAAAGGCTTTGATGTAGTCAATAATGTGGAAGTAGATCTTTGTCTGGAACTTTTGCTTTTTCCATGATCAGTGGATGTTGGCAACTTGATCTCTGGTTCCTCTGCCATTTCTAAATCCAGCTTGAATATCTGGAATTTCACAGGTCATGTACTGTTGGAGCCCAGCTTGGAGAATTTTGAGCATTACTTTACTAGTGTGTGAGATGAGTGCAATTGTGTGATAGTTTGAACAGTCTTTGCATTTCCTTTCTTTGGGATTGGAATGAAAACTGACCTTTTCTAGTCCTGTGACCACTGCTGAGTTTTCCAAATTTGATGGCATATTGAGTGCAGCACTTTAACAGCCTCATATTTTAAGATTTTAAATAGCTCAACTGGAATTGCATCACCTCAACTGGAATTGCATCACCTCCAGTAGCTTTAAGATTTTAAATAGCTCAACTGGAATTGCATCACCTCAACTGGAATTGCATCACCTCCAGTAGCTTTGTACATTGTGATGCTTCCTAAGGCCACTTGACTTCATATTCCAGGATGTCTGGCTCTAGGTGAGTTATCACACCACCATGTTTATCTGGGCCATGAAGATCTTTTTTGTATAGTTCTTCTGTGTATTCTTGCCACCCCTTCTTACTATCTTCTGCTTCTATTAGGTCCACATCATTTCTGTCCTTTATTGTACCCATTTAGGTTATTACATTTTCCATTATAGTTTATTACAAATTGAAACACATTTCAACTGTCCTCTAAAAGATCTGTTTTCTAAGGAAAAAATATATGTTATATATATTATCTCATGTGGGTGGTCTTTGCTTAGTAACTCAGTTGTGTCAACTCTTTGAGACCCCATGGAAAGGTTACCATGCCCTCTTCCAGGGGATCTTTCCAACCCAAGGATTGAACCCAGGTTTCCCTCATTGAAGGCAGATTCTTTATCATCTGTGTCACCAGGCAAACACAAGAATATTGGAGTAGGTAGCCTGTCCCTTCTTCAAGGGATCTTTCCAACCCAGGAATAGAACCAGGATCTCCTGCTTTGCAGGCAGATATTATCTTGTACTGCTTTATAAATTTTGGTATTCACTGGTGGCTCCTGTGAGGCAGGAGACGAGGGTTCATCCCTGGGTGGGGAAGATTCCCTGAAAGAGGGCATGGCAACTCACTCCAGTATTCTTGCCTGGAAAATCTCATGCACAGAGGAACCTGGCGGGCTACTGTCTATGGGGTTGCAAAGAGTGGGACACAACTGAAGCAACAGCATACACAAGCTTTACATATTATCTTAGGACTTTGTTGCAACAATGAATCACATTTCATCTTTATCTTTAATCGCCTTCCCTTCTCTCATATTTATGTTCAAGTTTTTCCAGTATTAAAAGTAATAGAAAATTTCACATAAAATTTTAATCACTTTCTAACTCTCATTTTATTCATTTCCTGATTGAACACAATGAATGAGGAATCTGAATTTACTGCTTTAACTAAGTATTTTTATTTTGCACCTATTTATATGTCATTTTTGTTTTTCACTCAAGTGACTTTTTTTTTTGTTGAGGCTAAAAATATCCCTTTAAATTAATTCATAAACTCCCTGAGGTCAAGAAGTTTATCCTACTATCTTCTTACTCCAAATAACCAGTGTTGAAGTATTCCCCTGCCAATGTAGGAGACACAGGAGACATGAGTTCATATACTGAATTGGGAAGATCCCCTGGAAGAGTACATGGCAACCCACTCCAGTATTTTTGTCAGGATAATTCCATGGACTGAAGAGATTAGCAGGCTATAGTCCATGGGGTCTCACAAAGTTGGACACAACTGAGTAACTGAGCAGCAACAGCATGTATGTGAAAGTGTTAGCCACTCAGATATGTCCGACTGTTTGCAAGCCCATGACTGTAACCCATCAGGCTCCTCTGTCCATGAAATTTTCCAGGCAAGAATACTGGAGTGGGTTGCCATGCCCTTATCCAGTGGATCTTCCCAGCCCAAGGATTGAATCTGTGTCTCCTGCATTGCAGACAGATTGTTTACCATCTTAGCCACCAGGGAAGGCCTATGTATATATATATCACTTATGCTACCACAGAAATATTAGACATAAATAATTTTACATATGCTTTATACGTTGCTTATTCAAATTCATTCCGCTATTTTTATGACTCAACCTATTTCAAAAGACAATGTTTTCAGATTGGTAAGTAGATTTATTTTTAGTTGTAGAAGAAATGTTAAAAGTACTGATATCTTAAATGATCCAATTAGTAAAACATAGAACATTATTTTCTCAATGAAAACTCCTCCAACTCCTTCAATTTACTGTTTTTCTCTATCAATTTCACACTTGAGCCTGATATGGGAACCAACTGAGATCAAAATCTGAAGGCAGTGAATTTGACCAGAAATTTTTATCTCTATTTCTCTTCCTGTGTCTCAGAATTTTTCTCAATTGGATTTTCCAGCCAGCCATAATGGATTGATCAAAATAAACCCTAACCCTAGCATAGACAGTAAGCTCCTTGACAGTGGTCATAGTGATGTTTTATGGATCTGATTCCAAAGACAAGGACAAGAAAAGAAAAATAAGCACATTGGACTTCATCCCACTAAAAATCTTATGCACAGCCAAAAAAAAAAAAATCAATAAAAGTTAACCTACTGAATAGGAGAAGATGCTTCCAAACCATATATCCCATTAAGGGCTATATTAATATAAAGTACTCATATAGTTTAAGGGCAAAGAAACAAATTTACAAATGGGCAGAGGATATGAATAGACATATTTCCAATGAAGATATTCATATGGTCATTAGGTATAATAAATGATCACAACATCATAATCACCAAGGATATACCAACCAAAACCACAAGGGCATTATATCACAGCTGACAGAACTGCTGTTCAGTCACTCAGTCCTATGTCTGAGTCTTTGTGACCCCATAGATGCTGACAAGAATCGCTAGTATTAAGAAGACAAGAAACAGCAGATGTTGTTTGGGAAAGAAAAGGGAACACTCATGCTCTATTGGTGGGAATATAAACCTCCATACTCTCTGGAAAAAAAAAAATAGAGCTTTATATGATCTAGCAATTCTACCTGTAGGTATCTATGTGAGGAAAAGAAAAACATGTTTTGAAGAAGATATATGTACCCCGGATGGCCATTATAGTATTATTTTTACAATAGACAAGATATGGGGAAAAAATGGTACCTATTGATGGATGAATAAAGAAGATGTGGTGTATACAAATACAATGAAATACTACTCAGTCCATTAAAAAGAGAGAAATCTTACTGTTTGCAGAAACATGGATGGACCTTGAGAGTATTATGCTAAGTAAAATAAGTCAGGCAGAGAAAGACAATTACTACATGATTTTACTTGTATGCAGAATCTAAAAAGTAAAACAAAATAAAACCCATACTCATAGATACAGTGCAAGATGATGGTTGGGTCAGGGGGCACAATGCATGAACAAGATCAAGAGGAACAAAGTTCTAGTTATAAATTAAATAAGCCATGGATGTAATGTACAGGATGGGGTAGTAGTCAGTAATACATTAACTTTGTATGGTGACAGATGGTAACTAAACTTATTGTAGTGATCATTTCATAATGTATATAATTTTGAATCACTATGTTGTACACATGAAACTAATATAAAACTAGTCAATCTAATCACACTAGGACCACAGCCTTGTCTAACTCAATGAAACTAAGCCATGCCTGTGGGGCAACCCAAGATGGGCGGGTCATGGTGGAGAGATTTGACAGAATGTGGTCCACTGGAGAAAGGAATGGCAAACCACTTCAGAATTCTTGCCTTGAGAACCCCATGAACGGTATGAAAAGGCAAAATGATAGGATACTGAAAGAGAAACTCCCCAGGTCGGTGCGTGCCCAATATGCTACTGGAGATCAGTGGAGAAACAACTCCAAAAAGAATGAAGGGATGGAGCCAAAGAGGAAACAATACCCAGCTGTGGATGTGACTGGTGATAGAAGCAAGGTCCGATGCTGTAAAGAGCAATATTGCGTAGGAACCTGGAATGTCAGGTCCATGAATCAAGGCAAATTGGAAGTGGTCAAACAAGAGATGGCAAGAGTGAACGTCGACATTCTAGGAATCAGCGAACTGAAATGGACTGGAATGGGTGAATTTAACTCAGATGACCATTTTATCTACTACTGCAGGCAGGAATCCCTCAGAAGAAATGGAGTGGCCATCATGGTCAACAAAAGAGTCCTAAATGCAGTACTTGGATGCAATCTCAAAAACGACAGAATTATCTCTGTTCGTTTCCAAGGCAAACCATTCAATATCACAGTAATCCAAGTCTATCCCCCAACCAGTAATGCTGAAGAAGCTGAAGTTGAATGGTTCTATGAAGACCTACAAGACCTTTTAGAACTAAAACCCAAGAAAGATGTCCTTTTCATTATAGGGGACTGGAATGCAAAAGTAGGAAGTCAAGAAACACCTGGAGTAACAGGCAAATTTGGCCTTGGAATACGGAATGAAGCAGGGCAAAGACTAATAGAGTTTTGCCAAGAAAATGCACTGGTCATAGCAAACACCCTCTTCCAAAAACACAAGAGAAGACTCTATACGTGGACATCACCAGATGGTCAATACTGAAATCAGATTGATTACATTCTTTGCAGCCAAAGATGGAGAAGCTCTATACAATCAGCAAAAACAAGACCAGGAGCTGACTATGGCTCAGACCATGAACTCCTTATTGCCAAATTCAGACTTAAATTGAAGAAAGTACGGAAAACCACTAGGCCATTCAGGTATGACCTAAATCAAATCCCTTATGATTATACAGTGGAAGTGAGAAATAGATTTAAGGACCTAGATCTGATAGATAGAGTGCCTGATGAACTATGGAATGAGGTTCATGACATTGTACAGGAGATGGATCAAAACCATCCCCATGGAAAAGAAATGCAAAAAAGCAAAATGGCTGTGTGGGGAGGCCTTATAGATAGCTGTGAAAAGAAGAGAAGTGAAAAGCAAAGGAGAAAAGGAAAGATATAAACATCTGAATGCAGAGTTCCAAAGAATAGCAAGGGGAGATAAGAAAGCCTTTCTCAGCGGTCAATGCAAAGAAACAGAGGAAAACAACAGAATGGGAAAGACTAGGGATCTCTTCAAGAAAATCAGAGATACCAAAGGAACATTTCATGCAAAGATGAGCTCGATAAAGGACAGAAATGGCATGGACCTAACAGAAGCCGAAGATATTAAGTAGAGATGGCAAGAATACACAGAACTGTACAAAAAAGATCTTATGACCCAGATAATCACAATGGTGTGATCACTGACCTGGAACCAGACATCCGGGAATGTGAAGTCAAGTGGGCCTTAGAAGGCATCACTACGAATAAAGCTAGTGGAGGTGATGGAATTCCAGTTGAGCTATTCCAAATCCTGAATGATGATGCTGTGAAAGTGCTGCACTCAATATGCCAGCTAATTTGGAAAACTCAGCACTGGCCACAGGACTGGAAAAGGTCAGTTTTCATTCCAATCCCAAAGAAAGGAAATGCTAAAGAATGCTCAAACTACCGCACAATTGCACTCATCTCACATGCTAGTAAAGTAATGCTCAAAATTCTCCAAGCCAGGCTTCAGCAATATGTGAACCGTGAACTTCCTGATGTTCAAGCTGGTTTTAGAAAAGGCAGAGGAACCAGAGATCAAATTGCCAACATCCGCTGGATCAGAGAAAAAGCAAGAGAGTTCCAGAAAAACATCTATTTCTGCTTTATTGACTATGCCAAAGCCTTTGGCTGTGTGGGTCACAATAAACTGTGGAAAATTCTTCGAGATATGGGAATACCAGACCACCTGATCTGCCTCTTGAGAAATTTGTATGCAGATCAGGAAGCAACAGTTAGAACTGGACATGGAGCAACAGACTGATTGCAAATAGGAAAAGGAGTTCGTCAAGGCTGTATATTGTCACCCTGTTTATTTAACTTATATGCAGAGTACATCATGAGAAACGCTGGACTGGAAGAAACACAAGCTGGAATCAAATTGCCGGGATAAATATCAATAACCTCAGATATGCAGATGACACCACCCTTATGGCAGAAAGTAAAGAGGAACTCAAAAGCCTCTTGATGAAAGTGAAAGTGGAGAGTGAAAAAGTTGGCTTAAAAGCTCAACATTCAGAAAACGAAGATCATGGCATCCGGTCCCACCACTTCATGGGAAATAGATGGGGAAACAGTGGAAACAGTGTCAGACTTTATTTTTCTGGGCTCCAAAATCACTGAATATGGTAATTGCAGCCATGAAATTAAAAGACACTTACTCCATGGAAGGAAAGTTATGACCAACCTAGATAGCATATTCAAAAGCAGAAACATTACTTTGCCAACAAAGGTCCATCTAGTCAAGGCTATGGTTTTTCCAGTGGTCATGTACGGATGTGAGAGTTGGACTGTAAAGAAAGCTGAACACTGAAGAATTGATGCTTTTGAACTGTGGTGTTGAAGAAGACTCTTGAGAGTCCCTTGGACTGCAAGGAGATCCAACCTGTCCATTCTGAAGGAGATCAGCCCTGGGATTTCTTTGGAAGGAATGATGCTAAAGCTGAAACTCCAGTACTTTGGCCACCTCATGGGAAGAGTTGACTCATTGGAAAAGACTCTGATGCTGGGAGGGATTGGGGGCAGGAGGAGAAGGGGACGACAGAGGATGAGATGGTGGATGGCATCACTGACTCGATGAGTCTTGGTGAACTCCGGGAGTTGGTGATGGACAGGGAGGCCTGGCGTGCTGCAATTCATGGGGTCACAAATAGTTGGACATGACTGAGCGACTGATCTGATCTAGTACTTCATACAATGTGTAAAAAGAATACTCTCTACTATTTTAGACATCTTGCCTTATTACTGATGCTTTATGGGTTTCAACTCTAAAACTTTGAAAAACAGAAAATCTCTCCAGCCATCTCATAGTAATTCCATGATTAATTTCCACTACACATTTACTAAAACTCTTATTGGTGCCCAAGTACTCTTTTCTTATAGATTCTTTTTGCATACTACTAATTTTAAAATACTCTCCATTCTGTCACACAGGTCATCATTTTTTTTTTTTTTAATTTAATCACACATAGGTAGCATATGTTTCATTAGGCTACTTTCTTTCTTTAGATAGATGTGAATTGTGTTTTGGTAAGAAATGTTTTTAAGATTGTTCATTTGGAATGAAATCACATAAAAACCTGAATTCTTCCTGTGTTTGTAATAGCATTCAGGGCTTTCAGGTACAAGATTAGGTTTTTCTGTCTTGAATGAGACCACCTATACTTTAAGGTTAATTACTTACTGACAAAAAGTACTGTACTCCTTACAAGAGTACTTTTAAGAGCTGTAAAATTGAAAAATGAGTCAGAGAATCTTTCAGTTCATCAGTCTGATAAGGATGTAGTCTTTCATGTATGTCATCTCTTACTGACTTCGCTAGTACCTTTGATTCAGAGCTTCCAAAAGCAATAATCACATCTTTGAAAGGATTAATCTGTAAGCCTCTTTGCCTGATATGTACTGTGTTAAAAATCACAAATCTCTGACTTTTCTCTCACTTGACCTATTTTTTAAGAGTATACACTTTATACTACACTTTCTATTTAATCAAATACAGTACAAATCTTCCACAAGAATTAAGCCACTTTGCCATTAATGGAAAAAGAAAATGTATGTACACAAAATCATATTTAAATATTTTTGAGTGTGTTTCTTTATTTAGCATGTAGCTGAATATTCATAATAATATTTTGCTATGTTTGAAACCTTCATATTTTCCTATAAAATACAGGAAAAATACTTGACTATCAATCTTCCAAATAACTAAAATTTCCCCTTAATTCCTTATGTATATTTAGCTAAGAAACATGATTCAAACATGATTTAAATATGCAAATACAAACTTGATTGACTCAATATCAATGAATTATTTCAATAAAGAAAACCTTTAATAGTCATGTATGTTTCTAAGTTATTTAAAAAGAAAGCTATAGACCATGTGGGGAAAATATGCATTCAGCATTATTAGAATTTTCGTCTTTAAATAAATAGCAGATCATTGAAACAGATTTGTTACTCTCTGTATGACTATCTATATGACATACAACAAAAGTTCTCTGCACAATTCCCACTACTGAAGAAGGGAGAAAATCAGGTATAATACAATCTAAATGCATTCTGTGTAAGCATTAGTAAATAATCTTTTATCATGTATTAGATTAATTGGTGACATTTATGAATACACAAATTTTTTTCCAAAATGCTTCTTCAATTTCTATAAATTATTTATATTTAAATGTAAATGAAATTTAGCACAATACTTTCATTCTGTTTACAGATTCTAAACTATAAAATATAAGTCTACCCATAGATGCTTTCACTTAGATAAAATTTTAAATTATTAAGAAAATGAAATCAACTTTGAGTCTTTTTTCTAGCAAAGTCAACTATTAAGTTATTTTATTTTTTTTCTATTAAGTTATTTTAATGCACAATCAAGATTCATGTACTTTTCAGTAGAAAGTTTCTATCAACATATTGGAAGAAAGGTAAATATTGGGTTTCCAAAGGATGTTTCCGTAACATCTTACAGAAAAACCAAACAAACATTTTGGCTAACCCAATACTTTTCAAAGGCAACTGTGTTGATTCACTATAAGTAATGTATTTTTTATTTAAACATTATAATTGAAAATGAAGAAGTCATATTATTTATGATAATGTATAATCCTAGATTAGATAGGACTCTTTTATTCTAAATTGCAGAAAAACAACTAAAATTAAATTAAGCCAAAAGAAAATAAATTGATTGGTTTGTAAAACTGTAAAGCCATGTCATGCATTCTTTTTGGAAAAGAGTATATTTACATAATAAACCTTAATGGTCTGAACTGAATCAAGTAATCAATACTGAGTCAGTGACTTTACCTAGGTAAGTGAAATGTTCTGGTTGGCCTGAGTTAAGTTAGGAAGAAGTAACTAGGATAGCACAGGATGAGAGTTAGAGAGAAGTGATTTCCAAAGGGAAAATTATCATTATAGAAAAATTGAAAAGATATAGGGGGCATCTGTTTTATATCTACTATGATTTAGGGACCCTGGGGGGGGGGGGAAATTAATGAAGCATTATCCCTATCTTTCATGGTTTTATATTGGAAAGACAGCAGAGTAAATGCACAACTAAAACTTAGTCAGTTATTGTATGTCTTATGTAATATTATCATGAGTGAATTTGCTCAGTCGTGTCCCACTCTTTGTGACCCCGTGAACTGTAATCAATCAGACTCCTCCATCTATGGGATTCTCCAGACAAGAATACTGGAATGGGTTGCCATTTCCTTCTCCAGGGGATCTTCCTGACCCAGGGACTGAACCTGGGTCTCCCGCCTTGCAGGCAGATGCTTTAACTTCTGAGCCACCAGGAACATTATCATAGATTCACTTGAAAATAAGTGTCTAGGACTTTGGATGATAGAAATTTAAAATAGAGTTGAAATAGCATGGCAATATGAAGGAATCTTTTTTAGAGTGATTAATTCATCCTCCAAAAGGAGATTATAATTTGTTTCTATATATACATTCAGCAATAAACAATGATCAGGATCTAAAGGACACAAATAGGCTAGAAAAAAAAAAATAGAGTTAAACACAAAGAAGAAAGTTTTTTTTTTATTGTTATCATGCTAAATATAAACAGTAAGACATTTTACAGGGTGACATTTTCCAGTAAAGTCACATAAAATGAAGTCTGAGAAATTTCAAATACAAATACATACTAAAATAAGGTACTTAAACATATATTTCTCAAAATATGGCAATAGGGGAAAGGATACTGAAGGTTAAGAGAAGGATCAGCAGAAGAAAGAACACAGAAGGAAGGGTGAAGACTGCCTGAATGGTTAGGAGCCATACATTCAACAACCCAAGCAGAGGGCATAATACCTCTAGTTTAACAGTCATAACACAATGTTTTAATTCCTCTTGTCTAAATACCTTGGAATGGAACTGCTGGTCTAGGTTACTGATTCACTGCAAGGATCAAATGATAGATCAGACTCAAGTAAATCAGATTTCATACCTAAGATCAAGTGACACTAATAATTTCAAAAACACAAATAAATCAGGAAGAAGGGGTCTGAAACATCAGTGGCAACTCCCCCAAGCCCTTTCTTTCTGAACAGGCAGCCCTGTCCCCCAAAAACAGATGCAGACACCAAATGATTTTTCTGTAGGCTTTGGAGGAGAGATTTTAATCCTCAAAACATCTCTGTTTTATACTTTCATTCACATGACATCTTTAAGGAGCCAAATTTTAAGAATCCACAGATTCTGGATATATTTGCATAAAAGGGAATATCCTTTTAAAAACAATCCACGGATTAATACCATCTATCTAGAAAAATTTTGTTTCAAGTCCTGTGGGCCCAGTTATAATATTGAAAGGAATTTGACTGGGGTTAGTTTCCTTCTCTTCTACACCTGCAGGCATCCTTCGAAACCCTGTTGCTTTATCTCCTCCCTTCACAGGCAGCTGTATGTTTCAATGTAGTAGAAACTGCCAACATATTTACAAAATTAGTTGAAAAATTACACTTATGCACCCACAATGAGTTATGGTTACAATTGTTCCACAACCTTATAAACACAGTATATTGGCCTTTTAAAATTTCAGCTATTTCAATGGATAGGAAGTATATCTCAATGTGATTCTAATTTGCATTACCTTGCTGATTAGTGATAATTATCACATTTCTACATTTTTCTGACCATTCCTACAGAGACATTACTTTGCCAACAAAGGTCCGTCTAATCAAGGCTATGGTTTTTCCAGTAGTCATGTATGGATGTGAGAGTTGGACTGTGAAGAAAGCTGAGCGCCAAAGAATTGATGCTTTTGAACTGTGGTGTTGGAGAAGACTCTTGAGAGTCCCTTGGACTGCAAGGAGATACAACCAGTCATCCATCCTAAAGGAGATCAGTCCTGGGTGTTCATTGGAAGGACTGATACTAAAGCTGAAAATCCAATACTTTGGTCACCTCATGCGAAGAGTTGACTCATTGGAAAAGACCCTGATGCTGGGAGGGATTGGGGACAGGAGGAGAAGGGGATGACAGAGGATGAGATAGCTGGATGGCATCACCGACTTGATGGACATGAGTTTGAGTAAACTCTGGGATTTGGTGATGGACAGGGAGGTCTGGCGTGCTGAGATTCATGGGGTTGCAAATTATCGGACACGACTGAGAGATTGAACTGAACTGAATCCTATGTTACTCAACATTCAAAAAAACAAAGACCATGAAATCCAGTCCCATAACTTTATGGCAAATAGATGGGGAAACAATGGAAACAGTGACAGACGTAATTTTGGGGGGCTCCAAAATCTCTGCAGATGCTGGCTGCAGCCATGAAATTAAAAGACACTTGCTCCTTGGAAGAAAACCTATGTCAAACCTAGACAACGTATTAAAAAGTAGAGACATTACTTTGCCAACAAAGGTCCATTTAGTCAAAGCTATGGTTTTTCCAATAGTCATGTATGAATGTGAGAGTTGGACCATAAAGAAGGCTGACCACAGAAGAATTGATGCATTTTAACTGTGGTGTTAGAGAAGATTCATGAGAGTCCCTTGGACCGCAAGGAGATCAAACCAGTAAAACCTAAAGGAAGTCAAACCTAAATATGTATTGGAAGGACTGATGCTGAAGCTGAAGCTCCAATACTTTGGTCACCTGATGTGAAGAACTGACTCATTGGAAAACACCCTAATGCTGGGAAAGATTGAAGGCAGGAGGAGAAGGGGACGACAAAGGATGAGATGGTTGGATGGAATCACCTTCTCAATGGACATGAGTTTGAGCAAACTCTGGGAGTTGGTGGACTGGGAAGCCTGGTGTGCTGCAGTCCATGGGGTTGCAAATGGTCAGACATGACTGAGCAACTGAACAATGATGAATCTTATGTTAAGAAATATATGTCCATGTCTCTTGCCTATTTTATTGATATTTTTTTAGTTCAGTTCACATCAGTCGCTCATTCATGTCCAACTCTTTGAGACCCCATGAACCGCAGCATGCCAGGCCTCCCTGTCCATCACCAACTCCTGGAGTCAACCCAAACCCATGTCCATTGTGTTGGTGATGCCATCCAACCATCTCATTGTCTGTCATTCCCTTCTCCTCCTGCCGTCAATCTTTCCCAGCATCAGGGTCTTTTCCAATGAGTCAACTCTTCACATGAGTTGGCCAAAGTATTGGACTTTCAGCTTCAGCATTGGTCCTTCCAATAAACACCCAGGACTGATCTCTTTTAGGATGGACCAGTTGGATCTCCTTGCAGTCCAAGGGACTCTCAAGAGTCTTCTCCAACACCACAGTTCAAAAGCATCAATTCTTTGGTGCTCAACTTTCTTTATAGTTCAACTCTCACATCCATACATGACTACTGGAAAAAAATTTTTTTCCAAATTTTTTTTCACACCCATACTTGACTACTGTTATTTTTTACTTGCTTGTAAGTGGTTTCAAGAAGTCACTTACACACTCTGGATCTTAGTGTTTTGCTACATATATGTATGTATGTAATATTGTATATAATCATATAATTAAATATACATGATTCTGTATATGTTTGTACAGTTTTGTATATAATTATGTATATAATTTTGAAAAGTTATTCATTGAAAATCTTATAATTAGTGCTTTTTGTGTCCTAAGAAAATTCTGTCTACTTCAAGTTCACAAAGATATTCTATGTCTCTTTTTAGTGTATTTCTTATACACACATTTTTATGTTTTATCTCAAATTCATTTTCTCAGGCAGTATGGGATTAGCATTGTAATTAGTGTTTTATTATACATATATTCAGTCTATCCAAGAATATATGTTGAGAATTCCCTCCTTTACTTTATAAAATGTCCTGGCACTTTTGCCAAATTTATATTGAAAATGTCTAGGGGTTCTGTTGCTAAACCCTCTAGTTGTTTCACTGATCTGTATCACTATCCACTCTTTGTCATAACTTTGACTTTCAGAAATATATTAGTGTCACATGTATTTAAAATAATAAAGTTAAATCAATGAGGATGGGGGAAAATCTATAAGTGAGTATAAATAGAAAATTTAATAACTATATTAAATAACTATATTTCAGATATAATACAGATTGCATTTCAAATTCGTTATACAAATTTTCCAAGCTATAATAGAAGTGTGTATACTAGATCTTTAGAAAAAACAAAATCACCCCATTGCCTAAAATTGAGTTATGATAGACTAACTATTTAACATTTTAAATATTACAAAGCATTCAATATTACTCTAATATTGCTCTTGGTTTTTATTTGTCTCAAGGGAATATATGTCTCTGTGTTGTGAAGAAAACTTTTATATTCGAAAATAATTATGCATTTTCCTCAGGCTTTTGCACTGTGGCTTGACCCCTAGGAATTACTTCATGCTTGAGAGGTAACCCAGTATCCCTAGCTTCATGGCAGACACTGGAGTAAGTATTATAAGAATCTACATTCAGAGTAAACATTAAATTCCTTTTTGCACTAGCATTTCAAATGTACATTTTTAGTATCATTATTCTACATGAAAAATAAGTTTCCTATTTAGAGTATTGTTTTAATGAAGTAAGACATAACTTAGCATCTACATCAATGAAACATTTAAATATATGGCTTTTATTCAAGGACCCATAGGAAAAGTGCAACACCACCAAATAATATTTCTAGGAAAAAAAGAAATATCACATATACTGGCCTGACCAGACATATACTGAAGTATAAGAGAAATGTTACCATTCGAAACAGTCTCTACAGACAGTGGAGAATAATTGCTATTGGGAATGCACTAGGCCTGGCATGCTGCAGTCCATAAGGAGTCAGCCACGACTGGGCAACTGAACAATGACAATGCCCTACATTGAGGTTCAGCATGTCCTGTTCATAAAACCAGGCTGGCTGTCAGTCACAAACTTGGGGGGTTATATAGTATTATTTCTAGAGCAGTGCCATTTTCAAGAGAGGAGAAAAAAAAAAAAAGCAAAGTGTCCTCTTTTTCTAGGTGATATTGCAGCTACTCTAAACATCTCTGGTCATTTCCTATCACTTAATACCAAATCATATCCACCAAAATCATCTGTCTATAATGTCCATGTAAAAACTGCCATGGTACATTAAAGCAAAAATTAAAGAATTTTAACAAAATAAAGAAATAATTCTAAAGAGCTATTTTTAAAAAGTTTTAAGGTCTTTAAATACTAATTTTGTCCCTCTCCCCCAATATTTTCTCTCTCTTTTTTCATCAGTTTGAAGCATACATAAATTCTCAATGAGAATTAGACTTTCTAAAGTCCAGGCTTTTCCCTTGCTTTCAAAACACGCTGATAATCAAAACAAGAGGATTTAAAGAGCAGAAGAGGAGTTCCTGGCTTAAAAAATCAGGATAGTGGGGCGAAGAAGATGACCCTCTCCTCAAAGGACTAGACAGTATTTATGGATTACAAGTAAGAAAAGAATTTTTGAGGTTTTGAGTTTGAAGAATGTCAGAGGCTCAAGAATAAGACTTCTGATTTGGGAAGATCATCATGAGAGAAAGGAATCAGAGTCAGTATTTATCTATTAGGGCTGCCACAACCAAGTACCACAGACCATGGTTTTCTTGTTATCATCTGCATCCCAAACTCCTCTGGTCAACCTGTCCTCTTATTAACGTGCTCAATTGTTCACCTGTGTCTGACTCTTTACAACCCCATGGACTGTAGCCTGCCAGGCTACTCTGTCCATGGGAATCCTCCAGGCAAGAATACTGGAATGGGTTGTCATTTCCTTCTCAAGAGGATCTTCCTGACCCAGGTTCAAACCCGTGTCTCCTGCACTGGCAGGTGGTTACTACTGAGTCACATTATTAGTAGCCTCCTTATTAACAGTCTAAAACTATGGGAGATCCTAAGAAGCAAACTCTTGAAAACATTGGTAATTCTTTTCTCAAAATGAACAGTGTCATTGTGAAAGGACAGGCTCCATTTCTGGTACTGAATATGACAGAATGGTGTAAAAATAGTCCTTTCAAGCCAGTGAGAATGGCTGCTATCCAAAAGTCTACAAGCAATAAATGCTGGAGAGGGTGTGGAGAAAAGGGAACCCTCTTACACTGTTGGTGGGAATGCAAACTAGTACAGCCACTATGGAGAACAGTGTGGAGATTCCTTAAAAAACTGGAAATAGAACTTCTATATAACCCAGCAATCCCCCTACTGGGAATACACACCGAGGAAACCAGAATTGAAAGAGACACATGTACCCCAATGTTCATTGCAGCACTGTTTGTAATAGCCAGGACATGGAAGCAACCTAGATGTCCATCAGCAGATGAATGGGTAAGAAAATTGAGCTACATTTACACAATGGAATATTACTCAGCCATTAAAAAGAATACATTTGAATCAGTTCTAATGAGGTGGATGAAACTGGAGCCTATTATACAGAGTGAAGTAAGCCAGAAAGATAAACAGCAATACAGTATACTAACACATATATATGGAATTTAGAAAGATGGTAACGATAACCTTATATGTGAGGCAGCAAAAGATACACAAATGTATAGCATAGTCTTTTGGACGATGTGGGAGAGGGCAAGGGTGGGATGATATGGGAGAATGGCATTGAAATATGTATATTATCATATGTGCATATGTTCAATGCATGAGACAGGGTGCTCAGGACTGGTGCACTAGGATGATCCAGAGGGATGGGATGGGGAGGGAGGTGGGAGGGGGGTTCAAAATGGGGAACACATGTACACCTGTGTTGGATTCATATCAATGTATGGCAAAACCACTACAACATTGTAAAGTAATTCGCCTCCAATTAAAATAAATAATTTATATTAAAAATTATAAGTAAATAATTTCCATAGTTTGTCTATTTGAAGAAATAGATTTTTTTACACTTCATATTTCTGGGTTTTAAGCTCTAGTTTAAATGGTTAGGAACCACTGCTTTCAGACAATCTGTCTGAATTTAAAGACACTAATGGCTTTTGGTGATAGGGGCATGTGCTTTTGATGTCAATTACACATTACATCACTTTACTGGAGAGCTCTCAGTTTAATGCATTTCTTTAGACTCTAAAACTTATGATACAAGAGATTAAGTGTCTCTTATATTGAGACTGGATGACTGTTAGTGTCCATCAAAACATTTCTCTTCGTGAGACCTAATGAATTTGGTCCTATGCCTTAGTACTGTGGCCATTAACCAATTACTGAACCCCAATCCTCTTCTCTTACCCATTTACTTTAACACCAATCAGTTTGGTATTATTAACTGTCTACCTTGCAACTAGAGTTTGAGATATGCTCAATTTACCATAAATTGCACATTACCACTTGCCCTAAAGTACATAAAGGAGAACTGCTGAATAGCAAAATCCCCTTGTACTTAAATCTGCCAGACACCAACAAAATTTCTAAAAATAGGCTACTTAAATTCTAATTGTATATTTGCAGCCTGTAGTACTACTCCTATTCATGATATTTTCTATTATGTCAGAATTATGTTCATTCCTGTGACACACAAATGAAGAAAAACAGAAGAATCTGCTTCATTTCTGAAATACAGAATTACAAACAAGATAGGGATGAGTCCTGTCCTAGGGATAATGCAGACATTTATTTCATCTGACACAGCTAACTTCACAGAAATTTCTTATAATAGAATACTATATGAAGACAAACCCTGTTTGGCATGTGCAATTTTGAGGTATATTAAGGTGGTCATTGGAATCATCACAATTCCTATTCTTTGGCCTTTCCCTTTTGATTAAGAATTAGATATTCTTAATTAAAACCAATATGAAAAGATTACATACATTTTTAAAAGCTATAAAAATTATACCATTTAACCAAAAGTATGCTTATTTTTCATGTACATATTCTTTTTAATTTTGTCATTTTAAATTTAAGTTACAGGAAATTTATCATAGGGTATATAATAACATATTAATGGCCTTCAGTATTTCTCAGTATCAATAGCAATACTAATAATTTTTTTTACACTTACTATGTGAAAGTGTTACTGTGCTAAGTGTTTTAGATTTGTAATGCTGCTGCTGCTGCTGCTAAGTCACTTCAGTCGTGTCCGACTCTGTGCGACCCCATAGACAGCAGCCCACCAGGCTCCCCCATCCCTGGGATTCTCCAGGCAAGAACACTGGAGTGGGTTGCCATTTCCTTCTCCAATTCATGAAAGTGAAAATGAAAGGGAAGTCGATCAGTCGTGTCTGACTCTTCGCGACCCCATGGACTGCAGCCCACCAGGCTCCTCCGTCCATGAGATTTTCCAGGCAAGAGTACTGGAATGAGTTGCCATTGCCTTCGCCCATCTTAATTCTATGAGATGGCTCTCATCATTAACATATGAGTCATGAGAAAACTAATTCTTACACAACAAGGGCATGGCAAAGTTGATGACTATTGCAAATTCTGTCAGACATGAGAAGCCTTTAACCTAATCGTGCCTCTTGGTAGCAAATTTCTGTTAACTTTTTCTTTTTATTTTTTCATTCCCAAATTTTGTACTATGGCATACATCAGTTAGTTGTATAATTCACTAGTATTTTTAAAATGGCATTTGTAGAGACAATTTAATGAACAATAAACTTAAAATTAAACTGATCATAACAATTTTTATAGTTCTATTACATAAAAGGTTAATCAAATATTTGGTAAGAGAAGCTTATTTAAACTTTCTGTGAAAATTTAAACATTATAGGTAAAGCAGTATTCCTCCTTGCCCTTTGTAATTCCAGTCCTCAGATGTAACTACTGCTATGAATTCGACTTAGCTGTGTATACATTTTTGTTTTTTCTATACTCCTAGACCACTCAGATTACAATAAAATAAGTGGACTTGTATATATTCATTTTGCCTCAGCGATTTTTTTTTATAAGACCAACAGCAAACTTTACTATGACTGTCATTTCTAAAATCCAGTCCTATTAAAAAGAGCCAGAGTTTATAGAAATACGATCATATATCAGGTCTAGGGCAGGGCATCCACATAAGATACTTTTAGAATATTTTACTGTAAAAAGAATTATCAAAAACTTTCACCTCATGTGAAAAGACTCAGGAGTCAACTTGAGGAGGCTCCCATCAGTCAAAGATGAAAATTTTAGAGCATCCATTAAAGGTACTAACTGCATTTTATTCAAAAGTATCACATATATTTAAATCCTTGTTTAATAATAATACAGAAAGCATTTCATTGGTGACTTTGAGGAATGCTAAAAAATAAAATAGTATTTTGCAAATGGTAAGAAAAGGAAAAAATAAAACATTTATACCTGCCTCTTCCCCAATTACCTGTAACTAAGCTAAAGGCAAATAGAAGCTTGTATTTACATAACACTTCCATATAATAAGTAAGAATGCTATTACAATTTCATTTTTCTAAACCTAATGACTTAATTAATCCAGACAATGGTCATCAATGGCTAATAATATCACAAAAAGTAAATATATACAGATTACATATCACTCCCACAATGGAAGTTTGCAATATAACCTAGGAAGTAATTTACTAAATAAAGGGAGTCAATATGAAGCATATTAAGCCTCCAGAATAGCGATGCACAATAAAAATTTTTGTGTAGCAGGAAATATTCTGTATGTGCACTATCCACTAGAGAAGACATTAGTCACATGAGGCTACTAATGAGCACAGCTAGTGTAACAGAGAACCTGAAATTTTAGTTGTAAAAGGTGAAAGAGGAGAGCTGGCTTAAAATTCAGCAGTCAAAAGACTAAGATTGTTGCATCTGATCCTATCACTTCATGGCAAATAGATGGGAAAAATGTGGAAACAGTATCAGATTTCATTTTCTTGAGTTCCAAAATCAGTGTGGATGGTGACTGAGCCATAAAATTAAAAGACGCTTGCTCCTTGGAAGAAAACCTATGTCAAACCTAGACCGTGTATTAAAAACCAGAGACATCACTTTGCCAACAATGGTCCATGTAGTCAAAGCTATGGTTTTTTGTGTAGTCATGTGTGGATGTGAGAGTTGGACCATAAATAAGGTTGAGTGCTAAAGAATTGATGCCTTCAAACTGTGGTGCTGGAGAAGACTCTTGAGAGTCTCTTGGACAGCAAGGATATCAAATCAGTCAATCTTGAAGGAAATTAACCCTGAATATTGATTGGGAAAGACGTGTTGAAGCTGAAGCTCCAATAACTTGGCGACCTTATATGAAGAGCTGACTCATTAGAAAAGACCTCGGCGCTGGGAATAATTGAGGGTGAGCGGGGAAGGGGGCTACAGAAGATGAGACAGTTGGAAGACATCACTGACTCAATGGACATGAGTTTGAGCAAACTCAGGAAGATAGTGATGGACAGAGAAGCCTGGCAGTGTAGTTCATGGGGTCTCAAAGAGTTGGATAAGACTTAGAGAATGAACAACAACAATAACAGAGTGTTAATTAACCTAAATTTAGCAATTCAAATTGTTTCTACTGACAAACTGGCCAAAAGACCTCTGAGTCAAAGTATCAAATTACAATTAATACACATATTAAAGAATGTATTAAACTATAGAAATGCAAGCTGAAATATCCACATTATGAGAAATTATATTATAAAAGTGATCCAGTTTTGTTAACAAAAACTTTTAAGAAAAAAATAAGAGAGATTGAAGTGAAAATGTATTGAAGGACTTCCAAGGAGAAGCAAGTGATGATGTAAGGCTTCAAAGTGTACTGAAGTCCATTGTTCACAGAAAAGTTGTGACCTGCAGCCCTTTCTATACCAGTACCCCTGGAGAGAAGTAATGCCTTAGAGCTGCTACTGCTGCTGCTAAGTTGCTTTAGTCGTGTCCAACTCTGTGCGACCCCAGAGACGGCAACCCACCAGGGTTCCCCATCCCTGGGATTCTCCAGGCAAGAACACTGGAGTGGGTTGCCATTTCCTTCTCCAATGAATGAAAGTGAAAAGTGAAAGTGACGTTGCTCAGTCGTGTCCGACTCTAGCAACCCCATGGACTGCAGCCTACCGGGTTCCTCCGTCCATGGGATTTTCCAGGCAAAAGTATTGGAGTGGGGGTGCCATTGCCTTCTCCATTAGAGGGAATAGCCACATACGATTTGTTAGAGAGCCTAAAACTTAGGAAGTGGGTTCTCAAACTTTTCAAGGGTTGTGGACCCATGAAACAGGGGATGGAAATAAAAGAATTACTGGACTTCAAAGGACTATGCAGTCTTAGTAATCACCTCGATAGGAACCAGATTGGTTAGATTCTTTCCACATTAAAACTTGAGTGAATATTTTATTGTTTGGACTGAATGAAAGGAGAAAATCCTAAACATATTAATATAAAAAATGTCAGTAACAGTAATAATGGCAAAAACAATATATTTGAATATATCCTAATAAATTCTCTTGATGTTAATTACATGTTAATATAATATTGTCAAACCCTCACAACTGTAATTTTGCCTATAAGTTAGAAACTATAGTCAGTTCAGTTCAGTCACTCAGTCATGTCTGACTCTTTGTGACCCCATGAACTGCAGCACGCCGGGCCTCTCTGTCCATCACCAACTCCCGGTGCCCACCCAAACCCATGTCCATCAGGTGGTGATGCCATTCTACCTTCTCATCCTCTGTTACCTTCTCCTCCTGCCCTCAATCTTTTCCAGCATCAGGGTCTTTTCAAATGAGTCAGCTCTTTGCATCAGGTGGCTGAAGTATTGGACTTTCAGCTTCAACATCAGTCCGTCCAATGAACACCCAGGACTGATCTCCTTTAGGATGAACTGGTTGGATCTCCTTGTAGTCCAAGAAACTCTCAAGAGTCTTCTCCATTAGCACAGTTCAAAAGCATCAATTTTTCGGCCCTCAGCATTCTTCATAGTCCAACTCTCACATCCATACATGACTACTGGAAAAACCACAGCTTTGACTAGACCAGACCTTTGTGGGCAAAGTAATGTCTCTGCTTTTTAATATGCTGTCTAGGTTGGTCAAAACTTTCCTTCCAAGGAGTGTCTTTTAATTTCATGGCTGCAATCACCATCCGCAGTGATTTTGGAGCACAGAAAAATAAAGTCTGACACTGTTTCCAGTGTTTCCCCATCTATTTCCTGCCGGGAGTTGGCATATTGCATATTGAGTGCATATTGCATATTGAGGGCAGCACTTTCACAGCATAATCTTTCAGGATCTGGAATAGCTCAACTGGAATTCTATCACTGCCGGGAGCCAGCGTGAGGAACTCCGCCCATGGCAAAGGTCATGAGGAAGGAGGCTCGGCATACGCAAAGGTGGGACCGAGCCTCAGAAGTCCCCCTGGAAATTCTCGAGCATCTGCCCCCAAAACCAGAGTCTGCCTACTTTCTGCTTTGTGCTTTCACCTACACCTCTGACTTTACGGGGGGCTGTCCCCCACTATCTCTCTCTGAAAAAAAGAGTTAGCTTACAGCTCCAGTTAATAATTCCTGGGTGTGACAGTGTTTCAACCTACAAACTCCTTTGGAAATCCTCTAGCCTGCCTGAATAGGTTTTTCCAGCCACATGTGATTGTTCAGAGCCTCCCAACTGTGAGAGGCAGGAGATGTTCTAAATTGTCTAAACACAGATTGCTTTGAGTAGTTAAAAGATTGATTAGAAATTGTATTGGTGAAGGGTTTTTCACTTGTTGGGCCAATGTTTGCTGCTAAGTCTCCATATCCCTTACCTGCTGTGTCCCTGGCAGTGTATTGATTAATATAATTGGTGTAAGTAGTAGCTTTAATGTTTGTAACCTTGGGCCCTTGAGTTAATTCTTTTTTGTTGTAGCCCATCACACCTTTGCCCTATAGGAATGCAACTGGAGGGTGGCGCCTGCCTAAATCACCTTTAGAGAAAAATAAGTTTTCTGAAGAAAGGGTCTTAAAATGTTAACAGGCCTCCGGGCCAGAAGATGATGCAAATCACTTAAACTTTTGCATATGATAAGTTTGCAGGAAGAAAGCCTGGCTTACTGCATGACTCTACCCCTTCCCCCATTATCCTCTATGCATAACTTAAGGTATAAAAACAACTTTGAAAAATAAAGTGCGCGCCTTGTTCACCGAAACTTGGTCTCCCCATGTCGTTCTTTCTCTCACCTTCTGGCTGAATTATTCAGCCTCTTTTCTCCATTGAATTTCCTCACTGAGCTATCCTTATTTCAGCCTCTTTTCTCCACTGAATTTCTTCACTTAGCTATCCTCATTCTATTACTCTTTATATCTTTGATGAATATTTAAATAAATATGTCGCCGATGCCGTCTCTCCTTCGAATACCCTGGATCAGCTGGGGCTGGACCCCAGCAATTTCCCATGAAGTGATGGGACCAGATGCCATGATCTTAGTTTTCTGAATGCTGAGCTTTAAGCCAACTTTTTCACTCTCCTCTTTCACTTTCATCAAGAGGCTCTTTAGTTCTTCTTAACTTTGTGCCATAACAGTGGTGTCATCTGCATATCTGAGGTTATTGATATTTCTCCTGGCAATCTTGATTCCAGCTTGTGCTTCCTCCAGCCCAGCATTTCTCATGATGTGAGAAGACTCTTGAGAGTCCCTTGGACTGCAAAGAGATCCAACCAGTCCATTCTGAAGGAGATCAGCCCTGGGATTTCTTTGGAAGGAATGATGCTAAAGCTGAAACTCCAGTACTTTGGCCACCTCATGCGAAGAGTTGACTCATTGGAAAAGCCTCTGATGCTGGGAGAGATTGGGGGCAGGAGGAGAAGGGGACGACAGAGGATGAGATGGCTGGATGGCATCACTGACTCGATGGACGTGAGTCTGAGTGAACTCCGGGAGTTGGTGATCGACAGGGAGGCCTGGCGTGCTTCGATTCATGGGGTCGCAAAGAGTCGCACACCACTGAGCGACTGAACTGAACTGAACTCTGCATATAAGTTAAATAAGCAGGGTGACAATTACACAGCCTTGACGTACTCCTTTTCCTATTTGGAACCAGCCTGTTGTTCCATTAGATCAGATCAGATCAGTCGCTCAGTCGTCTCCGACTCTTTGCGACCCCATGAATCACAGCACACCAGGCCTCCCTGTCCATCACCAACTCCCGGAGTTCACTCAGACTCACGTCCATCGAGTCAGTGATGCCATCCAGCCATCTCATCCTCTGTCGTCCCCTTCTCCTCTTACTCCCAATCCCTCCCAGCAGCAGAGTCTTTTCCAGTGAGTCAACTCTTCACATCAGGTGGCCAAAGTACTGGAGTTTCAGCCTTAGCATCATTCCTTCCAAAGAAATCCCAGGGCTGATCTCCTTCAGAATGGACTGGTTGGATCTCTTTGCAGTCCAAGGGACTCTCAAGAGTGTTCTCCAACATGTCCAGTTCTAATGATTGCTTCCTGACCTGCCTATAGGTTTCTCAAGAGGCAGGTCAGGTGATCTGGTATTCCCATCTGTTTCAGAATTTTCCACAGAAACTGTAGTACCAAAAGACTAACTAATATCCACAGTTTACAAGACTAAATACTTTAGCAATATTTTAGTCACTGGATGGAAGAGCCAGATCATTGGAAAAGACCCCGATGCTAGGAAAGATTGAGGGCAGGAGAAGAAGCGGGTCATAGGGGATGAGATGGTTGGATGACATCACCGACTCAATAGACCTGTGTCAGAGCAAACGCCAGAAGATAGTGAAGGACAGGAAAGTCTGGCACGCTTTATTCCATGGGGTTGCAATGAATCAAAGATCACTTAGTGACTGAAGAACAACACATGGTTAAATAGTAGCTGAATAGTCTTCTGATCCTATGATCATAGTCATTTAAATGACTGACTCTATATGTCATCAAGGTGAAATGTAAGTCATAATCATTTGAAATGAATAACTTCAGAATAAACATAGAGATACTCTAAATATTCTTATCATGTATGGCAAAAACGTACATTAACTGTATATAAAAATTTATATACATATATAAATTATAAATTTATGAATTATAAATACATAAATTTTTGTATAAGTATACACGTACAAAATATAAATTATATAGTTAATATAAATTTTTGTATAATTTTTTGTATACTTGTAAATGTTTATGTATACATATAAACATGTTTGTATATGTATATATATAAATGTTTATATAGTTAATATAAATGCTTGCCTTACATAATAAGAATATTGAGCATATCTCTATGTTTATTCTGAAGTTATTCACTTGAAATGATTACGACTTACATTTCACCCTGATGGGATACAGACTCAGCATCACGGGCTGCGCCTCCTCCCTCCGAGTCAGGAGAGGGTCAGGCAGGACCCGCAGGGCAACCAACAAGTGGGGCCGTGCGTGCGCCCTGTGTGCAGGCGGCCAAACCCCGTGGTGGGCCCACTGGGATGGGGTCGCCCGGTCCTTCCCCAGTCCCCCACCCGTGAGGAGCTTGCCCTGCCTGCCCTCCCCCGCCCAGAGCTGCAGCCAGTGGCGCGGTGTGCGGGCACCAGCTTGCCAGCTAGATCCTGAGCGCGTCCCCAGAACGTTGAGCTTCGGGGTCGGACTGGATGGAAGCCGGATCTGCCGAGGTCGGACGGATGGGATGAGTGGACTCGGCTCCTCTGCGGCACGCGGTGGGACCGGGTCGTGGGAGGCTCCGGGCGTGGCCGGGACAAGCCGGCATCCCAGGCGTCACGGGACTGCCCTCGAGTGTGTGGCGGTGGGACCTCGAGCTTGTTTTCCTGGTGGTCTGGCTGTGCCCCGGTTTTCTCTGGTCCCTGGACTGCGCCCGCGCCCCTCCCCGGCGCTGTCAGCTTTCCCCCTGGCCCGCGCCGGTGACCATCTGCGCCCTCTTCCCCTGTCTGGGACCGAGCCGGTCTCGCCTCATGCGGGTGTCGTCACGCGAACTCCGCTGGCCGGTGGCGCCCTCGGTCCCCGAGAAGTGGGGAGGCTGGCTGGGCACGGCGAGGTGAACGTGAGGGCAGTGGGGGCGCCGGGCCGCGGCGGGAGAGCGTTCTCCCGGGCCGGCTGTGGCTCTGGGCGTTGGCGGAGATGGGCGCGAGCCCAGCGAGGGCGGCCAGCCGGGGGCCGGGGAGGCCAGTCGGCGTCCTGGGTGCCGCGAGAGGGCCCTTGTGCGGGAGGCCTCAGAGGTGAGACCCCGAGGAGCGCCCCGGCGGCCCACTCGCTTCCGGGTCGTTTTGAAGCTGCCCCGGGGCCCCTCGCAATGGCGCGCGGCCACCCCACCTCCACCGCTGGTTCTGTGCTGCCGCTGCGTCTTCCGCTACGCCGGCCTACGTGGCCGCACGCCGTCGGTGTCCCGTCTCCGTCCGCTACGTGCGGCCCTCCTGGCGGATCTCCGGGGCTCTGCCCTGGTGCGTCTAGCTTGCCCGGTCGCCGCGGCCCCGTTCCGCTGCCGGGCATCGCCGTCTGTCCGCCGACGTCGTTGCGTGCCGGAGGAGGCGGGAGCGCCCGTGTCCCCTCGCCGCGCCCCGCTCCAGTCCCCTCGGGCGGGTAGACGTCGGGCCTGTGTCCCCGACGCCGGGCGCCCTCTCGTTCCTCCGCGCCGCCGCCGTGGTGCGCTGCGTCCCTCGTGGGGTGACCCTGGGCGGTCGGGCCGTCCTCGCCTCGAGCGGGGCGGGGCGCGGCGGGTCGGTCCGGCCCTCGGTGTGCGCCTTCCTGCCCCATTTCTCACCTCGTGGGTTTCAGGCTTGCCGCCGCGCCCAGCGCCCAGCGTCCGGCTCCTTGTGCTCGCCTCCCTGGAGAAGGAAATGACAACCCACTACTCCAGTTTTCTTGCCTGGAAAAGCCCGTGGATGGAGGATGCTTGTGGGCTACAGTCCATGGAATCGCAAACATGGACGCGACTGAGCGACTTCACTTAACTCTTAATGCATATATACATATATATTCGGAGAAGGCAATGGCACCCCACTCCAGTACTCTTCCTGGAAAATCCCATGGGCGGAGGAGCCTGGTACACTGCAGTCCATGGGGTCGCTAAGAGTCGGACACGACTGAGCGACTTCATTTTCACTTTTCATTGCTATCTTTGTATCTGTTTTTTCATAAAGTAAAAGATCCTGTATCTGTCCTTCTGTACGCATTTTCATTTCACAATATATTTTTGAGATTTAGCCTTGCCATTTCACTTTCTCATATTTTAATGATTAAATATCATTGCATAATGTGAATATGTCATAATTTGTTTAAGATTATCCGTATTGATAAACAGTTATTATTTCCAACAGTTTTCTTTTACAAGTGGTATTGGAATGATCATTGACATATGGCTAGTGGTTATACAGAGACATAGGCTTGCTGAGTCAGTGAGTACACTTGTAATTTAAACTGATTTTGAAAACTCTACTACATTCGTTTATGTCTGTAATAGTTTATATAAAGTGCCTCTCTCCTTAACATTTCAGTAAGCTTTGATGTTACTCTTTATCATATCTGCCAGTCTGATGCGCAAAAACATATTATTCCGCTATAACTCCCATTTCCTTTATATTAGGGTTTGTTTTGTTTTGTTTTTTCTTTTGGTATAACCCATATACATTTCTTCAGTAAAGAGAATATATGCATTATTTCTTTTTTATAATTTAGTGTGATGAATAGTTTTCTTACTAATTTAAATAAGTTTAATTTTATATAATATATATTTCAAGAAAAAACTCTCACTAGTGTTTAATGTGTTTATTAACAATTTCCTTTATGCTTTTTGTTTTGATTACAGTCTTGCTTGGTTTGTTCTTGTAAACATATTCTTTCATTTTTTTCTATATTATTTTTCAGGTTCAGATGTTTATTTTAACACTGTCTTGTCTTTTTGCTTCATTCTAACTTCGTGAGTGAGTGAATCTGTTTGATGCAAAATTCGAAGTGTACATTTAGTCTTTAATAAATCCAGGTCTGTTTTATACCTGGCAATCTGTGGTGGCACAGAAATTGGTAAGCTTAACTGATTATTACATCATTCTACTATTTATATTTTAATACTTGTAATTTTGGCACTTGAGAACACAAAACTAACAGGGAAGAAAAGAAGGAGAGTTAATAACAGGTATGTTTGTGTTGAAATGAACTAAAAACCCTCTTTAAAAATATTTATGAGTTAAATAATTCATATGAAATTTGTGGATATTACTTTGTGATCACTATTATAAGACTATAAGAAAAATGCCTAATACTTAATTGAAATCACAGTTAAAATGTATACTTTAGCTGGTTTCATGAGCCATTAGATTATAAACTCTATTGACACATAGCATGTCTTTATACTTTACTAAGAAGTCCTTATCTTCTGAATATTTGGGATCATTTATTCAATAATTAATTTTGAATGGACTTCTAAATGAGACTTTATTCACAGCATACACTGAGGTTTCTAATAATCTAAATGAGAAAAGTATGTGTATAACATGAAGTACTAACATTTGTCTATTTTGTGTCCAAAAATTCTTGTTTTTGTATGTCTAAGCTATTCTCTTGATATATTTTCAAAATTAAACCAAAATCCAAATTAGTCTTCAGAGAAATGTGCAACACCTTGAAATCAAGTGCTAAATTCTGTATGTGTGATAAAATATAATCTTATTTTTATGTAATTATTTTGAGGGAGAGAATATTAAATGAGTTCATTTTCTAATTTGTTTAATCTAACCAGTTATTAGATTGTCAAAGACGTTTTCCTAACATAGTTACCAACATTGATAATAAGTAAAACACCAATAAGGATTAATAACAATATAATGATGGTGCTTAGAATTTATTCTTTTCCTTGGCCTCTGTAGGCAGACTTGTCTCTTAGTAAATTTACTAAATATTCGTTATCTATTATTAAATAATAAATGTCCTTATTTATAAATTACTCTAAAGATTTTGGACCATTAATATGTACAGACTCATTCTTAACCTTGAGATATATCATAGTTGATTATTTCAATGACTTCTGATTAAAAGTAACTTTAATAAAGTGATAACAATTATCAAATATATTGTTATTATTTATATTAAGTACAACAAAACTAAACTAGATTCCATCATATACAGAAACTTAAAATACAATGGAAAAGTTTAGACCAGTTCTCAGGACTATTTGAAGGTGTTAATACCTGTTCAGAGACCTAATTAGATGAGCATACCTAAAAATAAGCCCAAAACTCCAAGATATTTTTAAACTAAATGTTTATAAAATATTATGTTTGTGAATTAAAATGAAAACAAGTAATATTTTTTCAAGAAATTTAAAAAATATTTTGCTGAACATATACCCAACTTGGACAGACACACAAACACCTATGTAGGATAATTATTATATTACATTCTTTGTAATTTCCTAGATAAACCAATCACTTTAAGTTGACTTAAAATTAGAACACAAAATACCCATTTTTCCTAAAATCTTTAGTAATATTACTACATGTACTGCTGCTGCTGCTGCTAAGTCACTTCAGTCATGTCCGACTCTGTGCGACCCCATAGATGGCAGCCCACCAGTCTCCTCTGTCCCTGGGATTCTCCAGGCAAGAATACTGGAGTGGGTTGCCATTTCCTTCTCCAATGCATGAAAATGAAAAGTGAAAGTGAAGTTTGTTAAATGATGATCTAATCACAATTGTTTTGCGTGCACCATTCAGTTCAGTTCAATTAAGTCGCTCAGTCATGCTTGACTCTTTGTGACCCCATAGACTGCAGGACACCAGGCTTCCATGTCCATCACCAACTTGCGAATCCTGCTCAAACTCATGTCCATCTAGTCAGTTATGCCATCCAACCACTGCATCCACCATTGTCCCTTTCTCCTCCTGACTTTAATCTTTCCCAGCATCGGGGACTTTTCCAGTGAGTCAGTTCTTCCTATCAGGTGGCCAAAGTATTGGAGTTTCAGCTTCAGCATCAGTCCTTCCAATGAATATTCAGGACTGATTTCCTTTAGGATGGACTGGTTTGATCTTGCTGTCCAAGGGACTCTCAAGAGTCTTCTCCAACACCACAGTTCAAAAGCATCAATTCTTTGGTGCTCAGCTTTCTTTATAGTCTTAACTCTCACATCCATACATGACCACTGGAAAAACCATAGCTTTGACTAGACCGGACCTTTGTGGGCAAAGTAATGTCTCTGCTTTTTAATATGCTGTCTAGGTTGATCATAGCTTTTCTTCCAAAGAGCAAAGGTCTTTTAATTCCATGGCTGCAGTCACCATCTGCAGTGATTTTGGAGCCAAAAAATAACATCTCTCACTGTTTCCACTGTTTCCCTATTTGCCATGAAGTGATGGGACCAGATTCTATGATCTTTGTTTTCTGAATGTTGAGTTTTAAGCCACCTTTTTCACTCCCCTCTTTGACGTTCATCAAGAGGCTCTTTCGTTCTTCTTCACTTTCTGCCATAGGGTAGTATGATCTGCGTATCTGAGGTTATTGATATTTCACCCAGAAGTCTTGATTGCAGCTTGTTCTTCATCCAGCCTGGCATTTTGCATGATATACTCTGCATATAAGTTAAATAGGCAGGGTGACAATACACAGCCTTGACGTACTTCTTTTCCTATTTGGAACCAGTCTGTTGTTCCAAGTCTAGTTCTAACTGTTGCTTCTTGACCTGCATACAGATTTCTCGGGAGGCAGGTCAGGTGGCCTGGTATTCCCATCTCTTGAAGAATTTTCCATGGTTTGTTGTGATCCAGATAGTCAAAGGCTTTGGTGTAGTCAGTAAAGCAGAAGTAGATGTTTTCCATTGGCTTAGTCTTTATGAAAGGTTTATGCTTCAACGTAATCTACTATAATATAGGAACAAAATATAGAGAATAAATTTTAAAAAAAGAATGTCTATTTTACAGTATTATTTCCCTTGATTCAATATGTAATTACAATTTTTATGTTTCCAAAAACAATATGAAATCATCAACAATTTTCTAACCCATTTTTAAACAGGAAAAAAATGTGAGGAACATGTGTGGCTATTGATCAGATAAAGAAAGGGCAGGAACAGTTCTCTAAGGGTTTAACTTAAAGCAAGCATGTACCATATGACAGGAAGCCTCGAGTGGAAATCTCTTAAATATCCTCAAATCCTTGATCAAGATAATAAATCCAAAGCTGTAGCATACCCTGGGAAGATTTGTAGAGTTTAGTGTCACTATAAAAGATTTAAAGAATGAAGACCTAGACTTTTATCAAATCCCTTTTCAACTTACCTCCATGGCTTCTGCAAAAGTCAGATGGAATTGTCACAGCTAAGAGGAGTCCGGGGAGACACAACATCCAAATGTTATTATGCTATCATGGATAACATCCCGGAACAGCAAAAGGACAGTCAGTAAAAACAATGTTTTGTGAAGCAACCATTCATTCCTATTGTTAAAGTAGGGCAGCCTAATAGACATAACACCAGGCTTTTTCAGGGAAAAATAATTGAGATATTCTGTGACATTCTGAGGACATGACATAATTTTAGGGAAGCAAACCCCAAGCTGTGAAAATCAACTACTGAGCTTTGCTTAATAAGATCTGAGATTTCTAATGGCAGAAAAAAAAAAAAAAAAAAGCAATAAGTTTAGAGTCTACATTTTCAAATTCTTAAGTTTCAGAAAGGGATACTCATTTATTTTAAATGGCCATGTATGGCTGGTGGCTACCGTACTGAACAAGACAAAAATAATCTGGCATGGAAGAAGTACAAGGCATCCAAGAAGGTTTGAGATGTGTCTAATCAAGGTTTGAGATTATTTTAAGGTGTGTCTCTTTGGGATCCCACTCTAAAATCTGCCTTGTTGGTCAGAAATACTTCTCCTTTGCAAGTCCTGAACAAATCTTGTCCTCTATAGCCTTATGAGTCTATCAAAATTCCTCAGCTTCTCAGCAGCATATGATAGATTCAGAGAAATCTTCAATAGAAGAGATGAGGAGGACCCAAAAATAGCTTCGTGTTTATACTTTCTGTCTCTTCTAGATGGTGGGCCTATAATTCTTTATTGTTGTGGAGAATCTCCATATTTATATTTAAATAAATTTAAATGAAATAGTCTTTTACATTCAATGTTGTGATGAAAGAACACATAGTATCAAATTTAGGTCTTGATAACATCTTCTATAACCCAGAAATAAATGTTCCCAAATGCTAATAACACAAATTTTAGACAATTAGAGCATTTACTGGAGAAGGCAATGGCACCCCACTCCAGTACTTTTGCCTGGAAAATCCCATGGGCAGAGGAGCCTGGTAGGCTGCAGTCCATGGGGTCACGAAGAGTCAGACACGACTGAGCAACTTCACTTTCACTTTTCACTTTCATGGATTGGAGAAGGAAATGTCAACCGACTCCAGTGTTCCTTCCTGGAGAATCCCAGGGACGGGGAGCCTGATGGGCTGCCGTCTATGTGGTCGCAGGGAGTCGGACACGACTGATGTGACTTAGCAGCAACAGCAGAGCATTTACTTGATATATTTAGGCATTTTCCTTAGTCCATTAACAAATATAGGCCAGGAAAATGTTTAAAATGGCTCATTGTTTTGCTAACACTTTAAAGTTGTCCTTTTATCTTTGTCCTTTCAAAAAGTTCTTAGTCATTTATCATCTGGGCCGTGACTATTCAACTCTGACAAATTCTGAGGATTCAATTCATATGGAACATTTACTATATTTAACTGTATTTTAAAACCTTAGCAATAGCAAATTCATTTCTGTTAATTGAAAATCAGAAAAATCAGAATTTGTATTCCTAAGTGTACTTTTCTTTGAATGATATATATTAGCCGTTACACTGTAATTCCCACAACCCCATTATTAAAAAAAAAAAAAAAGAATTGAAAGCAATTACTTTCAATGAGCTTAAATTTTGAGAAACACATAAGAAAAAAATTTGAAAAATCCTAAGGCATGGATTGTCAATTAGCATAAAGGCAATTACAAATATTTTTAAATGTTCAGTTTTGTTTTTAAGTTAATCAAATTCATAAAATGTTTTTATATTTGTTCTAACAGGAATTTCTAAAGAAAAGTAACAGTAAATGACTCTACTTGAGCAAATAAAGCTAACAATTATTAAAATGGTCAAGGGTCAGGAAAAGTAGGCCAGGAGACAGAATGAGAACAAAAGCATCTTAGTTGAGCAGACAGTAGACCTACATTTTCTTGCATATCATCACTGGAATACAAGGTTTTCAACATGTTTTTGTTTGAGTTGCCTTTATTCACTCTTTTCTGGCTCTATTAATAGAAAAAAATATTTAGATTATTCTAGTTTCAATCACTCCTCTAGCCTGTGACAGTACCACTAAGACGTAAATGGGGAATAGTCATTTCTCCTAAAGAAAATGTGCTATTTGGCATAAGCAGTGGAAGAGGACAAGAAAAATCACAAATGTTTGTTACAGAAATCAGCTGGATGACATTTTATATCATAATATTTACCTGAGAAGGTAGACTGAAAACAGGTTTTGTTGTCCCATGTCTTGCTGGCTTGCAATCTCCTTACAATATTAGGAAAAGAATAAATCTCTAACTAAAAAGAGGCAACAATTCAACACAACAAAGGTAAATAATTAATATGCGTGACTTTAGGACTTCAGTTCAGTTCAGTTCAGGTGCTCAGTTGTGTCCGACTCTTTGTGACCCCATAAATCGCAGCACACCAGGCCTCCCTGTCCATCACCAACTCCCGGAGTTCACTCAGACTCACCTCCATTGAGTTAGTGATGCCATCCAGCCATCTCATCCTCTGTTGTCCCCTTCTCCTCCTCCCCCCCAATCCCTCCCATCATCAATCTTTTCCAGTGAGTCAACTCTCTTCACATGAGGTCAAAGTACTGGAGTTTCAGCTTTAGCATCATTCCTTCCAAAGAAATCCTAGGGCTGATCTCCTTCAGAATGGACTGGTTGGATCTCCTTGCAGTCCAAGGGACTCTCAAGAGTCTTCTTCAACACCACAGTTCAAAAGCATCAATTCTTCGGCACTCAGCCTTCTTCACAGTCCAACTCTCACATCCATACATGACCACAGGAAAAATGATAGCCTTAACTAGACGGACCTTTGTTGGCAAAGTAATGTCTCTGCTTTTGAATATGCTATCTAGGTTGGTCATAACTTTTCTTCCAAAATAAGGGAGTATGGTATTGATGAAAGAATAGATAAATCAATGGAACAAAATAGAGAGCCCAGAAGTAGTTCCACACAAATATAGTAAACTGATCTTTGAACCATTTCATGAAAGAAAGCACTGATAAACTGAAATTCCTCAAAAAAAAAAAAAAAATAAGTTTCTGCTCTGCAAAGACATCATCAGGAAAACAAGACAAACCACAGACTAGAAGAAAATATTTGCAAAATGTCTATAGGAAAAGGTCTCTCAGCTAAAGTTAATTATAAAAAAATCTCTTATAACTCAATAGATAAAAACAAATAAAAACCTAGTTAGAAGATTATGAGACCTGAACAACCATCTCACCAAAGAAGATACCCAGATGTACAAGAAGCATATAAAAAAGTGAGTCATCCTCTGTCACTGTACACTTTCAAATTATAACAATGAGATACTTTTTACTGAAATATCTTAAATCTAGAACACTCCCAACATCAAATGCTGATGATGTGAAGCAACAGGAAGGTTCATTCATTGCTGATGGGAATGCAAAATAGTATAGTCACTTTAGAAGACCATTTGGTGATTTCTTACAAAAGGAAACTTACTCTCACCATGTAATCCACCAACTGCAATCCTTGGTATTTACCCAAGTAAATAAATTGAAAACTTATGTCTATACAAAAACCTGCACAGAGATATTTAAAGCAGCCAAAACTGTATTTGTAACTTCCAATACATAGAAGCAATCAAAATGCCCTTCTGTAGGTGAATGGGTAAACAAATTTCGGTACACACAGATATTACATTATCAAGATACAAACATACATGAGTGAAACTTAACTGTGTATTAGTAAGTGGGGAAAAAAGCAATCTAAAAGGCTACATACTATATGATTTCATCTACAGGATATTTTGGGAAAGCTGAAACTATGAAGGGAGTAAAACAAAATAAAATCAGTGTTTGCCAGGGGTTGGGAGTTGGTGAATAGGTGGAGCACAGAAGACTTTCAGCAGTGAAACTATTCCACATGATGCAGGGTATATGTCATTATACATTTGTCAAAATTGCATAATGGATGACACCAAGATGAACTATGGACTCTGGATGATAATAATCTGTCAATATTTGCTCATTGATATAACAAATGTTCTGCTCTGGTGTGGGGTATGATGAAGAGGTTATGAGGTGAGGGGAGTGAGGACTGAATAGGGGGCGTGTGGGAGCTCTTTGTACTTTGCACTCAATTTTGCTGTGAACCTGAAACTGCTCGGAAAGGGCTTCTACAAGAATACTTTAGGAACTCAGAAACTGTTTTTTAGCCAGAGCTTTATAATCCATTCTATTCATGACAATCTCCGAGCTGTTCCAGATTTGGCTAGTGACCACTCCTCCAGCTGTCTTCTATGTTTCGACATATTTTTAGCACTTTATCATTTTCTGACTCCAAGATTACCTTGAGATTTCTTAGTCTCAGTCCCAATATCATCTATGTTCTAAGAATACATGATTCCTTTTCTGTGGAATATGGTACATGCACTACATGTCCATATTGCCACTAGAGAAACTGGCATGCCATTGATACTCATGGAAAATATCTCAGAAAGTACTTTAAATCACGAGATCCAATCAAGCATCACTGGGTATCTTTCCATCCAGTATTATCATTTATATTAATTCACAGTTAGAAGACTGTTCTCAACAACAATAGCATCCTGATAATTACTCATATACTAAATCTTACTTTGCAGATAAAAATGACATCACTCCCACACATAAAACTATTAATAAAACTCAATATAACCTTTCAGTTATAAGAGGACTGTGGTAAAATTCATTTGTATGTGGATAATGGTATCAATAAGATAATATTAGGTTCCCTAATCTCCATTTCTATTCACTGGCATTATATTTCTTATCTGGGTTATATTAATTGCTTTTAAAATCTATGAGTATGTTCATCAGTTCCATTTCTCTTGATTCCATATATATGTTAATGTACAATATTTGTTTTTCCTATTCTGACTTTTGTAAAGCAATTATCCTTCAATTAAAAATTAAATATTTAAAATTAATATGTTTACTCAGAATACGCCCATTCCTTTCCTATTTTTATACCTAATCCCCTCTCAACTCCTATAGGTCTCTGCTTTCCTTAAATTCTGTTATATATTTGTGGGTTTCAAAAATCTGTGCATTCTTATCTCTTCATATTTCTTAATCAGATATAGTACATAATATACATAAAGCAAAAAAGTGTGCCTTTTTTGTTCTCTTGATACAGTATGAAAATATTTATATAACAGTGCATAGAGTTCTTTATTATTTTTATAAGAGATCTATTGAATTCACATGCCATAGAATTCACCCATCTAAAAATGTATAGTGCAATAACTTTTAGCATAGCCACAGAGTTTTGCTACCTACACTACTATCTATTACAGAACATTTTCATCACCTCAAGAAGAAATTCCATAACTTTTAGATATAACCAGTCAATCCACAATGACCCTCAGCCTTAGAGAACCACTAATCTTCTATCTCTATGTACTGCTATTCTGGAACTTTCACATAAATAGAATAATATATGTGTGTTTTTATGACTCTTTTCACTTAGCACAGTATCTTCAAAGTTCATCATATGTGGTGGTGTTCTTCATTCTTTTTTGGTCAAATGATGTTTCATTGTATGTATGTGTACATAGTTTGCTTGTGTTATCTATATTATATTTGTCTGTTCATTACTTGATAGATATTCAGTTGTCCATCCTTCATTTCATTTATGTATACATGTATGTGTGGAATTGCTGCATTAAATGGCAACTTTATGTTTAACTTTTAGAAAATATAACAGAATGATTTACAAAGAATCTGTAAAATTTTACATTCTTACCAACAATACATGAGGATGTCAACTTCTATCCATCCACATTAAAAAAATATTATCTGAACTTTAATTATAACATATTCTAGTACAATTAAATTGTTATCTTGAGGTTTTGATTTTCTAGTCTCTATATCATTTATATACACTCTAGCCTTTATTCTCTTCTTTCTGCTTGCTTTAATTTGATATTTTTTGTTGCTGTTGTTTCCAAAGGTGGAATAGCAAGTCAATGAAATGATATGGACCTAACAGAATCAGAAGATATTAAGAAGAGGTGGCAAGAATACACAGAAGAACTGTACAAAAAAGATCTTCATGACCAAGATAATCACGATGGTGTGATCACTCACCTAGAACCAGACATCCTGGATTGTGAAGTCAAGTGGGCCTTAGAAAGCATCACTATGAACAAAGCTAGTGGAGGTGATGGAATTCCACTGGAGCTATTTCAAATTCTGAAAGAGGATGCTGTGAAAGTGCTGCACTCAATAGGCCAGCAAATTTGGAAAACTCAGCAGTGGCCACAGGACTGGAAAGGTCAGTTTTCATTCCAATCCCAAAGAAAGGCAATGTCAAAGAATACTCAACCTACCACACAATTGCATTCATCTCACACGCTAGTAAAGGAATGCTCAAAATTTTCCAAGAAATTCCAGATGTTCAAGCTGGTTTTAGAAAAAGCAGAGGAACCAGAGATCAAATTGCCAACATCTGCTGGATCATGGAAAAAGCAAGAGAGTTCCAGAAAAACATCTATTTCTGCTTTATTGACTATACCAAAGCCTTTGACTGTGTGGATAACAATAAACAGGAAAATTCTGAAAGAGATGGGAATACCAGACCACCTGACCTGCCTCTTGAGAAACCTATATGCAGGTCAGGAAGCAACAGTTAGAATTTGACATGGAACAACAGACTGGTTCCAAATAGGAAAAGGAGTACGTCAAGGCTGTATATTGTCACCCTGCTTATTTAACTTATATGCAGAGTACATCATGAGAAATGCTGGGCTGGAAGAAGCACAAGAAGGAATCAAGATTGCTGGGAGAAATATCAATAACCTCAGATATGCAGATGACACCACCCTTATGGCAGAAAGTGAAGAGGAACTAAAAAGCCTCTTGATGAAAGTGAAAGTGCAGAGTGAAAAAGTTGGCTTAAAACTCAACATTCAGAAAACGAAGATCATGGCATCTGGTCCCATCACTTCATGGCAAATAGATGGGGAAACAGTGGCTGCCTTTATTTTTCTGGGCTCCAAAATCAGTGCAGATGGTGACTGCAGCCATGAAATTAAAAGACGCTTACTCCTTGGAAGGAAAGTTATGACCAACCTAGATAGCATATTCAAAAGCAGAGACATTACTTTGCCAAGAAAGGTCCATCTAGTCAAGGCTATGGTTTTTCCTGTGGTCATGTATGGATGTGAGAGTTCGACCGTGAAGAAAACCGAGTGCCGAAGAACTGATGCTTTTGAACTGTGGTGTTGGAGAAGACTCTTGAGAGTCCCTTGGACTGCAAGGAGATCCAACCAGTCCATTCTAAAGGAGATCAGCCCTGGGTGTTCTTTGGAAGGAATGATGCTGAATCTGCAACTCCAGTACTTTGGCCACCTCATGTGAGTAGTTGACTCATTGGAAAAGACTCTGATGCTGTAAGGGATTGGGGGCAGGAGGAAAAGGGACAGCAAAGGATGAGATGGCTGGATGGCAACACTGACTCTATGGACGTGAGTCTGAGTGAACTCTGGGAGTTGCTGATGGACAGTGAGGCCTGGTGTGCTGCAATTCACGGGGTCTCAAAGAGTCAGACACAACTGAGCGACTGAACTGAACTGATCTGACCTGATGTGATCTATGAGCTATCTCTTCTTTTTTAATGTAGGCATTTAGAATTACAGTCTGCTGTGCCCTCACATAGAGACACCTTGCCACAAGTGGTGGCTGAGAGAAAGAAGGAATTTTCAATTTCTTATCCCCAATTGTATCAAAATTAATGTCTGCAAAAGGTAGCTGAGGAAAGGATGAAAACGCCTTATGTTCTGCCCATCCAGATTAGGTGTCATTGTCCCTAAACGGGGACCTTGGGAGAAAGGAAGCCTGCATCCTTAGCTGCACCCATCTGGAAATTGGGGGTTCCATTACTCTGGGCTAGGAGAATGAAAGAGGCAGGTCATAAAGCAAACACCACAGCTTCTCTCTGTTCTTATGGAATTTCAGTAGACATTCTTGACTAAATGTTCCATCATTTGCTGTGCTTTTAGGTCTATTCCCAAAGACTTCATATGTTTTTATTCTTAAATGACTTTTATTCTTTTCACTGAGAATTGGGTACATGGAGCCCCTTAAAATGTCATGCCAGAATCCAATCTCTTAATTTTTTAATATTGTAGTTTAATGTATAGATAAAAAATAATTTAAGCAATAAATAAAGAGCCTCTCGATGAAAGTGAAAGAGGAGAGTTAAAAAGCAGGCTTAAAACTCAACACTCAAGAAACAAAGATCATGGCATCTGGTCCTATCACTTCTTGGAAAATAGATGGGGAACAGTGAAAGAATTTATTTTCTTGGGCTCCAAAATCACTGCAGATGGTGACTTCAGTGATGAAATTAAAGGACTCTTGGTCCATAGGAGAAAAGGTATGACAAACCCAGACAGTGTATTAGAAAGAAGAGATATCACTTTTTCAACAAAGGTCCCTCTAGTCAAAGCTATGGTTTTTTCAGTAGTCACGTGTGGATGTGAGAGTTAGACCATGAAGAAGGCAGAGCACTGAAGAACTGAAGCTTTCAAGCTGTGGTGCTGCAGAAGACTCTTGAGGGTTCCTTGGACTGCAAGGAGATCAAACCAGTCCATCCTAAAGGAAGTCAAGACTAAATATTCATTGGAAGGCCTGATGCTGAAGCTGAAGCTCCAATACTTTGGCCACCTGATGCAAAGAGCTGACTCACGGGAAAAGACTCTAATGCTAGGGAAGATTGAAGGCAGGAGGAGAAGGGGCTGACAGAGGATGAGATGGTTGGATGGCATCACTGACTCCATGCACATGAATCTGAGCAAACTCTGGGAGACAGTGAAGGACAGGGAAGCCTGGTGTGTTACAGTTCATGTGGTTGCAAAGAGTCGGACACCATTGAGCAACCAGACAACAACAAGATATGCCCATTTAGGTGTGTCCTATAGCTTGTTATAGGACTTCCCTGGTGGCTCAGATGGTAAAGCATCTGTCTAGAATGAGGGAGACCCGGGTTCAGTCCTGGGTTGGGAAGATCGCCTAGAAAGGAAATAGCAATCCAGTACTATTGCCTGGAAAATCCCATGGACAGAGGAGCCTGGTAGGCTACAGTCTATGGGGTCACAAAGAATCGGACATGACTGAGCGATTTCACTTTATAGCTTGTTATTAGGAATAATACCAGAAGAGTACATATTTGCATGTTGGGAATATTTTTAGAGATGAATGTTTAGAGTTACTGTATCAAAGTGTGATTTTTCATCCAATGGATTAATGCACATATATGTGTGTATATATATATATATATATATATATATATATATATATTTTTTTTTTTTTTTGCAAGCGTGCTCAGTCATGTCCAAATCCCAAATCTTTGTGACTCTATGGACTGTAGCCCACCAGGCTCCTCTTTCCATGGAATTTCCTGGGCAATCTATATTTTTATAGTTACTGTGAAATACATTTACACTAGGGTGGTTGCTGTTGTTTAGTCGCTAAGTCATGTCCAACTCTTTTGTGACCCCATGGACTCTAGCCCACCAGGATTCCCTGTCTATGGGATTTTCCAGGCAAGATTATTGGAGTGGGTTGTCATTTGCTTCTCCAGGGAATCTTCCTAACCCAGGAATCGAACTCACATCTCCTGCATTGGCATGTAGGTTATATCATTTTTAATTCTACAAGAAATATAGGAGATTGCCTGTTTCTCCACAGACTGACTGAAAGAGTGTGTTGTCAAACTTCTGAATATTGACAATACTGACCGATGAGAAATGGTTATTTTGGAATAATTTGAAACTGCATTTTTTCTCATTAGTGACATTAGCAGTTTGTCTTATGTTTAAGAGCTTTGGTGATTTGTCTGTGTATATATTCTGCTCCATTTTCACTGAGGTTTGATCTTTTCCCTTGATGTTTTTAAAGTCCTATTACAGATTTTAGAATTTTCTGTAGCGTGTATTACAAATATTTTCCCCCTGTTCATCTTTTATCTTTCCTTTTATTCCTCATGGAAAAGTTTATTTAATGTTTTAATATTCTCAAATGTGTCAATATTTTCTTTCATTACATGTGAATTTGAATCATATTTAGACACATTTTCCCCAGAACCATTACTAAGACATTCAACTCTGATTATTGGGTTTGTGAAAGGCTGCTTAAAACTTTTTACCTCATAGGAGGGGTCACAGCTGGCTCTGCACCTTAATACTTTCTCCTGCACTGAACATGCTTATAATACTTGGAGCTTTAGCATCTATTTACTATCATAAAGAGAAGATAAGAGAATCATAGAAAAGTTGGTTTTCACAATTTTAAACCACTGGCAAAAACAGCATATCCACAGTTTTCTGTTACTCAAAAATAAACAACACTCCTGTTTATTTCACTGATGATTAAACAGGCAAGTTAATGATTTTTGCAGATTAAAGAACTTCTAGGTGATACACTAAGCTCCATATGTAAGTTTATATGTGGCACTTATTCATCTCCTTATGTGTTGTTGACCATTCAACTTTCATTTTTCATACTATTGAATAGAGTGCTTACTTCCTTTAATCATAAGAAACCACTTTTATTCTCCATCTCCTTGAGCTATTTACTGTGAATCTTATGCATTTAGTTTTGAGCTCAAATATTAGCATATTTATAAATTTAATGGGCCTTCTTTATAGAATTAACAGAAATACCCTTGAATTCTAAATCCTAATAATGTAGCTGTGTGGCAATGAAACAGAACATGCCTCCTAGACTATTGAAGACCAGAAAATAAAAGTTATTTTTGGTGAAGTTTGTAAGCCAAGGAGACAATGAATTAATTGTGCATGCTGATTTTCATAATGCCACACTTCAGTTTCCCTTGGATTTAATTTTAATTAGCTGATGAATTAATTAATGTTCAGTAAACGCCAAACATAAGATCAGAGATATATGGATAGTTTAAACATTTATAAAGCAGAAGTTCTAAATGGTGAAGATTTATGGACATTCAGGTCAAGTCTCAAACAATAAAAATGTTCTAATTAGGAAAGAAAATAATTTATGTCACATAAAGAAACAATGAACCTTGTGAAAGAAGACTGTAATATAAGGTAGCAAAATTTTACCAAATATCATGTATAGTCCACCTTTGTTGGAAATCTGTTCACAAAAATTCCTGGAAGAATCATTAAATCAAAATAAAAACTGCTTGATTTACATTTAGTTAATAGTCAATTATCATTCAATTTTCCTAACAACTGTGTATACTATACAGTTCCTTCAAATAATAAACTAAGTCTTCAACAGGAATTATTAAAGCCCTTATCCATGTCAAATTAAGAAAACTATATGGGTTTTGAAATTGTTTGGCCCTCTCCCTCTTTCTTCCTGTCCCTCTCTCTGTCTCTTACTCTCTATCACCTTCTTTCTTTTCGCAACCTCATATGGGATTTTCTTGTGTGTTCTTAACTAATGATTTCTTTTACCTCTTACTTTTTATACTGGGCTTGCTGTTCCCATGAACCGTGTTTTTTTTTTTTTTTTTTTCTTTCAACCACTCTGTTTCTAAACTCCAGCTACTAGTCAGACCTATGTACAGTGACATTTGTGAAGCTGCATTTTCCTTCAGTGTATTCTGCTAGAGTATTCATTTATCAACTTATGTTTTTGAGAACCAACCACGTGTCCAAGATCTACAAACACATAGACTCTTAAGAAGCTTACAACAGAGTGTTAAAGACAGAAAAGTGGTGCCGTCAATTATTAGCTGAAATAATAATCATATGAAGTAATATATACCAGAAGAAAATGAAAGTTGTGTTTGCTTATTCTCTAAGAAAAGCTTCTGTGTGGAAGCGCTTTGCTTAGAAAGGTGCCTGTCATTCTGCTTGGAGTTGGATCTTGGCATGACAGCTCTGGGTCTCTCTCAGCAGCTCTGCTGAGTTTTTCAAAAGGTTTATTTCTTAATTCTTCCATTTTAAGACAAAAATTGACTCTTCATTTTAATACAACCAGGAAAAATTTTAATTGCTCAAATTCATGAACCTATAATACATCATGTATTAGTTGTATCAGTTTGATCAGTAAATTTACTATATGCAATATCCATTAAGGAATTTGTTGTAGGGATTAAACTTTGCAGAATCGTGTAACCTTGTTGCTTCTGCATATAGTATTGTGAACAGGGTCATTAGGGCCAGCACTTGGGAACAGAAGGTTGGCAAGAAATGAGGGAGAGTAAGCCCAAACTGGAACCCACAAGAATAAAATGAAACTCACAAATTAAAACTGAACCCCACTCCATCTCTCGTAAACAACACCATTGGTAATGTCAGTAACCTGTAGGATGCAGCCTTTTAGTTCAGACGTGTATTTGCATCCGGTCCCGCATTTGGAAAAGGTGGAGGATCAGATGAAAGTGGAAAGAATGAAGGAACTGATTGCTGGAAGACACCAGCCATGTGAGCCAACTGTTTAGTAAAAATATACATGAGATTCAAAGTGTGCATTGACTACAAGCACCTTCACAGTGGGGAAACGCTAACTCACTTCTGTTTAACAAATGACATGTGAATTTCTTAGGCCAACACTAACCTGGAACCAAAAGAAAATGAAATTCTGGGAAATATATATAGATCCAGTTTAGCTAAGGTGACATATTAGAAAAACACTACACTATTCTTTATAAACACACAAAAGCATAGCAGTCCAAAAGATTTATACTTTGCAATCTAAAGCTCATTTTTGAATAAGATAGATAATCTATTTTATCTCATTTTAAAACTCAAAAACAAGAAGTCTGTCTGGTGAGCCAATTAAAATTGTAAAGAACTTGCAATCATGAATAGAAATCCAACTGAGTGTGTAGCTAGTTAGTGATTAAGAATAAACTGGAAAGAATGATATTGACTTTCCCTACAGAAAACAATGATTAAACCTCAATATGACAAGACTGTTATTCATTCATCCATCCATATTCCTCGGCTTCATTATTCCTCAACATCTATTCATATGATAAATATTTATTTATTTCCTATAAACTAGTAGTATCCAAATCTGCAAGGCTACAAAAATATAAAGATTTGCCTGCCATTTAAAAACTGATATTTAAGTGAAGAAGCAAGACATTTTAATATATCACAAAGCAATGTGAGGAAAACTATAACAGGAAGTGTACCCTAAGTATAGTATTATTATCTGAGAAGGAACAGATATAATGCATTCAGTACAGATAAACAACCATATGCAGTATTGGTGTATGTTTCTGTATTTCAACTCACATGAAAAATAGGATGCAAGCATTGTAGAGAAATAATTCAGTGCAATATTTTATTTGGCTCCTTTGGTTGGGTATTATGGTTGGTTGATTTTTTTTTTTTTCTGTTGTTTGCAATTTTTGCTAGGTTGAATATGCAAATAAATATAAAGCTGAAGTAATAACACAGGAGTTTCAGTTTTAATCATGGGTTTTACACAATGACAGTATGGTTAATTTTCTATCTACCAGACATTTCTTATTCTTACTTACAATTTTGTTTTGACAGCAACATGCACTTGGAGGTAAGAAATCATGGCTTTAAATTGGTTTTAAAAGATTCTGTTTTCCTTTACCAGTTGGGCGTTTGAACTAACTCTGGCCAATGATATGCCTGGGAAATCTGGCTCAAGCATTTTCAAGAAAGACTTTACTCTCGTTTTGGAAGAATAAATAGGATTCTTTTCTTTCCTTTGATCTTCTGAACTCTTTTGTTCTGGTCACTGTAGCCTGAGGATGTGAGCCTTTGGCCCCTGCATGGTTTCCCTATGCCCTCTCAGACAATGAGAAGGCTAAGGAGTCACAAGGCAGTCCAGTCAAAGCAAGGGTATTGATAAGCTGTCTCACCCAACACTAAAATGCCTAACTCCAGCTCTCTTTAAATGGTAAAGAGTCTTCCTGCAATGTGGGACACCAGGGTTTGATCCCTGGGTAGGAAAGATCCCCTGGAGAAGGAAATGGCAACCCCTTCCAGTATTCTTGCCTGAGAAATCCCATGGACGGAGGAGCCTGGCAGGCTACAGTCCATGGGATTGCAAAGAGTCAGACACGACTGAGTGACTTCACTTTCAGGTCTCTTCTTAAGTGGATTTTCTTTCCTTTCTTTTGGCCTGTGCAGCTTGTGGGATCTTACTTGCCTGACTATGAATCAAACCCACACCCTCTGCATGGGAAGCATGGAATCTTAATCACTGGACTGCCAGGGGAGTCTTCATTTTAACAGTTTTTAATGAAAGCTGTAGACAAGATGACTTTATTCTTGCATCTTCTCAACTGTTTCTTCCTTATATTTGCCCTTTTCCTTTCCTACTTGGCGAGATTTGGCTTTACGTTCCAGGATCTTTTTGTGGTCTTTGTCCAGGTTTAGTCTGGTGATAACCACCTTGCTGAGGTGAGCGCCCACATGGACAGTTGTGCCATTAGCCTTCTCCCGCTGCACTCGTTCAATGCGATGACGTATTTCTTTCTGTAAACCTGGACTACTTTGCCAATTTGCTGCCCTTTGTAGTGCCCTCGTACAACCTGAACTTCATCATCCTTTCAGATGGGCGTGGATCGAACGTTGTACTTCTGTCTTAGCTCTTTAGAAAGAGGAGAAGACATAATTTTCCTGAGAATGTGGGAAGGCGCATTGAAATGCCTTTTTCGATTCTTGCTTTGGTCAGAAGTCACAAAGGGATTACGTGGATTTTTATGAGCAGTTTTAAGGTGGTAGGTATTATGGTACTTGAAACTGAGACATTCCTAAGATGATGAGCCTTCCATGAGCTAAGAAATATTTGCCTAAATTTAGATATGCTCAAGGTTTTAATTCAACAGAGACATGCTAGTACAATTAAAAGGTAATTCAGAAGAAATTATGGCTCATATGACTTATTATTTGAAAGTGTTTATATTCCTAGGCCTTTATTCAACAAACATTTATGAAGAGATTTCATATACAATGTACTAGAAACTAAAAAGTATGAAAACATGAAAAACGATGCTGACAATGAGCACCACATTTGTGTAATGAGAAAAGTTATTTGGGGCACAAATGCAGAAAACTGGGTATAAGGTGGCAAGTGTCGTTGAGAGAGACAATGAATAAATTTCCAAGGAGTTTAAAAGAACAAGCCTTGTTTTCTTACAGCATCAATGCAAATATTATGAAGAGACTGACATATTTTTCTTTGAAAGTTGGGTGAAATTTGTATAGAAAGATATGATGCAGGAGGATATTCATTTGAAAGGAGAATAATTAACAAAATATGTTAAGGCAGAAGAGGTATATGAAGTTCTGAAGCATAAATAAAAGGCAGCAGTGGTACATGAAATGGATTTTATGTGCAGGTGAGGATGGCAGAATTAGGAAAGCTTTCTATCTCATGTCACATTTCTTTCCTACAGGGATTTGAAATTCAAAGAAATGTTTTAAATGAGATCATCACTATGACCAAAGCCTGCCTCTCTGGAGAAAGATCTGGTTCTAGTGTGTGGAATTGATGGGAAAAGAGAAAAATCTGACCCTAAAAGAATTAACACTAGGTAACTTTTAGAATAGACACTGTGAGTGCTAAATTATAGGAGTATCTGTGTGCTAGTCGCACTAGTATTGATAGAAAATTGTAATTTAGTGGGAAACAGATAATATTGTCTCATCCATCTTTAACCTTATGAGTAGGAAACCCTATTCTTAAGTCTGTTACTTATATATCACTACTTTTTTAAGGTCAGTTCAGTTTAGTTCACTCACTCTGTCGTGTCCGACTCTTTGCGACCTCATGGACTGCAGCATGCCAGGCTTTCCCTATCCATCACCAACTCCTGGAGCTTATTCAGACTCATGGCCATCATGTTGGTGAGGCCATTCATCCATCTCATCCTCTGTCGTCCCCTTTTCCTGCTTTCAATCTTCCCCAGCATCAGGATCTTTTCCAAGGAGTCAGCTCTTCACATCAGGTGACCAAAATATTGAAGTTCCAGCTTCAACATCAGTCCTTCCAATGAACACCAAGGAGTGGTCTCTTTTAGGACTAACTCTCTGGGTCTCCTTGCAGTCCAAGGGACTTTTAAGAGTCTTCTTCAACACCACAGTTCAAAAGCATCAATTCTTCAGCGCTCAGCTTTCTGTACAGTCCAACTCTCACATCCATACGTGGCTACTGGAAAATAGCTTTGACCACACAGACCTTTGCTGACAAGTAATGTCTCTGCTTCTTAATATACTGTCTAGGTTGGTCATAACTTTTCTTCCAAGAAGCAAGCATCTTTTAATTTCATGGCTGCAGTCACATCTACAGTGATTTTGGAGCCTCAAAATAACGTCTCTCACTGTTTCCATTGTTTCCCCATCTATTTGCCATGAAGTGATGGGACCAGATGCCATGATCTTAGTTTTCTGAATGTTGAGTTTTAAGCCAACTTTTTCACTCTCCTCTTTCACTTTCATCAAGAGGCTCTTTAGTTCTTCTTCACTTTCTGCCATAAGGGTAGTGTCATCTGTGTATCTGAGGTTACTGATATTTCTCCTGGCAATCTTGATTCCAGCTTGTGCTTCATCCAGCCCTGCATTTCTCATGATGTACTCTTTATATAAGCTAACTAAGCAGGGTGACAATATATAGACTTGACGTACTCCATTCCTGATTTGCAACAAGTCTGTTGTTCCATGTCCAGTCAGATTACAAAATTTCATCACATAACACATGAATAACAAGAACATTAATTTCCAAAATAATTTAAGCAGGAATAAGTACCACAAGTACTTTCCAAAATTGTCATCTTTTTCTGGAGGTTTGAGTATATCTATTCTTGTATGCATGGAGAGTATTGTGTGAGAAGAATTTAATAAGCTTTTTGAATTGAATATTCCCTTGGAAAATTTAATTTTTCTAATGTATGGACGCTGAAATTAATGCTCTTATATTTTCTTTATAAATTTCATGATATTACATCAGAATTTCCTCTTTTGCAAAAATATATCATTTCAGGAAAGTTTATAAGTTTTAACTCTTTAAGTATATAAGTATTAACAGTTTTTGGAAAACTAAATACTAACCATTCATTAAGACATTATTGTACTATTTTACTTCTTCAGCTTTGGAAGTGATATTAGATAGAGAGCTTCAGGAACACTGATAAGATCACATTTTGTTCTGGTTAGCTAACGGTATGTTAAAAGATATAGGACTTTTCTACACATATCCATGGGACTTCCCTTGTGGCTCAGACGGTAAAGCGTCTGCCTACAATGTGAGAGACCCGGGTTCGATCCCTGGGTCGGGAAGTTCCCCTGGAGAAGGAAATGTCAACCCACTCCAGTATTCTTGCCTGGAAAATCCCATGGACGGAGGAGCCCCGTTGGCTTCAGTTGATGGGGTCGCAAAGAGTCAGACACGAGGATCACAATAAATTGTGGAAAATTCTGAAAGAGATGGGAATACCAGACCACCTGATCTGCCTCTTGAGAAATTTGTATGCAGGTCAGGAAGCAACAGTTAGAACTGGACATGGAACAACAGACTGGTTCCAAATAGGAAAAGGAGTTCATCAAGGCTGTTTATTGTCACCCTGTTTATTTAACTTATATGCAGAGAACATCACGAGAAACGCTGGACTGGAAGAAACACAAGCTGGAATCAAGATTTCCAGGAGAAATATCAATAACCTCAGATATTCAGACGATACCGCCCTTATGGCAGAAAGTGAAGAGGAACTCAAAAGCCTCTTGATGAAGGTGAAAGTGGAGAGTGAAAAAGTTGGCTTAAAGCTCAACATTCAGAAAACAAAGATCATGGCATCTGGTCCCACCACTTCATGGGAAATAGATGGGGAAACAGTGTCACACTTTATTTTTCTGGGCTCCAAAATCACTGCAGATGGTGACTGCAGCCATGAAATTAAAAGACGCTTACTCCTTGGAAGGAAAGTTATTTCCAACCTAGATAGCATATTGAAAAGCAGAGACATTACTTTGCCAACAAAGTTTCGTCTAGTCAAGGCTATGGTTTTTCCTGTGGTCATGTATGGATGTGAGAGTTGGACTGTGAAGAAGGCTGAGCGCCAAAGAATTGATGCTTTTGAACTGTGGTGTTGGAGAAGACTCTTGAGAGTCCCTTGGACTACAAGGAGATCCAACCAGTCCATTCTGAAGGAGATCAGCCCTGGGATTTCTTTGGAAGGAATGATGCTAAAGCTGAAACTCCAGTACTTTGGCCACCTCATGCGAAGAGTTGACTCATTGGAAAAGACCCTGATGCTGGGAGGGATTGGCGGCAGGAGGAGAAGGGGACGACAGAGGATGAGATGGCTGGATGGTATCACTGACTCAATGGACATGAGTCTGAGTGAACTCTGGGAGTTGATGATGGACAGGGAGGCCTGGCATGCTGTGATTAGTGGCGTCGCAAAGAGTCGGACACGACTGAGCAACTGATCTGATCTGATCTGATACATATCTATGTGGCAATTATAAGAATCCTTAGATGAAATGATTGCCTATACTTCCCAAGGTATTCAACAGATGACAAAACACACCAATACAGTTGGATTTTGAAATAAAGTCCCAAAGAAAAATAAAATTTTTAAAAATTCTGGAGATGTACATCATAGTGACTATAGGTAATTACATTGTATTATATATTTGAAAACTATTAAAGAGAGTAGATCTTAAAAGTTCTTATCACAAGAAAAAAATTGCAACTATATGTGGTGGTGAATGTAATCTGGACATTGCCATGATCATTTTGCAATACACACAAATACTGAATTATTATGTTGTACACCTACAATTAATATAATGGTATATATTAATTATATCTTAGTAAAACAGAGAAGAATAAATAAGCAAATTGACCAAGGGGTAAGATGTATTTTCATTAAATTTTTTAAATTTTAGTTTCAGGGAGAAATAATTGAAGAAGATAATCAGCAAGTTCTGTTGTAGTTCTAGTGTGTCAAGGGGTTTTCAATTATTTTAAGATTTTTTAGATTCTTTTTTTCCCTTTTGTTACAAGAATAAGAAGACATATTTTATTGGGTAATAGAAGATGTAAATATAACTGCATAGACAAAAATATTATGAGAAAACAAATGAGAAAAAAACTTATCTGTAATAATGATAAATAACTTTATAATATACATTGTATTTGGGATTGGCACACGAGAATAGGTCAGATTTATGCAGACAGATGGAAGAAAACCATCTTCAACATAGAAAATGCTCAGAGGAAATACACAAAACCTAGAAAATTTGTTTTGAGAGTAGAACTCAATAAATGTTTTAGTTGACCTTGGCATTTTCATAAATTTAGATGTCATAAGATATATGATATTTGTTCATGATTTAGTGAAAAGGCAGTGCTTTTACTTTATTGCTTTTATTTTAAAAAGTAGATAGAAGGTTAAAGAAAAGTTCATTTGAGAGGGAGATATTGAAACTTCAAAAATATGAGTGAGAGAGATAGAGAATTCACTTAAGAAAAGAAATTAATAGTCCCAGTGAACAGATACAACAGAAGAAAGGGTCACAGTAGTTGCCACTGATTTCCTTATTCATACTTCTTGGCATTCAACAAGCATATCTGCCAAACTTTGCATTAGTTTTCAGGGCACATGGGTGTGCACAAAAGACATAACTTACTTCCATGAAGCATTGGTAGAAAAAGATGTAAAACCATAAAAGATACCTAGATATATGATTACTTATTTTAATAGGAGCTATAATGTAGATAGTACTGTGAGAGAATAATGGTTTAGGCAAAACTGGAGGGCAGTCATTGCTGGAGGAGAACAGTCAAGGCGAAGGAATTTCTAGGTAATGAAATCTGTGAGCACAAACTTGAATTGGGGAGGTCTTCAGTGCTAGAGGAATTATAAGAAGAGGAGAGCTCCTGGAAGCATTCTGACCTAGGGGAAGCATGGCACATGATGAAATCAGGGAGGAAGGCAGAAGAATGATTCATCACTTCCAGCATCACAGATGTGATTTTAAGTACAACTGAAAGACATTATAATGCTTAAGATAATCAATTAAAAATTTTTTTTAATGATTCATAAATCTGGGTGCAGGACATATGAGAAAAAAGAGGAGGGGCGAAATTCTCTGATCTGGGAAGAAATGATAATAGAGACTAATATAGAGGCAGTAGAATTTGTAAAAGTTGAGAGATTTGAGATATTATTTGGAATAGAAACAAGAAGACATTTTAGAGTCTTTTACAAGTGTATTTGAGTCTGTGTGACATTAAAAGTTTAATTTTTAAAAGGTGCATTTTCTAATGGTCAAAATGAATTTGGAAGATAATAGAAATTAATAATATTAACACCTATGTGACACATATTTCCCAGTTAGATTCTAGCTGCTAACAGAGAAGGCAATGGATATATAAACTAAAAATCACATTTTAGACAAATATAATTCCAAAAACTTTAGCTGATATATTATTATAAAAGGCTTCCCAGGTGGCACCAGTCGTAAAAGAATCCTCCTGCCAGTGCAGCAAATACAAGAGATGCAGGTTCCACCCCTGGGTAGGGAAGATCCCCTAACATAGAAGATGGCAACCCATTCCAGTATTTTTTCCTTGAAAATTCCATGGACAGAGGAGACTGGTGAGCTAGAGTCCATGAGATCACAAAGAACTGGATATGACTGAGCAAGCATGCACTCACACACACACATGCACAGACACATAAGCACATCATTCAAAAATATATTCCTGACCAATGTTTTCTTAAACCAAATGGTAGAAAATGTTTCCAATAAGGTACTCGATTATATCATTCCAGTTAAGAATAACACACTGTGAGCTCTGAATTTGTTTATTATTCACTTGAAAATAGTATTACAATATGAAAAAAATGGACTGGGATATTTGTCCCCTCCCTATTTCTTTAAATCAATAAACTTCATTGAGCACAAATTATCAAAAACTGCTGGAAATCCTGTCGGTATAAGTCCTTTGTTTAAAATAATTAAAAAGAAAAAGGAACAAGTTAAGATGGTTATTATTGAAAATGAAAAAGGAGAATTAAGAGTTGTTAAAATGACCTCTAATATTAAGAATCTGGAGAAGGCAATGGCACCCCACTCCAGTACTCTTGCCTGGAAAACCCCATGGACGGAGGAGCCTGGTGGGTTGCAGTCCATGGGGTTGCTAGGGGTCGGACATGACTGAGCGACTTCACTCTCACTTTCCACTTTCATGCATTGGAGAAGGAAATGGCAACCCACTCCAGTGTTCTTGCCTGGAGAATCCCAGGGATGGGGGAGCCTGGTGGGCTGCCGTCTATGGGGTCACACAGAGTTGGACACGACTGAAGTGACTTAGCAGCAGCAGCAGCAGCAATATTAAGAATCAAGTACTGCTACATGCAAATATGATTGTTTCACCTGATCATTTTAGGTTGTTCAACACAGCAAATTAGAATGTAGATTGTAAGAACTGCCATTCTTACTGCATTTTATTTTACTGCATGCTGTTTACTGATTTTTGCATACTGGCTACAGATAAGTTTCTAAATAGTGACCTCTCAAAGTAATCAGAATGTTAGAAGAAAAGGCAATTACTGTGTGTCAGTTAAGTGTTATAATAAATTGAATATTCTTTTGTTGAATTTTATAATAAACATTAGTAATATTCATTTCTTTAGTAGGCAGAAAGCCCAAAATTTAAATAAACATTGAAACAGCATGCTTGTATTTTGTTGAGAGTTTATAGGACAAAAGCTAAAGTTTAATCTTGAAGAGAATTTTCCTAAGATTCCTGGCTGTGAAACAATAGAAGACATTTTGGAACAGAGATAAAATAGTTAATACAGTTTACTTAGAATATGGGCAAATCAACAATGATGATTAATTTAATACTCATGTGATAACAAACATAATGTTAATCAATTTTATTATCAATATATTTAGGACAATAAATTTTATTAGTGATTACTAAATTTTCATGGGAATAAGAAACTGCCATGCATTTCAATTTCTAGCCATTAACACAAGTCAGTTAACACAAAGCTGAAAAGTTTTTACCAAAGTTCAATTATATATTTTTAATCTTAACATAGGCTTCTCAGGTGGTTCCAGTGGTAAAGAATCTGCCTGCCAGTGCAGGAGATACAAGAGACATGTATTCAACCCCTGAGCCTGAAAGATTCCCTGGAGGAGGAAATGGTAACCCACTGCCGTATTCTTGCCTGAGAAATGCCATGGACAGATGAGCCTGGCACGCTACAGTCCATGGGGTCGCAGAGAGTAAGACACAACTGAGTATATACAGAGACACAATGTTAACATTCCTCTTTATTGGGTATTTTTACATGACATTATATTCCATTTTTTTTTAATCATAACATTGCTTAATAACACTATGGAAACTCAAGTATTTCATGCATTGTTAAAGCAATTTTATGTTAGAAACTATATTGCAAGCAATTCCTATTAACAAAAAATTCCTATTAAGTTGTCCCTTGTAAATTCAAAACGTTATTTGAAAAATTTAAATATTACTAAGTATTAACTATTAAGATATGGTATAATTAAGTCATTTATTTACATATTTCATAAATCATTATCATATAACACTTTTCCAGCAATGAGTGTCTATCAGTGGGTAAAGAGCTAAACTAACTGCCCTCAAGAACTTTATTATCTAATTTTCTATACAGCAAGTGCAGACACATTTTTTATGGGATCAGATTATGATAATGCTATAAATGAAACAAACAAGGAAAAGATAGTAGTGATGAGAGATATTTACAACTATCAACTGCAAATTTGAAAGACTGCATAAAAAAAAGTGAAATTTTATATATCTGAAAAATTGAATATAAAGATATGTTTCTATAATTTTTTCTATAAAAATGGCTGTAAGGCAAAGGATATTAGATACTCTTGCCATGAAAAGAAAAGTAAAAGTGTTAGTTGTTCAGTCGTGTTCAATTCTGCAACACCATGGACTGAAGCCTACCAAGGCTCCTCTGTTAATGGGATTCTCCAGGCAAGAATACTGGAGTGGATAGCCATTCCCTTTTCCAGGGGAATCTTCCAGATCCAGGGACTGAACCTGGCTCTCCTGCATTGCAGACAGATTCTTTACTGTCTAAGCCACCAGGGAAGCCCATATTCCCACTCAATGTGTATACATACACACACAAGCACACACTCACTATTGCCATGGATCTTGTTGTATTACCTTGCAAGTGAATGTATCCCTTCTTAAGCCTGAAATATACTTGTCTGGAAGTTTATCACTGAAAAAAATTTGCCTAATAATATCACTCTAAGTACGTTTTAAATGATATAGTATTAAATATAGACATCGTATTTTTATCCTAGAATCAACAGTATATAGTAGAATTAATAGCTTTCCATTACTTTCTGACAAAGCTACTCTTGAACAATTGTCCAGAAATCTGAGCCCTTGGAAACCCCTTTAATATCTCTATAATTCCAACCCCTATTTCTCAAGTAGTTAGGCTTTTCAACTTAGGCTCTTTTATTCATTCTTTCAGTTACTAACATAACTTTCCTCATAGATCACTTCATGGCAGATAGATGAGGAAAAAATAGAAATAGTAGAGGATTTAAATTTCTTGGGCTCCAAAATCACTGAAGACAGTGACTACAGTCATGAAATTAAAAGGCATTTCAGTTCAGTTCAGTTACTCAGTTGTGTCCTACTCTGCAGCACACCAGTCTTCCGTGTCCTTCAAAAACCCCCAAACCTTGCTCAAACTCATGTCCATTGAGTTGGTGATGCAGTCCAACCATCTCATCCTCTGTCGTACCCTTCTCCCACCTTCAATCTTTTCCAGCATCAGGGTCTTTTCCAATGAGTCAGTTCTTCCCAAGTTGGCTAAAGTATTGGAGTTTCAGCTTCAGCATCAGTCCTGTCAATGAATATTCAGGACTGATTTCCTTTAGGATGGACTGGTTTGATCTCCTTGCAGTCCAAGGGACTCTCAAGAGTCTTGTCCAACACCACAGTTCAAAAACATCAATTCTTCAGCACCCAGTTTTCTTTATAGTCCAACTCTCACATCCATACAGGACTACTGGAAAAAACATAGCTTTGACTAGACAGATCTCTGTGGGCAAAGTAAAGTCTCTGCTTTTAATACTTTGTCTCGGTTTGTCATAGCTTTTCTTCCAAGGAGCAAGTGTCTTTTAGTTTCACTGATGCAGTCATCATCTGCAGTGATTTTGGAGCACAAGAGAATAATCTTTCACTGTTTTCATTGTTTCCCCTAATATTTGCCATGAAGTGATGGGACCAGATGCTAAGATCTTAATTTTCTGAATGTTGAGTTTTAAGCCAACTTTTCATCTCCTCGTTCACTCTCATCAAGAAGCTCTTTAATTCTTCTTTGCTTTCTACCATAAAGGTGGTGTCATCTGCATATCTAAGGTTATTGATATTTCTCCCAGCAATCTTGATTCCAGCTTGTGCTTCACCCAGCCCAAAGTTTCTCATGATGTACTCTGCATATAACTTAAATAAGCAGGGTGACAATATACAGCCTTGATGTATTCCTTTTCCAATTTTGAACCAGTCTGTTTTCCGATTTCCAATTCTAACTGCTGCTTTTTGACCTGCCTACAGATTTCTCAGGAGGCAGATAAGGTGATCTTGTATACTCATCTCTTTAAGAATTTTCCACAATTTATTGTGATCCCCACAGTCAAAGGCTTTGGCGAGGTCAATAAAACAGAAGTAAATTTTTTTTTTTTTTTTCCTGGAACTCTCTTGCTTTCTCAATGATCCAACAGATGTTGGCAAGTTGATCTCTGTTTCCTCTGCCTTTTAAAATCCAGCTTGAACATCTGCAAGTTCTTGGTTCACATACTGTTGAAGCCTCCTTGGAGAAATTTGAACATTACTTTACCAGAGTGTTCTGCTGCTGCTGCTGCTGCTTCAGCCATGTCTGACTCTGTGGGATCCTATAGATGGCAGCCCACCAGGCTCCCTGACCCTGGGATGAGTGCAATTGTGCGGTAGTTTGAACATTCTTTGGCATTGCCTTGCTGAGTTTTCCAAATTTGCTGGCATATTGAGTGCAACACTTTCATAGCATCCTCTTTTAGGGTTTGAAATAGCTCAACTGGAATTCCATCACCTCCATTACCTTTGTTTGTAGTGATGCTTCCTAAGGCCCACTTGACTTCACATTCAAGGATGTCTGACTCTAGGCAAGTGATCACACCATCTTGGTTATCTGGGTCATGAAGATCTTTTTTGTATAGCTTTTCTGTGTGTTCTTGCCACCTCTTCTTAATATCTTCTGCTTCTGTTAGGTCTGTACAATTTCTGTCCTTTATTGTGCCCATTTTTGCATGAAATGTTCCCTTGGTATCTTGAATTTTCTTGAAGAGATCTCTAGTCTTTCCCATTCTATTGTTTTCCTCTATTTCTTTGCATTGATTTCCGAGGAATGCTTTCTTATCTCTCCTTGCTATTCTTTGGAACTCTGCATTCAAATGAGTATATATTTTCTTTTCTCCTTTGCCTTTCACTTCTCTTTTCTCAGCTATTTGTAAGGCCTCTTCAGACAACCATTTTCCCTTTTTGCACGTATTTTTCTTGGTGGTGTTCTTTATCACTGCCTCCTGTACAATTTCACGAGCCTCCATCCATAGTTCTTCAGGCACTCTGTCTATCAGATCTAATCCCTTGAATCTATTTGGCATTTCCCCTGTATATTCACAAGGAATTTGATCTAGGTCATGCCTGAATGATTGAGTTGTTTCCCTACTTTCTTCAATTAAAGTCTGCATTTGGCAATAAAAAAGAATTGATGTTTTCAAACTGTGGTACTGAAAAAGTCTCGAGAGTCTTTTGGACTACAGGAAGATCAAACCAGTCACTCCTAAAGGGAATTAGTCCTGAATATTCACTGGAAGGACTGATGCTGAAGCTGAAGCTCTAATACTTAGGCCATCTGATCCTAAGAGCTGACTCATGAGGAAAGACCCTATGCTGGAAAGACTGAGGGCAGGAGGAGAAGGAGAACAAAGATGAGATGGTTGGATGGCATCACTGACTCAATGGACATGAGTTTGATTAATCTGGGTGATTATGAAGGACAGGGAAGCATGATGTGCTGCAGCCCATGGGGTCACAAAGGGTCAAATAAGACTTAGAGACTTAACAACAACAACCTCATTGATAATGGGTCTTCTCCAACTTATAAACTTCCCTCTTTGAAAGAGCCAGTATCCCATATTCTAAGTACTTGAATATAGCAAATAATATGGACTGAATTAAAAGTGTGTATCATGACTACAATAGAAGAATCTATCACATAATGTACATCTCAGACTGGAAAATTTTCCACCTAGTAAGTTCAAGTAGTGAAGTGAAGAGAATTCACTCAGTCGTGTCTGACTCTTTGGTAACCCATGGACTGGAGCCCTACCAGGCTCCTCCATCCAAGGGATTTTCCAGGCAACTACTCCAGGTGATATCTGGACCCAGGAATAGAACCCACATCTCTTGTGTTTCCAGCATTGGCAGCAGATTCTTTACCAATGCACCACTTGGAATGCCCTTTTCAGTGTATGGGAAGATGCAAGTGTCTAGGCTCATTGAAATCATTCCTGAGATATGCATCTCAGCTATGTTGGGCCAGAATCCTGAGTTTTCACATTCTAAATTTTCCTCAGGGCTCATTGTAGGGAGTGGCTGCAGTCTGGAGATAGATAGGCATTTACTATCAGTATTTAATACTGGAGATATCAGATATTCTTTCCTTCTTGAGTTACCTCAGGGCTGACCAGCTCACCATCCATGGTGGCTGCAATTGCTGCTGACTGTAACATCCTTGTATATGGATCCAGCAGGAAAAGATTCCATTTCTCAGTTGCCTCGTTATAAAATTATCCCCAAAAACTTAGAATTTGAATACAGCATATCAGTCTACAAGGTAAAGTAAATGAGTAGTACTAGGTTAAATTGCCAACATTAACTGGATCATAGAAAAAGCAAGGGAATTCCAGAAAAAACACCTACTTCTGCTTCATAGCCTTTGACTGTGTGGATCACAAAATACTGTGGAAAATTCTTAAAGATATAGGAATACCAGACAACCTTACCTGTTTCCTGAGTCACCTGTATGCAGATCAAGAAGCAACAGTTAGAATCGGACATGGAACAATGGACTGGTTCCAAATTGGGAAAGGAGTATGTCCAGGCTGTACATTGTCACTCTGCTCATTTAACTTATATGCAGAGCACATCAGGAGAAATGCCAGGCTGAATGATGCTCAAGCTGGAATCAAAATTGCCAGGAGAAATATCAATAACCTCAGATATGCAGATGACACCACCCTAATTGCACAAAGTGAAGAAGAACTAAAGAGCCTCTTGATGAAAGTGAAAGAGGAGAGTGAAAAAGTTGGCTTAAAACATTCAAAAAACTAAGATCTGATGACATGATCCTTTACATAGAAAACCCTAAAGACTCCACCAGAAAATTACTAGAACTAATCAATGATTATAGTAAAGTTGCAGGATATAAAATCAACATACAGAAATCCCTTGCATTCCTATACACTAATAATGAGAAAACAGAAAGAGAAATTAAGGAAACAATTCCATTCACCATTGCAACGGAAAGAATAAAATACTTAGGAATATATCTACCTAAAGAAACTAAAGACCTATATATAGAAAACTATAAAACACTGGTGAAAGAAATCAAAGAGGACACTAATAGATGGAGAAATATACCATGTTCATGGATTGGAAGAATCAATATAGTGAAAATGAGTATACTACCCAAAGCAATTTATAGATTCAATGCAATCCCTATCAAGCTACCAACGGTATTCTTCACAGAGCTAGAACAAATAATTTCACATTTTGTATGGAAATACAAAAAACCTCGAATAGCCAAAGCTATCTTGAGAAAGAAGAATGGAACTGGAGGAATCAACCTACCTGACTTCAGGCTCTACTACAAAGCCACAGTTATCAAGACAGTATGGTACTGGCACAAAGACAGAAATATAGATGAATGGAACAAAATAGAAAGCCCAGAAATAAATCCACGCACATATGGACAACTTATCTTTGACAAAGGAGGCAAGAATATATAATGGATTAAAGACAATCTCTTTAACAAGTGGTGCTGGGAAAACTGGTCAACCACTTGTAAAAGAATGAAACTAAAACACTTTCTAACACCATATACAAAAATAAACTCAAAATGGATTAAAGATCTCAACGTAAGACCAGAAACTATAAAACTCCTAGAGGAGAACATAGGCAAAACACTCTCCGACATACATCACAGGAGGATCCTCTATGACCCACCTCCCAGAATATTGGAAATAAAAGCAAAAATAAACAAATGGGACTTAATTAAACTTAAAAGCTTCTACACAACAAAGGAAACTGTTAGCAAGGTGAAAAGGCAGCCTTCAGAATGGGAGAAAATAATAGCAAATGAAGCAACTGACAAACAACTAATCTCAAAAATATATAAGCAACTCCTACAGCTCAACTCCAGAAAAATAAATGACCCAATCAAAAAATGGACCAAAGAACTAAATAGACATTTCTCCAACGAAGACATACAGATGGCTAACAAACACATGAAAAGGTGCTCAACATCACTCATTATCAGAGAAATGCAAATCAAAACCACTATGAGATACCATTTCACCCCAGTCAGAATAGCTGTGATCCAAAAGTCTACAAGCAATAAATGCTGGAGAGGGTATGGAGAAAAGGGAACCCTCTTACATTGTTGGTGGGAATGCAAACTAGTACAGCCACTATGGAGAACAGTGTGGAGATTCCTTAAAAAACTGGAAATAGAACTGCCTTATGATCCAGCAATCCCACTGCTGGGCATACACACCGAGGAAACCAAAAGGGAAAGAGACACGTGTACTCCAATGTTCATCGCAGCACTGTTTATAATAGCCAGGACATGGAAGCAACCTAGATGTCCATCAGCAGATGAATGGATAAGAAAGCAGTGGTACATATACACAATGGAGTATTACTCAGCCATTAAAAAGAATACATTTGAATCAGTTCTAATGAGGTGGATGAAACTGGAGCCTATTATACACAGTGAAGTAAGCCAGAAAGAAAAACACCAATACAGTATACTAACGCATATATATGGAATTTAGAAAGATGGTAACAATAACCCTGTGTATGAGACAGCAAAAGAGACACTGATGTATAGATCAGTCTTATGGACTCTGTGGGAGAGGGAGAGGGTGGGAAGATTTGGGAGAATGGCACTGAAACATGTATAATATCATGTATGAAACAAGTCACCAGTCCAGGTTCAATGCATGATACTGGATGCTTGGGGCTGGTGCACTGGGACGACCCAGAGGGATGGTATGGGGAGGGAGGAGGGAGGAGGGTTCAGGATGGGGAACACATGTATACCTGTGGCGGATTCATTTTGATATTTGGCAAAACTAATACAATATTGTAAAGTTTAAAAATAAAATAAAATTTAAAAAAAAAAAAAAAAGATCTGGCATCTGGTCCCATCACTTCACGGCAAATAGATGGGAAAACAATGGCAACTGTGATAAACTTTATTTTCTTGAGCTCCAAAATCAGTGTGGACAGTGACTGCAGACATGAAATTAGAAGATATTTCTATTTGGAAGAAAAGCTATGTCAAACCTGGAGAGTATATTAAAATGTAGAGACATCACTTTGCTGTCAAAGATCCATTTTGTCAAAGCTATGGTTTTTCCAGTAGCCATGTATGGATGTAAGAGTTGGACCAGAAATAAGACTGAGTACCAAATAATTAATGCTTTTGAACTGTGGTTCTGGAGAAGACTCTTCAGAGTCCCTTTGGCAGCAAGGAGATGGAACTAGTTGGAGATCAATGCAAGAGATGCAAGAGACACAGCTTTGATCCCTGGGTTGGGAAGGTCCCCTGGAGGAGAGCATGGCAACCCACTCCAGTATTCTTGCTTGGAAAATCCCATAGATGGAGGAGACTGGCGGACTACAGTCCATGGGGTTGGAGAGTCGGACACAACTGAAGCGACTTAGCACATATGTCCATATTATGTGTGATCTTTAGTCGACCTAAAACAAAAGTTCCCTATGAACATACAGAAAAACAAAATGAATGGGGAGAAGAAAGTACCGTACAGAGTTGAGTTACTTAATGATTCATGGGCTTCCCTGATGGCTCAAACAGTAAAGAATCTGCCTGCAATACAGAAGATCTGGGTTTAATCCCTGGATAGCGAAGATCCCTGGAGAAGGAAATGGGAACCCACTACAGTATTCTTGCCTGGGAATCCCATGGACAGAGGACCCTGGCAGGCTACAGTCCATGGGGTCACAAAGAGTCAGAAACAACTGAGTGACTATCACTTACTCACTCATACCATGTAATAATCTCATTAGCATTTTCTACAGATACTGGATTTGACAAATTAGCTATTCACAGAATAGAGAAAACTTGGTAACATTTGATAAAATGAAAAATATAGTAGCTGTAGGGCCCGGTATTCCATGAAAAATTAAAAAAAGGAACCTACATTTCATCACTAAAAGATAAACATTGCAAACATAAAGCTTGATACGAAAATATTTTGGAATATTTACCTCATATCTGCCCCTTTCTTAATCAATGCTGCTGCTGCTAAGTCGCTTCAGTCGTGTCCAACTCCATGAGACCCCATAGATGGCAGCCCACCAGGCTCCCCCATCCCTGGGATTCTCCAGGCAAGAACACTGGAGTGGGTTGCCATTTCTTTCTCCAATGCATGAAAGTGAAAAGTGAAAGTGAAGTTGCTCAGTTGTGTCCGACTCTTCACGACCCCATGGACTGCAGCCTACTAGTCTCCTCCATCCATGGGGTTTTCCAGGCAAGAGTACTGGAGTGGGGTGCTATCGCCTTCTCCTTTATTTATCCATGGTAGCCAATTAAAGAGTTTATTTTTAGTATAGAAATTACAAAGAATATTACAATATTATTAATTGAGTAATACTAATGTAATGACATTTCCCAAGACTGTGTATATTGCTTTTGGTTGCTTATTGCTCAGGGGCAAATAAAATAACTCAATAAATTCATGCCAATACTGAGATTTTCTTTCTAAATACCATTCTTCATTGTGATCTTTTCTTTAAATCTGCCTAAATGAGAATGAGTTCATTTAGATTCTATAATATTTTAAATATCTCCATGAAACTTTTAAAGAATACTGCATACTGTGTAAGAATACTTAAAATAAATCTCTGATTAACCAGATAGCATAAGAAATAATTGGAATATATTTAAGATGCAGTTCTTTAAAGGTAAGAAGTATGTCCTGGACTTCCCTGGCATTCCAGTGGTAAAGACCATGTTGCCAATGCAATGGGTGCAGGTTTGATCCTTGGTTAGGCAACTAAGATCCCATGTAATGTGCAGCATAGCAAAAAAAAGTCCCAGTCAAGATATCAGACAACAGAGGAAATAGAGACAGTGATTTATATTATTGTAAAGGAATAGATGATCTTCTAATTAAATACAAATATGCATTATTTATTATCTTGAAAGCTAATTTGATAAAGATCCCTAAAATAACTTGACATTTCCCCATATACAAGAGCTTTTGTAAACACTGATCCCTTATGAATGTTGTGAAAATGTTTAGTGGAGTATCATACCAAGTAACAGAGAAACATGTTAAAGCATCATTTTTCTCTCATATTTTGAAAGACAAGCTTTTTCCTTTTCTATTTTCCTTGATTTTTATTTTGCTAGGATATTCTAGATAAAAATTTTGGACAATCAAAGAATAATTCCTAGAATAATTTTTAGTTATACATCTGAAACACCCATTTACCATGCCATATTGTATTATCACCAACAATTACTGCTTTTAATGAAAAACTCTTTCATTGTGACAAGCAGCAGGCCCTCCACATTATTTCTACATATGCAAATATGTTCTTGAAATACATACAATAGCAGCATCCATTTCTTTGTTTAGTGGTGGTTGATGAAACTTTAAACTGAGGCATATATTTATCTTCCTTTGACATTCATGATCAATAGTATGCATTAGAAAACAGTGAATTTGTGTTGTTATAGAAATATTTGATCGTAGGATGAGTAGTTAAGATCCAGAAATAGTTGAAGGTCTTTAAACTCTTTTGATTTGTGTCACATGTATCAGGAAGAAATAATTTCTTCTTCCTCTCAAATGTGATTTCAGTATCAAATATTATAAATAAATATCCCTTCTAGCTATTTGGGGGAGAGTTCATTTTCATGAACATGTTAGTCATTGTTGTTACACATTTTCAACACAGATTCTCCTGCATCCTCTCTTGTTGCTATAATTAGATATCTGTATACCCTTGTCTTTTGATCTTTTATTGTCTTTGCTAGCTAACATTTAACAAAATGACCATGTTATTTTTAGGAAACTTAAAACAGCTATTCTCATGTCAAAGCTTAATTTGATATTGCTGTTTATATTATAAAAATTAACTTCTCCAATAATACTTATAATTTCAGAAAATATACTGTGTGGTGCATGAAGTGACAGAGAAGGCAATGGCACCCCACTCCAATACTCTTGCCTGGAAAATCCCATGGATGGAGGAGACTGGTAGGCTGCAGTCCATGGGGTCGCTAGAGTCGGACACAACTGAGCGACTTCCCTTTCACTTTTCACTTTCATGCATTGGAGAAGGAAATGGCAACCCACTCCAGTGTTCTTGCCTGGAGAATCCCAGGGACGGGGCAGCGTGGTGGGCTGCCATCTATGGGGTTGCACAGAGTCAGACATGACTGAAGAGACTTAGCAGCAGCAGCAGCAGCATGAAGTGAAGTTAAACTCTAGATATTTGACTGCAATATTAATAAGCAGGGGTTGGATTATCTTCTTACTTGCAAAACTGAGTATTTTCATTGCTTTCTGATTTCTAGGAAATTTGTGACTCTTTGATTGAAATTCAGGCTTCCCTTGTGGCTCAGCTGGTAAAGAATCCGCCTGCAATGTGGGAGACCTGGGTTTGATCCCTGGGTTGGGAAGATCCCCTGGAGAAGGGAAAGGCTACCCACTCCAGTGTTCTGGCATGGAGAATTCTATGGACTGTATAGTTCATGGGGTTGCAAAGAGTTGGATACGACTGAGTGATTTTCACTTTCACTTTCTTTCACTTCATACATACACATACATATATACATATATTACACACACACACACACACACACACACACACACACACACACAGACATGGGCTTCCCTGGTGGCTCAGATTGTAAAGAATCTGCCTGCCATGAGGGAGGCCCAGGTCCCACCTCTGGGTCAAGAAGATCCCCTGGAGAAGGGAATGGCAATCCACTCCAGGATTCTCACATGGACATTCCATGGACAGAGGAGTCTGGCGGTCTACCATTCATGGGGTCACAAAGAGTCAGACACGACTGAGTGACTAACACTTTCACTTTCATGCACAGACACACATATATATGTGTGTATATATATGTGTGTGTGTGTGTATATATATATATGCATGCTAAGTTGCTCTAGTCCTGTCTGACTCTTCATGACCTCATGGACTATAGCCCACCATTCTTCTCTGTCCATGGGATTCTCCAGGCAAGGATACTGCAGTAGGTTGCCATGCCCTCCTTCAGGGGATCTTCCCAACCCAGGGATGGAACCCACATCTCTTATGTCTCCTGAATTTGCACGTGGGTTTTTCACCACTAGTGCCACCTGAGAAGCCCATATATATGTATATATGACTCTATTAACTTAATCTGATATTTGGTAACAAAAACTGCAATATGGAATTTTAGGATTAATTAACATATACCACTGAAGAGAGAAAAAATTACAAGATTGGGTTTCAGTTACTAGTACTGTCAATTTTAGAACTTATTAAAAAGTAAATTATATTTATGGTAACTATAATAGTTACATAACATTCTACTTTTTAAAGGAAATGGAATTAGATTTCTGAAAGTGTATCTCGAGGTCATTGTGTCTAAGAATATAAACAAAGGTGATAGAATTTATACCTGCTCTGCTCTTTTGGACAATGTAGTTTCTGTTGGGAATGAGTGGAAGGTCCTAAAATGTTAAATAATGTTTTTAAATAAAAGTCAATCAAGAAAGATATATTTATGAGATCTGGAGTCAAATGCCCAATTGCAAATCTTGGCTCAGCCAATTACTGCTATAATGCTGGGAAATTTATTTAGTATCTTTGAAAAAGTTTCCTCAACTGAAAGATGAAGAATAAAAACATTTAACTTGAAGGATTACTATGAGGATTTATGAAATCATATAAAGAATCTAGGGTTTAACCTATATTTTCTCAATACATTATTATTATTATACCACACTCTAAGGAGTATGAGATTTTGAGGGACTATTTTGAGGGGAAAAAATACACAGGAATCTGTGTATTAGATTCCTATTGCTGCAATAGCAAATGACCACACACAAGGGGTTACAACACATACAAATATTATCTTAAATTTTTGTAGGTCAGAAATCTGATACAATTCTGACTGGGCTAAAAGCAAGCTGTCATCAGGGCTGACTTCTTTGTGGAGGTTCTGGAGTGGAATTTATTTCCTTGCCTTTTCTAGCTAGCGGCCCCCATCTATCTTCACAGCCCTTAACGCTGGTAGAGTCTTTCTCACCCAGTATCACTCAGGCATTTTCTTGGTTTTGTATACCTCTTTTACTTCTAAGAATCCTTGTGATTGCACTGAGTCTACCTGGATAATCCAGAGTAATTCCTATTTTAAGGATAGATGATTAGCAAACTTTAATTTCATCTGCAACTTTCATTCCCCCTGACATGTCATCTAGCATATTAATAGGTTTCAAGGATTAGAATGTGGAAATTGGGGGTGGGCATTATTGTGCCTACCACAATCTGTGTAATATATATTTTGTTTCATAAAGTGTAGACTAAGTCAATTAGCATTTCACAAACTGTTTCACAAAATACAAAGAAAAGTGTTGTATGTGGGCAGTTTGTAACATACAAAAATTACAAGATGTATTCAGTGATCTCCACTAGGAGAGATCATACTTTGGATATACAGGGGGCCAACAAACACATGAAAAGATGCTCAACATCATTAATTATTAGAGAAAAGCAAGTCAAAACTACAGTGAGGTGTCACTTCACACCAGTCAGAATGACTATCATCAAAAGGTGTATGAAAAATAAATGCTGAACAGGGTGTGAAGAAAAGGGAACCCTCCTACACTGTTGATGGGGATTCAGTTCAGTTCAGTTCAGTTCAGTCACTCAGTCGTGTCCAACTCTTTGCTACCCCATGAATCGCAGCAGGCCAGGCCTCCCTGTCCATCACCAACTCCCGGAGTTCACTCAGACTCACGTCCATCGAGTCTGTGATGCCATCCAGCCATCTCATCCTCTGTCGTCCCCTTCTCCTCCTGCCCCCAATCCCTCCCAGCATCAGGGTCTTTTCCAATGAGTCAACTCTTCCCATGAGGTGGCCAAAGTACTGGAGTTTCAGCTTTAGCATCATTTTTCCAAAGAAATCCCAGGGCTGATCTCCTTTAGAATGGACTGGCTGGATCTCCTTGCAGTCCAAGGGACTCTCAAGAGTCTTCTCCAACACCACAGTTCAAAAGCATCAATTCTTCAGCGCTCAGCTTTCTTCACAGTCCAAGTCTCACAGCCATACATGACCATGGAAAAACCATAGCCTTGACTAGATGGACCTTTGCTGGCAAAGTAATGTCTCTGCTTTTCAATATGCTATCTAGGTTGGAAATAACTTTTCTTCCAAGGAGTAAGCATCTTTTAATTTCATGGCTGCAGTCACCATCTGCAGTGATTTTGGAGCCCCAAAAAATAGTCTGACACTGTTTCCACTGTTTCCCCATCTATTTCCCATGAAGTGATGGGACCGGATGCCATGATCTTCATTTTCTGAATGTTGAGTTTTAAGCCAACTTTTTCACTCTCTTCTTTCACTTTCATCAAGAGGCTTTTTAGTTCCTCTTCACTTTCTGCCATAAGGGTGGTGTCATCTGCATATCTGAGGTTATTGATATTTCTCCTGGCAATCTTGATTCCAGCTTGTGTTTCTTCCAGCCTAGCGTTTCTCATGATGTACTTTGTATAGAAGTTAAATAAGCAGGGTGACAATATACAGCCTTGACGTACTCCTTTTCCTATTTGGAACCAGTCTGTTGTTCCATGTCCAGTTCTAACTGTTGCTTCCTGACTTGCATACAAATTTCTCAAAAGGCAGGTCAGGTGGTCTGGTATTCCCATCTCTTTCAGAATTTTCCACAGTTTCTTGTGATCCACACAGTCAAAGGTTTTGACATAGTCAATAAAGCAGAAATAGATGTTTTTCTGGACCTCTCTTGCCTTTTCGATAATCCAGCAGATGTTGGCAATTTGGTCTCTGGTTCCTCTGCCTTTTCTAAAACCAGCTTGAAATTTGGAAGTTCATGGTTCACGTATTGCTGAAGCCTGGCTTGGAGAATTTTGAGCATTACTGTACTAGCCAGTGAGATGATGGGGATTAGTGCAACCACTATGGAGAACAGTATGGAGGTTCCTTATAAAACTAAAAATATAGCTACACTATGATCCAGGAATCCCACTACATGGTGTATATCTACATAAAACCATAATGAAAAGATACATGCACCCCAATGTTCATTGCAGTACTATTTACAATTGTCAATACATAAAAGAAACCTAAACATCAATTTAGAGAGGAATAGATAAAGAAGATGTGGTACATAAATACAATGGAACATTACTCAGCCATGAAAAGGATGAAAAAATACCATTTGCAGCAACAAGGATGATCTAGAGATTATTATATTAAGTGAAGTAAGTCAGACAGAGTAAGAAAAATATCACAATATCACTTGTATGTGGAATTTTGAAAAATGATACAAATAACTTATTTACAAAACAAAAATAGACTCACAGACAAAGAAAACAAACTTATACTCATCAAAGATGAAAGGTGCAGGTAGAGAGAGATAAATGAAAAGCTTGGGATTACCATACACATGCTATTATATATAAAATAAAATAATCAGTAAGTAGCTACTGTACAGCACAGAGAACTCTACTCAATATTCTGTAATAACCTAGAAGGGAAAGGAATCTGAAAAAAGAAAGACATACATATAACTAATTTTGCTGTACACATGAAACTAGCACAGCATTGTAAATCAATTATATTCTAATATAAAATAAAAATCAAAGGGTAAAAAAGCACAGAATTATAGAAAGGATTCTAATTCACTATTTCAGCATAAGATTTTTGGTAAAGGGGAAAAGCTTCATTTTGTGAATCAGGACCCAAACTCAATCGTTTCTTTATACCTACTAAATTACCATATAAATTAAAGACTCTAAGATGCACTTATGCCCCAGACTTCAACATCTTTGAATCATGATGCATCTTATAATTATTGAAATAACTTTAATGAGGAGTTTTAAAAAAAACAGTGGTACAGAAAATAATGTTATGTCTTATAATCTTCCAGCAATTTTGATTTTATAATATGTGATAATGACCCTCATCAAAATGTGTCCTTCCTAATTTCTTATTTAAAAGTAAGATACTAAGAAAATAAGAAATGTAAGTCATACTCTATTATATTTCTATTTCATTTGAATACATGGAATTTTTGCTCTGCTATATGAATTATTTAATTTGGTATGGAAAAATTATAAACTTTATACTGAAGACTTATGGTCTTATAAGTTTTTATCTTTGGTATCAAATAATACCAATTTTGTTAACAATTGATGCTTAAATGAGTTCCACATTTTACAAACTAATAAAATAATTATGTTTGTAACCAAGATAATTTGTTATTCACAAATAGGTTTCATTTCCAGATGATTTTCCAAGGCTAGTTTTCTACCTCATGTGTTTTTTTTATTCACATTTATAAGTTCTTTCATGATAAGGAACATAAGAACTTTAACATACTCTAATGAATTTAGTACATTAGTAAAAGTAATTGGTGAAGCCACCATAGGAAACAATACGGAGGTTCCTCAAAAAAGTTAAAAATAGAACTGCAATAAAATGCAGCATTCCACTTCTGGGTATTCATTCAAAGAATACAAAAACAGTAACTTGAAAAGTTATCTGCACTCCCATATTCATTGCAGCATTATTTATAATAGCCAAGATATGGTAAAAACCTAAGTGACTAGTGATGAATGAATAGATTTTAAAAATATGACACACACAGAAATATTACTCAGCCATAAAAGAGAAGGACATTTTGTCATTTGTGACAACACAGATAGACTATGATGACATTATGCTAAGTGAAAAAAGTCAGAAAAAGACACTTCCCAATACTATACAGTAGGGCACTGTTTATTTCATATATAGTAGTTTGTATCTGCTAATCCTAAACTCCTAACTTATCTCTCCTTTGGGGTGCTGCAGCCCATGGGATGGCAGAGTCAGACATGACTTAGATACCTACCCAACAACAACAACACCCCCTTTCTCCTTTGGTAACCATATATTTGTTTTCTGTAAGTCTACTTCTATTTTGTAAATACGTTCATTTGTATCATATTTTAGATTCTACATATAAGTGATAACATGGTATTTGGATTATTCTTTCTTCACTCAGTATGATAATCTTTGCTGCTACTGCTAAGTCCTTCAGTCGTGTCCGACTCTGTGTGACCCCATAGACGGCAGCCCACCAGGCTCCCCTGTCCCTGGGATTCTCCAAGCAAGAACACTGGAGTGGGTTGCCATTTCCTTCTCCAATGCATGAAAGTGAAAAGTGAAAGTGAAGTCGTTCAGTCATGTCTGACTCTTTGCGACCCCATGGACTGCAGCCTACCAGGCTCCTCTGTCCATGGGATTTTCCAGGCAAGAGTACTGGAGTGGGGTGCCATTGCCTTCTCCATAATAATCTTTAGATCCACCCATATTGCTGCAAATGGCATTTTGTGACAAACCAACAGACAACATAATACTCAATGGTGCAAAGCTGAAATTCTTCCTACTAAAATCTGTGATGAGACAAAGATGCCCACTCTCACCATTTATATTCAATATTGTATTGGACATCTTATCCAGAGAATTGATGAGGGAAAAAAAACCCAAAGTAACCAACTTGAAAGAGAAGAGGTAAAATTGTCATTATATGCAAATCACATGACTATATATAGAAAACTCTAAAGACTCAACACAAAAACTACTGGAACTGATAAATGAATTCAGCAAGGTAGCAGGATCTAAGATTAGCTTACAGAAATCAGTTGCAATGAGATATCAGGAAAGGAAAGTAAAAGACAATCCCTTTTAAAATTGCATTAAAAATAAAGTATTGACTACTTGGGAATATACCTGACCAAAGAGATGAAAGACATAAGCTGACAGCTATAACACATCGATAAAATTAAAGGTAATCAAGGAAATGAAAAAATATCCCATAATCTTGAATTCAAAGAATTAATATTGTTAAAATGTTCACAATACCCAAAGAAATCTATATATTTAATGTGATCCCTATCAAAGTTAAAAAGTTTATAAATAACAAAAGCTTGAAAGGATGTGGAGAGAGGAGAATCCTACTACACCATTGGTGGCAATGTAAATTGGTATAGCCATTACTGAAAAACAAAATGGAAGTTCCTTAAAAAAAATAAAAATAGTGCTGCCATATGATCCAACAATCACACTGCTGGGCATTGTTGTTGTTCTTCAGTCCCTTAGTCATGTCTGACTCTTTGCAACCCCATGGACTGCAACAAGCTTCCCTGTCCTTCACCACCTCCTGCAGCTTGCTCAAACTCATGTCCATTGAATCGGTGATGCTATCCAACCATCTGATCCTCTGTTATTTCCATTTCCTCCTGCCTTCAATCTTTCCCAGTATGAGGGTCTTTTCTAATGACTCAGCTCTTCATATCAGGTAGCCAAAGTATTGAAGCTTCAGCTTCAGCATTAGTCCTTCGAATGAACATTCAGGACTGATTTCCTTTAGGATAGACTGGTTTGATTTCCTTGCAGCCCAAGGGACACTCAAGAGTCTTTTCTAACACCACAGTTCAAGAGCATCAATTCTCCAGTGCTTAGATTTCTTTATGGCCCAAATTTCACATCCATATGTGACAATTGGAAAAACCATAGCTTTGACTAGACGGACTTTTTTTTAATATGCTGTCTAGGTTGTTCATTGGAGAAGGCGATGGCACCCCACTCCAGTACTCTTGCCTGGAAAATCCCATGGACAGAGGAGCTTGGAAGGCTGTAGTCCATGGGGTCACTGAGGGTCAGACCTGACTGAGCGACTTCACTTTCACTTTTCACTTTCATGCATTGGAGAAGGAAATGGCAACCTACTCCAGTGTTCTTGCCTGGAGAATCCCAGGGACAGGGGAGCCTGGTGGGCTGCCGTCTATGGGGTCGCACAGAGTCGGACACGACTGAAGCGGCTTAGCAGCAGCAGGTTGTTCATAGCTTTTCTTTCATGGAGCAAGCCTCTTTTAATTTCATGGCTGCAATCTCCATCTGCTGCGATTTTGTAGCTCAAGAAAATAGTGTGTTAATGTTTCCATTGTTTCCCCATCTCTTTGCCATGAAGTAATGGGACCAGATGCCATGATCTTAGTTTTTTGAATGTTGAGTTTTAAGTCAACTTTTTTACTCTCCTCTTTCCTTTCATCAAGAGGCTCTTTAGTTCCTATTCACTCTCTACCATTAGGGTGGTTTCATCTGCATATCTGAAGTTATTGATATTTCTCCCAGCAATCTTAATTCCAGCTTGTGCTTCATCCAGCCCGGCATTTCACATGATGTACTCTGCATGTAAATTAAATAAACAGGGTGACAATATGCACCCTTGACATACTTCTTTCCTAGTTTGAAACAAGTCTGTTGTTCCATGTCCAGTTCTAACTCTTGCTTCTTGACCTGCAAACAGATTTCTCAGGAGGCAGGTCAGGCAGTCTGGTATTTCCATCTCTTTCAGAATTTTCCACAGATTGTTGTCATCCATACAGTCAAAGGCTTTGACATAGTCAAAAAAGCAGAAATAGATGTTTTTCTGGAACTCTTGCTTTTCTATATTCCAGTGGATGTTAGCGATTTGATCTCTGGTTCCTCTGCCTTTTTAAATCCAGCTTGAATGTCTGGAGGTTCTTGGTTCAAATATTGTTGAAATCTTGCTTGGAGAATTTTGAGTATTTATTTCTAGTATGTTGCTGCTGCTGCTAAGTCACTTCAGTCGTGTCTGACTCTGTGCGACCCCATAGACAGCAGCCCACCAGGCTCCCCTGTCCCTGGGGTTCTCCAGGCAAGAACACTGGAGTGGGTTGCCATTTCCTTCTCCATGCTAGCATGTTAGATGAGTGCAATTCTGCAGTAGTTTGAACATTCTATGGCATTGCCTTTCTTTGTGATTGAAATGAAAACAGACATTTTCCAGTCCTGTGAAAATGCCACTGCTGAATTTTCCAAATTTGATGGCATATTGAGTGCATCACTTTAACAGCATTATCTTTTAGGATTTGAAATAATTCTGCTGGAATTCCATCACCTCTGCTAGCTTTGTTCAGAGTGATGCTTCCTAAGGTCCACTTAACTTTGTACTCCAGGATATCTGGCTCTAGGTGAGTAATCACACCATCATGGTTATATGCATCATGATCCAGAGAAAACTCTAATTCAAAAAGATACATGCACCCCAGTGTTTAAAGCAGCATTATTTTCTATAGTTAAGACATTGAAGTAACCCGAATATCCATCTACAGATGAATGGATAAAGAAGGTGTGACAGATACACACACACACACACACATACAATAGAACACTACCCACTTTTTAATGCTAAATAATATTCCACACTAAGTGCAGGTGGCTGCACTAAGCATGGCTGAGAGGAGCTACCCCACGTCCGATGTCAGGGGCAGAAGCTGGGAGGACCCCATACCCGAAGGGCAGCAGCCAAGAGGAGTTACCCCACGTCCGAGGTCAGGGGCAGCGGCCGAGAGTGCCAGGCTGCAATGGCGCAGGAACGGCTGAGAAGAGCTACCTGATGTTCAAGGTCAGGGGCGACGGCCGGGAGGAGCTACCCCATGCCTGATGCCAGGGGCGGCGGCTGAGAGGACCAACCCCACATCCAAGGAGCGGTGGCTGCGCCGGTGCAGGAGGGCCTAGAGGAACTATCCCACGATGAAGGTCAGGAAGGGTGGCGGTGAGTAGATACCCCTCGTCCAAGGTAAGGAGCAGCGCTGCGCTTTGCTGGAGCAGCCGTGAAGAGATACCCCAAGCCCAAGATAAGAGAAACCCAAGTAAGACAGTAGGTGTTGCAAGAGAGCATCAGAGGACAGACACACTGAAACCATACTCACAGAAAACTAGCCAATCTAATCACACTAGGACCACAGCCTTGTCTAACTCAGTGAAACTAAGCCATGCCCCTGGGGCAACCCAAGACAGGCAGGTCATGGTGGAGAGGTCTGACAGAATGTGGTCCACTGAGAAGGGAATGGCAAACCACTTCAGTATTCTTGCCTTGAGAACCCCACAAACAGTATGAAAAGGCAAAATGATAGGATGGAAACTGAAAGAGGAACTCCCCAGTTCAGTAGGTGCCCAATATGCTACTGGAGATCGTGGAGAAATAACTCCAGAAAGAATGAAGAGATGGAGCCAAAGCACAGACAATACCCAGCTGTGGATGTGACTGGTAATAGAAGCAAGGTCCGACGCTGTAAAGAGCAATATTGCATCAGATCAGGTCAGATCAGATCAGTCACTCAGTCATGTCTGACTCTTTGCGACCCCATGAATTGCAGCATGCCAGGCCTCCCTGTCCATCACCAACTCTGAGAGTTCACTCAGACTCACGTCCATTGAGTCAGTGATGCCATCCAGCCATCTCATCCTCTGTCGTCCCCTTCTCCTCCTGCCCCCAACCCTCCCAGCAATAGAGTATTTTCCAATGACTCAACTCTTCGCATGAGGTGGCAAAAGTACTGGAGTTTCAGCTTCAGCATCATTCCTTCCAAAGAAATCCCAGGGCTGATCTCCTTCAGAATGGACTGGTTGGATCTCCTTGCAGTCCAAGGGACTCTCAAGAGTCTTCTCCAACACCACAGTTCAAAAGCATCAATTCTTCAGCTCTCAGCCTTCTTCACAGTCCAACTCTCACATCTATACATGACCACAGGAAAAACCATAGCCTTGACTAGACGGACCTTTGTTGGCAAAGTAATGTCTCTGCTTTTCAATATGCTATCTAGGTTGGTCATAACTTTCCTTCCAAGGAGTAAGCATCTTTAAGTTTCATGGCTGCAGTCACCATCTGCAGTGATTTTGGAGCCCAGAAAAATAAAGTCTGACACTGTTTCCACTGTTTCCCCATCTGTTTCCCATGAAGTGATGGGACCGGATGCCATAGGAACCTGGAATGTCAGGTCCATGAATCAAGGCAAATTGGAAGTGGTCAAACAAGAGATGGCAAGAGTGAATGTCGACATTCTAGCAATCAGCGAACTAAAATGGACTGGAATGGGCGAATTTAACTCAGATGACCATTATATCTACTACTGCAGGCAGGAATACCTTGGAAGAAATGGAGTAGCCATCATGGTCAACAAAAGAGTCCGAAATGCAGTACTTGGATGCCATCTCAAAAACTACAGAATGATCTCTCTTCATTTCCAAGGCAAACCATTCAATATCACAGTAATCCAAGTCTATGCCGCAACCAGTAATGCTGAAGAAGCTGAAGTTGACAGTTCTACAAAGACGTACAAGACCTTTTAGAATTAACACCCCAAAAAGATGTCCTTTTCATTATAGGGGACTGGAATGCAAAAGTAGGAAGTCAAGAAACACCTGGAGTAACAGGCAAATTTGGCCTTGGAATACAGAATGAAGCATGGCAAAGACTAATAGAGTTTTGTCAAGAAAATGCACTGGTCATAGCAAACACCCTCTTCCAACAACACAAGAGAAGACTCTACACATGGACATCACCAGATGGTCAACACCGAAATCAGATTGATTATATTCTTTGTAGCCAAAGATGGAGAAGCTCTATACAGTCAGCAAGGAGCAGACTGTGGCTCAGATCATGAACTCCTTATTACCAAATTCAGAATTAAATTGAAGAAAGTAGGGAAAACCACTAGACCATTCAGGTATGACCTAAATCAAATCCCTTATGATTATACAGTAGAAGTGAGAAATAGATTTAAGGGCCTACATCTGTAGATAGAGTGCCTGATAAACTATGGAATGAGGTTCATGACATTGTCCAGGAGACAGGGATCAAGACCACCCTCATGGAAAAGAAATGCAAAAAAGCAAAATGGCTGTCTGGGGAGGACTTACAAATAGCTGTGAAAAGAAGAGAAGCAAAAAGCAAAGGAGAAAAGGAAAGATATAAACATCTGAATGCAGAGTTCCAAAGAATAGCAAGAAGAGAGAAGAAAGCCTTCCTCAGCAATCAATGCCAAGAAATAGAGGAAAACATCAGAATGGGAATGACTAGAGATCTCTTTAAGAAAATTAGAGATACCAAGGGAATGTTTCATGCAAAGATGGGCTCAATAAAGGATAGAAATGGTAGGGACCTAACAGAAGCAGAAGATATTAAGAAGAGGTGGCAAGAATACACAGAAGAACTGTACAAAAAAAATATTCATGAAACAGATAATCATGATGGTGTGATCACTCATCTAGAGCCAGATATCCTGAAATGTGAAGTCAAGTGGGCCTTAGAAAGCATCACTGCGAACAAAGCTAGTGGAGGTGATGGAATTCCAGTTGAGCTATTTCAAATCCTGAAAGATGATGCTGTGAAAGTGCTGCACACAATATGCCAGCAGTGGCCACAGGACTGGAAAAGGTCAGTTTTCATTCCAGTTGCAAAGAAAGGCAATGCCAAAGAATGCTCAAACTACTGCACGATTGTACTCATCTCACATGCTAGTAAAGTAATGTTCAAAATTCTCCAAGCCAGGCTTCAGCAATATGTGAACTGTGAACTTCCTGATGTTCAAGCTGGTTTTAGAAAAGGCAGAGGAACCAGAGATCAAACTGCCAACATCTGCTGGATCATGGAAAAAGAAGAGAGTTCTAGGAAAACATCTATTGCTGCTTTATTGACTATGCCAAAGCCTTTGGCTGTGTGGATCACAATAAACTGTGGAAAATTCTTCAAAATTCTGCATGCAGGTCAGGAAGCAAGAATTAGAACTGGACATGGAACAACATACTGGTTCCAAATAGGAAAAGGAGTACATCAAGACTGTATATTGTCACCCTGCTTATTTAACTTATATTCAGAGTACATCTTGATAAACTCTGGACTGGAAGAAACACAAGCTGGAATCAAGATTGCTGGGAGAAATATCAATAACCTCAGATACGCAGATAACACCACCCTTATGGCAGAAAGTGAAGAGGAACTAAAAAGCCTCTTGATGAAAGTGAAAGAGGAGAGTGAAAAAGTTGGCTTAAACCTCAACATTCAGAAAACGAAGATCATGGCATCCGGCCCCATCACTTCATGGGAAATAGATGGGGAAACAGTGGAAACAATGTCAGACTTTATTTTTTTGGGCTCAAAATCACTGCAGATGGTGACTGCAGCCATGAAATTAAAAGACGCTTCCTCCTTGGAAGGAAAGTTATGACCAACCTTGATGCATATTTAAAAGCAGAGACATTTGTTGTCAACAAAGGTCCATCTAGTCAAGGCTATGGTTTTTCCTGTGGTCATGTATGGATGTGAGAGTTGGACTGTGAAGAAGGCTGAGAGCTGAAGAATTGATGCTTTTGAACTGTGGTGTTGGAGAAGACTCTTGAGAGTCCCTTGGACTGCAAGGAGATCCAACCAGTCCATTCTAAAGGAGTCAGCCCTGGGATTTCTTTGGAAGGAATGATGCTGAAGCTGAAACTCCAGTACTTTGGCCACCTCATGAGAAGAGTTGACTCATTGGAAGAGACTCTGATGCTAGGAGGGATTGGGGGCAGGAGGAGAAGGGGATGACAGAGGATGAGATGGCTGGATGGCATCACTGACTCGATGGACATGAGTCTGGGTGAACTTCAGGAGTTGGTGATGGACAGGGAGGCCTGGTGTGCTGCGATTCATGGGGTCACAAAGAGTCGGACACGACTGAGCAACTGAACTGAACTGAATATTCCATTGTTTAGATTTACCAAAGTTTATGTATCCATTCACCTACTGAAATATATAATATGGTTGCTTCCAAGTCATGGTGACTATGAATAAGACTGTTACAAAATACATGTGCGGGTTTTCATACATACAAGTTTTAAAATACTTTGCATAGACTACAGGAGCATAATTGCTGGATCATATGTCAAAAGAATGTTCAGCTTTGTAAGAAATCTTGAAACAATCTTTCAGTCTAGCTGTACCATTTTGCATTCCTACGAATATGAATGAGAATTCTTATTGTTTCATATCTCTGCCAAAATTTGTTGTCATCATAGTTACAAGTTGTTTCCATTCTTATCGGTGTGTAGTGATATCTTGGTTTAATTTGCATTTTCCTGATGACAACGCGGAGCATCTTTTCAATTATCTGTATATTTTCTTTGGTAAAATGTCTCTTAAGCACTTTAGCTTATTTTTAAAAATCAGGTTGTTTAAATTCGTACTGTGTTTTAAGAGCTTCTGTATATTTTGTATATATTTTTTAAGAGTTCTTTGTGTTTTTAGAGTCCTTATTCGGGTATGTTATTGCAAGTAGTTCTCCGAGTCTGTGGCTTGTTTTCTTATTTCCTTGAGATAAGATTTCACAGAGAAGAAACTTTTCATTTTGATGATGGCCAGCTTATCAATTTTTTCTTTCATAGAGCCTGTCCTTGGTATTGTAGCTAAAGTGTAACTGCCATTCCCAAAGTCATCTAGGTTTTCTACTATGTTATCTTCTAAAATCTAAAATCTATAAGGTTTCTTTTAGTAATTCAAACTTCACACCAGCCCATTCTTGAAAAATATCCTTTCTTCTCTTCTCTTGCCTGTTTGTAAAAATTGAGTGAAATAACAAAACAATTGTATTACATGAAATCTGAATAATTAAAGACTGTATTTTAGTGCATACAATACTGGATAGATAGTGATAACAATAATACTAGCTAACATTTTAGTACTTACTATGTGTTAGGAGTTTTAGTAAGTTCTTATCATTGGTAAATTTATTAGGAGAGCAAATCAACTATATGAAATGTTATTTTAATATCTATATTTTGTAGATAAGGAATCTAGAACATGAGAGATTAATTCAGCAAAGGTCACATCGTTAGTAAGTAAGGGAGCTAGTGGATTAACAGGGCATATGATTCCAAATTTTGTACCTGTCATAAAAATTCTGTTCTGCTCTATAGTATGCACTTTTCTGTACACATATATTTGGGAGAGGATCATTATTACTTCAAGTACAAACTTATTTCTAACTGAATTCACATTCATATTTCCACCTTTTAGAAGTATTCTCAACAAGCAGTAAAGACCTAATTAATTGATTGGCATTGGTTTTATGACATAAATGGTATCTCATTTTCTCATTCTTTGATTTTTATGATCCATTGGTAACCAATAATAGCATAACTAAAGTAAAAATTAAGACAGCTCTTTTAATGTTTTTCCTATCAATATAATAATTTACTACATCTGTCTGTATGTATTCTAACACAATAAATGTGAATTAATTTTACTTCTCCAATTTTAATATCAAAAAATTTACATATCCTTGTTTTTTTTTTACTTTTTACCCTGCCCTTGAGGTATTTTCTCTTTAGCAAAGTGACTATAAGTTGGAATTAAATGTGATCCATGGTTTCAAGTTGATAAGTTTCCCTTCTATATCATATCACTCAACTAAACGCTGGTGAATGTGCATGTGCTTATGCTCTGTGTACATATATAATTATTTGGATCATTTTATTTCTTTTGAAGACTATTACTAAAATGCCTGTTTCATTAATATTCCAGCTAAAGTATAAAAAGGGCTCATGAAATGTGGGCCTAAAGTGTTGGTATTCATTTAGCATTTATCGAATGTCTGGCACATACCATATAGAAAGTTGTGTGTTGAGCTAAATCACCTATGCCTTTGTTGAACATAGAATGGGGGAAAAAAGACTGAAAAATAAAATCATCACTAAAAGTACTGAATTGCAATAGACACAATTTCATTCAAGAGAAAATGCATTATGCTCTGAGAGCATAAACAGGGGTGACATTACCTAAGGAGCTATAGAAGACTTCTCTGAGGAACCAACATTAAAGCTGTAATCTGAAGGATGTATTGCAGTTGGTTAGGTGACAAAGTCCGAGGAGAGCATTCTGGTCACTAGGAAAAAGAACATGCCACATTTCAGGGTAGTGAAATTATCCTGAAATGGGGAAGGGTAGAAAGGGATGATGGCTGGGACAAACCAAGTGGTCACTGCACTTCCTGTTATGTTTTCAGAAAGCAATAGGCATCATTGACAGATTGTAAACTGGGGAATGATATGATCAGAATTTAATTCTTGAAAAGATATCTTATTACTTTGTGGATAATGGTGTTAGGAATGTTCAGAATGAAGGCAAGATCAGTTAGAGAATGTACCTACCCAGTTGACCACCCAAAAACCAAAGATATTCATCTTTTACAACTCAAGTCCATCATCAACACCTTTTAAAAACCAATGGTGATTGCTCTTCCTTTTTGAAGAAGTAATCTAACCTTTTGCATTTATTATACAGATATCTATCGTTGCAACTGTATTATTTTATATTAAAACATTTCTTTCTATAAACAATAAGCTTAGTGGAAGAAGGAACTATATCTTAACTCATCTTTCTACCTTCTCTGCCTAACACACTGCTTCATTTATAACAGGTATTGAATAGAAAATGGTTGAAAAAGTTAATGCACTAATCAAGGAAACATGAAAGATGGGTCTTGAATTAATGTACCCATGAAGTGACATTAATGCAAGAAAAAGATCACAAAGGGGTTGGTCTGAGAACAGTAGATAAGATTTTAACTGAGAAAGGACAGGTGTAAGAAAAGAATCCCTTGCAAATGAAGGCAGGTGAACCTCTCATAGAATAAGCAGAAAACCAAGAAACAATGTACAATTAATGAAGTTAAAGGACTGGACATTTAAAAATAGAAATGTTGACATATTTTCATAAAGCAAAGTGCTACAGAAAGTGTAGGGTATAAAAGCTAAGGACTGACAAATCAGAGGCTGCTGCTGCAATTAGGACTGGCGTTCTCAATAGAGGGCTAGGGGAGTGATGCCAGATTGTACCGAATTGAGGAGTGGATGAAGAATAAGAAAATACACACAGAGATAAAAGAGAAAAGGAGCAGCACTTTAAAAAAAAAGTACATATTTTTCGTTTGTTCAGGTTTTAAGAAGGAGCATGTGTGCATGTTTTTATTTCCAGGGGAAAACAGAAGAGCGATTGAAGGAAATACTTGTATTTGTTGCCCCTTATATTGGTCTTTTTTTTTTGAAGTTATTATCCTTCTTTAGATCTAATGAGCCTTCACCTATCCCCATAAGGTGACACTAAATCTTCCCTTTCTCCAATGGCCGAAGGCTTTTGTTCCACAGGGAAAATGAGAAGAATGATTCTGGTTTGTGCATCTCCTGCTATGTCTTCTCTTTCCCCTCCCCATGCCTGCATGACTGTGGAAGCTTTCCCCTGTCTCTCACCCTTCCCTCTCTGATGGGATCAAGGAAGGAAGTGACTTTTTTAGATTGTCTGCTTTTGCTTAAAGGTGGGCACTGCTCTTTGTAGATTTATACAATTCAAGCAAAAGCTGAAACCTCAGGGCGGTTTCTATGTACAAATAAAAAATTTTTAGAAGTTACTAGAGTCTTATAAATGTACCATCAGTTCAGTCAGGATATATGTTCGAAATCCATGTCCTTCCTAAGTCTTTTAAGCTCAGTTTCTAAATATTATTTTTCTATTTATAAGTCTAGTAAATATTTGCAACTCCTTTTAGGAGTATTTGAATTAGTGTTCAATCTATTTATTGAATTGGTTTATATTGTTAATTACTTTAAGTGCACTGAAAGTTGCTATAGATAATTTCCTTAACAAATATGTTTCTGTTTTAATGACTTATCATAACTTTAAAAAATATAATTGATAGGTTATAATAAATTAAAATTTTAACAAGATATTTCTTAATTATATGAACATGAGTATGCAGAAGGGATATATTTGTAGAAATATACCTAAAATTATATAATTATATCAGCAAAATATCACTTTAAACACATATAATTCAGTTGCACAATATGATATCATAAATGGAATTAAAAGACTGAACTATTATCCAATAGTTTAAATTCTCTTAATCACAAAAATGACAAATAATTGAAATCACATATATTTTTTGATTCTTTAAGGAAAACTTATTGAAGGTAATTTTATTGTCTTAAATATTTATATAATTAATACTGAAATTGTCTAGAGTCAGAAGATTTGTTGTTTTTTGTTTTAGTTGTTAAGTCTTGTCCGACTCTTTTGCAACCCCATGGATTGTGGTCCACAGCGCTCTTCTGTCCGTGGGATTTCCCAGGCAAGAACCCTGGAGTAGTTTGCCATTTCCTTCTCCAGGGGATCTTCCCTAATCAGGGATCAGGGGATTCTTTACCACTGAGCTACAAGGGAAGCCCAGCATTAGAAGATGCTTATACCACTGAGGAATCAATCTGGATTGTATTTCTGGGTTAAGTAAAGAGAAAGGACAATAGGAGCTAATATCAGAGTGATAATATGGTCCATTTTATTTAAGGTTACTTTTTAAAATTTGGCTTTTACTTTGAGCAGAATGGAGATCTGCTGGAAGGCTTTGAGCAGAGGAGTAATAGATAAAAGGATATGTTTTTGAACCTATGGCTGTTTTGCAGAGAAGAACTTATAAAGGGACAATGGCGGAAGCAAGAATGCCTGTTGGGAGACTATAATCCAGGCACATATGACAATGGTTCAATTTTGCATGGCAGTAATAGTATCAGTCAGGGTCCAAGGAGGAAACAAATCGCACTCTTAAAGTAATAAATATTAATTTATAAATAATTAAATGTAATATAATAAAGAAAACTTTTACAAAATTGCTTCCTTGTTTAAAGGAAAAAATAAAAAGAAACAAGGCATGATGAATCAAGAAGAAAACACCTACCACACACCTAAAAGATCAGGAGAATGAGTAGTGAACAGAACTCGGTGAAACTTTTAGCCATAGAAAAAGTCACCTTATGAGCTGTGCCCTTTGGTAGAGAAACATAATCACTTTTGAACTTCTGAGGTACAAGACAGGGGGTCTCTAAGCCAGACACTCTGTATTTATCAAGGGAAGTAAAATTTAAGCTTCGTTCTCCCCAAGATTCTCCAAGGACAAAGTTAGTGGTAAAAGCTGAGCTCTACCAGAACAAAGAGATAAGGTGTCCACTTCTGAGGTCAAGGAAGACTTCTTTATCTGCACATGCACAGGAAGGCTTCTTGGGGGTCAAAAAGAGAGGGAACACATCCCATAATAAATGTGGACATACACCCATAGGCTTCTGTGGTGGGATCTACCTTAGCAAAAATTTGCTCATTCATCTTGGGGAGGATCCATGGACCAAACAGATGTAAAGAAAGAAGAAAGATAATTGGCCAAAGGTAAACAAAGATCCTGAATGCCGAAGAATTGATGCTTTTGAGCTGTGGCATTGGAGAAGACTCTTGAGAGTCCCTTGGACTGCAAGGAGATCCAACCAGTCCATCCTAAAGGAGATCAGTCCTGAGTGTTCATTGGAAGGACTGATGCTGAAGCTAAAACTCCAATACTTTGGCCACCTGATGCAAAGAAGTGACTCATTTGAAAAGACCCTGATGCTGGGAAAGACTGAAGGTGGGAGGAGAAGGGGACGACAGAGGATGAGATGGTTAGATGGCTTCATCGACTCAATGGACATGAGGTTGGGTGGACTCCAGGAGTTGGTGATGGACAGGGAGGCCTGGCATGCTGTGTTCCATGGGGTCACAAAGAGTCGGACACAACTGAGTGACTGAACTGAACAACGTCCAGAAGGACCATCCTATATAAGTGATTGACATCACCTCTGCACTGTGCTCCTCATCACTCAGGATGCTTGCACTTCTCTCTGGGTGTGTGTCTGCCTAGTGCCTGACTTACTGCCCTCCCCTTCATTCGAGAGGATGCCTATACCCTTTCTCTCTGGGTGTGCATCTCTGCCCTGCTTCTGAGTTGGATAAACAAACTGTTTTCCTCTGTGCTCTCCCATGCATTGTTCTGTGTCTCTAATAATAAACTTTGTACCTGTTTTTACCATTTTTGCCTCCTTGAAACATTCTTGCTTTCAAACAGGGGCAAAAGCCAGGGCCACTTTGCTTCTTGCCTCTAGCCCCTGGCATTCTAGTGGCTAAGACACTTGATTTTCATCCAGGTTACCCTGGTTTAATTCCTGGACTGGGAACTAAGATCTCTCTTCAGGACTGATCACTGCTCTCCCTCCAAAATCACTTTCACCAGAGAAGAAACTAGGGAATGAATGCTCCAACCAATTTCTTTTCTCATCTGCTGTTCTGTAAGTTTCTCCATTTTGAAGAAAGTAAGAAGAATTCAGAAGGCAAAGTGCTTTTTGCGATTTAAAGATTCTTTGATGTAGGACACAATATATGTCACCTGAATAGATGAAAAGCTGAACTCTTGGTTACACCTCTGAACAAAAGAAGGATGTCAAGCAGAGCTACAGAGATGGCTATAGTGGGGAGAGGATAACAAGCTGGAGTTTGGGGGGAAGCTTCTCTATGGTAACTGGGGTACAGTTGGCTGTTTCCTGGGCTCCCTGTTGATTACCTAATTTGAATAATTTCCCTAGAATCAGGACAAAGAACTGTCCCCAGCTATCTGGTACTGGGCCCCATGGCAATGAAGGCAACTGCATAGTGGCCCAGAGTGGGAGAACCCAACCAGGCATTGTGGTTGGACTGTGATCTTCACTTACTACTCAAAAAGGGAACTGGTCAGTTTCTAATCAAGGCCTTAGACCTGAGTCAAGACACCATTAAACACACACACATACACAGAGCTACCCTACACAACTTTTTTAATATAACCTTTAAACTTCAAGTCTGCAAATTATAGTACCAAAGTGGAAAATGTGATGATGAGAATAGGAATTGAGATGTGGCAAAATTCTAATATATGAAGATAGAGACAGATTTTCTGGTACATTAGATGATGTTGTTGTTTAGTAGCTAAGCTGTCTTTGACTCTTTTGAGATCCTATGGATGATAGCCCACCAGGCTCCTCTGTCCATGGCATTTATCAAGCAAGAATACTGGAGTGGGTTGCCATTTCCTTCTCCAGGGGATCTTCCCCACCCAGGGATTGAAACTCACATCTCCTCCATTGGCAGATGGATTCTTTATCACTGAGCCACCACAGAAGCCCACATTAAATACAGAATGTGAAATAAAGCAAGATGTCAGTGATGAACTCAATAATCTGCCCCCCAAAAAAGCTGCCATCAAAATGAGAGATGTATGTGTATGTGCTTGTAGGGAGCAGGAGGAAATATATGTTTGATGGCTCAGATTAAGTTATCCTTGAAATACAGATTTTGAGATATCTATCAAGTGTAAAATGTCAACCGTCCACTGTACAAGTTAAAGCAAAGGTCTGGTATTAGGGTGAGATACCTGTGCGGAAATTGTTAATTATTGGCATATAGATGATATTTAATCTCACAGACTAAGTGGGATCACAAAAGGCAAGGGTATAAAGAAGAAAATCAACAATTAAGACCTAGGAGTGTCCACTGGGGTGGAGGAGGGTTGAAGTGTTCATGTTAATGGAGCAGGAAGAGGCAGAGGACTTGATAGAGACTGAAGAGCACTGAGAGCAAAAGCACAAATGTGAGAGATTAGAAACCAGACAGGACAAAACACATCAAGGAGGAAGGATATACATTAGCTGAAATAAAAACTGATAACCGGTTGCTGGGATTAGCAAAATGAAGATCACTGTCAAACTTTGTAAGAACAATGACATTAACTGGTGAAGTGTATGAATCTTGATTTGGAAAGAGATCATAAAAGAGAAGAAGAACTGGAGAAAGGCTATAAATAATCCTTTTGCTTTTGCTTTTGAAAAGAATAGCCAAAGGGGGGGAAAAATGAGGCATTGGCTAGTTGCTTATTTCTTGGTTGGTTTTAAGATGAGAGAAACACCAGCATGAAATTACACTGATGAAAATAATTAATGAGACAAAAAATTGATTCAAGGAAAGGGAAAATCCTTTATATGCATCTACACTGAAATGACAAAAAAATTAAGATGGATTAGTATTAGAGTTAAAATGAACTGTAAGCCAAAATACTTTTGAAATGAGGAGGAATGACCTAATATCAGTGGATTATGAAATTAACTACAATTTGAGGAAATGTCAAAGATATTGACAAATGGCAAATCAAGGATAATATATATACAGACTGCTTTGTCTGGCATTTGTAATTGACACATTTTACACAAGGAGATGGAATACCTAGTAATGCTTTTAACATGCAAAGGATTTAGATAGATGTGAAAGAATAAGTTCTCACTTCAGGTTACAACAAAACCACCAGAATGCTTAAAATCTCTGATGGTTTACATACTACAAAAAATTTACAGTAAAGGAAACTACATTTCAGAAAGTATAATGGGATGGCTTGAAAATCAGTGCTCAGATGGTTTTGGTGGGGAAGAGCAAAGCAGGACAGATAGAGGAATATGGTGAAGAAACAGAACAACACAGGCTTGTGTTGCACATAGTCCAGAGATAAAGAAGAATTACATTTACAATTTCTGGTGTATAATTGGAATTAATGAAAATACCTCACTCCAAGTATGCTGTATTAAGTGAAATGTTTTCTGAAGTAAAAAAAAAAAAAAAAAAACTTTGAAGGTGGAAGTGGTGAGAGAGAGAGAAACAAAGAGAGAAGATGGGAGGGAGATACCCTGAGTTCTTGTTATAAGCCATTTAATTATCATGGCAAAGTTGAGAGGCAGATTTTATTATCTGTTTATAACAAAGAGAAATAAGAGATTGACATTATCCAAAAGGAGAAAGCTCTAAGTAGATTTTTATTTTAGATTATTTATTTGTTGGTTGGTTGATGAAAACTGAGTTTTAAATGATATAGGCGAATGAGATATAGTAAAAGAAATTTAGTAAGACCATCGTTCATTTTCTTTAGTGATGACATTTAAGAACTATGGGAAAATTAACTGAAGTAAAAAAAAATTGGGATGAAATGATACACATATGCTTTTGGTCTCTATGCTTTAGTTTTTAATTAGTTTTATCAATTGGTATTAGGAATATGGCTTCTTTTCCCTGTATTTCCTTTGCTACAGAAATTTATGCTCTGGCCAAAAGTCTGTTCTCACTAATATTCACTAAATATGTAGGCAAAATGAATTAAATAGCCACATATAACACCTAGCCACTGAAAAACTCTCAGTCTGAGCAAAACAGCACCTCTAAACCTTCTGGTGTTCATAATTATTTCAACTAGGTTACATAGTTTTCATGCTGCTGCTGCTGCTAAGTTGCTTCAGTCGTGTCCGACTCTGTGCTACCCCATAGACAGCAGCCCAACAGGCTCCTCCATCCCTGGGATTCTCCAGGCAAGAACACTGGAGTGGGTTGCCATTTCCGTCTCCAATGCATGAAGGTGAAAAGTGAAAGTGAAGTTGCTCAGTCGTGTCCGATTCTGTGTGACCCCATGGACTGCAGCCTACCAGGCTCCTCCATCCATGGGATTTTCCAGGCAAGAGTACTGGAGTGGGTTGCCATTGCCTTCTCCACATAGTTTTCATAAATTTCCCTAAATAGGACTGTTTGGAAGAGTTGAAAAAGCATATAAAATAAGTCAATATTTATATTTACTCAAAGCAATCTATAGATTTAAGTAGTCCCTATCAAATCACCCATTACATTTTTTAACTGAACTAGAACAAACAATCCTAAAATTGTATGAAACAATAAAAGATGCAGAATTTCCAGAAAAAGGACAAAATGAACGAAAAGCAAAGCAGGAAGCATAACCCCTCCACACTGATTTCAAACAATACTACAAAGCTACAATAATCAAAATAGTGAGGTATTGGCACAGAAACAAACATGATCAATGTAGCAGAATAAGGAGCATAGAAATAAACCCATACACCTATGGTCAATTAATCTTCCATAAAGCCAATCACTTCAGCAAATGATGTTGGGAAAACTGGACAGTCACATGTAAGTCAATGAAGTTAGAACGCACTCTCACAACACACACACACACACAAATAAACTCAAAATGGCTTAAAGACAAATATAAGACATAACATCATAAAACTCCTAAAGAGAAAATAGGCAAAACAATCTCTGACATATATAATACCAATATATTTTCTTAGGTTAGCCTCCTGAGGCAAAATCAAACTTATAAGCTTTTGCATAGCAAAGGAAATAATAAACAAACAAATAAACAAACAAAATAGACAATATAAGGATTGAAACAAAACATTTGCAAACAACGTGAGCAACAAAAGCTTAATTTCAAAAATAACCAAACAGCTCACACAACTCAATAACAATAAACCAACTGAATAATGGGGCAGAATGAAATAGACATCTCTCCAAAAAAGACATACAGATGGCCAATAGGCACATGAAAAAATGCTCATTGTTGCTAATTATTAGAGAAATCCAAGTCAAAACTACAATGAGCCACTGCCTGACCCTGATCATAATGACAATCATTAAAAACTGTACAAATAACAAATGCTGGAGAGGGTGTGGAGAAAAGGGGCACTTTCTGGCATTGTTGGTGTAAATATAAACGGGTGCAGCCACTATGGAAAACAGTATGGAGGTTCCTCAAAAAACTAAAAATAGAGTTGCCATATGATCCAGCAATTCCACTCCTGGGCATATATCAGGACAAAACTATAATTCAAAAAGATATATGCATCCCTATGTTCATAGGAGCACTATTCACAATAGCCAAGACATGGAAACCACCTAAATGTCCATCAATAGATCAATGGATAAAGATGTGGTGCATATATACAATGGAATACTACTCAGCCATAAAAAGGAACAAAATAATGTCATTTCCAGCAACATGGATGGATCTAGATTACCATACTAAGTGAAGTCAGGAAGAGAAAGACAAACACCATATAATAGATTATAATTAGACTTCAGCTATATGTGGATTATAAAATATGACATAAATGACTCTATCTTCAAAACAGAAACAGGCTCTCAGATATAGAAAACAGACTTGTGGTTGCTAAGTAGGTGGAGGGAGGGATGGAATGGGAGTTTGGGTTCAGCAGATGCAAACTATTATATATAGAACAGATAACAAGGTATAGGTAGGGAGCTCGAGTCAATATTCTGTGATAAACCACAATGGAAAAATATTTTAAAATAATTATACATATATAAACAATTTATATAACATATAAATTATATATATATATAAAGTCAGACACAACAAAGTGACTGAACAATCATAAACTATATATACACTATATATAATTTATATATATATAAACTGAACCACTTTGCTGTACAGCAGAATGTAACTCAACACTGTAAATCAGTTATACTTCAATAGAAAAATAAATATAAAATTATTTTTACTCCATTTCCTGTTAATAAGATGTGACTCGAACAAATGTTGCAATAGTGTCTATTTTTTCATTTTCTTTCTCATAGAATAAAGGGAATAGGACTATTTTAAGGCTAAGGCCTTTCTTGGTTCTATGATATGGAATATATGGTCTTATGTTATTTTAGAAAGAAGCCTAATAGAAAATTATTTTTCCTATGTACAATTATGACATGTTGAGTGTCATTGGTGACATACAATGAAATGAATGACATGCTGAATGAAACTCGATAGAATATATCAGTTTCTACAACAGTTATTATAAATATCATTTTATATTTACCATAACAGAGTCTTCCAGGCAATTTGAGAATTTCTTCCCACTCCAAATTTAATCACATGGTGAATTTTGAAAAGTAGTTCATTCAATCAGTAAGAAAATGAAGATTTAAAGAAAAATTTTTTTCATTATTATGGATAAAAGGGATAGAGAAAACCCAATCACTTATAAACAGTTTTATATGTTTAAAGGGAAAAACACAGAAACCACAACAGTAACAATAAGATTTCCATAAAGTTCTAAATCACGTGGCAGAGACAGATTCAAGTTATTTAATAATGCTTGTTGGTTTACAAATGTGCAGAGTGAGAGAGAGAGAGAGAGAGAGGGAGGGAGAGAGGGTACATTTAAATATATCAAGAAATAAAAAAAGAAAATAACTTTAAATCTCCAGATTTTAACTAGTTTGACGAATGCTGTCTTAATGCCTTACAGAATATCTTTACAATTTTTACATGTAACACCATCCTTAGTGCTTCTTGCTTCAAGCTCAGAGGATTTTTATACGATTCCTATTATACAGGAAAGTGTGTGCCTGCGTGCTTAGTCATGTCCTACTCTGAAACACTATGAACTGTAACCCTCCAGGCTCCTCTGTCTATTGGATTCTGCAGCAAGAATAGTGGAGTTGCCATTTCATCCTCTAGAGGATCTTCCCTACCCAGGGATGGATCCCATGTCTCCTGCTTTGGCAGACAGGTTCTTCACTGCTGGGCCACATCGGAAGACCATAAAGTGAAGTTAGTTGTTCACAATTGGGCATATTTTCTCGGTTCACTTTAGATGACTTATTTAATACATCACCAAGAGATGCACAATCTACTTCATTTAAAGTGGGTTTCCAACTTTCATCTGAGGAGTTGAATCATTACTTTTGCTCCTCAGAGGCAGTCATCTCTAAAACGGCGAACTGGTGAATGCTGTGTATCTGAGGCACCACGCTGAAACACATCAACAGAAACAAGACTTCCAACTCTGAAAACATTCCAGTTCACTGACGGACTCCATGAACTACCATCTGAGCGAGGTCAGAGCACCACTGTCATTTCTATGGCAAGTTCCACCACAACACTTACTCAGAAGTAATGAGCAGACGAGATGGTCAGAGCGCACTTGATTTGAAGCGCACGCTGAAGAAAATGAGAGGTTTCACGTAGCTGAGAGTAAATTAGGTATGTGTCAATCTATCTGTTGGCACAAATCATTCCATGGAGTGGATAATCTACTAACTACCTCAGAAAATGCGAGTTTTCAGAATAGCAGCAGGGATTTAAGTACTATATGACCACAGGTATCACAGAGAGAAACTGAAAAGTAATCTTTCAGAGTACACTGTAATGCTTTTATGAGTAACTCCACAGGAAAGTGGAAAATCTGAATCCACATAAGTGTGCATACATCATAACAATTATGAAGGGGACCTTTCACTTCGTTTTATATTTCCCTCAGACTTATCGACATAATCATATCTTCTCCAAAGTAACAAATATAAGCACTTTGTACTGCATACATTTCAAAAAGGTTTATTGGCTTAAGAGCTTTTTTCATCTCTACTATAATTGTCACAGTTTTAAAAGATTTAAATTAGCAGTGATCACATTGGATTTCGTATCTTGCAGAGTGACTTAATCCATACAGCCTCAGACTTGAATTCATAAAACTCGGCTTTTTTATTACCTCCGTTATTTGTAAGCACTGTGAACTTGGGCAAGGAAAGGAAACTCTCAGTCTTAGGTTTTTCATCTGTAAAATGTGGACACATATATGCATTGTAATAGCTTTGTTGTTTTGGATGAAAAACGTCAAACAAAGAAAATGTCTTTGTAAATAGTCAAATGGAGGATATAAGCATGTATAGAAATGTAGGATATGAGGCTATAACATCTGTTATCCAATTTGTTTCCAGATTGAAGTAATTTGGCTGTCTAGGCACTGTCTTTCACTACTCTATAACCATTCCCTTCTACCCAGTCAACAAAACCAAATTTTTTTTTAAAAAAACTATTCTTCAGTCAAAAAGAAGTAAACAGGGGGATTCTCTGGTGGTTCAGCAGTAAAGAATCTGCCTGTAATGCAGGAGACACACAGGAGTTCAGTCTCTGGTCTGGGAAAATCCCACATGCAGTAGAGCAACTGACCCATGCCCTGCAGCAACTGAGCCTGTGCACTGGGCTGGGGGCTGCAACTGTTGAGCTCATATGACACAACTACGAAGCCTGCACACCCTACAGCCCATGATCCACACCAGGAGAAGCCACTGCAATGAGAAGCCCGTGTAACACAACGAAGAGTACAAAGATCCAGCAGAGCCAAACATAAGTAAAATTATTTTAAAAATAGATAAATGCTCCTTGCCAAAACCTATAAACTCCCTAACAAACTTATAGAAGAAATATTTGTAGTATCAGCAGCAATGTCCTCATCATTAACTCCAATAATAAAGAAAGCAGTTTACAATTTTGGATGCCTCTGAAATCAATTTTAATTTGGCCAATAAAATTATTTAACTTGGTTAATCAAAAGATATGTATTTTTACAAGATTCTCCTTTTTTTTTGACTTTTAAAGTTACTTAATGGAAGAACAAGAGAAACAAAATAAAATAGGGTATTATGCTCTGCTTTACTTAAAACTAATTTATGAGAAAATATAATAGAGATCAGATCAGATCAGCCGCTCAGTTGTGTCCGACTCTTTGCAACCCCATGAATCGCAGCACACCAGGCCTCCCTGTCCAACACGAACTCCCGGAGTTCACTGAGACTCACGTCCATCGAGTCAGTGATGCCATCCAGTCACCTTATCCTCTGTCGTCCCCTTCTCCTCCTGCACCAAATCCCTCCCAGCATCAGAGTCTTTTCCAATGAGTCAACTCTTCACATGACATGGCCAAAGTACTGGAGTTTCAGCTTTAGCATCTCCTCCCTAAATTTTTGCATGGATATTTGTTATTTCTTCCCTTTAAAGGAAAAGAACAAGTAAGGTATTAGTATAAATATAAAATTTCTCCTTTAATATATACGGATATAACCCGTAAGATCTCTGAGGACAGAGGCTATTAGCTTTTACTTGTTTATGACATCCTCAAAGGTGAAATATTTCCTGGCTTGCAGTAAAATTAATGAATGAAATAATGCTAGATACAATGAAGCAAACATGAAAAGCAAAGTGAGCCACTTAAGGTAGTTTGATTTTCTTATGATTTTGCATTATAAGACATAACAGTGATGACCTGGCAAGAACCACGAATTTGTCCTTATTCCATGTCCTCTTAGCTACACATTGTCTACCTCTTACTGTATTAAAATATTAGAGTCTTGTTTGGTGCATTTAAAAAACTAGAAGCAATCATAAACCTCATTCTTCAGCCTGATTCCCTACTGGTACATTTTATGGCAGCATAAATTTTTCTAACTATGGCCATCATGATAAAATTGTCTAGGTCAATTACAGCAATTATGTGCTCTTCAACATTTCCAAGCATTTCAGTTTCAGTGATCATCTGATCAATGTGTCTACACACTAAACTCTATGCATCCTGAGGGTAACACAACTTTACTCACAGTTTTATTCTCGGTGTCTTTAGAGAATGGGAGAGTATGAGAACATCAGTAAATAGCTTATATGTGACTCAATGATCGGCTTTAACAATGAATAAATGAAGTTAACTTATTACAAAGTGCTATGAGAGCTTTCCAACAAATAGAAAAATAAAAAAAATGTGATCTCCCTTTTAACAGGAATAAAACGGTAGGTGCACTTGTTTTGAAATAAACTAAGGAACAAATATTGTCTAGCCCAGCAAACAACAGTTCCAGGAGTATTCAAGTGCTATATTCCTAAGGTAAAACATAAGCTACAAATCAGCATAGTTTGTTGAGGAAAGAGGCTAGTTACAAAATAGCAGCTGAAAGGCAGCTCTGTGTTGCTACACTTGCCCTGACAGAAGGTGTTGAAGTATTTACTTGGGTCTGCTGTTTCAAGCAGCCTGTCCTTGGCAGAAAGTGTGCTTAAAAAAGAGAAGTGTAAGTTAAATATCTTTAAATGTGTCTGCCACTATTATTACCAGTCTTAGTAATAATATTTCTCTTGTTCTTGGCAGATGAGTTTTTTTTTTCTCTCTCTCTTTTACATTAAAGGACAATAACATTTACCTGTGATTGCAACTGAATGCTTAAGGTTGATTTTTTTTTCTTTAACCGAAAACAATGAATTTTTTCTACAGTGCATCAATATCTACTACTCTGAAACTATCTTCACTGAATGCACAAGAAAGTCACGGTGAGCTCTGAATGATGGCCACCTGCAAAGAAATGATAAGACTGAGCCTTTCTCTCTTTTCTTGGCAGGACCCCTTTGCTGTGTTCTGACTTATGCCAGGTAATTGGAGTCAGTCAACTAGACAACCAGCTAATTTCCATTTTCTCTCTCTTCTGTATATATCAATAATAGCCTCACATTCTTCACAAGGAAATGTAACAATGTGTCTGTCATTTAAATAATTCACCAACTGATGTACAAAAACATTACAAGAGAAAGCTGGAATTAATTTCAGAGTGATACAGGTTCATATATCCATCCTAATTTATATTTTCCTAAGATAATTTTGGAGTTAGTTAATTATTTTGAATGGAGAGGTGGCAAACAATTTGTTGCCATCATGGAGCTTAATTTGAGTGGGTGTTAGTCACTCAGTCATGTCTGACTCTTTGCAATCCCATGGACTGTAGCCCGGCAGGCTCCTCTGTCCATGGAATCTCCAGGCAAGAATACTAGAGTAGGTTGCCATTCCCTTCTCCAGGAGATTTTCCCAACCCAGGGACTGAACCCAGGTCTGCTGCACTGCAAGCAGATTCTTTACCATCTGAGCTACCAGGGGTCTTCAAATTTGAGTGGGTAGAGATGAACAAAAAATAAGCTGTCAAAAAGTAAATAAGATCATTTCTAGTTGGGTCACAATCTGTAAAATAAATTATTGTGACATGATAATTTTAACTAAGGAATGGGGAGTTGCTACCTAAAATGAAGGATTAAACTTAGTCAGCATTTGGCACAATAGAACAGAAGGGAAGCTAGGAGAGCTGATGTAGACTGCAAGGAAGGGAGAATTAAAGGGAATCGTGATGAAGAGCTGGGCAAGAGCTAGACCGAATTGAAACTTGCCGGTGGATGTTACACTTCAAAAGCATACAAGTGCGGTAAGGCTATGATCCAAACTACGATTTGTGATTGCTGTGTGTGGAGATAATTTTAGGTGAACAAGACCAAAAGTAGGAGACAAGAGGCTACTGTGTTAAAACAGCCCCGAGATTGACAGGGACGAAAGTTAGAGAAATAGGAGTCGAAATGGAGAAGAACATTGAGAAGCATTGCAAGGTGGTAGCAACAGGGTAAACTGGGTGATGAGGGCAGCAGGAACCAAAGTGTTTAGTATTGAACTATTGGGTATGTAGCAGTGCTATTTATTGAGAAGAAAATAATTGTGGAAGGATAAATTTAAGAGTTGAAAATAGTGTTTATTATGATTATTTACCCTAAGATATCTATTTTTTATTTAAATATACCAGCAGAATGAGGGCAGTGCCAAAGATAAAATTTTTAAAAAGTATCGGTGTACTTTCTACCATAAAACTGGTTGAGATCACCCTGGGAGAAGGGTTGGATTGAGAAAAAGAAACAAGGATTAAAAACTTGACATTTAAAATTTTTCTTTCAAAACAATTTTAAACTTACGAAATATAGCAAATGAGGTATAATTTATAAGGTATAATTCCTTCTTCCGTGCTCTTACTCACTTTATTCTGCCTTTATTATTTCCTTTTTACCTTAAGAACTTATTTTGACATTTTTACAAAGGCGGGTATACTGGCAAAAAATTATCTGAATATTTCTTCCTGAGAAACATTACGAGAAGAAATATTATTTATTATTCATTTGTTAGGATAATTTCACTGGGAACAGAATTTTATAGGTTAGTAGTTTTTTCTCCCAACACTATTTCACTTTACTCTCTTCTTGCTTGCATGGTTTCTGAGAAGCTGGATATAATTTTATCTTTTTTCCTCTACAGATAAGGTGCTTTATTTTCCTCTGGCTTCTTTCAGAATATCTTTTCTTTGATTTTTATATTTTATATTATATTTTATCTTTGATTTTTCTGTAGTTTTAAAATGATATACCTAGGTGTGGAGTTCTTTTTTGGGAGAGGGGTTATATTCTGAGTTTGCTGGATATGTTGTTTGGTGTCTGACATGAATTTGGGTAAGTTCTCAGTCATTGTTGTTTCAAATATTTCTTCTGTTCCTTTTTTATTTCCTCTCTCTTCTTTTTCTTCTGCTACTCCCATTACACGTCTGCTATATCTTTTGTAGTTGTCCCACAGTCCTTGAATATTGTTTTGCTTTTTTCAGCCTGTTTCTTTCCATTTCGTTTTTCCAGGTTTCTATCAATTATATTCACTGCCTCAAAGATCCTTTCCTCAACCACGTCCAGTCCACTAATAAGCACATTCAAGACATTCTTCATTTCTGTTGCAACAGTTTGGAAATCTAGCATTTCTTTTTAGTTCTTAGAACTTCCAACCTGTCTGCTTACATTGCCTGTCTGTTCTTGAATGCTGTCACCTCATCCTTTAGCATCCTCAGCATTTAGAGATCAAGTATTTAATCACAGCTTTAGTATTTTAATCATAGCTGCTTTATATTCTTGGTATAATCAATACTCAATATTTCCAACATCCCTACAGTTTCCGGTCTGATGTTTATTCTTTCTATTCAAATTGTGTTTTTGCTTTTTGGTAGGCATTTTATTTATTTATTTATTTTTTGACAGGACTACATAATGTATTGAGTAAAGGAACTGCTATAAACTTAACAGCAGCAGCAGGAGCTGTAAACAGGTCTTGGTGGTGTAGTAGTGAGGTATAGGGGAAAGGGAAGTGTTCTATCATCTTTAATTAGGTCTCACTCTTAGTAAGCTTGTGCCTCTGGACTGAATTTCATGAGAATTTCTCTCTCTCTCTCTCTCTTTTTTTTTTTTTTTTCTCTTTCCTTTAGGTGAGACAGGATGGCTAGACTGGTCCTGAAGTTGGTTATTTCCCTTCCCCAGGTCTGTTAGGTTTGAAAATACTCCATCCATTTCAGACTCAAGTTAACTTTTTATAAGACAGGTCTTGCTAAGAGCAGGACAAAAAAGAAGAAGAAGAAGAAGAGGGCACGCGTGTATTTCAAAATGCTTACCTCTTTTCCCTCTCCCTACCAGAAGCCTGAAGGTATGTTTTCTCTTTTTTTTCCCTGTGATACTGTGGGAGTGTGGCTGAGGTTCTGGAGATAAATATTACAATACTGAGGGTCCCCACCCCATGCCTCAGCCTCCCTCTAGCATTTGCTGTCCAAGTTGTCCACACTGGGCCTCCAGCCATTCATCAAGTCAAGTTCAGGGTTTGCTGTCCTCACACAAGGCTTATTCTCCTGGTGGTTTCTGCTCTTGAATCTCTGTTCAAATAAACTGGGGCTCCCTGTATTCACCCCTTAGTTTCTCCAAATTGTCAGTCTCTGCAGTCTTGGGGGCAGTGGTTTTCCCTGTAATCTCAGTCTCAAGGAGCCAACAAGCTGTTCAGATTTTCACTTGTAGTGATTTTCTGGTAGTGACTTCTGAGTTCCTTACATGTGCAGATGTGCAGCCTGCTGGTTATTACTATTTTTTAAGACAATTTTCATTTTTTCTGGGAGGGGGATATACAGATGGCAGAACTTGCTAGTGCAGACTCATTTAAACTATCCTGAAGTGAGGATGCCTATATTCCTCAAGGTGAAAAGAGATAAGCTCTTATCGCACTATGAAATCCAATACTAGTAGAGCTGATAATGGATTATAACAAAACCGTCTGCCCATAGAATGCAGCATAGGCACTAGTACATTAGCTCACTTTCATTAAGAGACAAATTCACATTAGCTTGGTAAATTTTGTCAACATTCTATACTTATTTCTAATTTCCAGATATTATTATCTGTATTAAAGTGCTCATTCCACTCAAAAGGCAGCAAGCCCTACCTTGAAAGAGTTACCCATGCATTTAAATTTGTTCTGTTGATTACCTACCCATAATTCTGAGCAATTATCTACCTCTACTAGCCATAATTATACACATATGTCATTTTCACTTTTTCAACAAGTATTTCATACTAGGGCTATATAGGAAATCAGTCTGTATGTATCTCTATATCCATCAGTTGGTTTGAACACCAACTTTATTGCTTTATTACTAAAGAGTATATATATCTTTGGGCAATTTGTTTAACTTCTAAAAGCTTCTATAAGCTTTAATTCCACCATCTTTATAATGGCAACTATAATAACAACATGTACTTCGTTGGCTATTATGATGTTCAATGGGATATGCAATTAAAATATTAAAGTGTTTAGCAATGTTCCTGTCACATGGGAAGGACTTGATAAAGTAATTGCATTTAAAAACATACAGAAACAATATAATAAAATGTCATTAATAAATGCACACACATTTGATAGTAATATACCACTGAAGACATTTTTTTTGTTGTATCTTACTCAAGGAAATAGGAAATTATAATCATTTATTCAAGTGGTTGAAATAGTAAACATATTTACATTTTAAGATCACTTTGAGATATTTGAGAATTGATGATATTGAGAATATCAATTAGACCAGTGAGAAACAGAAGTACATAAACAGAGAAGAGTAATGATTAAAAAAGAAGAAGAAGAAGAAGAAGAGGCATATAGATGTAATGGGGATAAAGTTGATTTTCTCCAAAAGCAAGATCTGTGTTTAAAGTGAGGCTGCTTGGTATTCTTTGTAGTACATAGCATGCACCTCTTAGTTAAAAAAAAAAAAAAGTTGAGAGAATTCTGTATTATTACACAGTGTCAGAAGGTAAATTTGTTATTACCCAACATTATGTTTCTGTATCCTGTATAGCTTCACTGTCATTAATTGAAATCTCCCCCAAATTAATTGAAAGTGTTATTCGCTCAGTCCCATTGGACTCTTTTCAACCTCATGGACTATCACCTGGCAAGCTCCTCTGTTCATGGGATTGTCCAGACAGGACTACTGGAGTGGATTGCCATGCACTCTTCCAGAGTATCTTCCAAACCCAGGTCTCCTGTTTTGCAGGCCAAATTTTAACCATCTGAGCTATCAGGAAAGCCCCAAAGTACTTGAAATGCCTCTCTAAATCCTAGTGGTTGCTATCAGTAAATTTTAGAAATGCTGAAGTTATAATTACTCTTTTCCTAGGGCTTCATGTGAAACTTAGGGCTTCCCTGGTGGTGCTAGTGGTAAAGAATCCGTCTGCCAATGCAGGAGACTTAAGACATGTGGGTTCAATCCCCGAGGTGGGGAGATCCTGGGAAGAGGGCATCGCAACCCATTCCAGTATTCTTATTGGAGAATCTCATGGGCAGAGGAGCTTGGCTGGCTATAGTCCATGGGGTCGTAAAGAGTCAGACACGAATGAAGTGACAGTATGCATGCATGCAAGGAGAAATTTAGGAAGAGTTTATTATGGAACATTAGACAAAATCCTTTTTATGTCAGATGTCATGAACTTTCCCACCATAAATACTACACAGCATCTAAATTCATGCACTTGTTATAGAGGTTATTCAAATAGAAACCAAAAGATAAGTTGTTAGAGGTGTTATTAAAATAAAATTAAAATAATTCATCTTCCATACAATAAAGATGCATTTTAAATTGTTAAAGAACTAAATAATAACTAATAGGCTATTAGTCTGATAATATTTACTGATTCAAATGTATCAACATAATATGATTTTGTCTAAAAATATGTTGCCAGAATAATTTTTTATATATTGTTTTTAATCTATTTAAAAAGCTCTGAAATCTAAATAAAGAAATTAAAAATTCAATGGAGACAATTAAAGAGAAAGCTTAAAAAGAAAGAAAAGAAAGAGAACTATTGATTATATGGTTTTGACAGTTGCTAAGTATTTTTTTAAACTTTTTCTCAATCCTCAAAATATGTCAGGTAGGAAGCATTATTCAAATTGGTTTTGTAACACAAGTTGTAAATGACAGAGCCAACATTTAAAGTCAGTTATCTCTGATTCCACAACCTATGCAAAAAAATAGAAATGATGGGTAAAGGTAGGGATTATTATTTTTTCTATATGTTATGTGCTGGTAGACATGTATACATGGTATTAGAATAATAAAAAGAAAAAGTAACTTGTGAGAGATCAAAAATATATTACAAATACTAAATCCCAATACCAATGTCATAGGACCATGTGTATATTAGCTTTAAATCATTTTACAAATTTTTTTGATTGACAGATCCTATAGACATTATACAGGAGCTAAATCACACTGAAATTGAAAAAGTCATTAAAAGTGTAATTATCTTAATGTGACTTTTTCAATCTCAGTGTGATTTATGCATGAACATACCCAATCCTAGTAACCTTTTCTTTTCTATATTTATATTTATGTATGTCTTTGAAAAATAAGGCATCAGATATGTAATTATGTTGGTTTAGCCGCTAAGTCATGTCCAACTCTTGGGACCCCATGGACTGTAGCCCACCAGGTTCCTCTGTCTATGGGATTTTCCAGGAAAGAATACTGAAGTGGGTTGCCATTTCCTTCTCCAGGATTCCTGCACTACAGGCAGATTCCTTACTGACTAAGCTACGAGAGAAACCCGTAAAAAAATAAGGAAGAGGGTAAAATATCCAGGTCAGGAGAAAGAAGATTAAATTATGTTTAAGATAATAGGTTTTTGAATCAAATATACCTTTCCTTTTCTTTTAGTTCTGCTGAGATTAAGTGTGATCCATTGAATTGACTTTCCTGTCTTGTTTATTCATCTGTATAATACAGTAGTATTATTGGCAATTTAAGTTTGTTATGAGGATTAAATGAATAAAAAGAACACAACACAGTGACAAATAAATTAGTAAATACACAGAACCTATTTTTTAGATGTTTGCTGACAGCTTTTATGCTTCACCCTTCCTTCATCCCCTTTTGCTTATTATCTGGCTCAGTTTATAAGAAAGCAGGATGCTGCCCGTTTGGGCTCTAGCCTAAGTACCAAAGAACACAATCTCTTGCTCAGATACAAAATCCTGTCCCCCAGTCCTACACTCTAACCACAAGCCAGTCTCCTTTCTTTCTCAAGTCATTTCAGGACAGCTTGGGAAGTATGCCAGCTCTCCTTGGAAACTTCCTTATGTAACTAATAAATTATTCATACCCTATTGTGTGTGTGGCTCCATCAGCCTCAAACTTCAAATTAAATTTTGGGTGGAGGTCTCTCTCACCTTTGCAGAACGGCAATAACACAGGTGTACATTTATATGTATTTCTACTAAATTTCAGTTATATCTCCTCCATTTGTTTATTCATACACTCCACCAATCTTGTGGACAATCTACTTTTTGTAGACACTGACCTAACACTCTGTTTGCCATGATTGAGAAAGAAAAAAAGAAGAAGCACATCTTTTGTCCTCAAGGGCTGCACAGGTTAATAAGTAAATAAAATAAATCACAAAATTACAGAAATTTAATTAGAGACCACCAGATGAGCTATCAAAAATATAAGATGTTGGAGAGAGGGATAAATTAGGAGTATGGGGTTAATAGATAAAATATACTATATATAAAATAGGCAAACAACAAGGATTTGCTGTATAACACAGAGAACTATATTCAGTATCTTTCAATAACCTATACTGGAAAATAATCTGATATATATATATATATATAACTAATCACTTTGCTGTACATGTGAGACTAATACAATATTGTAAATTAACCTACTTCAACAAAAAGGACATATACATACATGTATATGTATATGATATTATTAGCTTTTATTATTAAAGGTAATTTTCTGGTCTAAGGATGTCAAAGAGTAATTTTCTTGGCAAGGAAACATTTAATTTAAGATATGAATTATTGGAAGACAGCAAAAGAGACACTGATGTATAGAACAGTCTTATGGACTCTGTGGGAGAGGGAGAGGGTGGGAAGATTTGGGAGAATGGCATTGAAACATGTGAAATGTCATGTATGAAACCAGATGCCAGTCCAGGTTCAATGCACGATGCTGGATGCTTGGGGCTGGTGCACTGAGATGACCCAGAGGGATGTTATGGGGAGGGAGGAGGGAGGAGGGTTCAGGATGGGGAACACATGTAAAAAAAAAAAAAAATAAAAAAAATAAAATCAAATCAAAAAAAAAAAAAAGATATGAATTATTAGTAGCAGTTAGTTTCACAAGGTCTGTGGATCTATGGTTAGTGACAGGAGAAGGAGAAAATTCATTTACAACAGAAAGGGAAGCATAAATTAAGTTCCAGATGGGCGCTGGTGTGGGTAAGACAAGTAACTTTAAGATTTCATAAAAAGACTTAAAAATCTAGTGTGGTTTTGATGTAGTGTGCAGATATACAACCAGCACAAAGAAAACAGGAACACAAGAGACACATATGCATCTGATCAGGAGGGTCCTCTCAATAATCATATACCTAATAACTTATTTTAAAAGTGTGCATATTTAGGAAGACATGTGAAATTGGCAATGAAATGTCATGTAGCCATACACCATGAAGACAAATATATAAGGTTCAAGTTAGTTTTGATTTATTGGTTTGTTTTCTTTTTTCTCAAATTTTCTTTTCAGGAATGCTCAAAACATTTTTATTTTAGAAAAGCATCTCTGATTTCTTTGCATTCCTTATCATGAAAAATTATCTTTCTCCAAGAAAAAGAAGAAATTTTTTAAACTTCCAATTTAATTAAGATTTGAAATTGTATGTTTTTATGGAAGTGACATATTGAGGAATAAATAAACAATGAATTCCAAAAGCAGTGGGAAAAAAGGAAATGGAACCTGATGTGATATAAAGGTCTGCTCCGCTTGACAGTAATTCAAATTCAGATCAAAATGAAACTAAGGAGACACTTCATCTCCTTAGTTTCATTAAATGAAACTAAGCGTCATCTAACATCAACTAGAAGACAAGATGTACAAGAGAGTGTACACAGCAAGAGTGTGGTCAAGTTCTCATCACTCCCAGGAATATCATCCAATATTCCCACTTGATAATTCGGAATTACATGGACATGAGACTAGAAACTGAATGGCCTCAGCTACTTTATAGGCTGAGAAGGTAGATAGACAATAGGAAAGCAGACAACAAATGATCAAGTGGTAGGCAGCCTCTAAAATGCCTTTCAGTGATCACTACTTCCTGTTCATGTCATTGTATAATCTCCCCCTTGCATGTGAAAACTGACTCACTTGAAGGAATAAATTATATGAAATAATCATAATAAAAAGATGAACTTCTGTTATCCTTTGCTCTCACTTGCTGTGATGGAATCCACCTTCCACGTTTAGCTTCTGAAAAGAGTGAAGAATTGAATTCTTCCAACAATAATATGTTTGATTTGGGAAGCAAATTTCCCCTTACTTGAATCCTGAAATATGTACATTCACAGTCAACACCCAAACTGCATACTTGTGGGGGATAGCAAGCCTAAAGATTAAGCTGAGCATTACCTAAATTTCTGACCCACAGAAACTGAGATTGTAAAAATATTTATTGTTTTAAGACACTAAATTGTGGGGTACTATATTGCATAACTTCCCTGGTGGCTTGGTAGGTAAAGCATCTGCCTGCAATGTGAGAGACCTGGGTTTGATCCCTGGGTTAGGAAGATCCCCTGGAGAAGTAAATGACAATCCACTTCAGTACTCTTGCCTGGAAAATCCCAAGGACCAAGGAGCCTCCTAGGCTACAGTCCATGGGGTCGCAAAAAGTTGGACATTACTGAGTGACTTCACTTTCTTTATTTTCATATTATATGGTAATAGAGAAAGCAAGGGAATTTCAAGAAAACATCTACTTATGCTTCATTGACTACACTAAAGCCTTTGAGTATTTGGATCAGAACAAAATGTTGAAAATGCTTAAAGAGATGGGAATACCAGACTGCCTTACCTATCTCCTGAGAAACCTGTATGTAAGACAAGAAACAACAGTTAGAACCGGATATGAAACTACAAACTGCTTCAAAAATGGGAAAGGAGTATGACAAGGCTATATATCATTGCCCTGCATATGTAATTTTATGCAGAATACATCATGAGAAATGCCAGGCTGGATGAATCACAAGTTAGAATCAAGATTGCCAGGAAAAATATCAACAACCTCAGATATGCAGATGATACCACTCTGATGGCAGAAAGTAAAGAAAAACCAAAGAGCATCTTGATGGTGAAAGAGGAGAGTGAATAGGCTGGCTTAAAACAACATTCAAAAAACTAATATCATGCATCCAGTTCCATCATTCATGACAAATAGAAGAGGGGAAAGTGGAAGCAGTGACAGATTTTATTTTCTTGTACTCCAAAATTACTGTGGACTGTGACTGCAGTCATGAAATTAAAGGACACTTGCTTCTTGGAAGGGAAGCTATGATAAACCTAAACAGCCTGTTAAAAAGCAGAGACATCACTTGCTTACAGAAGTCTCTACAGTCAAAGCTGTGGTTTCTGCAGTAGTCATGTACAGGTGTGAGAAGTGAACCATAAAGAAGACTGAGCACCAAATAATTGATTCTTTTGAATTGTGGTGCTGGAGAAGACTCTTGAGAGTCCCTCTGACATCAAGGAGATCAAACCAATCAATCCTAAAAGAAATCAACCCTGAATATTAATTGGAAGGACTGATGCTGGCACTGAAGCTCTTATGGCCACCTGATGCAGAGAGCTGATTCATTGGAAAAGATCCTGATGCTGGGAAACATTGAGGGCAGGAAGAAAAGGGGGTGCCAGAAGATGAGATGGTTGGATGGAATCACTGCCTCCATGGACATGAGTTTGAGCAAACTCTGGGAGATAGCAAAGGACAGGGAAGCCTGCTTGCTGCAGTCTCTGGGTGGGGGGCAAAGAATTGGACATGACTTAACAACTGAACAACAGACTGCATATTAAAAAGCAGAGACACCACTTTGCCTATACAGGTTCATATAGTCAAAGCATGGTTTTTGCAGTAGTCATGTATGGATGTGAGAATTGGACCATAAGGAAGGCTGAGCATGGAAGAATTTATGCTTTTTAACTGTGGTGCTGGAGAAGACTCTTGAGAGTCCCTTGGATGGCAAGGAAATCAAGCCAGTCAGTTCTAAAGAAATCAACCCTGAATATTCTTTGGATGGTCTGATACTGAAACTGAAGCTACAATACTTAGGCCACTTCCCTCATAGCTCAATCGGTAAAGAATCTGCCTGCAACGCAGGAGACCTGGGTTCGATTCCTGGGTTGAACCCAGGAATCCTCTGGAGAAGGAAATGGCAACCCACTCTGGTATTCTTGCCTGGAGAATCCCATGGACAGAAGAGCCTGGCAGGCTACAGTCCATTGGGTCGCAAGAGTCAGACACGACGTAGCGACTTAACTACTACTACTACTACATGATTCCAACAGCTGACTCACGGGGAAAGCTTGAAGGCAAAAGGAGAAGGGGTCAGCAGAGGATGAGATTGTTAGACAGCATCACTGACTCAGTGGACATGAGTTTGAGCAAACTCTGGGAGACAGTGAAGGATAGTGAAACCTAGCATACTACAGTCTATGGGGTCACAAAGAGTTGATAACGAGTTAGCAACAGAACAACAACAAATTGAAAAATAATTCATAACATAATTTTGATATAAAAGCCAGGTCATTGTAATAAATGCTTACAGGTAAAGACATTAGACATAAAAACGTCCCAGACTATTACTTTCCATGGAAGGAATTATCTACTAGGTATATATTCTTAACAATACAGATTTATATTGTTCTATTTTTTCTGTTATATCTTTTTAGCAGTGGGGAGAATGAAAAGTGGTCTGCTCACTTGTCTGTATTGTTTTCTGAGATTTTACCATTTTTATCTGTTATTTTAAGAATTTACTTTAAATATTTCTAGGCTATATAGTGAGACTTTCTAGGTGTCTCACTGTTAAAGTCTGCCTGCCAATGCAGGAGCTATGGGTTTGATACCTGGGTCAGGAAGATCCCCTGGAAGGGGGCATGGCAACATACTCCAGTAATCTTGACTGGCAATCCCATGGACAAGACAAATAAGGCTGGCCACAGTCCATGGGTTTGCAGAGTCTGACACTACTGAGTGACTGAACACACACACACAGGTTATATATGGATGTGAATTTGATAATTTTTTAGACTGGAGCTAAAATCTCATGTCATTCTTCGATTTTGGAAATTTCTCACCAATTAAAATATTAATTAGTTGATCTTAGTTTTTACTTATTCATTGACTATGACAATACTTATGTGTATTATTGGTTTTTAAAAACTATGCTTCATGTATATTAACTTCTGTTCCATAATTTTATCTCATTATAGTTAATTCTAAGTGATTTTCTCCGACCTAACTGTCCATTCACTAACTCTGTCTCCAGTTGTGTATACCATATTTTTTAAGTTTATCTAGTTATAATTTACATATAAAATTAACTTCTTTAAAGAATACAGTTCAATGTTTTTTAATATATTTGCAGAGTTCTGTAACCATCACCATGACCTAATGCTAAAACATTTACATCTCCATAAAAATGAAACCACATGTCCACCAGAGTTCACTTTGTATCACAACCACTAACCTTAAGCAACTAAACTACCTACTGTCTCTTTAGATGTATCTAGCGTTTAAATTTCATGTAAATAATATATTGTGTGGTCTTCCTTCTTTTACATACTGTGCTCAAGATTCTTTCATATTGTAGCATGTTCCAGCATTCTTTTTTTTTATTGCCAAATAACATTTCCTTGTATAAATATATATTTTCCTACCCATTCACCAGTTGATTGACATATAGACTACTATGAATAATGCTGATATACATATTTATGTTCTTGATTTTGTGTGGACATATTCTCATTTCTCTTGAGTATCTTCCTAGGAAATGGAAAGGCTGACTCATGTGATTAATTTATGCTTAATGTATCTTCCTAAGTGGCTGTATCTTTTTACATTTCCACCAGCAATGAATTAGGGTTTCAGTTTTCCTGCATACACACCAATACTTGTTTTAAAAAATTATAGGAAAATTTTTTTAAAAATGTGAGTGCGAAGTGGTATTTCATTTTTTTTTTTTTTTTTTTTTGCTTTGTGTTGCCTTAATAGCAAATAATGTTGAGATCTTTTTATAAGTTTTTACTGAGCATTTGTATAAATAAACTTTGGGTGAAATAATTCAAATTTTTTGCTCATTTTCAATTGAGTTGTTTTACTATTTATTTGAAAGTATTCTTTACATACTACAGATATGTTTCTCTTCTTAGAAATATGGATATATATTCTCCTATTCTCTAGGTTGAAATTGTTTGCAGCACAAAAGCTTTAAATTTGATGAAACCTATTTTTTTTTTTTTAATATTTTCACCTAGGCTTTTTGGTCTTGTCTAAGAAACCACTACCTAACTTTGGGTCACAAAGATTTACTCCTATGTTGTGCCCAAGAGTTTTAAAGTTTGGTGTTTTAAATTTGTGTCTATGATCTGTTTTGCAGGTTGTGTATGCATATAAAATGAGTATCTGGTTGTCACAGAACAATTTGTGAAAACACCTTCTCTCTTCCAACTGGACTGTATGGTCAGCACTGTCAAAATTCAACAACCAAAAATGTGAGAATTTATTTGTAAACTCCCAAGATGTTCTGCAACACATATCAATGACCATAGTTTTTAGTAAGATTTGAAATCTCTACCATACTATTTAACTTCCATGCTAAAATATGCAGTTATTATAATAAACATATTTTATTTAAATTATAATTTTATTTTCAGTATTTTTTCACATATACCTCTTATTTTAAGAACAAATTTGCTCCATTTTTCTATATGTTCATTAGTATATTTTCTCTTTCACTGACGAGGCTTCATTTCTTTTCCTGAATTGTACTTCAAGCTGGTTTTAGAAAAGGCAGAGGAATCAGAGATCAAATTGCCAACGTCTGCTGGATCTTCAAAAAAGCAAGAGAGTTTCAGGAAAATATCTCTTTCTTCTTTATTGACTATGCCAAAGCCTTTGACTGTGTGGATCACAATAAACTGTGGAAAATTCTGAAAGAGTTGGGAATACCAGACTACCTGATCTACCTTTTAAGAAACTTGTATGCAGGTCAGGAAACAACAGTTATAACTGGACATGGAACAACAGACTGGTTCCAAATAGGAAAAGGAGTATGTCAAGGCTACATGTTGTTACCCTGCTTATTTAACTTCTATGAAGAGTACATCATGAGAAACGCTGGGCTGGAAGAAGCACAAGCTGGAATCAAGATTGCCGGGAGAAATATCAATAACCTTAGATATGCAGATGACACCACTCTTATGGCAGAAAGTGAAGAGGAACTAAAAAGCCTCTTCATGAAAGTGAAAGAGGAGAGTGAAAAATTTGGCTTAAAGCTCAACATTCAGAAAACAAAGATCATGGCATCCGGTCCCATCACTTCATGGCAAATAGATGGGGAAACAGTGGAAACAGTGGCTGACTTTACTTTTTTTGGGCTCCAAAATCACTGAATATGGTAATTGCAGCCATGAAATTAAAAGACACTTACTCCATGGAAGAAAGTTATGACCAACCTAGGTAGCATGTTCAAAAGCAGAGACATTACTTTGCCAACAAAGGTCCATCTAGCCAAGGCTATGGTTTTTCCAGTGGTCATGTACGAATGTGAGAGTTGGACTGTAAAGAAAGCTGAACACTGAAGAATTGATGCTTTTGAACTGTGGTGTTGAAGAAGACTCTTGAGAGTCTCTTGAACTGCATAGAGATCCAACCAGTCCATCCTAAAGGAGATTAGTCCTGGGTGTTCATTGGAAGAACTGATGCTGAAGCTGAAACTCCAATACTTTGGCCACCTCGTGCAAAGAGCTGACTCATTGGAAAAGACCCTGATGCTGGGAAGGATTGGGGGCAGGAGGAGAAGGGGATGACAGATGATGAAATGGTTGGATGGCATCACTGACTCGATGGACGTGAGTCTGAGTGAACTCTGGGAATTGGTGATGGACAGGGAGGCCTGGTGTGTTGAGGTTCATAGGGTCACAAAGAATTGGACATGACTGAGTGACTGAACTGAACTAAACTGTTCTTCAACAAATGCCAACTTTTTTTTTTTTCTGTATACTTATATATGTGTAATTTATATCATAGTTTATATTGTATGGATTCCTTAATCATGCTTGGTTTGCGAAAGACTTCTTATTTGGCAGTTGGTTTTACTATGACCTTACTGAAATCTCTGATTCCAGTCTTTACCACCTTGCTATTATAAATGCGGGCACTTTTTCCAGAATCTGGAGTATAGCAAGATGTGCATGGTTCTCTTTAAGGTTATGATTCTCAGCAGTTGAGGAGAGACTGTTCAGTACTTCATCATCAACATGTCACCATTTTCTGTCTTTTATATGCAGTTTCAGAAGCACAGGTAGTTGTTTTGTATGTTGCCTTGATTCAATAAAATAAAAAAGTTTATCAAATTCCAAGGCATACATCACGTGTATTTCCCCAGCCCTTACATTTAATTCACTTTTTCATTTCTGACATAATACTTGATTTCAATATTAGCAATGGATTACTGTGATTTGTGTTTGTTAAAATTATTTATAAAATTTATTACTATGGTTTAAGTTTATCAAAATTAACCAACATTCATATAGTTAAAGATTACCTTCAGTAAAAGTTTAAATAAATGGGTATTATTTACACACCATTATTTGTTAAAGATGAAAAATGAGTTAACTGAGTAATATTTTCTCTGGTTAGTACAATTATTTTAGACATTAAATAAGCAGCCACTGGATTTATTTCATCCTTTCTGTTCTTTTGTCTAATCAATTAAATGTGAACATGAACTTCTTAACTCTCAGGATAAGTGTGTGTGTGTGTGTGTGTGTGTGTGTGTGTGTGTGTTTTAAATTGCCTTCTAAATATAGTTCTCATTACTTCAGGAATACAAGAAAGAATAGGAATGATTGTGGGGCATAATTTCTTCTGTGAGAGACATATCAATCTTGCCCTTTAAGAGGAAAAATCAGATGTAAAGATAGCTTGACAGTACAAGAAACCTCACCAATTATTTTAAAGTTAGTAACAGGTAATGTAGATAAATTAGAGTGGGTGCTTACTTTTGATAAAATATCCTCAACTGGATACATAATCCATCCAGTTTTCTTTCCCTGTTCACAATATTTTTTTTCTTTTATGGAAATGGGAGGATATACATAAAATTTTAGCACGGGTATAGGCCACAAAGATCATCAGTTACCTCAAGTAGCCGAGCTATCAAGCTCAAATATCTAAGACTAAGTCAAGGGAGAATAATTTAACTTCACAAAGGAGAACAAACCACTGAAGAGAAAGAAAGAGATTTTGCTGAGAAAGCAAAATCACATAAGATTATGTTGTTATTGTTGTTTAGTCACTCGGTTGTGCCTGACTTTGCAACCTCATGGACTGTAGCACTCCAGGCTTCCCTACCCTTTACTATCTCCTGGAGTTTGCTCAAACTCATGTCCACTGAGTTGGTGATGCCATTCAATCATCTTACCCTCTGTCATCCCCTTTTCCTCCTGTCTTCAACCTTTCCCAACATCAGGGTCTTTTCCAATGAGTTGGCTCTTCACATCAGGTGGCCAAAGTACTGGAGTTTTAGCTTCAGCATAAGTCCTTCCAATGAATAGTCAGGGTTGATTTCCTTTAGGATTTACTGGTTTGATCTCCCTGATGTCTAAGGGACTCTCAAGACTCTTTTCCAGCACCACAGTTTAAAAGTATCAATTCTTCGACACTCAGCCTTCCTTGTGGTCCAACTCACATAGGTACATGACTATTGGAAAACCCATAGATTTGACTATGTGGATCTTTGTTGGCAAAGTGATGTCTCTGCTTTTTAATATGCTGTCTAGGTTTGTTATACTTTTTCTTCCAAGGAGCAAGTGTCTTTTAATAAGGTTATAGGTGGCCATTTAATCAAACTGGTTCATAAAACCAAGTAACTTTTACCTAGTGGGACAATAACTTATAACTTAACAATAACTTAACTTGTTTTATAGAATGTACCTCATCTAATGCTCCACCACTTCTCCCCACTCTCCCTCCAGCCTGCTCTGATTAACTGGTCTCACACCATCATGACCCCTAAGATTTAATCTTCTTAGCAAGGGCCACCAATAACCTTACATAGAGCCCTACAGCTTCCGCTGCCTCAGGAAATTAATGGCACAATGATGCCACTTCCTACATGTCATAGATCATTACATGTGTCTTAGCTCACTTAAGCAAGTTCCCTAGGGCATGAAATTACAAGCAATTAAGTTTTGTGCCTCTCAGGAACTAATGCAGTAATTTACAAATACAAGTTATTTCATCAAATAGTTGACAATTGAGTTAATCTTCTCCCTTTCAGAGAAAAGAGTTTAGGTCTTCTATTTAGAATCTAAAGAGGTAGTAGCTCTTTTTTTGCTCATGTGGATTAAATACATTTTCAAACAGATGTTAAATAATCAATTTTTTCTTGTGTATTTAATCTCATTTTCCAATTTTTGATGTCAGAATATAGAAATAAGGCTGCTTTTTAAAAACAGACCACAGGACATCTCTGCCAGGCCATGGTTAAGACTCCATGCTCCCACTGTAAGGGGTACAAGTTGATTACAAGTTGAGGAACAAAGATCTCTCATGCCCCATGGTGCAGCCAAAAAAATAGACCACAGATTATATAACCTTGTTACAAATGCTAGTTTTAATAGATATTTTGTTGACTTCTTAGGATTTTTACAAATGTGTTTGTTTCATCTGTGAGTATTTCTCTCAAACACATATGCCTTTTTTTTTTTTTTTTTTTTTGAGTTATTGTATTACCTGGATCCTTTTGAAAACTGTTGAATAGAAATGAAGAGAGGAGACATTTTTGTCTTTCTTTTGCACTAAGGGAGATAATTCCACTTTCTCATCATTAAGAAGGAGTTGGGTTGTAGGACTTGCACAGATAAACATTTTTTTTGGTTGAAGAAACTCCATTCTATTCTATTTTTAAAAATGGTTGGGTTTTTAAACATGAAAATGTGTAGAATTTTTAAATGATTTTCTTCATCAATTAACATGGTTATACAGTTATTTTTAGTATATTACACATTGAATTGCAGTCATCTCACACGCTAGTAAAGTAATGCTAAAAATTCTCCAAGCCAGGCTTCAGCAATACGTGAACCATGAACTTCCAGATATTCAAGCTGTTTTTAGAAAAGGCTGAGGAACCAGAGATCAAATGCCAACATCTGCTGGATCATGGAGAAAGCAAGAGAGTTCCAGAAAAACATCTATTTCTGCTTTATTGACTATGCCAAAACCTTTGACTGTGTGGATCACAATAAACTGTGGAAAATTTTGAAAGAGATAGGAATACCAGACCACCTGACCTGCCTCTTGAGAAATCTGTATGCAGGTCAGAAAGCAACAGTTAGAACTGGACATGGAACAACAGACTGGTTCCAAATAGGAAAAGGAGTACGTCAAGGCTGTATATTGTCACCCTGCTTATTTAACTTATATGCAGAGTACATCATGAGAAACGCTAGGCTGGAAGAAGCACAAGCTAGAATCAAGATTGCTGGGAGAAATATCAGTAACCTCAGATATGCAGATGAAGCCACTCTTATGGCAGAAAGTGAATAGGAACTAAAAAGCCTCTTGATGAAACTGAAAGTGGAGAGTGAAAAAGTTGGCTTAAAGCTCAACATTCAGAAAACTAAGATCATGGCATCTGGTCCCATCACTTCATGGCAAATAGATGGGGAAACAGTGGAAACAGTGTCAGACTTTATTTTTGGGGGCTCCAAAATCACGGCAGATGGTGATTGCAGCCATGAAATTAAAAGACACTTACTCCTTGGAAGGAAAGCTATGACCAACCTAGATAGTATATTGAAAAGCAGAGATATTACTTTGCCAACAGAGGTCCGTCTAGTCAAGTATATGGTTTTTCCAGTGGTCATATATGTATGTGAGAGTTGGACTGTGAAGAAAGCTGAGCACTGAAGAATTGATGTTTTTGAACTGTGGTGTTGGAGAAGACTCTTGAGAGTCCCTTGGACTGCAAAGAGATCCAACCAGTCCATTCTAAAGGAGATCAGTCCTGGGTGTTCATTGGAAGGAAACTCCAATACTTTGGCCACCTCATGCGAAGAGTTGACTCATTGGAAAAGCCTTCAGAATGGGAGAAAATAATTGCAAATGAAACAACTGACAAACAACTAATCTCAAAAATATACAAGCAACTCCTACACCTCAACTCCAGAAAAATAAATGACCCAATCAAAAAACGGGCCAAAGAACTAAATAGACATTTCTCCAAAGAAGACATACAGATGGCTAACAAACACATGAAAAGATGCTCAACATCACTCATTATCAGAGAAATGAAAATCAAAACCACTATGAGGTACCATTTGACACCAGTCAGAATGGCTGCGATCCAAAAGTCTACAAATAATAAATGCTGGAGAGGGTGTGGAGAAAAGGGAACCCTCTTACACTGTTGGTGGGAATGCAAACTAGTACAGCCACTATGGAGAACAGTGTGGAGATTCCTTAAAAAACTGGAAATAGAACTACCTTATGATCCAGCAATCCCACTGCTGGGCATACACACTGAGGAAACCAGAAGGGAAAGAGACACGTGTACCCCAATGTTCATCGCAGCACTGTTTATAATAGCCAGGACATGGGAGCAACCTAGATGTCCATCAGCAGATGAATGGATAAGAAAGCAGTGGTACATATACACAATGGAGTATTACTCAGCCATTAAAAAGAATACATTTGAATCAGTTCTAATGAGGTGGATGAAACTGGAGCCTATTATACAGAGTGAAGTAAGCCAGAAGGAAAAACATAAATACAGTATACATATACAGTATATGTATATGTATACATATACATATACATATACATATACATATGTATACAGTATACATATATATACTAACGCATATATATGGAATTTAGAAAGATGGTAACAATAACCTGGTGTACGAGATAGCAAAAGAGACACTGATGTATAGAACAGTCTTATGGACTCTGTGGGAGAGGGAGAGGGTGGGAAGATTTGGGAGAGTGACATTGAAACATGTAGAATATCATGTAAGAAATGAGTTGCCAATCCAGGTTCGATGCGCGATACTGGATGCTTGGGGCTGGTGCACTGGGACGACCCAGAGGGATGGTGTGGGGAGGGAGGAGGGAGGAGGGTTCAGAATGGGGAACACATGTATGCCTGTGGCGGATTCATTTTGATATTTGGCAAAACTAATACAATTATGTAAAGTTTAAAAATAAAATAAAATTTAAAAGAAAAAAAAAGTAGTCGTGATGGTACTGATGAACCTATTTGCAGGTCAGGAGCAGAGATGCAGACATAGAGAATAGACTTATGGGCGTGGGGTTGGGGGTGGGGAGGAAGGAGAGGGTACGACGAATAGAGATAGGGGCATGAAAGCATATGCGCTACCAAACAGATAGATAGCCAATGGACCTTTGCTGTATGACTTAGGGAGCTCAAACTGGGCCTCCTGTAACAACCTAGAGGGGTAGGAGGAGGGAGGGAGGTTCAAGAGGGAGGAGACATGTGTATACCTATGGCTAATTCATATTGATGTATAGCAGAAACAAAAGTCATGTTGTAAAGCCATTATCCTTCAATTAAAAATAAATTTTTAAAAAGTCGGCTTGCCAATTCAGGAGAAGCAGAAAAATAAAGTTGTTGTTTATATAAAAAAAAAAAAAAAAAGGAAAAGTCTCTGATGCTGGGATGGATTGGGGCAGGAGGAGAAGGGGACGACAGAGGATGAGATGGCTGGATGGCATCACCAACTCCATGGACATGAGTTTGAGTGAACTCCGGGAGTTGGTGATGGACAGGGAGGCCTGGTGTGCTGTGATTCATGGGGTTGCAAAGAGTCGGACATGACTGAGCAACTGAACTGAACTGAAATGACACGTTGAATTATTTTGATTGACTTTTAAATGTGAAAACAAGCTTGTATTTTTGCATAAGTGTATTGGTCTTTGAGGTATTGCTAGTTTATTTACTGCTGCAATCAATGTGACAGCATTGTATGTCACTTTTGTGACTATGTTAATGAGGCACAGTGACATAAATTTTATTTTTCTTTTAATATCATTCTTTGTTTTTGGAAGCTAGAAAATGCTGGGCACATGAAATAAATATGGAAGTCCTTTCTCCTTTACATCCAAAAGAATGTATGTAGCATTGAAAATACATCTTTAAATGTTTGTCAGAATTCAACACTGAAGATACCTTCACCTACAGTTTTCTTTGGGGAACATTTAAAATTCTATTTCTTTAGTATATTTAGGACTATTCAAATTTCCTAACAGCTGTCTTCAGCTGGAGGCTTAGTTAGGACTGATGATGTATTATACCTCACTCACATATTTGTGGCCATACAGCTATGGCTGTGTGTTTGAAAAGACTGGGCTGTCTCTTCAAGCGGTCTGTCATCTAGGGTTTCTTCACAGAATAATGATCTCAGGGTTTCAATAGCAAAAGCTTTCAAGTTTTTTGATGTTTAGAATCAAGTCATACAAACCCGTATCTGTGCATTCAACAGGGGAAAAGCATGCACAAGACCTAACCACATTTAAGGAGAGGAAAAATAGACTCTCCACCTTGATGGTGGGTGAGGGGATTCTGCAAAGTAAGTACTCAGTCTCTTCAGTCCTGTCCGACTTTTTGTGACCCCACGGACTGTTGTCCACCAGGGTCCTGTGTTCATGGAATTTTCCAGGCAAGAATTCTGGAATGGATTGCCATTTCCTTCTCCAAGGGATCTTCCTGACCCAGGGATTAAACCTGGGTCTCCTGCATTGCAGGCAGATTCTTTACCATCTGAGCCACCAGAAAGTGGCTGTATTTATGTTTATTACTGTCTCCTCTTTGATCACAATTTTTAATTTACATGTAAAATTCATTCAAATTTTACCAAGACTCACACAAGACTTTATTTATTATGGTGTCTGGCTCAAAGCTAGGATCTTATGATTTGCACTGAGCTTCTCTGATGGTTCAGTGGGTAAAGAATCTTCTTGCATTTCAGGAGACTCATGGGTTTGATCCATGGGTTGGGAAGATCCCCTGGAGGATAAAAATGGCAACCCATTCCACTATTCTTGCCTAAAAATTCCCATGGGTAGGGGAGACTCAGGAGCCATAGTCTAAAGGGTCACAAAGAATCAGACACAACTGAACAGCTAAGCACTGCATGGAATATAGATAAGACCCTCTTAATGGCTCATCTTGACTCCTAGTCTTAATGGTTCATCTTGATTCCTAGTCTTAAAAAACATAGTAGAAAAATAATGTATATCACTCTTTCTTCCCCATAGTCATTTGCATGATGAGAAGAAAAGAAAGCATACAACACCCACTGGATGATATTAATAAGCAGCCCTGGAATCCAATCAGTCAAATGCCACCAGACCTCTCATTCTGGGTGTAACAACTATCCTGTCATTGGGTTCAATTCTGTTCTCTGAGTGTGGTTTAGTAACAATTTTTTTCTCTGCTCTCAATTCCACCTTGGAAACGTCTTTCCTATATCATGAAAAATGACCCAGGTTTGCATTTGAAAATCTAACTAAGACTGCTTCCTGTCTATAGAAAATAGGAAATCTTTAAGTTAAACCTGATTCAAGTCTCTTAATAAGATGTGTTTTTCTTAGAAATGTGACTATTTACTGCATGACCCTTAAAGTCACACTTATTTATTTTTTAATATAAATTTATTTATTTTAATTGGAGGCTAATTACTTTACAATATTGTATTGGTTCTGCCATACATCAACATGAATCTGCCACAGGTGTACACGTGCTCCCCATCCTGAACCCCCCTCCCACCTCCCTCTCTGTACCATCCCTCTGGGTCATCCCAGTGCACCAGCCCCAAGCATCCTGTATCCTGCATCGAACCTGGACTGGTGATTCGTTTCTTATATGATATTATACATGTTTTAATGCCATTCTCCCAAATCATACCACCCTCTCCCTCTTCCACAGAGTCCAAAAGACTGTTCTATACATCTGTGTCTCTTTTGCTGTCTCGCTTACAGGGTTATCGTTACCATCTTTCTAAATTCCATATATATATGTGTTAGTATACTGTATTGGTGTTTTTCTTTCTGGCTTACTTCACTCTGTATAATAGGCTCCAGTTTCATCCACCTCATCAGAACTGATTCAAATGTATTATTTTTAATGGCTGAGTAATACTCCATTGTGCATATGTACCACAGCTTTCTTATCCATTCATCCGCTGATGGACATCTAGGTTGCTTCCATGTCCCGGCTATTATAAACAGTGCTGCGATGAACATTGGGGTACATGTGTCTCTTTCAATTCTGGTTTCCTCGGTGTGTATGCCCAGTAGTGGGATTTCTGGGTCATAAGGCAGTTCTATTTCCAGTTTTTTAAGGAATCTCCACACTGTTCTCCATATTGGTTGTACTAGTTTGTGTTCCCACCAACAGTGTAAGAGGGTTCCCTTTTCTCCACACCCTCTCCAGCATTTATTGCTTGTAGACTTTTTTTTTTTCCCTTCCTAATTTTATTTTATTTTTAAACTTTACATAATTGTATTAGTTTTGCCAAATATCAAAATGAATCCGCCACAGGTATACATGTGTTCCCCATCCTGAACCCTCCTCTCTCCTCCCTCCCCATACCATCCCTCTGGGTCGTCCCAGTGCACTAGCCCCAAGCATCCAGTATCGTGCATTGAACCTGGACTGGCAACTCGTTTCTTACATGATATTTTACATGTTTCAATGCCATTCTCCCAAATCTTCCCACCCTCTCCCTCTCCCACAGAGTCCATAAGACTGTTCTATACATCAGTGTCTCTTTTGCTGTCTCGTACACCGGGTTATTGTTACCATCTATTCTGACTGGCATGAAATGGTAAAGTCACATTTATAATTCTTCTCAGCTCAGACTGGCTGCTTTGGGTGGAGTGTCAGATTGTTACAAAATGCCCTTATGAGTCTTGAAATCATTTGTGTCTAACTGAGAGAGGGTCCTAGGCATCATCTTAAATTTTTATGAGATATTAACAAACGTCTTACAACCATAACCTTAATTTGACCTGAACTTTAATGTGTTTTAATAATTGAATCTTTTGCTAGCTTGAGAGCCAGGGAATTAGAATAGCTTGATTTTACAGCAGATTATGCCCTGTTAAGTGTGTTAGTCACTCAGTTGTGTCTGACTCTTTGTGACCCCATGGACTATAGCCTGCCAGGCTCCTCTGTCCATGGGATTCTCCAGGCAAGAATACTGGAGTGGGTGGCCATGACTTCCTCCAGGGGGTCTTCCTGACCCAGGGATCGAACCCAGGTCTCCTATACTGCAGGTAGATTCTTTACTGTCTGAGTCACCAGGGAAGCCCTGAATATTTTACTGGCTCGAGAACTTGGGCATTAGGATAGCTTGATTTTACAGCAGATCATGCTCTAGTCTCTCAACATATTTTCCAAATTCTGCTTGTTGACAAAACACATTTTCTCTTTTAAAAATTTGGTTCCATATGGTCTTAGGTGCAACACATGGGATCTTCACTGCCATTGGTTAGACCCTTAGTTGCAGCACATGGGATCTAGTTGCCTGACCAAGACTCCTGCCTTTCTTGGTTCAAATCTTTCCATATTTTACCACATGCAAGTAAATGAAAAACAAAAAAAACAAAAGAAAAAAACAGTGGGTGTTTTCCATATTCTACCTGGAAATCATCTTAATCAGATTCACAACTTCATCAGGATAAACTCTATATTTCAAATTACCAGGCAATTTGGTTCTGCCACTGCAGAATACTCATTAGATTTTTCAGTCTCCGGTTACAATTTTTTTATTCCTTAATTGTGCCCTCACCACCCTTTCAGCTTCACGTAACTCCTTGGTGCCAACATCAGTTTGATTATTTATCTATTTCTAATGGCAGCTTGTTGTGTAATAAGTTACCCAATACCTGATGGCTCAAAACAGCAATATGTTGTAATTTATTACAATTTAGTAGACAGCCCAAGCAGTTCTTCCAATGTTTCTTCTTATTGTGCACTGAAAGCATTTAGCTAGCTCGTTGAGTCTCTTCAGCTTGGAAATGCTCCGTCACCATTACTTTGAATATTCCTTCTGATCACTTCTCTCCATCCTCTTGTGGTACTAAAATTTCTCACATATTAGATATTTTGACCAGATACTGCCTGTCTCCTTCAGTGTTTTTTCCTCCCCCTGCTATTCTTTTTCTCTTGTACTCTGTTCTCTGCCTTCAGTGTCTCAAATTTGGTTTTCTGTTTTATTCTGAGTGTTGTTCATCTAATTAATTGGTAAAACTGCCCTTCAGATATACAATGCTCATTTTATATTTTAAAGATTCAAATTGTGTTAAAATTCTACATTTTTACCTCTAATATTTTCTTTATCTTTTTAAAATATTAATCATAATTATGCTGTTGACTTTGATGATGTCTGAGTATGCTTTTATTGCTGAGTGTTTTTATACTAAGGTCAGATCTACCTTTTTTTCACATTAGGTTGTTATTGTATCTTGGCTTTTGTAGATGATCATTGTAGTTTTTCTTTTTTAAATTACATCACATTACTCTAAAACTTGTTCTTTAGCAAGTAGGGAAGTTGCTTATAGATTACCTTGACACTGTCAAGTTTTGGTGGCGTTCAGTTCAGTTGTGTCGAACTCTTTGTGACCCCATGGACTGCAGCATGGCAGGGTTCCCTGTCCATCACCAACAGTGGGAGCTTGCTCAAACTCATGCCCATCAGGTTGGTGATATTATCCAACCATCTCATCCTTCATCATTGCCTTCTCATCCTGCCTTCAATCATTCACAGCATCAGGGTCTTTCTTCCCAGTATTCACCGATCTCCAGTAGCATATTGGGCACCTACCAATCTGGGGAGTTCATCTTTCAATGTCATATCTTTCTGCCTTTTCATACTGTTCATGGGGTTCTCAAGTGGTGTTAGTCTTGGTTAATGTAGGTCTATTTTAGTTTTGCCCTCATGCACAGGATGCAGTCCTTGTTCCTGAAATATGCTTCCTGTGTTGGTTAATCTATGTGTCAATTTGATTAAGCCTTGGGGTATCTCTGGTTCATCTGCCTTTTCTAAAACCAGCTTGAACATCTGGAAGTTCATGGTTCACATATTGCTGAAGCCTGGCTGGGAGAATTTTGAGCATTAATTTACTAGCATGTGAGATGAGTGCAATTGTGTGGTAGTTTGAGCATTCTTTGGCATGGCCTTTCTCTGGGATTGGAATGAAAACTGACCTTTTCCAGTCCTGTGGCCACTGCTGAGTTTTCCAAATTTGCTGGCATATTGAGTGCAGCACTTTCACAGCATCATCTTCCAGAATTTGAAATAGCTGAACTGGAATTCCATCACCTCCACTAGCTTTGTTCATAGTGATGCTTTCTAAGGCCCACTTGACTTCACATTCCAGGATTACTGGCTCTAGGGTAGTGACCACACCATCGTTATTATCTTGGTCATGAAGACCTTTTTTGTACAGTTCTTCTGCATATTCTTGCTACCTCTTATTAATATCTTCTGCTTCTGTTAGGTCCATACCATTTCTGTCCTTTATCGAGCCCATCTTTGCATGAAATATTCCCTTGGTATCTCTAATTTTCTTGAAGAGATCCCTAGTCTTTCTCATTCTTTTGTTTTCCTCTATTTCTTTGCATTGATCGCTGAGGAAACCTTTCTTATCTCTCCTTGCTATTCTTTGGAACTCTGCATTCAGATGCTTATATATTTCCTTTTCTCCTTTGCTTTTCACTTCTCTTCTTTTCACAGCTATTTGTAAGGCCTCCCCAGACAGCCATTTTGCTTTTTTGCATTTCTTTTCCATGGGGATGGTCTTGATCCCTGTCTCCTGTACAATATCATGAACCTCCATCCAAAGTAGGCAGAGGAACCAGAGATCGAATTGCCAACATCCACTGGATCATGGGGAAAGGAAGAGAGTTCCAGAAAAACATCTATTTCTGCTTTATTGACTATGCCAAAGCCTTTGACTGTATGGATCACAATAAACTGTGGAGAATTCTGAAAGAGATGGGAATACCAGACCACCTGACCTGCCTCTTGAGGAACCTATATGCAGGTAAGGAAGAAACAGTTAGAACTGGACATGGAACAACAGACTGGTTCCAAATTGGGAAAGGAGTATGTCAAAGCTGTATATTGTCACCCTGCTTATTTAACTTATATGCAGAGTACATCATGAGAAACGCTGGGCTGGAAGAAGCACAAGCTGGAATCAAGATTGATGGGAGAAATATTAATAACCTCAGATGTGCAGATAACACCACCGTTATGGCAGAAAGTGAAGAGGAACTAAAAAGCCTCTTGACGAAAGTGAAAGAGGAGAGTGAAAAAGTTGGCTTAAAGCTCAACATTCAGAAAACGAAGATCATGGCATCTGGTCCCATCACTTCATGGCAAATAGATGGGGAAACAGTGGAAACAGTGGCTGCCTTTATTTTTCTGGGCTCCAAAATCAGTGCAGATGGTGACTGCAGCCATGAAATTAAAAGACGCTTACTCCTTGGAAGCAAAGTTATGACCAACCTAGATAGCATATTCAAAAGCAGAAACATTACTTTGCCAACAAAGGTCCGTCTAGTCAAGGCTATGGTTTTTCCAGTGGTCATGTATGGATGTGAGAGTTGGACTGTGAAGAAAGCTGAGCACCGAAGAATTGATGCTTTTGAACTGTGGTGTTGGAAAAGACTCTTGAGAGTCCCTTGGACTGCAAGGAGATCCAACCAGTCCATTCTAAAGGAGATCAGCCCTGGGTTTTCATTGGAAGGACTGATGCTAAAGCTGAAACTCCAATCCTTTCGCCACCTCATGGGAAGAGTTGACTCATTGGAAAAGACTCTGATGCTGGGAGGGATTGGGGGCAGGAGGAGAAGGGACGACAGAGGATGAGATGGCTGGATGGCATCACCAACTCGATGGACGTGAGTCTCAGTGAACTCCTGGAGTTGGTGATGGACAGGGAGGCCTGGCGTGCTGCAATTTATGGGGTTGCACAGAGTCGGACACGACTGAGCGACTGAACTGAACTGGGGTATCTGGATTTGGTTAAACATCATTTCTGGGTGTGTCCTTCAGGATGTTTCTGGATAAGATCAATATTTGCATCAGCATATTGGGTGAAGCAGAGTGCTTTCTCCTATGTGAATGGGCCTCAACCAATTTACAGAAGGCCTGAATATTACAGGCTGATTAAACAAGGATTCTTTCTCTCTGTGTGTCTTCAACCTGGGTGTCTGTATTCTCCTGGCCTCTGACTTAGACTGAAATTTTATATCATTTGTTTTCCTGTATCTCAGGTGTTTGATTCAGACTGTAACTAAACCGAAGTCTCCTCTGGATTTACAACTTACTGACTGTAGATGCTGAGACATCTTACCCTGCATAATCACATGAGCCAATTTCTTACATTAAATCTCTTAATACTTATTATCTATCCTACCAGTCTTGTGTATTTGGAGAACACAGACTAATAGAGAATTTATATCCTAGACATGTCATTTTAGTGTCTAAACTAAAGATACATTGCTGTCACTTTGTACACTTCATGTTGGTTGAGCTCAAAGTCCAGTTTTGTCTCTCAGTCACCATGAGGGTTCTGTAATCTCTTATTAGATCTCTAGCTTCACAAACAAGTATTCTGAAATAGTTTTTGGAGCACTGAACATGTATGGAACTAATAGAAATAATAGTGTAGATTTTGAGGTATTTTTTTGCTCTATATGCTCTCTAGAAATTTCCCCTCAGCAATTCAAACCACAACTATATTCTCCTCCACCCAGAGAGTGCTGTCTTCTGCTTTTTCACTATTTCCCTGTGCCACTGTTTGGAAATATAGCTGAAAAATAGGATTTCCAAGTTGAAAGTTATTACTAGTTAACTAGCTTATTAAGCAGATACATTCATCTTTCTATACTCTACACTTATTTGTCGATAATCAAATTAACCAAATTGAGAAGCCTGTGAAGACTTTTTGTTGTGAAGAATTTGGTCTCAACCAAAAAGGAAAGGTTTACCCTTGGTCCCAGCTCCTGGGAGGTAATCTCTAAACCCTTAGAATTTCCCCACTGATATGGGTGTCTCTCATTTATGGATCACACCTGATAGTGACAGGAGGTAGCTCAAGGTAGATTCCCCAGGTATGTATAGTCGTTTCTATAGTTGGGGAGACTGAGTTCAATCACATGGCAAATCAACCAATTAACCATGGCTTTGTACAGAAAATTCAGTAAAAACTCTGAACCTCAAAGACTGGATGAGCTTCCCTGGTTGGCAATAATCTGTGTATGTAGTCTCATTGTATGTCTAGAGGTAAATAATGCTGTCCATGACTCCATGGAAGAGGATGACCAGAAACTCCGTGTTTGGTCCTTTTGTAATCTCTTCCCTTTGCATTTCTTTTTCTTTTTTTTTTTTGGCACATTCTAATTTGTACCCTTTCTCTGTAATGAATGCATGCATAAAAATAGTGTTTCAGTAAGTACTATGAATCTTTATAACAAATTGTGAAATCTGAATGTGGTTTTGAGAAACCTCTGAATTCTTTTTTTGCTATGAAAAGTCTTGAATAGACTTAGTAGTTTGGCTAATGCCAGGTAATGAGTCAGAATAATGTGGCAGCAAAATATTACTGCTTATAGAACCTGAATGCAGAGAAATCACCCTATGAAAGGGAAGGAAAAATAATCTCTAAGACATTAAAAAAAAAAAAAAAAAAAAACAGAAATAACCAACAGACCTACTTGCAAAAATGTTAAAAGAAATTCTTTAGGGAAAAGAAATATAATCCAGGTCAGAAACTTGAATCTACATAGGGAAAGAAAGAACAATGGAGAAGGAAAAAATGAAGGTAAAATAGAACATTTTATTTCCCTTATTTTTAATGGATGACAAAGGACAGGAGGAAGGTGTTAGGTATATTCTGCTACAAGGATCTGGGCTAAACATAAAGTGGTTTAGTATTATTGAAATGTAGACTTAGATTAGTTATAAATGTAGATTTCACACTCAAAGATAACCACTATTTTTTAAATGTATAATTGATATCCTAAGAGTGGACAAAAAAGGAGATCAAATAAAGGTTCATTTAAATCCAAAGAAGAAAGACAAGAGAAAATAAATAACTGCAATGATTAGAAAAGATTTTAAAACATGGTAGATATTAATCAAAATGTATTTTAAATCCTTTCATATGTTAATATCTACATACATCAATAAAATATAGCAATTTTTAGAAAAGATAAAGACACTAATAAATATTTTCTATAATATTTCAAATATAAAGGCACAAACAAGATATAAGTAAGAGACAGAGGAACATACACCATGCTAATGCTTATGAAAAGAGATCTGGAAATATATATTAAATTCACACAAAGCTAGCTTCAGGAAAAGGAAAATTTTTCAAAGACAAAGAAGACATTACATGAAGATGTAGGAGTCAATTCTTCAAGAAGATGTAACAGTTGAGTTATATGCACATGAGAGTATAAAATGTGTGGGACAAAAATGGGTAAAACTGAAAATACAAATTAAAAAAACTACTATTACAGTTGGAGACCCCTCTACACATAACTGACAAATTAACACTCAGTGAATTAATAAGAATTTAGTTGATTTGAATAACACTATCAGTCAGGTTAATCTAATAGAAATTTATAGAATGCTCCACACGATGACAACTTAAAGCACATTTGTCTGAAGCTTACATGGGGTTTTTTGCAAGACAGACCATCTTGTGGGCCATAAGATATACACACTTGACCAAATTAAAAGAGTAGAAGTTGACAAGGCTGAATTCTTCTAAGCCCTGTGCTATCAGAAAATAGTGACAATTAATAAATCCCCCCACTACTTCTGTCATTTTCTCTTGAGGGAAATAGCTTATTGGAAATATCCCTTATTATAAAAAATAGCATTACCCGTATGACTCAGATAAGATTGATGGATGCCCCTTGTCCCTTTTATTTATTTATGACAAAGCCAGAAAATGACCCTTCAAATTTTCATCTTTGCCACATAATTACCTGGACCTATTATATCCACCCATCAATCTGAACAAAATGCTTCTTAACCACAATTTGGTTGTTTTTCTCCACTCACCAGGCTCCTAAACTTTGATCTACTGTCAAGCTGAGCCAGCATACAAGACATTCCTAATGACTCCTAAGCAGCTGACCTCTCTCTGATCTTACATCCTTGGTCATACCACTTCCTCACATGGGACTCTTCCTAGCCTTGTTTACTGACTCACTATATAGGAGAATTTCCTACCTGACCTTTGAAACTTTTACATATTTCAGTCTGAATCATCCTACTGCAGTTATCCCATTATCCCTATTACATTTCTCTTGGTTTTACTTTTTTACAATAATCAGTTCCGTTCAGTTCAGTCACTCAAGCATGTCTGACTCTGCGACCCCATGAACTGCAGCATGCCAGGCCTCCCTGTCCATCACCAACTCCTGGAGTTTACCCAAACCCATGTCCATTGAGTCGGTGATGCCATCCAATCATCTCATCCTCTGTTGTCCCCTTCTTCTTCTGCCCTCAATCTTTCCCAGCATCAGGGTCTTTTCCAATACTTTCAAATAAAATGTCCCCTTACCTAAGTCCAGATGTGTTTCCCATTTGACAAATCATATTGTGTGTTGCCAAATCATTATGAAATTAAACATAAATCAATAACAAAAAGATAGCTGGATATCAAACTTCAAAATTCTAAATAACACGTGTCAATATATAAATTTTAAGTTTTTTGGAAAAAAAAAAAAACATTTTGAACTGAGTTAAAATTAAATTAGAACATAACAAACCTTGCACAATACAGAGAAAGCAGTGCTTAGAGGAAAAACTATGACATTAAATATATATAACTGAAAACAGGAAAAATCTAAAGTCAATAATCTAAACTTAAAAAAAAAAGCATTTTAAGTCTAAAGCAAGCAGACTAAAAGAAATAATAAAAATTAGAACAGAAATCAATGGAAATAAACATGGGAAAATAGAGGAAGATCAATGAAACTGAAAGATCAATAAATTTGATAAAGCTCTAGCCAGATAAACCAACAGAAAAAGACACAAATTACCAATATCGTAAGTTAAAAAGAGGTCATTACTGCAGAATCCATTATCATGAGAAGAATACAAACAGAATACTGCAAACAGTATGTCACCACCAACCTCAAGAAAATTTTCCTGCAGTGAGGTTACATCATACCATTTTCAATCTAGCAGCACGTCCCTTTTATGTATTAGTTTGGCTTTGAGAGACCCAAAGGCTTAGCTAAAATCGATCAATCAATAATAACAATAATAATAATACTAAATGAGATCCTTAAAATTCAAAGAGTGAAGTGCCATCTTCTGGCAAACCTGCCTATTTTATGTCTGAGAACTGTAATTCCAAAAGCTGTAGCTTTATACAAAGATGACAAAATTCTTATACAATCAAGAATTACAATAGCCATTGTGAGAAACCTTTTAGACAATATCATTCATTTAAGTGCACTTGAAATTAGGTATCACACAAGCAGAATGGGATACCTATTTTTATTGATACACAGGAACTTCCAAAAGTCTCAAAAATTCCAAAATGGCTTTATTAAAAAACTTATTGAAAAATGTTAATGACAGTTTAAAGACACAAGATCAAAATCAAAGTCTGCCAATTAGCCTTGCAGCTACAGCAGCTTCAAGGCCAGGCACCTCAAAACAATACCAAAGCCTCCTCTGTTACACCCTCCAAACAATCCATCATCAAAAGTCTGGTCCAGAAATTGATGTCTCATTTGTAATCAACAGGGACTCTGAAAAAGAAATTATCTTCAAATGGCCTATGCAAATTTTTCAACATCAACTCAAACATCTCCATCTCTGCCTTCAAAGGAGGGTCTCCTAATGGGTTCCTCCCAGAGCCGATTAACCTCTGGGGGATTTTCTGGTAAATGGCTTCATTATTCCACTTACTAGTCAAGGAGAAACTAAAAGTAAAATTAATAATAATAAAATAAAACCTTGTCAAATATTGATAAATATCAGAGCTATTCTCTACATTTCAGACCTCACTCAGAGCCAGTAGGTGGGATCCTAGAACTAGAAGAAGTGTGCAAAGTACAAGAACTCTTACCAGAGTCAGGCTTTCTGAATCTTTGTCCGTAGTACCCTGTTGAGAGATGAAAACAAAATGTAATATTGTTCCTTCCTTTCCAAATCCAAACCAATTTGTTATTATTTATTTCTCTCCCAGAGATAGCTATTGCCTTCTTGAGTGCTTTGGTTTGTGTCATAAGAATTTGGTTTGGCTTTTGGTTATTTCTGTTGGCTCTCTTTGGCAATGACTCTGGATCTTGTGAGGGAAATAATTCTGCACCCTCTCTGAGAACACCTGTTGAGTCCATGGAGTTACATAATACTGCCAGAATATTTACTGCTTGTCCTGGCTGAAATATGATACTTTGAAATATGAAAGGATTTAATAAATCCCTTCATAAATATATATGAAATAAATATGAAAGGGTTAATGAATAAATAAATATGATTTATTTATTAGTAATAATATAAATAAATAAATATGAAAGGATTTAATAACTTCATAATCAGAAATGTGCTCAAACTGGAAGCTGATACTCAGAGTCTAATAAAAAAAAAGTTTAGCCTTTCTCCTCTAAGCTAGATGAAGACAGAGGAAAAGAAACAATCCAACGTGGGTGGATGGGTATGCCAGTGTTTTATTTTCAAGGCTATAATCCAAATCCTTGAGGAATTAAAAACAACTATCTTTTCTGATAAATTTGTTTAGAATTAGAAATACAGCTCTAGAATCAATCCCTTTACTAATCTTCAAACTTTCCTTATTTATCATAAAGAAGCATGTAACTTGCATTCTTTTTCAGTGCCTTTGAGATACGAAAGCTAAAGTACAAAGTTTAGGGAGAACTTTCTAATCAGAAGAACAACAAACAAAGGGAAAGGTCATTTGAAACTTGGGCAAATGGAAACTATTTTAAGAGCTTCTCTACAGATATTGGGCTTTCCTGGTGGCTCAGAGGTTAAAGCATCTGCAGTGTGGGAGACCTGGGTCGGGAAGATCCCTTGGGGAAGGAAATGGCAACCCACTCCAGTATTCTTGCCTGGAGAATCCCATGGATGGAGGAGCCTGGTGGGCTACAGTCCATGGGGTCGCAAAGAGTTGGACACGACAGAACGACTTCACTTCACTTCCACAGATATTAGTGAAGGGCTTCAGCTATTTAAGCAGGTAACCTTAACTGATTCCATCCATCAGAAAAACCACTGAGATCAAACTTCTTCATTAACTAGTGAGTTTTACATAATTGTATCTGTCTCATGGCTACCAGTGCTAATTCACTTCAGTCATGTCTGACTCTTTGGCATCCTATGGACCATAGCCCGCCAGGCTCCTCTGCCCATAAGATTCTACAGGCAAGGATACTGTAATGGGCTGTCATTTCCTTCTCCAGGGGAATCTGCCCTACCCAGGGATCCAAACTGCATCTCTTACATCTCTGGCATTGGAAGGCAAGTTCTTTACCACTAGTGCCAGCTGGGAAGCCCTCATGGCTACTACTTTAAAGCAAAACTGTAACATCTCTGGTTTCATCTGTTCAAATGTGTGTCTATATATGCATTGTAGATATGTGCTATGCAGTATTTTTATACCTCCAAATAGTACTGCCAAAAATAATTTATAAAAATGTTCTATTTCATTGGCTTAAGAAATAAGTGCTTATATGAACTGAAGAAATATAAGAGAAAACTAAGAGGGTAACCTCTGGAATTTAGAACAATTCTTTATTTCAGGCTAGGAAGATTTACTTCTCAGTTCAGTTCAGTCACTCAGTCATGTCTGACTCTTTGTGACCCCATAAACCACAGCACGCTAGGCCTCCCTGTCCATCACCAATTCCTGGAGTTTACCCAAACTCATGTCCGTTGAGTCGGTGATGCCATCCAACCATCTCATCCTCTGTCATCCCCTTCTCCTCCTGTCCTCAATCTGTCCCAGCATCAGGGTCTTTTCAAATGAGTCAGCTCTTCTCATAAGGTGGCCGAAGTACTGGAGTTTCAGCTTCAACATCAGTCCTTCCAATGAACACCCAGGACTGATTTCCTTTAGGATGGACTGGTTGGATCTCCTTGCAGTCCAAGGGACTCTCAAGAGTCTTCTCCAACACCACAGTTCAAAAGCATCAATTTTTCAGTGCTCAGGTTTCTTTATAGTCCAACTCTCACATCCATACATGACCACTGGAAAAACCATAGCCTTAACTAGACAGACCTTTGTTGACAAAATTCTGTCTCTGCTTTTCAATATGCTGTCTAGGTTGGTCATAACTTCCCTTCCAAGGAGTAAACATCTTTTAATTTTATGGCTGCAATCACCATCTGCAGTGATTTTGGAGCCCAGAAAAACAAAGGCAGCCACTGTTTCCACTGTTTCCCCATCTATGTACCATGAAGTGATGGGACTGGATGCCATGATTTTAGTTTTCTGAATGTTGAGGTTTAAGCAAACTTTTTCACTCTCCTCTTCCATTTTCATCAAGAGGCTCTTTAGTTCTTCTTCACTTTCTGCCATAAGGGTGGTGCCATCTGCATATCTGAGGTGATTGATATTTCTCCCAGCAATCTTGATTTCAGCTTGTGCTTCCTCCAGCCCAGCGTTTCTCATGATGTACTCAGCATATAAGTTAAATAAGCAGGGTGACAATATACAGCCTTGACATACTCCTTTTTCTATTTGGAAACAGTCTGTTGTTCCTTGTCCAATTCTAACTCTTGCCTCCTGACCTGCATACAGGTTTCTCAAGGGGCAAGTCAGGTGGTCTGGTATTCCTATCTCTATCTCTATCCCATCTATATCAGTATTCTGATACTGTGTGTGATACTGATCCACACAGTATGTACTGAAAACCTAACTGACCCCTAGCTTGAATGGACAAATATAACAATTCCTGTGAATGACTTCATTAGCAGGGCCACATTAATGGAAATGTTTTTGCCCTGACAGGATTTGTCTTTGCAGTGGTTATCATTCCCTCTGGACCAATGAATGTTGAGATACCTGATGAATTACTGGAAAATGCCTCTTAGGTTATCTTACTATACTCCTAACTTCTCACAAACAAACTGAAACCCCTCACTAGTTTGCTCCCCTGAATGTCTTTCCTTGGGTGAGAAAGAAATGACTAGGAGGCAATTATAACTCTGAATCACTTCCTCTGGCAAGGCTATGTTTCCCTAGTTAGGAATAAAGGTGAAAGAGAATATGATCAGAAACCTCTCTTTAACTCTCCAAAATACTGCGAACCCTTTGTTAAGACAATAGTTAACATACAAAACCCTTAGATTCTCTAGTCAAAGTCATTCTTAATAATAGGAGAGACTTCAATTATCTTTTAGCTCAGCAAAGAGGTGTCTGTGCTGTGGTCAATACCATCTGCTACCCCTGGAAGAACACTCCTGGGGAAATTGAAAAGATTACTGAGCAAACCACTTGCCTTAAGGAACAAGTGACTCCTAGAGGGGCCTTTCTTTAACATATGTAATTTTCAATTCTGGTTTCTTCAGTGTGTATGCCCAGCAGTGGGATTGCAATTGGTTTGGATCTTAAGAAGCATGGCTCTGACTTTAAGTGCATTCCAGACATTGGGGATTATCCTGCTTATAGTAACTGTAGTAATCTCCTTGGTATACTGTATTCTCTCAACAGTTTCAAGTATGTGGCCACAACCCTTAATCAGGCTCCCCAGATGGCCCTAGTGGTAAAGAACTCACCCATCAGTACAGGAAATATAAGAGACTTGGATTCAATCCCTGGGTCAGGAAGATTCCCTGGAGAAGGGAATGGTAACCCACTCCAGAATTCTTGGCTGGGGAATCCCATGGACAGAGTAGCTTGGCAGGCTATGCTCCGTAGGATTGCAAAAAATCCTACGTGACTGAAGTGGCTTAGCTTGCATGCCCTTAACCACCTGGCAAATGATCTCCCCTAGACTGGAATGTCAGAAAGGAATGAAGGGAATGATCTACGTAAAGATTATGAACTTGAAAACAAGACCTGAGAAGGTCACAGAGATTAAGCAGAAACGTCATAAAAGGATCCACAGAAACTGAAAATTTCAGAGATAGCTGAGAGTGGTGCTAATGCCTTAAACTTCGATCACATCTCTCATGTTAGGCTAAGAGCCTGATCAAAAAGGGCAAATAGTTTTTAAAAAGAGACAACAGGCCCAAAATGGAGTTACCTGTACTAAACCCCAGGTCCAGGAACCAAGATTTAATACCAAACTAACTGCAAGTCTCAACCCTCTAGGAATGGAAACTTCAACCAGCCTGGAATTACCTGGCCAGCACCAGATGCCCTTAAAAGGGCAACTTCGCCTGAAAGAATTCATATTTTGCTAATAGCTTCCTTTTTTCCAATCCCTTTTCCCTCTTTAAAAACCTTTTCTTCTCTACAGTGCAAGATGGGCTGCTGCCTGATTTATGAATTGTTTAATAAAGCCAATTAGATCTTTAACTTTCCTTGGTTGAAAAATTTTTTTAACAGCATATTTGGCCATGTAAAAAATCTCCCAACACATGAACTCCTTGAAATAGTGAGAGAATATAGAAAGTTCACAGAAATCAAGATTAATAAGCAAAAAGCAATTCTTTTTTTTTTATACCAGTAATGGACAATTGAATTTTAAATTTAAAAAGAGAGAAAAAAAAAAAGATTTATAGTAAGACAAAAAATGGTACAATGTGGGCCTGGGGCATCTGGGAGTCCCAGAAAGTAAATACAAAATGGAGGTGTTTCAGTAAGACATAATAGCCAATGGAAAGACCTACAATACTGATACTTTTAAAATGCTGAATAAATAAATAAGTGTGGCAAACAAGCAAATATTCTATGCAGAAGATTTTCAAATAACCACAAGTAGACACTCCACTTTTAAGGAGAAGAAACAAAAATCCCTACTCTATGAATAAGGGCTGGGCAAAGTATCTTCTTTCCAAAGTGTATGATACACAAAAGAAAAAAAAAAAGAGAGAACTTTACCATGGACAAAACACAACAAATTCTCAGTCAGCAGATCAAACATAACAACAGTGATGTCACACTGAAATTAAGATCTATGTACAGTGAGAAATATATCTGGTCTTTCTCCTGGCTCCTGACACAGCACTCCTAAAACACTTAAAATTTTCTAAGTGATAGGACTATTGTTTTTTTATTCATATGGATCCTTTTTTTTTTTTTTAAATCACACTGGACTTTATGCTTAAGGGTAGAGCCAATGGAAATGGTCACCAGAAAGACCAAGTGATTAGGGGATTGAAACTTTGAGTCTTGCCCACTGACCTCTGGAGAGGGATTAAGCTCTCTAAAAAAAAGCTTGAACAAGGAGATCTGATGAGTTTCCAGGTGGTAAATGAACCCTTGTGCTAGGAGGGTGACATACCCCAACTCTAAGGGAATAGAGGCCTCTCTAGTGGACCTCACCTTATGCATCTTCACCTGACTCTTCATCTGGAGCATTTATAATATACTTTACAATAAGCCAGGAAACACCTAAGTGTTTCCCTGGATCCCGTGAGATGTTTCAGCAAATTATCAAACCTGAGGAGGGAGATGTGTAGTGAAATTAGACATAAGAGTGTAGGGAACCTAGGGATCCCTTGAAACTGATGTTCGTAGTTGACGGTAGTCTTACCATCGAGCCCTTAACTTGTGCAGTCTGAGCTAACTTCAAGTCCTTAGTGTTCAACTGAACTATGAACACTTTGTGTCCTTAACGAAGGAAAGACTAGCTCAGTGTGGGAGACCATCACATATTTAGTGTCAGAAGCGTGGGTGTCAGTAGAAACAGCACTTACAAGTATCCTTGAAATAATTAAATGAGACTGGAACTTTAACTCTCTGATCTCCTTATAAAAAATTCAAAACCCCATTCTAATTAGAGAGAAAATATCAAATTCCAATTGAGTGGCATTAAATAAAAAATCTGACCAGTAATCCTCAAAACTGTCAAGGTTACAAAAAGAAAAAAAAATATTCCGAGAAGCTGCCACAGCCAAGAGGAGCCTAAAAAAACATGACAATTAAGTGTAATGTGGTATACTAGATAGGATCCTGGGGCAGAAAAAGTACATTAGCTAGAAACTAAGGAAATCTTCGTCCATAGGGTTGCAAAGTATCAGACACAACTGAACAGGCAGCGTTTCAGGAAATATAAGATATGGATGCTAGTTGATCATAATGTATGGATACTGCTTGATTGTCACAGATGTATCATGGTAAGACAAAAGAGTAATAACAGAGAAAAATGAGCACATGGTGCATGGAAACTCTGCACTATTTTTGTAATTGTTTATATGTCCAAATCTTCCTTTTTTTTTTTACACTGTAATGTTTCATCATAACAGGTGAATATATTTCCTTTCTTCTCTCCAGTTATTTTCACCACCAAATATTTTACTGTGATTTCTTACATACAAGGTGGAAAAGGAAGAGAGAGGGAAGATCACCAGGTATATTGATATAGGGTATTTCAAGCTACATAGAGAGTGGTAAAATATATTCATCTAAGAATTATATCAAGTATTTAACTGCTATCTCACAATAGAAATTGATATAAATAATCAGATCATTTGTTTCCTTTTTAAATTTGTTTCTTGGCTTTTTATTTTGTATTGGGGTACAGCCAATTAACAATGTTGTGATAGTTTCAGGTGAACAGTGAGGGGACTCAGCCATACATATACACGTGTCTGTACAACTAATATTTTCTATATGTGTTCATTCATCTATATAACATCAATATTCATCTCTAAATTTGTTACAGATATATATATATATATATATGCTGTGCTGTGCTGTGCTTAGTTGCTCAGTCATGTCCCACTCTTTGTGACTCCATGGACTATAGCCCACCAGGCTCCTCTGTCCATGGAGATTCTCCAGGAAAGGATACTGGAGTGGGTTGCCATGCCGCCATCCAGGGGATCCTCCCAGCCCAGGGGTCAAACCCAGGTCTCTCACATTGCAGGCAATTCTTTACCAACTGAGCCAAAGGGAAGCCCAAATATATATATATATATATATATATATATATATATAAGTAAATGATAGTTGCTCAGTTCTGTCCGACTCTTTGCAATCCCAAGGACTATAGGGCCCGAGGCTCCTCTGTCCATGGAATTCTCCAGGCAAGAATACTGGAGTGGATTCACTTCTCTAGAGGGTCTTCAAGACCCAGGGATTGAACGTAGGTCTCCTGCATTGCAGGGAGATTCTTTACCACCTGAAACACCAGGGAAGATAGATGCATAGAGATATGGATATATCGATATATTCTTCCAGAACCCAGAACAGTGTTTCTCATATACATACTTTTGAATGAACAAATAACATTCTGTTTTTGTACTAATTATTATTACATTTTATTACTTTCATTACATTTAAACATATACCTATTAACATTTCTAACGAGTCTATTGATAGATGTAAGGTCTTTTATCATCTAGCTTTTATCATCCTCATCATAATTAATTCACAATGTTTTGTTCAATTGTCTTATAATGACACAAATAGAGTTCAAAGAGGAAACGATATACTAGAAACATTAACGATTCTTGTAGAAACAAACCTGGAATGGAAATCCTCTCTGTGAGAAGATATGCTTTTTAAATTGCTACAAGAATTTCTATGAGGAGTCCAAGGTGATTTTCTCAAGAGGAGACAAATGCTTTTATTCTTTTAGTGACTGCTTGATATTTTCACAGAGGGTTATAATGATCATAGGTAATGCATCACCAGGCTCTTATATGCTGTAAAATTTATGAGAGAGATGTATTTGTCAAACTCTGTGAAGGCACTCTGTGGTTGCTTATGCAGGATTAGTTTTGCTGGAAGTCCAGCAGACAGAGGCCATTTAATCAACTCTTTGCTGCTAGCCAAAATGATATCCTACTGAGACCATCTGGATGTCGGCTGGAATCGAGTTTAGCTCTACCGGTAGGAGCCAGAGTTGAGTCAGTCAATAGCTTCCTGAACAGTTATGTTTAAACAAAAGTTTAATCAGCATGCTTGTTGACCGATTGTATTACAAACGTGATTTCATAGGATATGGACTTTAGATATAGAGACAAAAGATTTTTAACAATTTAATTTTTTTTAAACTCTAGCAAAGTAACATAAGTATTTTAAACTTTTCTATTTTACCTAATATACAGTCTTCCTAACAATTACCATTCTTGTCCTGCATAGAGTACAGTCCTACATAATTTCATCAATTTAAATCCATAGGCACAGGGTCATTTGTGCAATCATTCAGTCTTTGTTTCCTAGGAAACAGACCAGTCAAGAGATGAAGGATGGCCACCCACTTTCTTTACCATTATTTGACCCTTTGCTAATCCACGTAATTCATAAGTTTCTTTTTCATACTGCTCAAATTCTGCTATGGTTTTAAAGTCATTTTAGAACCTAATTGTTATTTAATATTTTTAAAAATCCTAAAATAGAGTTGTTAGCAACATTCAAAATGGTAAAATTCTTCACTGGTACAATTCATATGAATTTCTAAATCCTATGCTAACTGAAATGAACAATTCTTTCACATACTTTGTGAAAAATGATCTGAGGTTTATACATATATATATCTGGAGAGACAGCTATAGAAGAAATATATAGAATAATGCTTGACCTCAATATACTGCTTTTCATACTGTCTAGAATTTAGTCTTTACAGATACTCTTGAATGTCTTATGTTTTTGGCCATGGTATCTGGGGATCTTAGTCCCCGACCAGGGATTGAATCCATGCCCCTTATAGTGGAAACCTGGAGTCTTAACCATTGGACCAAGGGAAGTCCAGATACTCTTTGATAATCTTGGAAAGCCAACTTATGTATAAATGAATTGCATGTTAGTAAACAGTAGCATGAGCTAAGTCACTTCAGTTGTGTCTGACTCTTTGCAACTCCATGGACTGTAGTCCATCAGGCTCCTCTGTCCACGGGATTTCCCAAGCAAGAATACTGGAACATGTTTCCATTTCCTTCTCCAGGGGATCCTTCTGACCAAGGGATTGAACCCCAGTCTCTTCCTTCTCTTGCTCTGGCAGATGGGTTCTTTACCACTAGTGCCACCTACTAAACAGTCAAGTAATAGTAAATATACTTGGAAACCTTCTCCTCAAAACTTGTTTATGACTTAATTATTGCCTTTACATAACACAATTTTTGAGACTGTCCACCAATTTCAAGATATGGCAGAGAAAATAGTCTCTTTCCGAATAATAATGGAAGGCTGCAAATTGGTAATCTGGAAAGCTGTCCTGGCCTCTGGATCTGTCGGTTCATTCACTCATTCGGTCATGTCTGATTCTTCGTGACCCCAGGGACTGCAGCACTCCAGGCTTCCCTGTTCATCATCAACCCCGGAGCTCACTCAAAACTCATGTCCATCCAACCCTCTCATCCTCTGTTGTCCCCTTCTCCTGCCTTTGATCTTTTCCAAAATCAGGGTCTTTTCCAGTGAGTCAGTTCTTTGCACCAAAGTATTGGAGCCTCAGCTTCAGCATCAGTCCTTCCAATGAATATTCAGGGCTGATTTCCTTTAAGACTGACTGGTTTTATCTCCTTGCAGTCCAAGAGACTCTCAAGAGTCTTCTCCAACACCACAGTTCAAAAGCATTAATTCTTCAGTGCTGTGGTAAATAATCTGTGGTGAACAATATTCTGCACAAGAGGACAAGGTCTGATTTCTAGCTAGACTATAGATATCAGAGATTGAGGACAAATTGTTTGCTATTCAGATGTTACTTAATTTGCCTCAAAACTGATGAATTCTAAATAATTGCTAAAAATCCCTTAAGCCTTTGATTAAGAAAAGACATTATATTTTTTAAACTATGAGTTAGCTTGTTTGAACTTAATACCTTGCATTATCAAGACATAAGATAGTTGACTCTGCAATATATTGTTTGGAACATGCATTTATACACACACACACACACACACACACACACACACACACACACACACACACTTCCCTGATGACTCAGCAGGTTAAGAATCTGCCTGCAATTCAGGAAATGCAGGAGACATGGGTTCACTCCCTGGATCAGGAAGATCCATTGGAGGAGGTCATGGGAACTGACTCCAGTACCCTTGCCAGGAAAATCCCATGGACAAAGGAGCTACATACACACAGACATACACACACACCTGTACACACAAACAGACAGATACATATGTATTTATCAAACTTTTATATTGTATATAGATATATATGTACATATATATTTACATATGACATGTTTCTATTCAAGAGCATGCTAAACTATTTATGAAAGAAATCTTATTTATATTTAAACTCTGGATTTCCCCTATGTGCACCCAAACATAATAATTGGAGGGATTATCTATGGAGTTACATGGCAAAAATAAATGTACATATCATAATATTTTTGTATAGCTAATCATACTCCTTTCTTTTCATTATTTGCTTGTTATAATTTTGATTGAGAAAAATAATCTGACACATGGCATTTTAGGATAAATCTATCCTTTTGTATCATATAAAATTATAGTATTAAACATCAGAAAAGGACACCCAAAAAAGATGTCTTTTTCATTATAGGGGACTGGAATGCAAAAGTAGGCAGTCAAGAAACACATGGAGTAACAGGCAAATTTGGCCTTGGAATACAGAATGAAGCAGGCCAAAGTCTAACAGAGTTTGATCAAGAGAACACACTGGTCATAGCAAACACTGTCTTCCAACAACACAAGAGAAGACTCTACACATGAACCTCACCAGATGATCAATTCTAAAATCAGATTGATTATATTTTTTGCAGGCAAAGATGGAGAAGGTCTATATAGTCAGGAAAAACAAGACCAGGAGCTGACTGTGGCTCAGATCATAAACTCCATATTGCCAAATTCAGACTTACCTTGAAGAAAGTTGGGAAAACCACTAGACCATTCAGGCATGACCTAAATCAAATCCCTTACAATTATACAGTGAAAGTGAGAAACAGATTCAAGGGATTAGATATGATAGAGTTCCTGATGAACTATGGATGGAGGTTCGTGACATTGTACAGGAGACAGGGATCAAGAGCATCCCCAAGAAAAAGAAATGCAAAAAAGCAAAACGGTTGTCTGAGGAGGCCTTGCAAACAGCTGTGATAAGAAGTGAAAATCAAAGGAGAAAATGAAAGCTGTATCCATTTGAATGCAAAGTTCCAAAGAATACCAAGGAGAAATAAGAAAGCCTTTCTCAGTGATCAGTGCAAAAAATAGAGGAAAACAATAGAATGGGAAAGACTAGAGATCTCTTCAAGAAAATTAGAGATATCAAGGGTATATTTCATGCAAAGATGGGCTAAATAAAGGGCAGAAATGGTATGGACCTAACAGAAGCAGAAGATATTAAGAAGAGGTGGCAAGAAATACACAGAACTATACAAAAAAGATCTTCATGATCCAGATAATCACAATGGTATGATCACTCACCTAGACCAAGATATCCTAGAATGTGAAGTCAAGTGGGCCCTAGGAAGCATCACTATGAACAAAGCTAGTGGAGGTGATAGAATTCCAGTTGAACTATTTCAAATCCTAAAAGATGATGCTGTGAAAGTGCTGCCCTCAATATGCCAGCAAATTTGGAAAACCCAGCAGTGGCTCCAGGACTGGAAAAGGTCAGTTTTCATTTGAATCCCTAAGATAGGCAATGCCAAAGAATGATCAAACTACTGCACAATTGCACTCATCTCACACGATAGTAAAGTAGTGCTCAAAATTCTCCAAGCCATGCTTCAACAGTATGTGAATCCTGAACTTCCAGATGTTCAAGCTGGTTTTAGAAAAGGCAAAGGAACTAGAGATCAAATTGCCAACATCTGCTGGATCATGGAATAAGCAAGAGAGTTCCAGAGAAACATCAATTTCTGCTTTATTAACTATGCCAAAATCTTTGACTGTGTGGATCACCACAAACTGTGGAAAATTCTGAAAGAGATAGGAATACCAGACCACCTGACCTGCCCCTTGAGAAACATGTATGCATGTGAAGAAGCAACAGTTAGAACTGGACATGGAACAACAGACTGGCTCCAAACCGGGAAAGGAGTACATCAAGGCTTCATATTGTCACTCTGCTTATTTAACTTATATGCAGAGTACCTCATGTGAAATACTGGGCTGGATGAAGCACAAGTTGGAATCAAGATTGCTGGGAGAAATATCAATCACCTCAGATATGCAGACAACACCACCCTTATGACAGAAAGTGAAGAAGAACTAAAGAGCCTCTTGATGAAAGTGAAAAAGGAGAGTGAAAATGTTGGCTTAAAACTCAACATTCAGAAAATGAAGAACCTGGCATCTGGTCCCATTACTTCATGGCAGATAGATAGGGAAACAGTGAAAACAGTGAGAAACTTTTTTGGGGGACTTCAAAATCACTGCAGATGGTGACTGCAGCCATGAAATTAAAAGATGATTGCTCCTTGGAAGAAGAGTTATGACCAACCTAGAGAGCATATTAAAAAACAAAGACATTACTTTGCTGACAAAGGTCTGTCTAGTTAAGGCTATAGTTTTTCCAGTAGTCATGTATGGATGTGACAGTTGGATTATAAAGAAAGCTAAGCACCACAGAATTGATGCTTTTGAACTGTGGTATTGTAGAAGACTCTTGAGAGTTCCTTGGACTGCAAGGAGATCCAACTCAAACTCGATCCTACTCATGGCTATGGTTTTTCCAGTAGTCATGTATGTATGGGAGAGTTGGACTATAAAGAAACCTGAGTGCCGAAGAATGGATGCTTTTGAACTATGGTGTTGGAGAAGACTCTTGACAGTCCTTGAACAGCAAGGAGATCCAACCATTCCATCTTAAAGGAAATCAATCCTGAATATTCATTGGAAGGACTGATACTAAAAATGGAACTCCAATACTTTGGCCACCTGTTTCGAAGAAGTAACTCATTTGAAAAGACCCTGATGCTGGAAAAGATTGAAGGCAGGAGGAGAATGGGATGACATAGGATGAGATGGTTGTTAGCATCACTGACTCAATGGACCTGAGTTTGAGTAAGCTACAGGAGTTGGTGATGGAATACAGATTCTGTAGAAGGCCACAGAGGTGAAGGGCCTTCATTTTGCATCACATCAACGGATGCATAGATCAGTGTGTCTTACTACAGGTGTTGCTAAATTTGCTCACGCAATTCAGATAGCATCTTCCAGGTTTCTTTTCTAAAAAATTACTCTTTTCCTTCCTGTACCCTTTTTTTTTTAGAAACAAATCCCTAAGTGTAGATCACATTTAAAGGGAGGAAAGCCAAGCTTCATCTCCTAGAGGAGTATATTAGAAATGTGTGGTAATGTGTTCAAACCAAGCACAGATTTTATTAAATTATATGAATTAAACTTTGTCTCTATGAAGATATTCTATTTCTTCAAATTTCACTAAGTTTAGCATCCGTCAGTGTATCTTGCTTCCAGCAATTATTACTATAATGCCCTAACATGATCTTCTAATTCTCTCATTTCTTCAGGTATACATTTATCTGTAAGGAGGGTCTTTTTCTTCTGCTAGATATATTTATTTATTCAATCATTTATTCATGTCTGTTTGGATTCATGGTTATTTTTAAAAACATTAATGTTAATACTCCAATTCTTCTTTTATCTGAGAATGGTTTTAAGAAACTAAATTCTTAGTTCTAGTTCTTCTCAGTGGACTAACTAGGAAATACATGCATCAGTTCAGTTCAGTTCAGTCGCTCAGTCATGTCCGACTCTTCACGACCCCATGAATCCCAGCACGCCAGGCCTCCCTGTCCATCACCAACTCCTGGAGTTCACTCTGACTCATGTCCATCGAGTCAGTGATGCCATCCAGCCATCTCATCCTCTGTCGTCCCCTTCTCCTCCTGCCCCCAATCCCTCCCAGCTCAGAGTCTTTTCCAATGAGTCAACACTTTGCATGAGGTGGCCAAAGTACTGGAGTTTCAGCTTCAGCATCAGTCCCTCCAAAGAAATCCTAGGGCTGATCTCCTTCGGAATGGACTGGTTGGATCTCCTTGCAGTTCAAGGGACTCTCAAGAGTCTTCTCCAACACCACAGTTCAAAGGCATCAGTTCTTCAGCGCTCAGCTTTCTTCGCAGTCCAACACTCACATCCATACATGACCACAGAAAAAACCATAGCCTTGACTAGACGGACCTTTCTTGGCAAAGTAATGTCTCTGCTTTTGAATATGCTATCTAGGTTGGTCATAACTTTCCTTCCAAGGAGTAAGTGTCTTTTAATTTCATGGCTGCGGTCACCATCTGTAGTGATTTTGGAGCCCAGAAAAATAAAGTCTGACACTGTTTCCACTGTTTCCCCATCTATTTGCCTTGAAGTGATGGGACCAGATGCCATGATCTTAGTTTTCTGAATGTTGAGCTTTAGGCCAACTTTTTCACTCTCCTCTTTCACTTTCATCAAGAGGCTTTTTAGTTTCTTTTCACTTTCTGCCATAAGGGTGGTGTCATCTGTATATCAGAAGTTATTGATATTTCTCCCCACAATCTTGATTCAAGCTTTTGTTTCTTCCAGTCCAGAGTTTCTCATGATGTACTCTGCATATAAGTTAAATAAGCAGGGTGATAATATACAGCCTTGACATACTCCTTTTCCTATTTGGAACCAGTCTGTTGTTCCATGCCCAGTTCTAACTGTTGCTTCCTGACCTGCATACAGATTTCTCAAGAGGCGGGTCAGGTGGTCTGGTATTCCCATCTCTTTCAGAATTTTCCACAGTTTATTGTGAGCCACACAGTCAAAGGCTTTGGCACAGTCAATAAAGCAGAAATAGATGTTTTTCTTGAACTGTCTTGCTTTTTCTATGATCCAGCGGATGTTGGCAATTTGATCTCCGGTTCCTCTGCCTTTTCTAAAACCAGCTTGAACTCAGGAAATTCACGGTTCACGTACTGCTGAAGCCTGGCTTGGAGAATTTTGAGCATTAGTTTACTAGCATGTGAGATGAGTGCAATTGTGTGGTAGTTTGAGCATTCTTTGGCATTGCCTTTCTTTGGGATTGGAATGAAAACTGACCTTTTCCAGTCCTGTGGCCACTGCTGAGTTTTCCAAATTTGCTGGAAATACATGCATATAAATATACAAATCCATGTCCATACATATATCTACATTATGTTTGTATCTTTCTACATATATATATATATGTTTATATACACACACACATACATATATACATATTGAATTAAATGTATCCATATGTAATTTTTAATTCTAATCTGAAACCACAAGTTTCATTCCAACATTCCGCTTCTTGATTATTTTTAATTTCTGTCTGACAATGAGAAACCTTATTATCATTATGGTCTACATATATATCCTTATCTGCTCAATCATTATATATATGCAAAGTAACTCCAGAATTTCAAAAATATAAACCTGTAAGAAGCAAATCTACCAACTAAAGTATTCCATCATGGACAGTTATTTTTGTCTTTTGACTTAAAATATCCAGCATTTTAACTTTTAAAAAAGTATCTCTTTAAAAGAAAAAAGTTAAAATCAGGTCTCATTCCCATCAGCTTCCATGAGTTTGTTAAATACTTGTAATAAAATTAGTTTCATTGTTCATAGTGTACATTCATTACTGTTTCCTCAGCAGCCTCATTTTAAAATGTATTTTTGTAAAGTTTCTTCTCTGTAGCGTACATTTCTATGAGTTTGACAAAAGCATAAAATAATGTTACTGCCAATAGTACTGTAGAGATGAACTCCATTAATAATAACTTATTGTAAAATTCTGCATGCTAAAATATTACCACTGAATAACTAAGAATAAAGTATTTTATTTTACTTATTAGAAATGTATTTTCACTCATCAATTCTTGAATTATAGAATTATCAAGAATATAATCATCTGGAGAGAGCCAATCTGAAATTTCAAATACACACTTATTTTCTACACCATCATAAAAGTCTGGAAAGTTGCTATTTATCTTTTGATTTCTCTAACAATTGTGAAATATCTTTCTATTTCAGTGCTTCTGCATGGTAAATAATGAATTTTTCTTTTTTCTTTTTTGCCTTCCTATAACCTTGAAAAAGTGAAAGTGTTAGTCACTCAGTCATATTCGACTCTGCGACCCCATGGACTATAGCTCACCATGATCCTCTCTCCATGGGATTCTCCAGGCAGGAATACTGGAGTGGGGTTGCCATGCCCTCTTCCAGAGGATCTTCATGACCCACAGTTCAAAACTGGTCTCCTACAATCCAGGTGGATTCTTTACTGTCTGAGTCACCAGGGACCTTACATTGAGATAAACAATAGAAACATAAACATATTAGATAAACAGAGTTTAGGATTTTATTAGATGTCACAATCAAGCTAAAGCACTTTTAGTTTTAGAAATATTTACTTTTTTAATGAAAGTGAAACAAATGTTTAAAATATTTTATCACCTCTAAATTATTTATTAGGTTTGTACCTATATTTGTTACCAACTTAACACGGTATTGAATGGTATCCTGATAAATGACTGTAGGTAGAATAAGTGGGGAGGCATAGGTTTAGGAATCCCTTACTTTAACTCAGAACACTTATTAATATTAGGTAGCCACATTTCTTAGTTAAAATGGCAATTATGATCAAAGTAAAATTACATAGGAAGGGACTTCTTTTTGGTTCCTGGATCTAATTTCAACATGTGTGGTACAGGGTTGGGTGAGATTGGGGCTTCCTATCCAACACCAAGCAGTTCTCAGTCACCAGACAGGTGTTCTATAATTTGACTCAATTTTGATACTCTCTATCTAGAGGTAGCATCAGATCCCAGTGCTGAAGGGTACAACACTACAAAATTTTACCTCCACAAATATTTCAGATGTAAGTTTCAATTCTAGGTTGTAACCTGTGCTTTGGAGTTTGTTGTTGCTGTTCAGTCACTCAGTCATGTCCGACTCTTTGCGACCCCATGGACTGCAGCATGCCAGGCTTCCCTGTCCTGTACCATCTCCTGGAGGTTGCTCAAACTCATATCCATTGAGTCAGTGATGCCATCCAACCATCTCATCCTCTGTCATCCCCTTTTCCTGCCTTCAATCTTTCCCCGCATCAGGGTCTTTTCTAATGAGTCGGCTCTTTGCACTAGGTAGCCAAAGTTTTGGAGCGTCAGCATCAGTCCTTTTAATGAATATTCAGGATTGATTTATTTAGGATTGACTGATTTGATCTCTTTGCAGCCCAAGGGACTTTCAAGAGTCTTCTCCAACACCACAGCTCAAAAGCATTAATTTGTCATATTTCTTTATGGTCCAATTCTCACATCCATACATGACTACTGAAAAACCATAGTTTTGACTATATGGACTTTGTCAGCAAAGTAATGTATCTGCTTTTTAATATGCTGTCTAGGTTGATCATAGCTTTTCTTCCAAAGAACAAGTGTCTTTTAATTTCATGACTGTAGTCACCATTTGCAGTGATTTTGGAGTGCAAGAAAATAAAGTATGTCACTGTTTCCTTTGTTTCTCCTTTGCTATGAAGTGATGGGACCAGATGCCATGATCTTACTTTTCTGAATGTTGAATCTTTTTTTTTTTAATTTTATTTTATTTTTAAACTTTACAATATTGTATTAGTTTTGCCAAATATCGAAATGAATCCGCCACAGGTATACCCACGTTCCCCATCATGAACCCTCCTCCCACCTTCCTCCCCTACCCTCCCTCTGGGTCGTCCCAGTGCACCAGCCCCAAGCATCCAGTACCGTGCATCGAACCTGGACTGGCGACTCGTTTCATACATGATATTATACATGTTTCAATGCTATTCTCCCAAATCTCCCCACCCTCTCCCTCTCCCACAGAGTCCATAAGACTGATCTATACATCGGTGTCTCTTTTGCTGTCTCGTACACAGGGTTATTGTTACCATCTTTCTAAATTCCATATATATGCGTTAGTATACTGTATTGGTGTTTTTCTTTCTGGCTTACTTCACTCTGTATAATAGGTTCCAGTTTCATCCATCTCATTAGAACTGATTCAAATGTATTCTTTTTAATGGCTGAGTAATACTACATTGTATATATGTACCATAGCTTTCTTATCCATTCATCTGCTGATGGGCTTCTAGGTTGCTTCCATTTCCTGGCTATTATAAACAGTGCTGCGATGAACATTGGGGTACACATGTCTCTTTCCCTTCTGGTTTCCTCAGTGTGTATGCCCAGCAGTGGGATTGCTGGATCATAAGGCAGTTCTATTTCCAGTTTTTTAAGGAATCTCCATACTGTTCTCCATAGTGGCTGTACTAGTTTGCATTCCCACCACAGTGTAAGAGGGTTTCCTTTTCTCCACACCCTCTCCAGCATTTATTGCTTGTAGACTTTTGGATCGCAGCCATTCTGACTGGCGTGAAATGGTACCTCATAGTGGTTTTGATTTGCATTTCTCTGATAATGAGTGATGTTGAGCATCTTTTCATGTGTTATAGAAATCATTCCAAGCATCTTTTCTGACCACAATGCAGTAAGATTAGATCTCAATTACAGGAGAAAAACTATTAAAAATTCCAACATATGGAGGCTGAACAACACGCTGCTGAATAACCAACAAATCACAGAAGAAATCAAAAAAGAAATCAAAATTTGCATAGAAACTAATGAAAATGAAAACACAACAACTCAAAACCTGTGGGACACTTTAAAAGCAGTCCTAAGGGGAAAGTTCATAGCAATACAGGCATACCTAAAGAAACAAGAAAAAAGTCAAATAAATAACCTAACCCTACACCTAAAGCAACTAGAAAAGGAAGAAATGAAGAACCCCAGGGTTAGTAGAAGGAAAGAAATCTTAAAAATTAGGGCAGAAATAAATGCAAAAGAAACAAAAGAGACCATAGCAAAAATCAACAAAGCCAAAAGCTGGTTCTTTGAAAGAATAAATAAAATTGACAAACCATTAGCCAGACTAATCAAGAAACAAAGGGAGAAAAATCAAATCAATAAAATTAGAAATGAAAATGGAGAGATCACAACAGACAACACAGAAATACAAAGGATCATAAGAGACTACTATCAACAATTATATGCCAATAAAATGGACAACGTGGAAGAAATGGACAAATTCTTAGAAAAGTACAACTTTCCAAAACTTGACCAGGAAGAAATAGAAAATCTTAACAGACCCATCACAAGCACGGAAATTGAAACTGTAATCAAAAATCTTCCAGCAAACAAAAGCCCAGGTCCAGACGGCTTCACAGCTGAATTCTACCAAAAATTTAGAGAAGAACTAACACCTATCCTGCTCAAACTCTTCCAGAAAATTGCAGAGGAAGGTAAACTTCCAAACTCATTCTATGAGGCCACCATCACCCTAATACCAAAACCTGAATGTTGAATCTTAATCTGGCTTTTTCACTCTCCTCTTTCACTTTCTTTTTTTTTTTTTTTTAATTTAATTTTATTTTTTAACTTTACAATATTGTATTGGTTTTGCCATATATCAGCATGAATCCGCCACAGGTATACATGTGTTCCCCATCCTGAACCCTCCTCCCTCCTCCCTCCCCACACCATCCCTCTGGGTCGTCCCAGTGCACCAGCCCCAAGCATCCAGTATTGTGCATCAAACCTGGACTGGCGACTCATTTCATATATGATATTATACATGTTTCAATGTCATTCTCCCAAGTCATCCCACCCTCTCCCTCTCCCATAGAGTCCAAAAGACTGTTCTATACATCAGTGTCTCTTTTGCTGTCTTGTATACAGGGTTATTGTTACCATCTTTCGAAATTTCACTTTCATCAAGAGGCTCTTTAGTTCCTCTTCACTTTCTGCCATAAAGGTGATGTTATCTGCATATCTGAATTTATTGCTATTTCTCTTGGCAATCTTGATTCCAGCTTGAGCTTCATCCAGCCTGAAATTTTGCATGATGTGCTCAGTATATATCTTAAGTAAGCAGGGTGAAAATAGACAGCCTTGATGTACTCCTTTCCCAATTTTGAACCAGTCCTTTGTTCCGTGCCTGCTTCTAACTGTTGCTTCTTGACCTGCATACAGGTTTTCTCAGGAGGCAGATAAGGTGGTCTGGTGTTCCCATCTCTTGAAGAATTTTCCACAGTTCATTGTGATCCACACAGTCAAAGGCTATAGTGTATTCAATGAAGCAGAAGTAGATATTTCTTTTGAATTCTCTTATTTTTTCTATGATCCAATGGATGTTGGCAATTTGATCTCTGGTTCCTCTGCCTTTTCTAAATCCAGCCAGCACATCTGGAAGTTCTCAGTTCACATACTGTTGAAGACTGGCTTGGGGAATTTTGACCACTTCCAATTTACCTTGATTCATGGACCTAACATTCCAGGTTCCTATGCAGTATTGTTCTTTACTGCATCAGACTTTACTTTCACCACCAGACACATACACACCTGGGCACTGTTTCTGCTTTGGCTCAGTCTTTTCATCCCTTCTGAAGTATTTCTCTGCTCTTTTCCAGTAGCATATTGGGCACCTACCAACCTGGGGAGTCCATCTTTCAGTGTCATATCTTTTTGCCTTTTCATACTGTTTGTGGGGTTCTCAAGGATTTGTGGGGTTCTCAAGGCAAGGACAGAGAAGACAATGGCACCCCACTCCAGTACTCTTGCCTGGAAAATCCCATGGGTGGAGGAGCCTGATAGGCTGCAGTCCATGGGGTCGCACAGAGTTGGACACAACTGAGCGCCTTCACTTTCACTTTTCACTTTCATGTATTGGAGAAGGAAATGGCAACCCACTCCAGTGTTCTTGCCTGGAGAATCCCAGGGACCGGAGAGCCTGATGGGCTGTCATCTATGGGGTCTCACAGAGTTGGACACGACTGAAGTGACTTAGCAGCAGTAGCAGCAAGGCAAGGATGCTGAAGTGGTTTGTCATTCCTTTCTCTGGGGACCATATATTGTCAGAACTCTCCACCAAGACCTGTCCGTCTTGGATGGCCCTACATGACATGACCCATAGTTTCATTGAGTGAGACAAGGTTGTGATCCATGTGATCAGTTTGGCTAATTTTCTGTGATGGTGATTTTCATTCTGTCTGCCCTCTGAAGGATAAGGATAAGAGGCTTGTGGAAGCTTTCTGGTGGGTGGGACTGGATGTGGGTAAAACTGGGTCTTGATCTGCTCTGGGGAGGGGGGGGTGGGCAGGGCCACGATCAGTAAATCCTTAATCCAATTTTCTGCTGATGGAAGAGGCTGTGTTCCTTTCCTGGAGTTTGACCATAGTTTGGCCAAACTATGGTAGGGGTAATGGCAGTAATGGTAATAATACCTCCTTCAAAAGGACTTATGCCAGCATGCTGCGGCTCCTAGGACTGTTGTAGTTATGCCCCTGACCCCATGGCAGGCCACTTTTGACCCACACCTTTGCAGGAGATTCCCAGGCACTCATAGGCAAATCTGGCTCAGTCTCTTGTGGGGTCACTGCTCCTTTCTCCTGGGTCCTGTATGTACAAAGTTTTATTGTACCCTTGATGAGTCTGTTTCCTTGTGGGTTCTCAGTCCTTTTGACTGATCCCCAGGTTGTGAAATCTGTTGTGGGCCCTAGAATTTTGCAACAGTGCAAGAACTTCTTTGGTATAATTGTTCTCCAGTTTGTGGGTCGTCTACTCAGTGGCTCTGTAGTGGAGCTAATGGTGACCTCCTCCAAGAGGACTTATGCTGCGTCTTCCAAGTCTGTTGCAGCCAGAACCCCTGTCCCTGTGGCAGGTCACTGCTGACCTGTGCCTCCACAGGAGACACTCAAACACTCAAAGCGGGGTCTGGCTCAGTCTCTTATGGGGGTCATTGCTCTTTTTCCTCAGTCCCGGTGCACACAAGGTTTTGTTTGTGCCCTCCAAGAGTCTCTGGCCAGTCTGAGGTATGATGCTAAATGCAATGTTTCCCCTCCTACAATCTTGTTGGGGCTTCTCCTTTGCCCTGGATGTTGGGTATCTTTTGCAGCAGGCGGGGGTGGGGGTGGAATCCAACATTTTCCTGTGGATGGCTGTTCAGCAATTAGTTGTGATCTTGCTGTTCTCACAGGAGAAGATGAGCACAGATCCTTCTACTCTGCCATCTTTGTTCTTGGTTCTGTGCTTCTGACTGATTATAAATCAGAGGTTCCCATGACATCCTACTTGGGTTAAATTTGCTAGAATGGCACACAACTCAGAAAAAAAAAAAAAACATTTTACTTACTAGATTACCAGTTCATTACAAAGAGTTATAACTTGGGAATAGCCAGATGGAAGGAATGCAAAGGGCAAATTATGGGGAAAGGACTCAGAACATCCATGTCCTCTCCAAACATGCCTCTCTCCCCAGAACTCCACCTGTTCACTACCATGAAAAACCTTCATACCATGTCCTTTGGGTCTTATGGAGGCTTCATTATGCAGGCATAGTCAATAAATCTTTTGCTAATAGCCAATGACCTAACTCCCACCTTCTCCCCCAGTCTCCTCCCCAGGTGGTGGGGGGGATGGGACTAAAATTTCCAATCCTCTAATTAAGTTATGAGTTTGGTTCCAGCAGCAACCAGCACCCACTTAAAGTGCTTTCTCAAAGTCACCTTACGAATGTAACAAAAGACAGCTTTATCACTCTCAACTCTGAGGAAATCCCAAGTTTTGGGAGCCCTGAGTCAGAAACCATGAACAAAAACTAAATATATATTTATTGTAAATCACAGTATCACAAGAGTGTTATATACATATATATATACATATATATGTATATATATATATATACACATGCACACATATACATACTATATATATATATCCATTTGAAAAGTAAGGTTTGAACAGAACTTAATTAAGTCATTTCTTTTAAGGAGAAACCAAACCAAATCAAGGGATTCAGATCAAGAAGGTGGAATAGGAGAAACTGGAGCTCACCTCCCCCATGAACGCATCAAAAATACATCTACATATGGAGAGACTCCTGCTGAAAACTAACTTCAGACTGGCAGAAAAACTTTTATACAAGTAGGACTGTAAGAAATATTCACACAGAATGTGGTATGAAGAGAAGAGAAACATGGTGTCAGGATTGTGCCCATGGGAGGGGCTACGGAATAAGAGGAGAATTACACGGGTGAAGATTCCCCCCGGGGGAGTGATCAGTTTGAACCATACACTGGACACTCCAGCCCTAGGGTCCACACCAGTAAGACGATTCCCTTCGCTGGTTAGAAAATCAGTGGGACTAATAGGATGGCTATAAGTAACCTAGACTCTGTTTGTGAAAGATGTGCACACACTTGCTAACTCCTGAAACAAGGCAGAGAAAATAGACTGAAACTGAGCAGGACTCAAGGCTGTTTTCCAAAACCTCTCTGATGTGTATTTCTGCTTAGTCAGTCCCCTGCTCCAGCCTCTTAAGTTTCTCAAGCATATCGGAAGTGGTCTTGGACTATGAGGCTGAGCCCACCACGGCCTGCCCAGACCCACCGAGTGCCTGCAACAGCCCTCCTTGCTCTGTGATGCAGCTCCCCACTACTGGCAAGGAATGATACTGTGTAAGACTGAATCAGGCAGAAATAGACAATCTGAACATGCTGATCACTGGTGGAGAAGTTGAGTTAGGAATCAAAAAACTCCAAACAAAGAAAAGTCCAGGACCAGATAGCTTCTTAGAGGATGTCTACCAAACATATAAAAAAGAGCTAAAATCTATACTTCTCAAACTATTTCAAAAAATTGAAGTGTATGGAATCAAGTTGACTCTACAGGGCCAGCATTACCCTGATAGTTAAGCCAGACAAAGATACAATAACAAAAGAAAATTACAGACCGATACCTCTGATGAAAATAGACACAATAACCTTAAATAAAATATTAGCAAACTGAATTCATGATCATGTGGAATCTATTTCAGGGATGCAAGTATTGTTCAATATCCATAGATCAATGTGATATACCTCATTCATAAAAAAGAATTAAAATCATATAATCATTTCAATAGACAAAGAAAAAGCATTTGACAAAAGTCCAACACTGATTCCATAAAATCTCTCATCAAAATTAGTATAGAGGGGACATGTCTCAACACAATAAAGGTGGTTTATAACAAACCTACAGCTAACATCATACTCAACCATGGAAAAAAATCAGTTTTTCTTAAAAAATCAGGAATAATACCATTACTCCCAGCACTTCTATCTGACTTAGTGTTGCAAATCCTAGTCACAGCATTCAGCCAAGAAAAAGAAGTAAAAGCCATCCAAATCAGAAGGGAAGAATTGAATCTGTCACTATATGTAGATGTCATGATACTATATAAAGATAACTCTAACTTCTCTACCAAGAAAATTCTCAGAATTAATAAATTCACTCAAGTTGCAGGATATACAATTAATATAAAGAAATGTATTGCTTTTTTCTATACACTATGAACTATCAAAAGGAAACCAAGAAAACAATCCATTTTTTGGATTGCATGAAAATTGCATGAAATAGAATAGAATTCTTAGAAATAAATTTAACCAAGAAGGTAAAAACCTATACTCTGAACATTATAAAACACTGATGAGGGAGTTTAAGATGAAACAAGGAAATAGCACAATATCTTAAGTTCATGAATTGGAAGAATTATTGTTAAAATGTCTATGCTACTCAAAGCAATCTATAGATTTAGTGCAGTCCCCTTTTTTGATAGGGATTGAATTGAATGTCATTACCCATGACGTTTTACACAGAACTAGAATAAATAATCCTAAATTTTACATGGAACCACAAAAGACTTAGAATTACTAAATCAACTTTGAGGGAAAAAAAGAACAAAACTGGAGATATCACAGTCCTTGATGTCACAGAATATTACAATGCAAAAGTAATCAAAACAGTCTCATACCATCACAAAAATTGGACATAAATCAGTGAAACAGAACAGAGAGCCTAGGAATAAACACCTGAATTTATGGTCAATTAACCTGCGAATAAGTAGTCAAGAATATAAAATAGAGAAAAGGCAGTAACCTCAATAAGTGTTTCTGGGTAAATTGAAAAACTATATGTAAAAGAATGACATTAGAACATTTTATCACAGTATATACAATAAACTCAAATTAGATTAAAGACTTGAATGTAAGATCTAAAATCATAAAAATCCTAGAAAATAACTTTTATATAAATCATAGCAATATATTTTTGCATCTGTTCCCAAAGCAAAAGAAACAAAAGCAAACAAACCAAAACAAAAGCCAAATGGGACCAATTAAACAAAACTTTTCACACAGCAAAGAGAAATGTTTCCAAAATGAAAAGACAGCTTAGTGTTTTTTGGGAGACACTATTCGCAAATGATACAACCAATGAGGGGTTAATACACAAAATATATAATCAGCTAGTACAGCTCAGTATCAGAACAAACAAACCCCAATTTTTAAAAATGGGCAAATAATCTGAATAAACTTTTTTTTTTAACAAGGTATATAGATGACCAACAGGCACATGAATATATTCTCAAAATTGCTAGTCATCAGAGAAATGAAAATGAAAACCACAATAAGACATAATCTCATGCCTACCATAATGACTACTATCATAAAGTCTGAAAGTATCAAATGTTGAAGAGGATGTAGAGGAAAGGGAACCCTAGCACAGTGTTGGTGGAAATGTAAGTTGGTATAGTATGGTGGTTCCTCATAAAATTAAAAATAGAGCTACCATATTATCTAGCAGTTCCACATCTGGGTATATATTGGAAGAAAATGAAAACACTAGCTTAAACATGGACCCCAATGTTAATAGCAGCATTACTTACAGTAGCCAGTATAAGGAAGCAATCTAAGAATCCACAAATAAATGAATGGTGTGTGATATATATGTACATATATCCATATATATGATGCTATTTTGATTACTGAGCTTTGTAGAATCTTGTGAAGTCAAGGAATGTGATACCTATAGTTTTGTTCTTTTTTCTCGAGTGCTGTGGCAATTCTGGGTGTTTTGTATATATCTATATATACCTGCACATACACAAAACCGAATATTACTCAGCCATAAACGAAGAAAGAAATTTTGCCATTTAAAACAACATCAATGGACTCAGACGGTATTCTGTTTAATAAAACAAATCAGAAAGAGAAAGGCAAATACTGTGTTATCACTTATAGGTAGAATCTAAAAATTAAAACACGCAGATGAATATAACAAAAATAGACATAAATTTTATGTCTATTTAAATTTTATGTCTGTGTCTGTGTCTACATAAATACAGGGAACACACTAGTGGTTACCAGTGGGAAGGGGGGTTGGGCAAGACAGAGGAAGGGGATTAAGAGGTATAAGCTACTTATTTATTATAAAATAAATAAGCTACAAGGATATGTTGTACATCACAAGAATGTCATTATTTTGTAATAAATTTAAATGAATATTTCATTTATTTATAGATTGTATTAATCAATAATATTGGAGAACTATGTTGTATACTTTAAATATTTTAAATCAACTATACTTCAATACAAATAGTAAACCAAAGAAGAAAAAGATTTTCTGAACCATCTACAAATACATGGTACTAAAAACCTATTGAATATAATCATAATCTGAAGATGTGCAATCTTTTTCTTTGGTCTCTATGTCCTCTATAATATTCTTAACTGTAGCTACTGCCTTCCTAAAAAATAATCTTGTTTACTACATAATTACTAAAATACAAACAAAAAGCTAATGAATGAAACTGAAGAGGAAGTAAAAAGATTTTTTTTTTAATAGTATTAGAGACATGACTACATACAGTTTCAGCCCATTTATTTTTAAACTTGTAGGGAAATTTTCTAGTGACATATTCACTTGGATTACCTTGCAAACTGGTCAGTACTTCCTGGATATTAATAAGGAGTTACTCATATTGTCATAAATTAAACCTTAAGTTACTTCTGGAGCTACTCAGCGATGCTTGTATTATCTAAACCATGAGCCATGGGTAGGTGGCAAGCTATGTTATAATTAAGGACCTGTTAAAGAAGCATTTCTGCAGAGTGAACTAGAAAGGTGAGGGGTGGGCTTGGGGCGGGTAGTGGGATTGAGAGAATAGTAATTAAGAGTGAAGACTCTGAGGCCTAAATGCATAATCTTAAATTCCAGTTTTGCTAACATGCAGCTGAGTGACCTTGGGCCAGGCACATGATCCCTGGTCTTCAGTTTACTCATCTCCCTATGGGGGCTATTGTAACTAGGTTCTATCTTGAATGATTATCACTAGAATTACAGGAGTTAATACATGTCAGGTACTTAGCAGAGTGCTTGGTATATATTGTAAATATGTTTGTTTTTATTATATACCTTGTGTGCAATTTTCAGTGAAGATAAACTATTATACATTACAATGTATTAATAAATAGGTTATATTTTATAACAATGAGAAAAAAATTACAGTTAAAAAGAATTTAACATTTTAATTAAACCATTTATTTTTGCCATTAAAATAAAAACCTAAAGTTAGCAAATGCATTAAAAAAAACACAAACATACATTAAGGACACTAAAAAAACAAATGGCTTATTACTCAAAAGTAATTTACAGGCATTTTTCTTGATTAAATAATTGGAGGAAATATTGACTTTGCAATTCAAACATACTGCTTTCTTAAACTTTGGAATCACATACACTTTATTTAGTGAAAACTTCCAAAGAAAATCTATTTCACAAAGACACTAAAGAAATCAAATATTTGAAATAATCATAAGTATTACTTATTTTGATTGCCATGAACAGATATGAGACATAATGATAGTTCAAAAGAAGAGAAATTTTTATTTCAACATAAGATTAATTCCAAGGATGAAAATCAAGGACTGATTGTTACACTCCTTTGTTTCTCCTTCCTTAGCAAGAGGCATCCATCTATAAACCATTTCATATGGGAGAGAACTGCTGGAGTTTTATCCAGTTAGACATATAGCTGATCCAAGTGGAGACAGGTCAAAAGGCTCATACAATATATGAGTTCTAATGAGGAGCTTTTCCATATTTTCTAAACCAAAACTTCACATTCATTTCATCATCCTCCTTTAGCTGTTAGCCTGGAAAGTCATCATTTGGAAAGGCCTACTTCCATACATCAATGTGGAAAGACATCAACAACCTCAGATATGTGGATGATACCACTCTAATGACAGAAAGCAAAGAGGAACTAAAGAGACTCTTGATGAGGGTGAAGGAGGAGAGTGAAAGTGCCAGCTTAAGACTTAATATTAATACAATTATGTAAAGTTTAAGAATAAAATAAAATTTAAAAAAAAAAAAAGAAAAAAAAAAGAAAACCAGAACACTTTTAAGAGTAAAAAAAAAATAAAAACCTAAGATCATGGCAATCCGGCCCCATTACTGCATGCAAATAGAGGGGGAAAAGGTGAAAATAGTGACAGATTTCCTCTTCTTGGGTGTCAAAGTCACTGTGGACGGTGACTGCAGCCATGAAATTAGAAGATGCTTGCTTCTTGGCAGGAAAGCAATGACAAACCTAGACAGTGCGCTGAAAAAACAGACACTATTTTGCTGACAAGAGTCTATAGCAAGGCTATGGTTTTCCCAGTGGTCATGTATGGTTGTGATGGCTGGACTGTAAATAAGACAGAATGCCAAAGAATTGATGCCTTCGAACTGTGGTGCTGGAGAAGACTCCTGAAAGTCCCTTGGACAGCAAGGAGATCAAACCAGTCCATCTTAAGGGAGATCAACCCTGAATATTGACTGCAAGGACTGATGCTAAAGGTGAAGTTTCAGTGTTTAGATCATCAGACATGAATAGACAACTCATTGGAAAAGTCCCCAATGCTGGGAAAGATTGAGGGCAGAAGGTGAAGAGGTGTCAGAGGATGAGATGCCTGGACATCATCACCGATGCAATGAATATGAACTTGGGCAAACTCTAGGAGATGGTGAGGGATAGGGAAGCCTGGTGTGCTGTAGTCCATGGGGTCTCAAGGAGTTGGACATGACTGGGAGACTGAACAACAACAAAAGTTCCATTCATTACAGAAATCAATTATATGGCTTTTTGTCCACATAGCTACCACTGTCTTGAAACAAATGTCCCCCGTAACATCTACTCTCCTGAAACTATGCACCACCTATGTGCTGTGTGCTGAGTCACTCAGTTGTGTCTGACTCTTTGCGACCCCATGGACTGCAGCCTGCCAGCCTCCTCTGTCCTTAAGGATTCTCCAGGCACAAAAAACTGATTGGGTTTCCATCCCCTCCTACAGGGGATCTTCCCAACCCAGGGATTAAACCCAGGTCTCCCACATTGCAGGCAGATGCCTCATTGTCTGAGCCACCAGGGAAGCCCGTGCACCACCTATGGTGAATATGATTTTAATTTCCTCTAAGCAATTATGACTTATCTCTTTTTGATATCTTTCCTTAATTTTTTAGAGTTTTTTTTTTTTAATTAAAAGAATCACTTGCTCTGACTTCAGACTGTACTATAAAGCTACAGTAATCACAACTGTATGGTACTGGCACAAAAAGAAGAAATCTAGATCAACAGAATAGGATAGAAAGCCCAGAGGTAAATCCATGAACCTATGGTCACCTAATCTATAAAAAGGAGGAAAGAATATACAGTGGAGAAATGACACTGCCTTCAGTAAGTGGTGGTGCTAGGAAAATTGGACAGCTACATATAAAGAATTCAATTAGAACACCATGTGAAATTCACTCAGTCGTATCCAACTCTTTGCAATCCTGTGGACTATACAGTCAATGGAATTCTCTAAGCTAGAATACTGGAGTGGGTAGCCTTTCCCTTCTCAGGGGATCTTTCCAACCTAGAGATCGAACCCATCTCTCCTGCATTGCAGGCAGATTCTTTACCAGCTGAGCCACAATGGAAGCTTGAACACCACACACAAAAATAAACAGTGAATTAAAGACCAAAACGTAGGACTAGGTACTATAAAACACTTAGAGGAAAACATAGAAAGAAGCCCTCTCACATAAATTTTAGCAAGATCTTTATTGATTCACCTCCTAGAGTAATGAAAATGAAACAAAAATAAACCAATGGGACCTAATTATACTTAAAAACTTTTGCAGAGCAAAGGAAGTCATAAATAAAATGAAAAGACAGCCCACAGAATGGGAGAAAATATTTGCAACAATGCAACCAACTGACAAGGTATTCATCTCCAAAATATATAAATAGCTCATGCAGTTCAGTAACAACAACAACCAAATTCCTTTAAAACATTGGAAGATCTGAATAGACATTTCTCCAAAGAAGATATATAGATGACTAAAGCCACATAAAAAGACTCCCAACTCCACAAATTATTAGAGAAATGCAAATTAAAACTACAATGAGGTATCATTTCACATCAGTCAGAATAGTGATTATCAAAAAATTTTTTTTGCTTTTTGTTTTTTTTTGATTCTCCAGCAAATAAGAAATGCTGGAGAGGAAGTAAAGAAAAGTGAGCCTTCCTACAATGTTGGTGGGGATGCAAATTGGTACAGCCACTATGATATTTTTAATACACAAGTTAGGTCATATCACATGTCACAGTGGTATAGCCACTATGGAGTACATTACTGAGGTTCCTTAAAAAACTAAAAAAAGAGCTCCCATATGGTACTACAATCCCAATCCTGGGAATATAGCCAGAGAAAACCATAATTTGAAAAGATACATGCACCCTAGTGCAGTACTATTTGCAATAGCCAGGACATGGAAGCAACCTAAATGTCCATCAACAGAGGAATGGATAAAAAAAGATGTGGTACATATATACAATGGAGTATTACTAAGTTATGGAAAAGGAGGAAATACTGCCCTTTGTAGGGACATGGATAGACCCAGAGATTGTCATAATGAGTGAAGTGAGATAGAGAAGAATAAATATATGATATCACTTACATGTGAAATCTAAAAAAATTGTACAAATGAACTTATTTATGAAAAAAAACAGTGACAAATGTAGAAAAAAAACAAACAAACAAACTTATGATTATAAGGAGGAAGGGCTTCCCTGGTTGCTCAGATGGTAAAGTCTGCCTGCAATGCAGGAGACTCAGGTTCAATCCCTGGGTCAAGAATATCCCCTGGAGAAGGAGATGGTATCCCACCCCAGTATTCTTGCCTGGAAAATCCCATGGATGGAGGAGGCTGGTGGGCCACACTCCATGGGGTTGCAAAGAGTCAGACACAACTGAGTGACTAACACACATAAGGAGGAAAGAGGAGAATGGGTAAATTAGGAGACTGGGATTGAAACATGCACTGCTATACATACAATAGATTACTAATAAGAACCATCTGTACAGAACAAGGAACATGACTTAATATTCTGTAAAGGTTTATATAGGAAAAGAATCTAAAAGAGTGGGTAGAGGTATATGTGTAAGTGATTCACCTTGTTGTACAGCAGAAACTAACACACTACTGTAAATCAACTATACTCCAATGGTTGTTCAGTTGCCAAGTTGTGTCCGACTCTTTGGGACCCCATGGGCTGTAGAGATCCAGGTTTCCCTGTCCTTCACTATCTCCCAGAGTTTGCTCAAACTCATGTCCATTGATGCCATGAGTCAGTGATACCATCCAACCATCTCATCCTCTATTACCCGCTTCGCCTCCGGTCCTCAATCTTTCCCAGAATCAGAGTATTCTCCAGTCAGTCAATGCTTTGCATCAGGTGGCCAAGTTATTGGAGCTTCATCATCACTGATGATGAAGTTGATTTCCTTTAGGATTTACTGATTTGATCTCTTTGCAGTCCCAAGGACTTTCAAGAGTCTTCTCCAGCACCAGTTCTTTGGCATCAGTTCTTCAGTGCTCAGGCTTCTTTATGGTCCAACTTTCACATGCATACATGATGACTGGAAAAACTATAGCTGTGACTACATAGACCTTTGTCAGCAAAATGAAGGCTCTGCTTTTTAATACCCTAAGTTTGCCATAGCTTTCCTTCCAAAAAACAAACATCTTTTAATTTTGTGGCTGCAGTCACTGTCTGTAGTGATTTTGGAGGCCAAGGAAATAAAATCTGTCAGTTTATCCTTTTTTCTCTTCTATTTGCCATGGAGTTATGAGACTAGATGCCATAATACAACAATAAAATTAATTTTAAAAATATATAAAACAAATAGCCAACAAGGACCTACTGTATAGCACAGGGAACTCTGCTCAATATTCTGTAACAACCTAAAAGGGGTAAGAATTTGAAAAAGAATAGATATATAATATATGTATAACTAAATCACTTTGCTGTACACCTGAAATTAACAGAACATTGTTAATTAACCATACTGAAATATAAAATAAAAACGTTTTAAAAAGAATTAAAAATTAAAAAATAAAGTTCTTGATGTACACTTCTTAGTTTACATACTATTGCATATTATTAGCAAATGCCTTATATGATAGTTTAAATACTGTAGGTAAAATAATAAAATAACTTTTCCACAAAGAAGTAAATATTAAAGAAGTTAGTAAGTGCATAATTATTGGAATTAAATTAATCCATCTATGTTAATGCCTTACATTTACAAAACTTAAGTTGTTTTTTTTTTTTTTTTAATTTCTTCTTACATGTCAGGACTATGCATTCATTTCTAAATTTACACGGAGTATGTGGGACATTTTTTCTACCTAAACAAATTTCCAAGCATATATTAACCAATTAACCAATTTTGTCCAATTCCCTTTTTTTGGTGATTGAATTGTATTTGAGTTCATGTTTTGAGCTCCTTTTAAATATGGATTAAGTTAAGAGTCTGAAGCTAAATAGAGAGCATTCTTCAAAACAAGGACCCATTTAGAATGTCCTTTACGGTGATGAATATCTTTAAAAAAACATTTGTCATAAGTGGAATAAATTATTATATTCCATCTTAGAGAAATGTCATGCTGAGGTGATGTTTCAGAAATGAAGTCATTCCTTAGCTATCTTTGCCGAACTCATTTTCAATGACTAAAAGTTAAAAAGTATTCATTCCAGGAATGAGCAAAATTCCTTCAAATAAAATTACTGAACTCGCTCTAGCTGGGAACATGCATTTATTTCAAAATCGATCATAAATGTGTGAGGCCGTTTTCTACCTGACAGGAGATAAAAATAGAATAGTGAGCAGAGAACAAATCACACAGGGCATTGCGAGCAGTATTCAGGACTTTTTACTTTTAGCCAGAAGAGAACGGGAAGCTTCTAAAGAACTTGGTAAGGAGAAAGGACATAATCATATATTCATTTAAAAAATGTAAGTCAAGGTGCCGTTTGAAGAACACATTATAAATAGAAAGAGTAGACTGGGGATTAACCAGGAGGAACCAATTTGCAATCATCCAGAAAATAGATGATTGTGTTATGGACCAGCAGAGTAGCAGTGGAATGGAAAGTAGTTTACAGAAAGGGGTAAAGCAAGTATGACTTAATGATAATTAGCAGTAGGAGGCAACAAAACAACTCTCAGATTTCTGGCTTGAGAAAATGAGTATTGGTTGTTACTGTTTTACGAGATACCTAGAACTAAAAGAGAAGACGCTTGGAAGGTATGATGATGGCTCTATTTTAGATACTCTAAATTTGATTTGTTTGCACATAGCAAGTGAAAATGTCCACTATGTTTTGGCTAATCATTTCTATAATTCAAGAAGAGAGACTGGGAAAACACAGATCAAATGTTGTCTGTACATCTTTGACATGGGGAACAGTCTTGCATAACTCAGTGAAGGCACGATCCATGCTGTGTAGGGCTACCCAAGATGGACAGGTCATAGGGGCGAGTTCTGACAAAACATGGTCCATTGGAGAAAAGAATGGTAAACCACTCCAGTATTCCTGCCATGAGTACCTGCGTAAACAGCATGAAAAGGCAAAAATATATGACACTGGAAGATAAGCCCCCCAGGTCAGAAGGTGTCCAACATGTACTGGGGCAGAGAAGAGGGCAATTAGTAATAGCTCTAGAAAGAATGAAGTGGCTGGGCCAAACAGAAACAAAACTCACTTGTGGATGTGCCTGATGGTGAAAGTAAAGTCCAATGCTGTAAAGAACACTATTGCAAATTGTCAACATTCCCTGGATCATGGAGAAAGCAGAAGCAAATGTTTACTGATTCATCAGTTAGTCTAAAATGTCCCTGAGGGGGAGAAATGACAAGATTAGGGAAGTAGGGGAAATAATACAATGAACCTAAGCCCTGAATTTGAAGTTAGGAAGATTTAGAAGAATGAGGAACCCAACTTGGAGGTTTCAGTGAAAAGTTTATTTTGTAGAAGAGACAGACTCTCCTATGTAACTTTATAAGATCTATTTATAAGGCCTTTCACAACTATTTTGTTCCTAAGGACCAATACATCTTGCTACCTTATACAGTCTCTTCTGCCTGTAAGAGACTCTGTAATGTGAATATAAAACATTTGACTTCAGGAGAATGAGAGTGCTTAAAGCCCAGAGGAGGAGAAGGAAATGGCAACCCACTCCAGTATTCTTGCCTGGAGAACCCCAGGGACAGAGGAGCCTGGTGGGCTGCCGTCTATGGGGTCACACAGAGGCGGACACAACTCATGCCACTTAGCAGCAGCAGCAGCAAAGCCCAGAGGAAGCCTCTGGATGGAAAAAAGAAAAAAAGGAAAAACAAACAAAAAAACCCAAACAAAAACCCCAGAATCTAATAACAAAACAATCCATGAGTTTTTTTTTCTTTTATAATTTTTTTTCCACCTGGAATGCTTTCACAATGACTCTCTTAACCATTCTTACATGGTTTAACTATTATCATACATGGAGTTAAAAGATGCTTAAACCTAGACAGTGTATTAACAAGCAGAGACATCACTGTGCCAACAAAGGCCCATATAGTCAAAGCTATGGTTTTTCCAGTAGTTGTGTATGGATATGAGAGTTAGACCATAAAGAAAGGTGAGCATCAAAGAATTGATGCTTTTGAACTGTAGTGGCGGAGAAGACGTTTGAGAGTCTTTTTGGCAGCAAATAGATCAAACCAGTCAATCCTAAAGGAAATCAACCCTGAATATTCATTGGAAGGACTGATGCTGAAGCTCCAATACTTTCGCCCCTTGATGCAAAGGTCCCACTCATTCGAAAAGACCTTGATGCTGGGAAAGACTAAGGGCAGAAGGAGAAGGGGGCAACAGAAGATGAGATGTCTGGATGGGATCGTAACTCAGTGGACATGAATTTGGGCAAACTCCAGGAGACAGTGAAGGACAGAAAAGCCTGATGAGCTGCAGTCAATTGGGCTTTAAAGAGTCACTGAGTGACTGAACACTGACAGTACATGTGAAATTTTTCTAAACCACTTATTTTTCAGTTGAAAAATCACTATATCTTTAAAATCTATCTCTGGATTTATTGATCTACCCCTCAATCATCGGACACTTAGCACACACTCCTTAGTGCTCTCTTTTGTATTTTTGTCTGTGTCTATAGTTATTCCCGACACCCCAGACACATTATTCCACTGTGTAAATACAGAGAATATGTTTTGTTTTTTTTTAATCTTTTTAAATCTTCCAACACTGGAAGCACTGAAATTGTTTACTTAGATTAATGTATGCACTACCATCATTTTATTCTCAGTGGTTTGCTAATACAGTTGTTGGGCTGTACCCCCACAGGCCTACAAGGCTGCACTTAGCCAGATTTAGCAACAGAGACATTAGTCATTTAATGCAGGGTCCCCAAGCTCTGGGTTGGGAACCTTGTACCTCCTGTCAGATCAGCAGTAGCTTTATGTTCGAAACAAAGGGCACAATATATAAAATGTGCTTGAATCATCCTGAAACCTTTCCTCACCCCCACCCATGAAGAAATTGTCTTCCATGAAACAGGTCCCTGGTGCCAAAAAGTTTGGGGACTGCTGCTTTAGTGGATGGGGGGAGCTTACACATCTGAGTGGGGTCCTAGAGCGATGCCCCACTGTATGCTATGGACAGTGGGTGGGACAGGATGCCCATCTTCACTCCCTGCAGGCAGGGGAGATTACCCAGTTACAGGGAATTGATGTCAGGTGGGCTCACTAGTTACCAGAGGAACCAGCAGAAGGTCATGCTTCTCACTGCCCGTTTGATAAGAACAATCACCAGCTGGGGTCTTCCCAGGCGGTGCTAGTGGTAAAGAATCCACCTGCCCACGCCAGAGACTCAGGAGACACAGGTTCAATCCCTGGGTTTAGAGGATTCCCTTGGAGGAGGAAATGGAAACCCACTCCAGTATTCTAGACTGGAGAATTCCATGGACAGAAGAGCCTGGTGGGCTGCATGGGGCCACAAAAAGTCAGACACGACTGAACTACTGAGCCCACACATATCACCGGCTGGGGCCTGGGGCAAATACGTAGGAAGATCAGTCATGCGCTTGGGGTTTAGGTGAAGCAGGTGCTGGTCAGGCAGGAAACATACAGAGAAGCTGAGGACAGCCATGTTGAGTGGCCTGATCATACACCCCACCCCTACATACCCTGCACAACCCTGACAACTTCGGTCCGCCCCTCCTCCATACCTCTGGGGTCAGGTGAAAGGGGGCACTGCAACCAGATACCACAGACACAGAGAACAGCAGCCAAAGGGTATCAAGGGTAAGACACGTAGTTTGCTCAGAACAGTTATTTGCCAGGATGTGGGCAAATTTTAGAGCCAAGCACTTGCTGGGTCAGTGGAAAGGGAATCAATAGCAGCAGTGCCCTGTCCATTTTAAGGAAGGTAAGGCCACTCCAGGTTTTCACAAACCCAGAGCTACTCCCGCTGGGTGAGGGAGGCTTGGCTTTAAAAGAAGCATTCCGGTGGCCTAGCCAGGAGTCAGCAGTCACAGTACAGGTCTGCCGCCCCATGTTATGCTGGGTGCCTTTAGGGGTGGACCCATTAGGTCTTTCCAAGCAAACAGACAAAAAAAGTTAATTCCATGAGCTGGACTTGTGTATTGGGAAGCCAGCCTATTCCACTCCACACAGCAGAGCCCAGGGGGCTCAGTGGCTGTCAGTTATGTTTACTGACAGATATGGTAAAGGGCGATACACTATAGGCCACACATTTTATCACTTATACCCAACTGTCACCCAAGCATTGTACATGCGCTTTTAGTCGCAACTTAAAGCAAGCAATGTCACATACCATGAGTAGTTACACTCTGTGATAACTTCACTAGATAATTTTCTTTTCCTGGACAAAAGTATCGCTAACAAATACATATAGACCTCAATTAATGAACTAGAATTTAACACCCATCGAAACATAATATTATTCTCTTGAATCCACCAAACACAGCCAATCAAAACTAATTTGCTTGCAAAACAGGTCCAGTGGATTGACCATGTACATGCCTCCAAACTAGCTGAGGGGTAAGTCCTCAGGGGTCTCAGACTGAATACCCGAAAGGCCTCAAGGCCAGGAAAGCCAGGCCAAAGGCATTCCATAAGGCTCTACCTTGGTGGTTTTTCTCTTCTAGAAGTCCCCAAAATATTAAGATGCCGGCATATGCCAGGAGACAGTCTTTTCCAATCCCCTGATAAAGTTGCTCAGAACCCAAGAGTCTCCAATTTCTAGAGGGACCAGAGAGAAAGCAAAAGAAAATGCTTCAATTCTATTCACAGGTAGAGTTTACCAAACTGCTATAAATCAAAACCAACTTAAGAGGATGGGCTTCTCTATACCTGGAGAACCCAGATCAAAACCAGTCGCATTTCAGAAAAAACCCATAAAGATGACAACCATAGTCACTTGTTCACTCAGTAACTAATCCTTGTGTTAACTTTGTTATTGTCAGAATGTCCTTTCTAAGAATCTTCTTATAGATGAAGCTCTTTTGTAAAAGCCTCTGAGTTCAATGCTGTGCTCTGCTTAGTTGCTTAGTCATGCCAGATTCTTTGTGACCCTATGGACTGTAGTTCACCAGGCTCCTCGGTCCATGGGGATTGTCCAGGCAAGAATACTAGAGTGGGTTGCCATGCCCTCCTCCAGGGGATCTTCCCAACCCAGAAATTGAACAGGGGTCTCCTGCATTGCTGGCGGATTCTTTACCGGCTGAGCTACCAGGGAAGCCCCTGAGTACAATAGCTTTCTTTCAATGACAGAAAGACTTAAAAAAGCATGGTTAAACATCGGATCACAACATAATTGATTAAAAACAACAATAACAATTGGTTACAAGAACTATGATGTATTAAAATCCTACCTCTTGAAAACCTTAATCCTAGGCAAAAACCAAGGAGCAAGTAGTTGTGCATTTCCTGATTGAAAATCATAATGCTTCAGGCTTGTTCTGTCCTAAGCAGGCATAGGCAGGTAAAGTGAGACCCTGCTCAGCAATTAATATTTCAACATGTGTGTGAGCTTAGTTCTCAGTCATGTCTGACTCTTTTCAGCCCCATGGACTGTAGCCCTTCAGGCTCCTATGTCCATGGCATTCTTCAAGCAAGAAGTGCATTGCCATTTCCTTCTCCAGGGGAACTTCCCAATCCTTTGTCTTCTGCATTACAGGTGGATGCTTTACCACTGAGCCATCAAGGAAGCCTCAATATTTCAGTACTGTATCCTATTTGAAATGATCCAGATAGTCATGAATTCTCTTCATTTAACTTCAAGTTACCAAAATCTGGACAGACTCTTTTAGACAGACATAATTGTTTCTATAAAGTTTATTTAAAAGCTCCTTTTTCCCCCCTCCTTTACTCTTAGAAATCACAGATTAAAGTTCCAGAGAAGCCAGCTCATTCACATCTCAAAGGCACAAAAGAAATACCAATTCCTTCTAGAAAGCTAGCTTAACCACTTAACAGAAGGCTCTCTTTGACACAATAGCAGAGCCATTAGAAGCCACTGTTCTCTAGATCTCCTGGCAGCCTCCGTTAACCAAGGCCAGCCACCACAGGGCACCCCAGACTTCCCACACTTGTAGATAGCCATCCCAGGATTTCCCCCACAACTTTCGGGATCACCCCTAAAACTTTGGGGCCCCACTCACTAGCGGACAGAACCTGCAATTTTCCATTCCCAGCCTGTATTTCCCCACCTCTCTACACTCGTGGGGCTTCCCTTGGTGTCCTGACTGCTACGCCAATTGTTAGGCTGCACCCTGCAGACCTACAAGGCCTGTACTGGCCCCGATTTGAGACTGAAAAAGAGCCTCAGAGTCAGCAACACAGACATCAATGGTTTAAAGAATGGGGGAACTTACACATCTTAAGTTTCCCTAATAGCTCAGTTGGTAAAGAATCCGCCTGCAATGAGGGAGAACTTGGTTGGATTCCTGGGTCAGGAAGATCCGCTGGAGAAGGGATAGGCTACCCACTCCAGTATTCTTGGGCTTCCCTTGTGGCTCAGCTGGTAAAAAATCTTCCTGTAATGCGGGAGACCTGAGTTCGATCCCTGGGTTGGGAAGAACCCCTGGCAAAAGGAAAGACTACCCACTCCAGTATTCTGGCCTGGAGTGGACTGTATAGTCCATGGGTTGCAGAGAGTCGGACAAGACTGAACGACTTGCACTTTCACACGTCTGAAACAGAGTCCTAGAGCGACACCCGACTGTGCGCTGTGGACTGCAGGCAGGATGCAGCAGTCACCTTCACTCCCTGGGTCAGTGGGTAGGGGGAGGTTACCAGTTAGAGGGGAATTAATGTCACGTGAGCTCTTTAGTTACCAGGGAAACCAGCAGAGGATGGGGCAGCTCACTGCCCCTTTGATTAGAATAAGCACCAGCCTGGGTCTGGGGCAATTATGCAGAAAAGTCCGTCTTGTGCTTAGCATTTAGCTGAAGTAGGCACTGGTCGGGCAGCGGATGGAGCAAGAGAGCTGGTGAACAGCCATCTTGATTGGTCTGACTACACAGAAAGGATGAAGTCAAAACACATGGTGTCCTGTGTGATGACATTATGTAAACAACTGTGTGAGCACACCACCACTGAGAATAGTAGCGATGAGGTTTCCTTATCATCTAAATTCCAAGAGGTGGGTAGAGCATGTGAAGCATAACAAAATTATTTTTTAACTGAAATCAATATATGAAAAATACATACTAATCTATCACCAGATACTGGTGTTCAGGGAAATGTAGGTTGAAAATGTTTGATGAGGAATCTGGAAAAGAAAATTCTAAATAAAAGCCAGGATTGTTAAGGGTTTAAAGATTATCCAATCCAGTATTTCCCATCGCAGTGCTCTCAGTTCGGTTCAGTTCAGTTCAGTTGCTCAGTCGTGTCTGACTCTTTGCGACCCCATGAATCGCAGCACGCCAGGCTTCCCTGTCCATCACCAACTCCCGGAGTTCACTCAAACTCACATCCATCGAGTCTGTAATGCCATCCATCTAGCCATCTCATCCTCTGTCATCCCCCTTTTCTCTTTCCCCCAATCCCTCCCAGCATCAGAGTCTTTTCCAATGAGTCAGCTCTTCGCATGAGGTGGCCAAAGTACTGGAGTTACAGCTTTAGCATCATTCCTTCCAAAGAACACCCAAGGCTGATCTCCTTTAGAATGGACTGGTTGGATCTCCTTGCCATCCAAGGGACTCTCAAGAGTCTTCTCCAACACCACGATTCAAAAGCATCAATTCTTTGGCACTCAGCTTTCATTATAGTCCAACTCTCACATCCACACATGACCACTGAAAAAACCATAGCCTTGACTAGACGAACCTTTGTTGGCAAAGTAATGTCTCTGCTTTTCAGTATGCTATCTAGGTTGGTCATAACTTTCCCCCAAGGAGTGAGCGTCTTTTAATTTTATGGCTGCAGTCACCATCTGCAGTGATTTTGGAGCCCCAGAAAATAAAGTCTGACACTGTTTCCCCTGTTTCCCCATCTATTTCCCATGAAGTGATGGGACCAGATGCCATGATCTTCGTTTTCTGAATGTTGAGCTTTAAGTCAACTTTTTCACTCTCCTCTTTCACTTTCATGAAGAGGCACTAATGCAAACATCTTCCATTTAGTATTAATATGTTTCATTGCCCACAGGGATTCACCAGTATTTATTTGAATAAGAATCACTGATCTTTCTAAACCTCATTTTATAGAGGCTGGAAAGTTAAATGACTTGCCCAAGGTCACATACTTTTGTGACAGAGCTTAGAATAAAACATGGGTATCCTGAGTTATAATTCATAGTTCTTAATATTTCATGTGCTTTCTTTCTGTCATTTATTACCACTACTTTATGGTTTGAGTCTCTTAACCTTATCTGATAACTTACTTGTTCCTTACCAATGTAATTCCTATGACTGCTTCTGATGGGGACTTGGGAGTGGCTAAATAAACAGGTAAATGTTAACACTTTCTATGTAGACTTAGATAATTTATGATAGGAAGAAAATAGTCTCTCTCTAAGAACATGCAAATCCATGGATATAGGTTTAAATTACAGATGCAGCAACTCTTCTTAGAGAAAAACTGAGATCTATTCAGAGTAGTATATCCAGAATGGAAAAGAGATTTTAAAATAGTAGTTGAAAGATCTAAGGATATCCAAACTGAAGAAGAAATAATTTGGAAGGACTGTAATAAAATGGCTTAAAATTATCAGGACTTTTACAGGATCCTTGGAATTTCCAAATTTTGATGAGTTTTGATACCGAGAGTGTGGGTTTGAAATTAGCCTTTATTTACTTAGAGGACAGAATTAAGATCATAAAGTGGAAGCTACAAGGAAAAAAAAAAAAAAAAATGGCAGATGCCCTTGGATCATATCTTTATAGAACTGCCTCCAAAATACAATGGTTTAACTTTAGAAAGAGATTTCTCCATCACTGAAATATAAAACTAATTCAAAGTAAGAGATGAATTACTTTGGGATCCTAATGATTCATAGCCAAGAACATCACCTCAAATTTCTGGGAATATACTATCCTATCCTTAATGAGAGATGATTTGGCATATCAATATATTTAAGCAAGATCTCCTTAAATTGATTTCTAAGCTGAATGGTTTGATTTCCAAGCTGCCCACTTTGAAGTCTATCTTTTAATATTTTCACACAATAATTTCCCAGTATGCTTCTTCCAATATCACGAAATCTCATTTTACTGGGAATTATTCTATTTTGGAAAGCTTTAGTGAATGAAATTCTTACCAAGCAATAACACAAAGTATCTTTATTTTGTAGCTATAATTAGCATTAAACATTTTCTCTGCTACTTTCTGCTCATCAAGTTACCTAATTCTACTCTGAAAATGTATAGTATAAAATTATTATCCACTTTTGGTTATTTCCTTCTTAAATATTTTCCAACAATAATAGAATGTGAGGGAAACTCATACATTACCTCTTAATATAAATTCCTGTGGTTGAGCCACACCTTAAACCAATATGACTATAAATCTCCTATATCTGTACTAAAATTGACAAATCCAAATCAGCTGATTGAAATATATTGAAAAATTCACTGACTTTAGACTCAGGGAACATTTTTTGATAATTACTATTTTATGGCATGCTGATCATTCTAACTCTCTAAATTTAGACTTGATATACACAAAATAAATGTGATATGTGTTATTTAAATATTCAAAAAATTATTTTCTGTAATAGCTAATAAATACTAATTCTTCCCTAGAGACTTCTGGAAACAAGAAATTGGTAGAAGCAAATGCTAGATTTAATGTCATGTATTTACAGTGAGCTTTGCTTTTAAAAGTTTCTTTTTAATTTCAGAAATTTCCTTATCTACAAATAAAGAGGGAAAACAATTTTGAATTGTGTCCGACTCTTTGCAACCCCATGGAGTATAGCCCACCAGGCTCCTCTGTCCATGGGGATTCTCCAGGCAACAATACTAGAGTGGGTTGCCATTTCTTTCTCCAGGGGTGTGCAGATCATAACTCATATAGATATTAAAATAAAATGTGGCAAATTAGTGAAATGTTCCCACAAAATGAAAAAGGTGTAAGAGAATGTAACTGGCTACCTTGATAATGGTATGCAGTGGCCATCTTAAAAACTATAATATGATGCTATGTTTTCATGATAGAAAGAGATCAGAACAAACATGCAATTGCAAACATCAGTTAGACTTTCTGAGAAGGGAATATTATTGCTGTTGGGATCTTTGTGTCTCAGAAGAATTGTGTTATACTGGTATTGTTAACGAAGTAAAAAAAAAAGATTCTTGCAAATTGTGTTTATTTTTAATTCATTATTGTTCCAGCTGCGGGGAGCGAGCTCCGCCTCTGGCAAAGGTCATGAGGAAGGAGGCTTGGCATACGCAAAGGCGGGATCAAGCCTCAGGAGTCTCCCTGGAAATTCTCGAGCAATCTACCCCCAAAACCAGAGTCTGCCTACTTTCTGCTTTGTGCTTTCACCTACACCTCTGACTTTACGGGGGGCTGTCCCCCACTACTTCTCTGAAAAAAGAGTTAGCTTACAGCTCCAGTTAATAATTCCTGGGTGTGACAGTGTTTAACCTACAAACTCCTTTGGAAATCCTCTAGCCTGCCTGAATAGGTTTTTCCGGCCACATGTGATTGTTCAGAGCCTCCCAACTGTGAGAGGCAGGAGATGTTCTAAACTGTGTAAACACAGATTCTTTTGAGTAGTTAAAAGATTGATTAGAAATTGTATTGGTGAAGGGATTTTCACTTGTTGGGCCAATGTTTGCTGCTAAGTCTCCATATCCCTTACCTGCTGTGTCCCTGGCAGTGTATTGATTAATATAATTGGTGTAAGTAGTAGCTTTAATGTTTGTAACCTGGGACCCTTGAGTTAATTCTTTTTCTTGTTATAGCCCACCACACCTTTGCGCTGTAGGAATGCAACTTTATCTAATGCTTTTGGAGGGTGGCTCCTGACCAATCACCTTTAGAGAAAAATAAGTTTTCTGAAGAAAGGGTCTTAAATTGTTAACAGGCCTCCGGGCCAGAAGATGATGCAAATCACCTAACTTTTGCATATGCTAAGTTTGCAGGAAGAAAGCCTGGTTTGCTGCCTGACTCTACCCCTTCCCCCATTATCCTCTATGCATAACTTAAGGTATAAAAACTACTTTGGAAAATAAAGTACGGGCCTTGTTCACCGAAACTTGGTCTCACCATGTCGTTTTGGCTGAATTATTCAGCCTCTTTTCTCCACTGAATTTCCTCACTGAGCTATCCTTATTTCAGCCTCTTTTCTCCACTGAATTTCTTCACTGAGCTATCCTCATTCTATTACTCTTTATATCCTTAATTAACGTTTAATTAAGCAGTTGTTTCCTGATCCTCGCCGACGCCGTCCCCGCTTCGAATACCCTGGATCAGCCGGGGCTGGTCCCCGGCACCAGCTATATAAGAACAGAGAATAAATGGAAAACAAATAAGCCACTGCAAAGGAGTAAATGTGCCTGATAGCTTTGGAGGAAACTTTTTGTAGGGAGCAAAAGAAAAAGAGAGAGAAAGAGATAAGGGAGGAGAATAGTATGAATCAATGCTTTGGTTACTGTTCATTGCATCTGTTCACCATATCATTGTTTATACTCCAATCCAAACCCCTTATGTTCTTCCTTCTACTGTAATCAGCTCTTTATAGGAAACCACCTTCAGCAGGGAAATCCCTTTTCTTGTCAATTTCACAAAGCTAAACAGTAACAAACTTTTAAATCAACTGTCTCCATTCTCTACTCATCTCTAGCCCAAGGACACCTTTCAAATCTTTTGTTTTATTAATTGGAGAATAATTGCTTTACAATGTTGTTAGTTTCTGCTGTACAACTAAGTGAATCAGCTCTATGTATACATATATCCCTTCCCTCTTGAGCTTCCCTCACATTCCCCCATCCCACCCCTCTAGGTCAACACCAAACACCAAGCTGAGCAACCTGAGTTATATAACAATTTCCCACTAGCTATCAATTAACATTTTACACTTGGTAGAGTATATATGTGAGTGTAATATTTTGCCTAACCTGTTGGTTCTTACCATAGATCAGATCAGATCAGTCGCTCAGTCGTGTCCGACTCTTTGCGACCCCATGAATCGCAGCACGCCAGGCCTCCCTGTCAATCACCAAATCCGGAGTTCACTGAGACTCACGTCCATCGAGTCAGTGTTGCCATCCAGCCATCACATTCTTTGTCGTCTCCTTCTCCTCTTGCCCCCAATCCCTCCCAGCATCAGAGTCTTTTCCAATGAGTCAACTCTTCGCATCAGGTGGCCAAAGTATTGGAGTTTCAGCTTTAGCATCATTCCTTCCAAAGAAATCCCAGGGCTGATCTCCTTCAGAATGGACTGGTTGGATCTCCTTGCAGTCCAAGGGACTCTCAAGAGTCTTCTCCAACACCACAGTTCAAAAGCATCCATTCCTCAGTGCTCAGCCTTCTTCACAGTCCAACTCTCACATCCATACATGACCACAGGAAAAACCATAGCCTTGACTAGACGAACCTTTGTTGTCAAAGTAATGTCTCTGCTTTTGAATATGCTATCTAGGTTGGTCATAACTTTCCTTCCAAGGAGTAAGCGTCTTTTAATTTCATGGCTGCAGTCACCATCTGCAGTGATTTTGGAGCCCAGAAAAATAAAGTCTGACACTGAGGCATAAATGAAGAATAAGTAATTATGAGAGGACCAGATCTCTTCCCTAGTTTCCCCTTCAGCAATCTCACAAACTATGTGAACAACATAGCATCTAAAGAAAGATCACAGGAAGTGGATAAGCCTCCACAGAGTGGGGAACGGCTACGACTCTGATCCCCTATCTCAATGATTAACTAGGATTTTTTCTCTTTTTCCTTTAAAAACTTTCACAGCCAAGCAGAATCTTTGGAGTTTGTTTGGGGGTGGGGGACCTGGGGACACGTCATTCACTTTCTCCCCACTTTGACCACTTTCTGATTAAAAGTGTTGTTTTCCTTTCTACCAACATTCAGTCATGTCTGTCTCTTTGTGACCCTATGGATGTAGCCTGCCATTCTCCTTTGTCCATGGGTTTCTCCAAGCAAGAATACTGTAGTGGGTTGCCATGCCCTCCCCCAGGGATGTTCCTCAGCCAGGATCAAACCCTTAATCATCAAACCCATGTCTCTTATGTCTCCTGCATTAGCAGGCAGGTTATTTACCACGAGCGTCACTTAGGAAGCCCTTTCCACCAACACGTGCTGCCAAACTCAGGTCTGGCTGCTCTTTGTTCAGAAGTCAATAGTCAACTATTGACTTCTGAACAGAGAGCAGCACTTGCTCCCAACTATTGACTTCTGAGCAGAGAGCAGCCAGACCCGAGTTCGGTTAACACACCCAACACAAAATTTTATGTCACCAACTGCCCTTATCACCTCTCACAGAACCTAATGAAGACTTTTCTCATATTCCATAAAACACTAGAAAAGATATTTCCAGAACCCAAGTTTCATAATATACCAATTTTTTAAAAAATCACCCAATAGGCATATCCATCTGCACAGTACATCGAAAAAGGTTTTAACAAATATCAAACTCTTCTACACTAGTCACTTCAGAGTAATCACTCTGAAATCTCACCACCCACCCATTCCTTTCTCCTTACAAGCCCATCATTGTGACCTATTATAGATCAAAAATGTGCCACCATACATTCAAGATGCCTGTTGTAAAACATATTCCTCTGCCTTCAACATTGTCAGTCAATATAACTTTTCTACAACCCTCCACTACACACATGGCTTAGATGTGTAACACTCAGTGCTTTATACATTTTGCAGCTCTATTCTCTAGTAGACTGAATTGTCTAAGGGGGTACCATAGCTCGTTAACTATGCGCTCCTAACACCTGTCACAACATCTCTTACATAGTAGATACTTCAGTTCAGTTTGGTTGCTCAGTAATGTCCGACTCTTGGCGACCCCATGAATCACAGCACGCCAGGCCTCCCTGTCCATCACCAGCTCCGGAGTTCACTCAGATTTAACATCCATCAAGTCGGTGATGCCATCCAGCCATCTCATCCTCTGTCGTCCCCTTCTCCTCTTGCCCCCAGTCCCTCCCAGCATCAGAGTCTTTTCCAATGAGTCAACTCTTCGCATGAGGTGGCCAAAGTACTGGAGTTTCAGCTTTAGCATCATTCCTTCCAAAGAAATCCCAGGGCCGATGTCCTTTAGCATGGACTGGTTGGATCTCCTTGCAGTCCAAGGGACTCTCAACACCACAGTTCAAAAGCATCAATTCTTTGGCGCTCAGCCTTCTTCACAGTCCAACTCTCACATCCATACATGACTACAGGAAAAACCATAGCCTTGACTAGACGAACCTTTGCTGGCAAAGTAATGTCTCTGCTTTTGAATATGCTATCTAGGTTGGTCATAACTTTCCTTCCAAGGAGTAAGCGTCTTTTAATTTCATGGCTGCAATCACAATCTGCAGTGTTTTTGGAGTCCAAAAAATAAAGTCTGACACTGTTTCCACTGTTTCCCCATCTATTTGCCATGAAGTGATGGGACCAGATGCCATGATCTTAGTTTTCTGAATGACTTAATCAAGTGTTAGACAGATAAAGAAATGATGAATGAATACATTTGATACTCAAAAGGGAAAAACTTAAAATTCTCACTTTAACCAAATAAGTCGAGATGCACCCCACCCCTTTCCCATTACCATTCACTGATGAGAACCTCTGAAGAAGATTTGCTTAGAGAAGATGTTTTTAACTTTGTTTCAGTAATTTGCTCAAATACTTCAAAAAATGCACTGAGAGATTGGTAAACAAGGGTATATAAATAGGTAGGATAACTTAATATTTGAATGGCAAATAATATTTTTATCAGGACTATAAGAAAATTGGAGTCTACATGTCTTCACTAATAAGACATGCACACTTCCTTGATAGCTCAGTTGGTAAACAATCTGTGTGCAATGCAGGAGACCCCAGTTTGACTCCTGGGTCAGGAAGATCTGCTGGAGAAGGGATAGGCTACCCACTCCAGTATTCTTGGGCTTGTGTCTCAGCTGATAAAGTATATGCCTGCAATGAGGGAGACCTGGGTTTGATCCATGGGTTGGGAAGATCCCCTGGAGAAGAGAAAGGTTACCCACTTCTGGCCTAGAGAATTCCATGGACTGTATAGTCCACGGGGTCGCAAAGAGTCCAACGCAACTGAGTGACTTTCACTTTCAACAAGGCATGCAGAGCCATCCATGAGATATAAGAAAGTGATTTTATGGCAGTTTATCAATTTATTTTAGATTACAAAAATTTCATTAGAATTGCCAGAAATGCCAATAATAGTGCCAAATTTCAGCCAGTGAGAACCTGAATTCCAATGCTAATTTACTGTATAGCCATTTTTCCATTTGTAGATTCCTGAACCACTTACAAAAGTAGTTCTTTAAACAGGCTCACAGCAAATTTAATAATGCTAAATGATGTCTCATAAGACTATATAGCAAAAGAATTATGCTTAACCCATCTAATCCTGGGTCAGAATAATTTACCTTTAATATTCAGTTTTTATATGCTTTAGCCTGAAACAAGGAGAGGAAAATTTCATATACACAAGTACGTATGATTATTTTTTTTTTCTGCTATTTTGCTTTTTCGGGTTTTCTATAAAGAACATTCAAAACTTTGTGTTTACAAAAGAAAAAACATGTTGATAACTAATCCCCAAATACAAAAAGGCCAAATTATTTTTCAACTTTTTTGTAACTAATCAGTTGATAGTGTGTTTCTCAAAATCAACCATGTTGATGTTTGTTCAGAAGTGTGCCAGTTGGCACACTTGGCATAAGATTTAGGGTGTTCAGAAAAGACTTTTCCAGTTTCTTCCAGGAGGTAAAAATATTCTATTGAATTAATCTGATCCTTTGCATAGACATTTCTAGTTTTTCTGGTATGAAAATTAAGGCTTACCTTTCTCTAACTGAGAATTGCCAAAATTTTCAAGCATTTTATAAACACATTTTGTAGTCAGTGTATTGTTTGCATATGTATGTGTAGGAATGTTTTCTTGGCCAAACATGAAGAATATTGAACAGTTCACAGGTTAATAGACTATGAAGCAGTATATAATATATTTGATTGAAAATGTATTACTGAATATAGTCCAAAGGAAAATTAGCCAAGTATTAATTTATATCAAGCTCTTCCTCTTACTGATTAGTTTATTATCACAATACACAACATCCTGCTGGACATCTGACATAAAATTAATATTTTACATTATGTCCTTCTTCCTTTGTAATCCATCTATCAGAAATTAAATGTGAATAATATATACACATATCTTAAGCAACCTATATTATGTCTGTTCTATTCAACTATGACTATGAAAATTAAAATTAAATTAAGTAAAAATTCACTTTTTCAGTTGCACAAGTAACATTTCACATGCACGTGTATGGCTAGCATATATTATAGAAATGTCAATTATTAGAGAAGGTTTTATTAGACAACATCACTCTAAGACATAATTCTTTAGAAAATGGATTTCAAAATTCCTTAGAAAAATGTATTACCACAATATTTAAAAAAATTATCCTATTTCCTAACAAGCTTAGAAAATGGGCTAAATATTTTACATTATATAAGTTTATTTATTTCACAAATTTGGAAGAATTTTAAAACAGCAGTCAATATTTTAAATTAAAAAAAAATCCCTCATACCTACCTGCTTGAGGAAATAGCCCTTTTATATTAAAAATGCACATATGCACATTTGCAAAGATGTGTTACATTAAATTAGCTACTTTTGAAAGAAAAGGAAAGGAAGTAGATGGAAGAAATGAAGTCTTAGAGCTGAATAAGGGCAAAACTGAGTGTACCAATAGCAGCCCATCAGAAACCTAGGAATTTAATTAACTCAATCACTCTATTAAAAGTTAAAATAACAAACATGATTTCTCAGAAATACAGGGAAATTAGAGTTCTAAGACAATATTTCTTATGCTATCCAATATATCAGAATTCTTATATCCTTACTAAAACTACTATCAAAAATTATTTGTTACTCAGGTAAAGGTACTTGCTTATTTTCTTTAAATAACTACTTTACTATATTGGGTTCTGTATAAAGGACAAACACCCAAAGGAAAACTAGAGTAAATAAAAATATCTCAATTTTACCTCTCCAAACTTAATTTATGAAGCACTTATTTTCATCCAAACACCAAATATTTTCAGAATAAGAAACATGTCTGTGACCGTATTTTCTCCTTACTTAAATGTATGCATAAAATATAGATAGTAATATATTCATTTAAACATTAATAACAGATTAAATATATAATTCCTAAAAATATCACAAATTCTGGACAAAATGATTTATTCTTTGCCTGCTTTAAGACTCTGAATTCTTTCTAGTTATTTTCTGACTTCAAACCTGTAAACCTGCAGAAACTTGAAATGATTAATTATACTGAGTCAACTGAATTTGAAAACTACTAAAACTCACACATATCTGTGGTTCATTTTTTTCACCATATCATTAAAAGATTGCAATTGGTTTTGGATTGATAGCAACTTGTGTAATCAATCAATGAGTGTAAAAATATTTATATATTAAAACTTTTCCCCCAAAGTCACTAATTTGTATTTTGGGTGCAATTTTAAAGACTTAAAACACATGTATACCTGTGTCTGATTCATTTTGATATTTGGCAAAACTAATACAATTATGTAAAGTTTAAAAATAAAATAAAATTAAAAAAAAAAGACTTAAAACCCAACATTCAAAAAATGAAGATCATAGCATCTGGTCCCACCACTTCATGGCATATAGATGGGGAAACAATGGAAACTGACAGACTTTATTTTCTTGGGGCCCCAAATCACTGCTGATGGTGACAGTAGCCATGAAATTAAAAGATGCTTGCTCCTTTGAAGAAAGCTATGATCAATCTATACAGCATATTAAAAAGCAAAGACATTACTTTACCGACAAAGATTCCTAAAGTCAAAGCTATGGTTTTTCCAGTAGTCACATATGATGTGAGAGCTGGACCATAAAGAAAGTTGAGCACCAAAGAATTGATGTTTTTGAGCTGTGGTGTTGGAGAAAACTCTTGAGAATCCCTCCAACATCAAGGAGATCAAACAAGGCAATCATAAAGGAAATCAGTCCTAAATATTAATTGGAAGGACTGATGCTGAAGCTGAAGCTCCAATACTTTGGGCACCTGATTTAAAATGAGCCACTTCTGAAGGCTGTCTTTTCACCTTGCTTATAGTTTCCTTTGTTGTGCAGAAGCCTTTAAGTTTAATTAGGTCCCATTTGTTTATTTTTGCTCTTATTTCCAATATTCTGGGAGGTGGGTCATAGAGGATCCTGCTGTGATGTATGTCAGAGAGTGTTTTGCCTGTTCTCCTCTAGGAGTTTTATAGTTTCTGGTCTTACGTTAAAAGACAGCCTTCAGAATGGGAGAAAATAATAGCAAATGAAGCAACAGACAAACAACTAATCTCAAAAATATACAAGCAACTCCTACAGCTCAATTCCAGAAAAATAGATGACCCGATCAAAAAATGGGCCAAAGAACTAAACAGACATTTCTCCAAAGAAGACATACAGATGGCTAACAAACACATGAAAAGATGCTCAACATCACTCATTATCAGAGAAATGCAAATCAAAACCAATATAAAGTACCATTTCAGGCCAGTCAGAATGGCTGCGATCTAAAAGTCTACAAGCAATAAATGCTGGAGAGGGTGTGGAGAAAAGGGAACCCTCTTACATTGTTGGTGGGAATGCAAACTAGTACAGCCACTATGGAAAAGAGTGTGGAGATTCCTTAAAAAACTGGAAATAGAACTGCCTTATGATCTAGCAATCCCACTGCTGGGCATACACACTGAGGAAACCAGAATTGAAAGAGACACATGTACCCCAATGTTCATCGCAGCACTGTTTATAATAGCCAGGACATGGAAGCAACCTAGATGTCCATCAGCAGATGAATGGATAAGAAAGCAGTGGTACATATACACAATGGAGTATTACTCAGCCATTAAAAAGAATACATTTGAATCAGTTCTAATGAGGTGGATGAAACTGGAGCCTATTATACAGAGTGAGTAAGCCAGAAAGAAAAACACCAATACAGTATACTAATGCATATATATGGAATTTAGAAAGATGGTAACAATAACCCTGTATACAAGACAGCAAAAGAGACACTAATGTATAGAACAGTCTTTTGGACTCTGTGGGAGAGGGAGAGGGTGGGATGATTTGGGATAATGGCATTGAAATACATATAATATCATATATGGAATGAGTTGCCAGTCCAGGTTTGATGCACGATACTGGATACTTGGGGCTGGTGCACTGGGACGACCCAGAGGGATGGTATGGGGAGGGAGAAGGAGGAGGGTTCAGGATGGGGAACACATGTATACCTGTGGCAGATTCATTTTGATATATGGCAAAACCAATACAATATTGTAAAGTTAAATAAAATAAAATTAAAACAAAATGAGCCACTTATATTCTCTGTATACCATAAACATTGATTTCTTGTTAGTTTACTTCTTCATTTAGAATATTTACTCTTTTTTTTTCTTTAGGGAAACCAAGGAGGCATACAGTAAAAACATAAAGAAAAATTCCATGATATATGTAAATGAATAAAAGAAAAATATAGATGAAACTGTTATTGAATTTAATCTTCAAATTTAATTTTGATCTATTATCCAAAGTGAAGATTTATTTCTGATAAAACAATCTATATTTGGGGGAATTTTCTATTTTGAAAACAAATATTTATTATTAATAAAGGAGTCTGTTAATATATAATGCAAAAAATACATTAAATGTTTTAACAGTTGGTAGCGCTCAATATATACTTATACTAGTAGGACGTGCAGAAGAGCTGACATAGGCTATTATGAAAAATGCCTGGCATCTTGATTAATTTTCAGTTAATAATACATAACTAGTAATTAGAAAATCTTCAAATGTTTACTAATAAAACAATTTAAATAATCTCCACATATTTGTTTAGCATCCTTGGATTTTATGAACATGAAAAAATTAAACATACCACAGTATTTAGTTCATATTCCATAATATTGAAAGATAGCTATTGTATGTTAAATTCTTCCACTGGACAGAGAATACAGGTGCATGGACAAAAAATGATTTTTACTGAAACAAAGCAATAGGGTGGTTACTGAGCAAAATAAGTGAAACTTTTTGTAATAAAAACAGCACAGTATGTGAAAGCTTAAAAAAACTCTTAGGTGTAAGAAATTATATTTAATCACAGCTAAAACATAAACATCATTACTATTATGCCCTTTTGTTTAATTTCTCTGTTTATTAGGTTTCTTTTTTGTAAAATGAGAAGTAGTTTGGAATTCAGTAGAGAAAATATTTGTTAAATAAAAGGTAAAATCAAAATACTTTTAAAACATCAAAAATGAAGCCAAACAGAAAAATATAGTTTGATGAAATTTATGATGATATTCATATATGATGAAATTCATATATACATATATATATATGCTTTCTGTATTCCATGCCAGTCATAAAGGGCCAGTTTTTATTATGAAATTCATATATATATATATATGCTTTCTGTATTCCATGCCAGTCATAAAGGGCCAGTTCTTATTATGAAGCATGGTTATTACAGATTTGAAAATAAGTTTTTGTAATATTGTCAGTATAATTTTTAAACTATTAAGCTGAAGCTACTTTCCAATGTTCTAACTTGATTTAGGAAGGGAATGAAATCAGGTCGCAGTTCCACAACTGATTATCTTCATATGAGGCCTATATGTAATTTTGTTTCCAAGTTGTTTGTTCAGTTCAGTTAAGTTCAGTTGCTCAGTCATGTCCAACTCTTTGCAACCCTATGGACTGGAGCATGCCAGGCCTCCCTGTCCATCACCAACTTCCAGAGTTTACTCAAACTCATGTCCATTGAGTCTGTGACGCCATCCAATCATCTCATCCTCTGTTGTCCCTTCTCCTTGTGCCCTCAATCTTTCCCAGCATCAGGGTCTTTTCAAATGAGTCAGCTCTTCACATCAGGTGGCCAAAGTATTGGAGTTTCAGCTTCAACATCAGTCCTTACAATGAACACCCAGGACTGATCTCCTTTAGGATGGACTGGTTGGATCTCCTTGCAGTCCAAAGGACTGTCAAGAGTCTCCTCCAACACCACGGTTCAAAAGCATAAATTTTTTAGCACTCAGCTTTTTTTCCCCCTGCTGCTGCTGCTGCTGCTAAGTCGCTTCAGTCGTGTCCGACTCTCTGTGACCCCAGAGACGGCAGCCCACCAGGCTAAGTGATACCATATTATCCTGTATTAAAGTTACAAAATAGTTATTTTTCTTCACATGGCTTCTAATAAAGATACTTTTTGTCATTAAGCTTCATCTTTTATTATTGCTAAAATATGATGACTTTCATAATTTCCTTGAGGATGTATTATAGGGACCATGATACAAAAGTACATCAAAACTACTTTCTAGTGTCTCTATGAGGCATGTAATGTTTACATAAAGCATGTGATACACCTAAATCACACCATGTCTTAAATTTCATAGAGTGACATGTCAAGTAACATATGTGATACTAGTAAAATTATTAAATTTTGTATAAATGTAAAACATTTTTAGCTAACTGAAATCCTAACTTTATAATTAACATGATTTTAATATCCCCCAATACTCTAATCCTTTGCATAAAAGTATTTTTATGTGGCCCACTTAGTTTTTAATCAGCTTAATATAGAAATGAATTTCTGCATGTAAAAATACTATAATACTTTTACTCATTTCATTAAAAAATAATGATTTGGGTGGTGAAATTCAACTTAACCTTGACTCTAGGGGATATAAAAACAAATTTTCTTCATGTTAATTAATGTTTAAATTTAAAAAGTATAAAAACTCTGGAATTAATTTTTTTTTTAAATTTTGGTTTTGTAAAGGGGTTTTTAAAGCCATGATTAACCCATTTTATTTAGACTTTCTGTTTGGTTAAATGAAGTACTATGATAAAAGTTTTAATTGTATTTTCAACTTTAAGCCATGCTGGCTTTCACTTTTGTTTGCCTTTAACTTATAAATATTAAAGATTCATATAATTTATGTAGTTTATTTTTAATTTTCTAGTTCCTACAAACTATGTAGTTCAAGTTTTACAGAGCTGTTATATAGATAACACTATATACACACACACACACATATATATATATATCACATATATATACACACAGAGTAATATGTATCTATGTATCTCTCTACTTATCTCTATTTATATTGATTTAGACCTAGATATATGATGTTCTTGAGAAAGACAATTACTCTAGATATATCCCATTGACTTGCTTTGGATGTCAGTGTATTAAAAGAAATTTTATCTCGAACAGTGTGACAGTGTTAAGTGTTATAGTACTTTTATTATCTATACAGTCCATAGGGTCACAAAGAATTGGACACGACTGGATGACTCACTTTCACTTTCAATTAAATAGTGCTATCAATACAGCACTTTGGAAAGGAAATGAAAAATTTGGGGCCAATCTATTTAAAAGCAACTGTAAAGGCACTTTGCAACACAACAGGATATTTACCAGATGGAAAGGGAAGAGGTGAGAAAGAACAATCATTATCTGCAAATCAAAAAATAAGAGAGTGTAGGTTTATTAAAGGAAAGGAGAGATATGCAAATACTGTTTTAAAATAGAGGAGAGAGAGATGTTAAGAATGTAAGAGAATGAGATGACCCTGAGGAAAGGGATGGGGAGGGAGGTTAGAGGGGGGTTCAGGATGGGGAACACCTGTACACCCATGGCTGATTCATGTCAATGTATGGCAAAAAACCACTACAATATTGTAAAGTAATTAGCATCCAATTAAAATAAATTAATTAATTTAAAAAAAAGGATATAAGAGTGAGAGCTGTCAGAAGAATACTGAGGGGTGTATAAAGGGACAAGTCATGAAATGACTAGTAAACCATCATCAACTTGAAGAATATCTATATATATATGAATTTTAGAGTCATATTGTTATGAGTATGTGTTGCCAAATTTGTTACTTATTAATTGAGTGTCCTTGAGCCAGTTGCTAACTTCTTTTCAAATTTATATTTTCTCAAGTGTAAAACTGAAGTAAGAGTATCTCAACTTTCTAAAGTTCATGTGACAGTAGTGTGATATAGCATAGAAGTACATCAACACAATGCCAGGGACACTTTAAAACCTATGGGAGACAGATTGAAAACATTTCCTCTATCCAAAACTCTGCTCTTCAATTTAGAAGAGAGGAGGCATTGTTTCTACCCAGGGATTTTCCTATATCTCATGGGCAGAAAAACATTACATTGCTATTTACCTGAGAAAGAGATGGTATCTTAACATTCAATGACACAGCTTCTTCAATAAAGACAAGCAAGGTAGTTGGAACATGTTTTGCATGATTCCATCCACAGCACATGCAACAATCCTATACCTATAAAGAGTCACAATTCAAAGATTTTAATCAGAGTCATTTACATAATGATTTTTCAATTTAGGACAACATCTCCAGCAGTAGGTTAGTGGAAGGATGTTTTAGGTACACAAGACATCTGTTTTCTCTGTGAAATAGGAAGAAACATCACTGATGAGGAAAAGGTAGAGAGAGAAGTGAAACAAGTTTTTAAGGAGATATCCTAACAGTTTCCATGGAGAGGGTAAGAAGTGGCTAGGGAAACAGAACTATTTCTAGAAGCTATTGATTCTTGTGATCATGACAGCATTCCTTCCAAATACTTTACATAATAACTTTTAGAAAAACTTGATATGCTACTTAAATTTTAATTTTAAATTAAAAAAAAAGATTTAACATATTATCTTAAATATGGGCTTCCTAGGTGGCTCAGTGGTAAAGAATCTGCCTGCAAATGCAAAGGATGCAATTAATACCTGGGTCAGAAAGATCCCGTGGAGAAGGAAATGACAACTTACTCCAGTATTCTTGCCTGGGAAATCCCATGGACAGAAGGCACAGCAGGCTACAATCCATGGGGTCACAAAGAGTCAAACACGACTTAGTGACTAAACAGCAACAATATTAAATATATGAATATATATAAATATAAATATATATTCTATGGTTTTTCCTGTGGTCATGTATGGATGTGAGAGTTGGACTGTGAAGAAGGCTGAGTGCCAAAGAATTGATGCTTTTGAACTGTGGTGTTGGAGAAGACTCTTGAGAGTCCCTTGGACTGCAAGGAGATCCAACCAGTCCATTCTGAAGGAGATCATCCCTGGGATTTCTTTGGAAGGAATGATGCTAAAGCTGAAACTCCAGTACTTTGGCCACCTCATGCGAAGAGTTGACTCATTGGAAAAGACTCTGATGCTGGGAGGGATTGGGGGCAGGAGGAGAAGGGGACGACAGAGGATGAGATGGCTGGATGGCATCACTGACTCGATGGATGTGAATTTGAGTGAACTCTGGGAATTGGTGATGGACAGGGAGGCCTGGCGTGCTGCGATTCATGGGGTCGCAAAGAGTCGGACACGACTGAGCAACTGATCTGATCTGATCTGATGTACCTAAAAATGCATAAGATTACTTTATATATATCTTTTATTTATTCCATGAATTTAAAATCTTACTTCAGATAAAAAAGACTTAAAATTATTTAAACTAATTTTACATAACATATTAAAGGGAATGAGCAGGATATGTTGGAAGAATATAGAAAAATATTTCTATATTTCATATAGAAATCGACCTGACATAAGCAAATTATTTTTATTCCATAACAGTAGGATATTTTCATTGAAACCAAAATTTTTAAGACTGACTGACCAATCTAGCCTTTATCCTAAAGTCAATTTACAAAAATAAAGATTATCACCACTCCCAAAGAAGGAATAGATCAATCAGGAAAAGCAAGTATTTCATCCAAAGTTTGTCACCTTGAAAATATCATATCTAGAGAACATTTTAATTCATAAGCATCCCCAAAAGGCTTAAAAAAAAAAAACACAGTAAGTCAACATATATACAAAAGGCAACTTATCTTTTAAGTTATTTGAGATGATTCTGATATTTATCAAATCAAGTAGCTACAACAATTTAATTTAGATCAGATTTACTACAGAAAATATTGATTTTGCATCCAATGATGCTACACATTGGGGTATACATTGCAGCTGCACTCAAATGTAAATAATTTCAAATGGAAGTAATGGAAATTGGCCAAATAGCATAGGTTCTAAGTTAATAGGCCTCTGAATTATAGTAAACAATCAACATAAATGTTACTTAATTTAAAAAATGTCTGGTCCTATATTTGAATTCTGTTTGGGGCCTGCTGAAAAAAAATTAAATTAAAAAACCATTAATAATGGCCATTCTGACTGGTGAAATGGTACCTCATTATAGTTTTGACTTACATTTCTCTAATAATCAGTGGTACTGGGCATCTTTTAGCCATCTGTATGTCTTCTTTCTCTAAGAGACATTGTCTTCTGCCCATTTTTTAATTGAGTTGTTTGTTTCTTTGTTTTTTGCTATTGAGCTGCATGAGCCATTAGTATATTTTGGAGCTTAATTGCTTGTCGGTTTCTTCATTTGCAAATATGGAAGCAACCTAAATGTCCATCAATGGAGAAATGGATAAAGATGTAGTACATACATACAATGGAATATTACTCAGCTGTAAAAAAAAAAAAAGAGCAAAATAATGTCATTTGCAGCAATATGGATGGATGTAGTGATATCACACTGAGAAGTAAACCAGACAAAGAAAGATAACTATCACACGAATCTCTTACATGTGGAATCTAAAAAAAAGGGATACAAATGAACCTATCTACAAGAGAGAAATAGTTGTAAATGTAGAAAGCAAACTTATGACTACAAGAGGATGTTGGGAAAGGATAAATTGAAAGATTGGGAATGACATATACATGGACTCAGTTGCTCAGCTGTGTCCAGCTCTTTGTAACCCCATGGACCATAGCCTACCAGGCTCCTCTTTGCATTGAATTTTCCAGGCAAGAATACTAAAGTGGGTTGTCATTTCCTACTCCAGGGACATATACATATTACCATACAGAAAATATTTAACTAATAAAGACTTACTGGAAAGCACAGGGAACTCTGCTCAATACTCTATAATGGTCTATATGGGGAAATAATCTAAAAAAGAGTGGATATGGCTGCTGCTGCTGCTGCTAAGTCGCTTCAGTCATGTCTGACTCTGTGCGACTCCATAGACGGTAGCCCACCAGGCTCCCCTGTCCCTGGGATTCTCCAGGCAAGAACACTGGAGTGGATTGCCATTTCCTTCTCCAATGCATGAAAGTGAAAAGTGAAAGTGAAATCGTTCAGTTTTGTCTGACTCTTCGCAACCCCATGGACTGCAGCCTACCAGGCTTCTTCGCCCATGGGATTTTCCAGGCAAGAGTACTGGAGTGGGTTGCCATTGCCTTCTCTGGATATGGATGCATGTATGTGCTAACTCACTTCAGTTGTGTCCAACCATGTGGAATGTAGCACCAGGCTCTCTGTCCATGGGATTGTCCAGGCAAGAATACTGGAGTGGGTTCTCATGCCCTTCTCCAGTCTATCTTCCCTTTCACAGGGATTGAATCCACCTCTTATTCTGCATTGGCAGGCAGGTTCTTTACCATTAAAGCCTGGATATATGTATATATATTACTGGATATATGTATATGTATTACTAATTCACCTTGCTGTACTTCTGTTATGCTGTACATCTAACATAACATTGTAAATAACTATAGTAAAAAAATTTTTAAATACAGTTAAAGAGAACATATGCCAAATCTAAATACTGGTATAGGTATCAAACCTGTCCAATACCATGTGTCTCACTGAAAAGGAAAACAACATAAACTGAGAAATACTCCATATTCATTGATAGGAATATTCTATAATATCGAAGCATCACTTCTTCCTAATTAGATCTATAGATTCAATACAATCTCAGTGAAAATCTCAAAGATATTTTTTTGGATGTCAACAAACTGATTCTAAGATTTACAGGGAGAAGCATAAGACAAAGAACAGTCAACATAATACTGAAGGAGAACAAACTTGAGGAACTGACACTATTTGATCTTAACACATGTATACCTGTGGCGGATTCATTTTGATATTTGGCAAAACCAATACAATTATGTAAAGTTTCAAAATAAAATAAAATAAAAGACTTCTTATTAAGCCACAGTAATCATGACAGTATGACTTTGGGGGAAAAGGAGTCAAATAGACCAATGGAATAGAACAAAGATCCCAGAAGTAGATCCACTGAAGAGAAAATAACAGTTCTCCTGAGTCTCTTCTACTGTCAACTACTAAATTTCTGACACTTCTGGACACCAAATGTGTTGGTAGGTAGTTTTCCACACCAAGAAATTCTGCAACTCCAGCTAGCATCCTACAATTCAATTCAGTTCTGAAATCATCTACCTAGAGTTAGTATCAGATCTCAAGTGAAAGGCTCATTCCCTAAGATTGTACCCTCTCCACTTCAAATGCCAATTACAAGTCCAGGAGTTATTTGTGCTTCTAACCAATTGGTTATAAATCAGATTTTACTAAGACTCCCTTCCTTGTATTAAATTGCTAACATGGCTCAGATAACTCAAGTAACCATTTGCTTACTAGATTGCTGGTTTATTATCAAAAGGATATGACCCAGGAACAGTCAGAGGGAAAAGATGTACAAGGGAAGGTAAGGGAGAAAGGACAGGCACTCCCATGATTTTGGGGGCATATGATACTCTCCCTGCATCTCCATGTGTGCACCAACTTGGAAGATCTCTGAACATTATCTTTTTAGGTTTTTACGGAGGCTTCATTGTGTTGACTCATGAAGAAAGCAAGGCGAAGACTCTTCAGAGTCCCTTGGACTGCAAGGAGATGAAACCAGTCAAACCATCCAATCCTAAAGGAAATAAACCCTGAATATTCATTGGAAGGACTGATGCTGAAGCTGAAGCTCCAATATTGTGGGCACCTGATGCAAAGAACTGACTCTTTGGAAAAGACCCTGATGCTGTGAAAGATTGAGGGTAGGAGGAGAATGGGGCAACAGAGGATGAGATGGTTAGATAGCACCACCAACACAATGGACATGAATTTGAGCAAACTCCAGGAGATAGTGGAGGACAGAGGCTGGTGTGCTACAGTCCATGGGGTTGCAGAGTCAGACATGATTTACGGACAGAACGACAGCAACAATATTATGCAGGCATGATTGATTAAATCATTGGCCACTGGATGATTGCTTCAACTCCCAGCCGCTGTCCTTTCCCTGAGGTCTGAGATGAGATTGAAAGTTCCAACCCTCTCATTACATGGTTGGCTCCCTGGCAACCAACTACCATGCTAAGATTCTTTTTAAAAGTCACCTCATGACATAAGCTCAGGTGTGGTTTAAAGGACTATGACTCTGGAGATATTCTAGGAACAGTGAATAAAACTAAATATAACAAAAGCTGTCCTTATGACTTATATAGAAAACTACAAGAACTTTAAGAATTAAGGACCAGGAGAGTGAACAAGCAACAAATTTGTATTTCTTGTCATAAATCACAATATCACCCCAACATAACAACACAAATATAATCAACAGATCTTTGGTCTTTAACAAAAGACCAAAGACCACACAATGAAGCAAAGGTAGCCTTTTCAATAAATGGTGCTGAAACAATTGAGCATTCACATGTAAAAATGAATCTGGAGTAGGAGGGTGAGGGAGGGATAAGAATAAAGGGAATTGTATATTTATAGCTGATAAGGAAGGGAATATAT